>NC_069781.1:164602111-165227111 GCF_027406575.1 Nycticebus coucang | reverse complement strand
CTTATATCTCCTTTGGTAAAGGGAATGCACAGCTCAACTGGCATTTTTTGAAAAAACATGTAAAAATATTCAAGCCTCACTCAAAATCTGAGACGTGTGAATTAAAATGACCTACTGATTTTTGTCAATCAACCTGACAAATATTAAAACATAGGTTGAATACCTGATGTTGGTGAGTGGGCGCTGCCATCTCAGGAGGTGGGAATGTAAATTAAGGCTACCTAGTGGGCCATACCTTTCATCCAATCATTCCACTTCTTTTCATTTATCCTAAAGAGACAAATGTGAACATTATGAATTTTCTACAATAAATAGACATGACTCCATCTGGCTTAACTTGTATAATCAGGGAGGAAAAAAGCAGAATTATTTGGAAAGCAGCCACTTGAGTGACTAGGGTAGGGAAATGGTTCTCTTAGATGATTCTAGCAAAGTCCTCTGATTCCTTAGATATGCAAACAAGACTTTCTGTGGAATGTTGGGAAAGTTGAATTTGAAAATGATTTTGTGTCAGGAAGACCCGAGATGGCAGCAGCCAGTTTTAGTCTATCAAAACTGTAACCTGGGCAGCACCTGTGGCTCAGTGAGTAGGGCACCAGCCCCACATACTGAGGGTGGCAGGTTCGAACCTGGTCCCTGGCCAAACTGCAACAACCAGAACAAAAAGCTAAAAAACACACAAAAAACCGTAACCTGATATCTGGGAGAATTTGTAAAAGCCTCAGGTGTCTTAGTTCTTTGCCAATAAGAAGAGCTTGCCCTTGCAGCAGTTCCATGGCATTTCTACTTCCTGGAGCTGAATAAACCCAGAAGAGCCTTTTTGCTTGTCTGAGTACATCGGTGCCCTGACACTATCCCAGAGACCTGTGCCTTCCCAAATTGAGTGATTTAACTTCACCACCTTTTAGTCAACCAGACTTTGCCTGGCACTTTTCTCTTCCAGAACTGGCCACACAACTAGGGCACACACACCCCACCTCCTACAGGACCCCTTTCTTTCAGAGGGAATGGCTACCAGTCCCTTACAGCAGCAAGCTTAGGGGCCATTTAGCAAGTCTTGAAGCTGTGCTAGTGCCAAAGGCTTGGGAATTTTTGAAAAATACAAGTCCTGGGCGACGCCTGTGGCTCAGTCGGTAAGGTGCCGGCCCCATATACCGAGGGTGGCGGGTTCAAACCCGACCCCGGCTGAACTGCAATCAAAAAATAGCCGGGCGTTGTGGCGGGCGCCTGTAGTCCCAGCTACTCGGGAGGCTGAGGCAAGAGAATCGCTTAGGCCCAGGAGTTGGAGGTTGCTGTGAGCTGTGTGATGCCATGACAGTCTACAGAGGGCCATAAAGTGAGACTCTGTCTCTACAAAAAAAAAAAAAAAAAAGAAAAATACAAGTCCTTCTTCAGCCCTTTTCTCAAATCTGCTCTGAAACAACAGCATTAACAGTCTTACCACTTAAAGGCATTGTCAAGTGGCCTCAAAAGTCTTGCGTTAGGCTCCTAGTGCTAAAGCCAAAGCTGAAGCCCCCGTCTTCTCTGGAGGATGGGCAGACCCTTTGGGGGAAACATGACTTGTGTTTCTCAGTCTCCTTAAGGCTTTTCCAAATGGGGGAAAGCTCTTTCAACCCCTCCCACCATCTCGGACCCCCCCACCCCCACCCTGCAGCAACCGAACCCAAAGCTGAAGCCATCAGTGCCCCAAACGCAAAGCAATTACATCCTTATTCACTGGTGGGGCCAGAACTTTCCATCCACCTGGGGGTCCCAAGCCTGAGGCCCAGCTTTGCCACCTACTTGCTGTGTGACCCTGGCCACCCACGTCTTCTCTGAGCCTCTGTACAACTACTTGAAGGTCAGCTGTGTGGGCCTGGTGGTTGTCATTTGCAGTCCAGTTTGTTAATGATTCACGTCCTTCGGTGAAAGTAGGTCTGGAGAAGAGGAGAACAGGCCCGGGAGTCCCGCATGGGGAAGAGGAAGTTGGAGGAGGAGTCTCGCCCAGCTTGGGGCGCGAACTAGTGGCCGCGGCTGCAGGGGAGGCAGCCAGCAGGGGGCGCTGCCCCGCGAGCTCGCGGCCCAGAGGCGCCCGCCCAGGGAGAACCGGGTGCCTGCTCTGGCAGCAGGCAGTGTGGTCTTTGAGCCCCAGCATATCACACCCAGGGAGCTTTCCAGAATCCGCGGGTGCCCAGCACCCCTCCCCGCCACTCTCAGGGAAGCCTTGGCGGGAGCGAACAGGTGGGGCGCTGTGGGCTGCACCCAGGGGCAGGAAGGCGGATGTCAGCGCCCGGACCCCCAGGGGCCACAGTGACCCAACGTGGGTCTGAGCAGAGACCCCCCTGTTTGAGAACAGGACGCCAAGCTCGGGGTTAAAATTGGCCAGGACAGGACATCAAGTGGGAAAAACATTACAAGAAAGAAGAGAGGGCGTTTTGATACAACGATGATTTTTGCATTTCTTCTCCTTCCCTTCCTCTTCCTCCTGTGCATGGCTGAGAAAAGTTTGCGTGCTGAGAAAAGTTTAGTGGGACACAAGCCAGCAGTTATCAGTGCTTATCTCTGGGTCATGAAACTCCGTAGGGACTTTCACTTTCTTTACCTTTCTAAGTTATTTATTTATTTATTTAACACGCAGTGTGCATTTAATAACCAGGAAAACCCACAAAATGTCTGTCTTACATACATATGGGAGTGGGTTGGAAGAAGGCACGAGGGGCAGCCGTGCTGGGGCTAGGAAGGCATCTGGGAAGAAGGCAGTCCCATCTGGGTCTGCCCTGGGGGATGGGAGGCGCTGTCCTTGTAGATGAGACGTCAAGCTTTCCAGAGATCTGAAGAATTTAGGGAGTAAGCCCTGGCTCTCTCTATCTGGTAGAACACATTCCATGAGAGAAAACAGCAGGGGCAAAGGTCCTAGCCTTGTGGGCCAAAGGAAGGGCTTGGACTTTATGACCAGGGCTGCTTGCTTGCCTCATTTTCAACTCTTGAGCCAGGGCTGGAAAGAACATGGAGGGCATCTCAGCCATACTTTCCCAAAGCATGCTCTGCGGACCACGACCTCATAAAATGTTCTGAGAGAAAAAGACCAGACCCGGGCGGAGCCTGTAGCTCAAGGAGTAGGGCACCAGCCCCATATGCTGAGGGTGGTGGGTTCAAACCCAGCCCTGGCCAAAAAACTGCAAAAAAAAAAGAAGAAGAAGAAAAGAAAAGAAAAAGACCCGCCACCCACCCATGGAAGACACAATGCACAGTGGCTTTAGTAAAGGCTCTGAAAAAGTACAAGGAATCCATCCAACTTTATTGCGGCAATTCCAAATCGTTCACCATCAGCCTCCATCCTTTTTGCTGTAAAAGCTAGTCACATCTGGCAGAACCTGTGGACTTTGTGTGACACCCATCTAGCCATTCCTTCCCCCCTTTAGAAAAAATAAAAGATACTCACTCTTTAAAGTATAAAAACTGACTTCTTCAAGTTCCCCACCATCCCAGTTTATGCTCATGGCTGAGATGAGTCTGGACCCTGTTTTCTGGACCCACAGCCAACCCACTCTCCTGGAAGCTTCCCACATTCAGTAGTCTGAGGGGCCAGTCTGGGCATCTCTGAGGCCAGAGGGAGAGCTCTTTGGACACTTCTCCAAGGAAGATAGCCTCCTGCCGTGCTGTGTTTTTGTTCAGTTATCTTAAGTAAGAACTGTAATTTAAATATACCCATACATTGTCTTTTCTCCATGGGTGCTAATAATGTATGGGTGTTGTCTGAGCCTAGTCTCTTCCCATTCCCCACCCCCATGGAAAATGCAGGGCTAGTTTGTTTCAAACACACTCAGGGGAAGCCACACACTCTTTAATCAGCCGGTAGCAAAAACCAAACCCTACAAACCTGAAAACCCACTTCTCAGGAGAAGGCTGAGAATTCAAACTGAGTATTTTATCTTCCTTGCTGAGGATCAGAGGGGTCACTTCAGCTTTGACCCCTTGCCATGTACCAAGTACAAAACCCCTGACCATTTTTTATATCTGCTTTCCCAAAAGATAAGAACCCCCTCTGGCACTGGGTACCTCATGTGATGTGGTAGTTTAAGAGGCTGGGTCTTGGGTCAAGCAGACCCAAGAACTCTAGCACAATGTGCCATTGACTTGTGCAAGGGGCCCCAACCAAATTTAGTACCTCCATTTGTCCATCTGCTGAATGGGGGTAGCCATTCCCACATGTGCTGTGGGGGCAGATGCTCCCCCAGCTGTGTGGTGACTGCAGGGGGAAGTATGCGGGGTGTTGGAGTGGAGCTGTCCTCCTTTCCTTGGCTCCAGAGCTATTTCTGTCTGAAGAAATAGGAACTGTCACTGTAATCAGGGCACCCTCATTCCCTGGCTATGCTGGAGACTGGGTCAAATTTAATTCTGCTTTTTCTCCCTCTAACCTTCAGTTCCATGTAATTGCCTCCAGCCCTTTGCCCCTGCTGTTCCCCTGCCTGGAATACCCTCCTTTATCCTCCACACCTTTGAGGAACAGTGGGCCACTGCCTCAGTCCTCCATGTATGTCATTTCCCTGGTAATCCACTGGTACTCAGTGGCACTGGTCAGCTGCCTGCTCTGCCCAATTCTGGAGCTCCTGACCAGATAGGAAGCAAGAATGTAGGGCACTAGCGAAGAAGGAGCACAAACAACAGCAAGAATATTTAAAATAGGCTGGCAAGGTGGCTCACATCTGTAATCCTAGCATTCGGGGAAGCTGAGGTGGGAGGATTGCTTGAGGCCAAGAGTTCAAGACCAGCCTGAGCAAGAGCAAGACCCTGTCTATAAAAAAAAAAAAAAAAAATAGAATAATTAGCAGAGGGTGGTGGTGGGTGCCTGTAGTCCCAGCTGCTTGGGAAGCTGAGGTAGGAGAATCACTTGAGCCCAGGAGTTTGAGGTTACCATGAGCTGTCATGACCCTCTGCACTCTGGCTTGGGTGACAGCGACCCTGTCTCAAAAAATGAATGAATGAATAAATAAATAAATAAGCAAAACACACTAGAACCTCAGTAAGTTGACCACCCAAGGGACTGTAACAAACAGGTCAACATGATGGTCAACATAAGAAACTAGGCCTTAGTACATGCGGTGCATGTTTGATCTTTGAAAATTAGATCAGCTTAAGTAGTCAGTGTAGGTGACTGGTCAACTATGGAGGTTCTACTGTAGTTGACAAGTAGTAGCTTGCTGTGCAAAGGTCTTTCCCTGCATAGCCAGGCTCAGACCCTGGTGGGATCTCGGGCTAGGATGGACCACAGACTAGGATGGACCATAGACCAAGATCACTGTAGACCAAGCTGCAGCTTTAAAGAAGAACACCAGAGGGCGCAAACGGACTGCAGAAAACTGAGCGTCTGATTGCCCAGAGCACGTGGAGGGAAGGAGGGAGGGAAGGAGCGTGGATGTTTGTGGGTATGTGCATGTGTGGGGCAGGGAGGGCGTGTGTGTGTGTGTGTGTGTGTGTGTGTGTGTGTGTGTGTGTGTGTGTAAGTGTTGGTAGGGTCCAAATCTGCCCCTCCACTGGCTTATTATCAAGAACTGACACTGTCCTGGCACGACAGCAAGTGATCAGGAAGACAATTTTCTTTTCCTTTCCCTTCCTCCCTTCCTCCCTTCCTTTCTTCCTTCCTTCCTTTTTTTTTTTTTTTTTTGTGAGACAGAGTGTCCCTCATTCGACCTTGATAGAGCGCCATGGCATCATAATTCACAGCAACCTCAAACTCTTGGGCTCAAGAGATCTTCTTGTCCCAGCCTCCCAAGTACCTGGGCTTTTTTTTTTCTTTTTTTAACATATACATGTGTTTATTAGGTTTCCACTTTTGCCTTCACAGAATTAAAAAGGCTTAAAATTTAATAACAATAGCAATGTTTAAGATAAGGACTAGAAACAAAAACCTC
Organism: Nycticebus coucang; assembly: GCF_027406575.1. Taxonomy (NCBI): domain Eukaryota; kingdom Metazoa; phylum Chordata; class Mammalia; order Primates; family Lorisidae; genus Nycticebus; species Nycticebus coucang. Next base: position 165,221,220 of record NC_069781.1, on the reverse strand, counting down.
GTAAAGAACAAACAATAAATACATTCAGAAGAGAAATCAGACGATTGCTGCATCAAAATATTAAGCAATAATAATAATGCAAAGAAAGAAACATTCACATTGTCATATAAGAGTATGTCTATTATAGAATGCTTTGACTCTGAGGTTCAGTATGGAGTCATCAGTTAACTTCTTCCTATTTTTTTTCCAAAGTCTCAAAAAATAGACAACTAATATTTATAAATAAAAGTAAAAGATAATTTCAAAAAACAGGGCGGCATCTGTGGCTCAGTCGGTAAGGTGCCGGCCCCATATACCGAGGGTGGCAGGTTCAAACCCGGCCCTGGCCGAACTGCAACAAAAAAATAGCCAGGTGTTGTGGCGGGTGCCTGTAGTCCCAGCTACTTGGGAGGTTGAGGCAAGAGAATCGCTTAAGCCCAGGAGTTGGAGGTTGCTGTGAGCTGTGTGATGCCATGGCACTCTACCAAGGCCCATAAAGTGAAACTCTGTCTCTACAAAAAAAAAAAAAAAAAAAAAATTTCAAAAAACAGATCATGCTAAATCTTATAGACAATAGAAAAAGAAGAAATACTTCAAAATCATTCTACTTAATCTGGATACACCTGATATTAAAATTGGAGAAAATATATTATTTTAAAGGGGAAATTATAAACATATTTCACTTATAAATGAGGATGCAATATCCTAAACAACATATTAACAAGTTGAATTAAAAATTAATGCTTAAGTAATGTACTTTGGTCAAAATTAAATCCAATTTATGTGAGAATTAGTCACTATTTTCTTTCTTTCTTTTCCTTGCCCACGCCCCCTCCCTCCTTCTCTGTCATGTCTCCCCTTCCCCCATGCCCCACTGTGTCATTAATTGTCGTTAATTGTCCTCATATCAAAGTTGAATACATAGGATTCATACTTCTCCATTCCTGTGATGCTTCACTAAGAATAATGTGTTCCACCTGCATCCAGGTTAGTACAAATGCTGCAAAATCTCCATTTTTTGGATAGCTGAATAATATTCCATGGTATACATATACCACAGCTTACCAATTCATTCCTGGTTGAAAGACATTTAGGCTTGTTTCCACATTTTGGCGATTGTAAATTGGGCTGCGATAAACAGCCTAGTACAAGTGTCTTTATAATAAAAGTTGTTTTTTTTTCCTTCTGGATAGATGCCCAGTAATAGGATTACAGGATCAAAAGGGAGGTCTAGCTTGAGTTCTTTAAGGTTTCTCCATACTTCCTTCCAAAAAGGTTGTATTAGTTTGCAGTCCCACCAGCAGTGTTCCTTTCTCTCCACATCCATGCCAGCATCTGCAGTTTTGAGATTTTGTGATATAGGCCATTCTTGCTGGGGTTAGATGATATCTCAAGGTGGTTTTAATTTGCATTTCTCTAATAATTTGGGATGATGAGCATTTTTTCATGTGTTTGTTAGCCATTCATCTGTTGTCTTTAGAGAAGATTCTATTCATCTCTCTTCCCCATTGATGTATGGGATTGTTGATTTTTTTCTTGTGGATTAATTGAAGTTCTGTATAGATCCTGGTTATTAAGCTTTTGTCTGATTCAAAATATGCAAATATCCTTTCCCAATGAATAGGTTGTCTATTTGCTTTGGTTGTTGTCTTGTTGGCTGCATAGAAGCTTTTCAGTTTAATTAAATCCCATTTGTTTATTATTGCTGTTGTTGCTATTGCCATGGCAGTCTTCCTCATCAAGTCTTTCCCCAGGCTGATATCTTCCAGTGCTTTTCCTATTCTTTCTTCTTTATATATATATATATATATATTTTTTTTTTTTTTTTTTTTTGTAGAGACAGAGTCTCACTTTATGGCCCTCGGTAGAGTGCCGTGGCATCACACAGCTCACAGCAACCTCCAACTCCTGGGCTTAAGCGATTCTCTTGCCTCAGCCTCCCAAGTAGCTGGGACTACAGGCGCCCGCCACAACACCTGGCTATTTTTTTGTTGCAGTTCGGCCGGGGCCGGGTTTGAACCCGCCACCCTCGGTATATGGGGCCGGCACCTTACCGACTGAGCCACAGGTGCCGCCCTTTCCTATTCTTTCTTTGAGGATTTTTATCATTTCGTGCCTTAAATTTAAGTCCTTTATCCATCTTGAATCAATTTTTGTGAGTGGAGAAAGGTGCGAGTCCAGTTTCAGTCTTTTACATGTGGATATACTTTTACTCTTTTTTTAGACAGAGTCTCACTTTGTCATTCTCCATAGAGTGCTGTAGCATCATAGCTCACAGCAACCTCAAACTCTTGGGCTCAAGTGATTCTCTTGCTTCAGCTCCCCAAGTAGCTGGGACTACAGGCGCCCACCACAATGCCCAGCTATTTTTAGAGATGGGGTCTTGCTCTGGCTCATGCTGGTCTCAAACCCGCGAGCTCAGGCAATCCACCCTCCTGGGCCTCCCAGAGTGCTGGGATTACAGGCATGAGCCACAAGTTGGACCTTATACTGGGCTATTTTTAGAGATGGGGTTTTGCTCTTGCTCAGGCTGGTCTTACACTCCTGAGCTCAAGCAATCCACCTGCCACAACCTCCCAGAGTGCTGGAATTACAGGCATGAACCACTGCACCTAGCCTTAGAGAAAATGTCTTAATCAATCTGATCCTCGATATGTCCTGGGCAAAATGGGAATGAGAATCACATCCACCTAAAAGGTTTTGGGTCTGATTAATAAATTCATGGGTAGTTTGGGTCACCCCACAGGCACATGGAGGATGTTCTCAGAGGCACCAAAGGAGGGTGCTTTCAAATAATTTATGTAATGGTGGTGCCCCTAGCTCAGTGGGTAGGGCTCTGGCCACATACACGGTGGCTGATGGGTTCAAACCCAGCCCAGGCCAGCTAAAACAACAATGACAACTGCAGCAACAACAACAACAAAAATAGCTGGGCGTTGTTGTGGGCGCCTGTATTCCCACCTATCTGAGAGGCTGAGGCAAGAGAATCACTTAAGCCCAAGAGTTTGAGGTTGCTGTGAGCTGTGATGCCACAGCACTCTATCCAGGGCAACAGCTTGACACTCTGTCTCAAAAAAACAAAAAAATTATGTAATATTTTATTAAAATAAAACATTCTTGGAAATGAGGGAATGAGGGAAATCAGAACGATGTTTACCTTTCTTAGAGTTACTTGCCAGTTTAGTATCATTTTGTATTATTTTTGTATTTAATTGTATGTATGAGGGCCCCATAATCCTTATGAAGTGTTACTTAGGTGGGTTCTCAGTCCATGGAGATCCCCACAAGGGCTATGGATGACAGGACCCCCGCCCCAGCCCCCTGTCTGTGTGTGTGTGGGGCGGTATAGCTCTTGGGGGCCCAGGGAAGTCAAGGGAGATGTCTATGCAGGGCCCGGAGAAGCCTAGATCCTCGTGAATCCTACGCCCTCTGGCGGCCATGTGTAAAGCTGCAGCAGATGTTCTGGGCGGTGGGCAGAAGGATTCACATAGGTTCACCCTCTGCCCCCAGACACTAGCCTGCTTCTCCAGGACCTGGCTGTGGGAGGCCCTGGCTTAGAGTCCCCCATCGATGTTCTCACCTGGGCTTCTACCTCCTTCAGGCCTACTCAATTTCTACCCTGCTGCCTTCTTTTGGCGCTCCTGCCCCCACCTCCGTGGCCTCCCCTCTCAGCCCCTAGATATGTTGTACCATCTTGGAGATCACTGAGGGACTCCAAGAAGGGTTGTCACATGGTTGACATATGGGGTGGTCGGGGTGCTAGGTGTCCCCCAACACAATTTCTCACAACAAAGGATTTTTTGAATTCTGTTCAACCTTTGAATGTCACACCTGGATGTTCAGACAGGTGAACAATGTTTATCACTATTTGAGTCTACAACCTTGCTTCATTTTATCTGGCACCACGAAGTAGTTTTTGCACAATTTTAATGTGTAGCAAATTTTCCAAGAATGTGATTGTCACGTTACAATAAGGAAGATAGTATTTTGAGTCATAATTTTTCCAGCAGTCATTATCATCTAGGAAAATCACACTGTGAGGGCAAGGATACTCACTTTCCTCTGCTGGAAAGCATTATAGCTGCCATCTTATGGAGCTTCAAAATATGGGTACAAACATCAGAGACTTCATCACGTCTTTAGCGTCATTATGCCCCATAATTGACACACGGACATATGTCAGCATGATATTTTAATTTTATTAAAATTACATTATTGGCCAGGTGTGGTTGGGTCATGCTGTAATCCTAGCGCTCTGGGAGGCTGAGGTTGGGTGGATCATCTGACTGAGCTCAGGAGTTTGAGACCAACCTGAGCTAGAGCTAGATCTGCCTATACTATAATTAGAAAAACTAAAAAAAAAAAAAATTCGCTAGGTGTTGTGGTGAGCGCCTGTAGTCCCAACTACTCAGGAGGCTGAGGCAAGAGAATCGCTTGAACCCAAGAGTTTGAGATTGCTGTGAGCTATGACTCCATGGCCCTTTGCCCAGAACAACTGAATGAGACTCTGTCTCAGAAAAATTACATTATTTATATACAAATACAATTTTAATTATGTGTGTATAAATACATACAAAGTCTGATAATTAAGTTCATGAACTCATCCTAGAAAAAGTGCTGCATACCTCCTTGCTGAATACCACTATGGTCACCTTTGAAGTATTCTCCTTGGGGATGTGAGGGCAATCTGGCTGCGACATCTGTCACCCCATTGATCACCAGGGTTGAAGTACTCCTTGGGAAGCTATGCATCATTGCTCGCACCTAGTCCATCCTTCAAAGAAATTTGGAACTCCTTTTCTGGAATGGCCACCAGAGTTATCATCATACAAGTTAAGTTTGAATGTACCACCAGCGCTTACAATGCACTGCTATGCAAACAAGTTGGTAACCTTGCTATATCGGTGTCTCACAACTGTGTTCATAATAACATGTGGGAGTATCTTATTGAGTGGCATTCATTATTGTTCTTGCATGTTTTGTTTTGTTTTTCTTTTTTTTTTTTAGACAGAGTCTTACTGTCACCCTTGGTAGAGTGCTGTGGCATCACAGCTAACAGCAACCTCAAATTCTTGCGCTTAAGCGATTCTCTTGCCTCCTCTGCCTAGCTGGGACTACAGGCACCCACCACAACACCCGACTATTTTGTTGTTGTTGCTGTCATTATTGTTTAGCAGGCCCGGCTGTGTTCGAACCTGCCAGCCCAGGTGTATGTGGCCAGTGCCCTAACCAGTGAGCTATGGACGTCAAGCCATGTTGTTGCATGTTTTGTGTGCTGTTGATGACAGCTTTGATGGTCGTTTCAGAAAAACGGCTCCAAAATTCCTTTGAAGAGCAGACTAGGTACTGGCGTCAGTGCATAGCTTCCCAGGGGGAGTATTTCAAAGGTGACTATAGTGATGTTCAGCAATGAGGTATGTAGCACTTTTTCTAGGATGAGTTCATGAACTTAATTGTCAGACCTCATGTATTTTATTATATGTTATAAATTTCTGTTCTTTGATGTCATATATTACAGTGAGACACCAAATTGATTTTTTGAAATTGTGTAAGTTATAGTTTCTTTAACTTTCATTTCAGGCTCGTAATGGGAGATATTGCGTTTAGTAGTATAAAAAACAGTCTATGGGGCTAGGCATCCGTAGCTAAGTGGTTAGGATGCCGGCCACCTATACTGGGGCTGGCGGGTTCAAACCCACCCCAGGCCTGCTAAACAACAATGATAACTACAACAAAAAAATAGCTGGGCGTTGTGGTGGGTGCTTGTAGTCCCAGCTACTTGGGCAGTTGAGGTAAGAGAATCCCTTAAGCCCAAGAGAGGTTGCTGTGAGCTTTTTGAGGTTACTGTGAGCTATGTGCCATGGCACTCTACTGAGGGCAACAAAGTAAGACTATGTCCCCAAAAAAAAAACAAAAACAAAAACAAAAACTATGAGAATCTCACAAACATAAGCAAAAAATCCAGGAAATCGGGAGGTTTCTCAAGTTAATAATTTCATGTTTTGGAAGTTCAAAACAAGGTGAATGTAATTTATGCTGTCAGAAGTCAAGATGGTGGTTACTTTGAGTAGGTATCAATTTAGTGGCCATGTGGCAGGTTTGGGGTACAGAAATGCACTTTTGTTGATCTGGGTGCTGGTTACACAGGGGTGTTCAGGTTCTGAAAGTTCATTAGGGGTATGCACTTTTCTGCATATATGTTATGCTTCTGTGTATTTATTTATTTTATTTTTATTTTTGTTTATTATTTTTTTTTTTTGAGTCAGAATCTCAAGCTATCCCCAGGGTAGAGTGCCGTGGTGTCATAGCTCATAGCAACCTCCAGCTCTTGGGCTCAAGTGATCCTCTTATCTCATTTATTCTATTTTTAGTAGACATGTGGTCTCGCTTTTGCTCAGGCTGGTCTTGAACTCGTGAGCTCAAGATATCCACCTGCCTCAGCCTCCCAAAGTACTAGGATTACAGGTTTGAGCCACCGTACCTGGCCTCAATTTAAAAAATTAAAATCAAAGCTAACATCGCTAGTGAAGTGATGAATCAATATCAAGTGTCTGTTGATAGGACACACTGAAAACAATATGGAATCTTTTTTATATACTGTTTATTCCTAAGAAAAGTAGACAATCTGAATCTTTTCACATGAAAACACCAGACAAACCCAATTGAGGGACAGCCTACTGCTTAACTAAGCAGTAACTCTTCAACACGATCAGTGTCCTGAAAGACAAAGAGATTGGAGGCTCGGCACCTGTAGCTTAGTGGCTAGGGCACCAGCCACATATACCCTGCCTGGACCTGCTAAACAACAATGACAACTGGCTCGGCGCCTGTGGCTCAAGCGGTTGAGGCGCCAGCCACATACATCTGAGCTGGTGGGTTCGAATCCAGCCTGGGCCTGCCAAATAACAATGACGGCTGCAACCAAAAAATAGCCGGGCGTTGTGGCAGGCGCCTGTAGTCCCAACTACTTGGGAGGCAGAGGCAGGAGACTAGCTTGCGCCCAGGAGTTGGAGGTTGCTGTGAGCTGTAACACCACAGCACTCTACCCAGGGTGACAGCTTGAGGCTCTGTCTCAAAAAAAAAAAAAAAAATGACAACTGCAACAACAAAAAAATAGACGGGTGTTGTGGTGGGCACCTATAGTCCCAGCTGCTTGGGAGGCTGAGGCAAGAGAGTCACCTAAGCCCAAGAATTTGAGGTTGCTGTGAGCTGTGACACCACAGCACTGTACTGAGGGTGACATAATGAGACTGTCTCAAAAAAAAAAGAGAGAGAGAGAAAGATTAGTGAACTGTTCCAGATAAAGGGAGACTAAAGTGACTTGACAGCTGAATGCCATGCATGGTCTGGGATGTTGGTGTTTTTGTTGTTCTAAAAGCCATTGTTAAGACAATCAGCAAAATCCAAGGAAGGTATGTAATTCTTGGCAATGTTAATTTCCTGATTTTGATTCTTGTACTGTGGTTACATAAAGGCATATTCTTTTTTTTTTTTTTAGACAGAGTCTTATTATGTCGCCCTCAGTAGAGTGCTGTAACATCACAGCTCACAGCAACCTCAAACTCTTAGGTTTAAGTGATTTTCTTGCCACAGCCTCTCAAGTAGCTGGGACTACAGGTGCCTGCCACAACGCCTGGCTATTTTTTTTTGTTGTAGTTGTCATTGTTGTTTAGCAGGCCTGGGCCAGGCTTGAACCCTCCAGCTTTGGTGTATGTGGCCGGCGCCCTACTCACTGAGCTATAGGCACCGAGCCTTTTTCCTCCCTCCCTCCGTCCCTTCCTTCCTTCCTTCCTTCTTCCCTCTCTCCCCTCTCTCTCTCTCTTTCTTTCTTTTTCTTTCTACAGAGTCTCTCTTTCACACCCTCTGTAGAGTGCTATAGCGTCATAGCTCACAGCAACCTCAAATTCTTGGGCTCAAACTATTCTCTTGCCTCAGCCTCCCTAGTAGCTGGGACTACAGGTGCTCACCACAACACTCAACTATTTTTGTTTGTTTGTTTGTTTTGTTTAGCAGGCCTGGGCCAGGTTGGAACCCATCTACCCCAGTGCATGTGGCCAGCGCCCTAACCACTGAGCTACAGGCACCAAGCCAATTTTTCTATTTTTCTAGAAATGGGGGCCTCACTGTATTGCCCAGCCTGGTCTTGAAGTCCTAGCCTCAAAGTTTTCCCACATTGGCCTCCCAGAGTGCTAAGATTACGAGCATGAGCCACCCTGGCTGCACTGGCCATTTATTTCCGTGTCTACAACTGCAAGCCCAGTTTTCAGTGTGAAAATGGGGAGAATGGGAAGGAAGCAAAGCCCGAAGTTTCTTGCCATGGCAGGGTTTGTGTGCCTCAGGCACTGAGGGTCCATCTCTACGGGCTCGATGTACAACCAGGGCTTAGTGAGTCAGCTGAGGTTGGGTAAGCTCTTGCCTGCTAACAGATAACTTTCCTTTCTCCTCTCCCCAAGCCTCTGGTTTAGTTTTGCTCACTGGCATATCTCATACTCCTACAGCATGACCTGAAGGACACCAAGCTCTAGGCAGGTGCTCCAAAGACTACAAAGCTGGATACTGATGCCCTGACCGAAACCCCCAGGAGCTGCTGGAGCTGCCACTGGCGCCAGCTAAAGCAGCCAGGTTGGCGCTGAGCTCTCCACCCCCAGCCCAGGGTTAAAGGTGCATGTGAGCAGTTCCACACCCAGTAGACCAGCGCTTCACAGGGGTGAGGGGTTCCCCCCCAGGTCCTTTCCACTGCCCCCCCAAAACCACAGTCTTCTGGATTTAGTGCTGGAACCAGACCTTTGAAGGATTGGCTGCCCCCAAAATATCTTTTCAGCTTACCTGTGCCTGCCTGGAATGATACCATTAGAGCCCTGCCCTCCAGGAGAAAAATCATTTCCAAGCATTGACTTCTCCCAAAGTACAGACCTTGCTGTTGTATAGGTCATGGTTCATGGTCTTGGATATGTGAAAAATGCAAAATCTCTTTATTTTATGTGAATCAATTAAATCCAGCCCATTAGTTTGGGCTTCTAGGAAATTCAACCCACAAATTCTCCTGTCACATTGACCAGCAAAGTCCTAGGGGCTTGGATAGTTCTTCCAGTTACGGCCCCCTGTGATTTTGGCCCAGTACCACCTCCCCTTCCAGTTTAGGGGACACATAGGGGTAACCCCACAGCCTGAGAGTCAGGAGTGTTTGTCCCCTACCAGTCCATGAGTCTGGCTCTGCTCTGGGAAATTCACTCTCTCCTTCCTCAATTTCTGCCTGAGGGCTTTTAGCCTTCCCGCTGACACATTTTACAAATGGGGAAACTGAGGCTTAGAAATGAGGTCACACAGCAAACTGAGAAGGTGGCACAAAATCATTCTCCAACAAGGTGTTACTGACTGTGTGCCCCTCCTAGAAATGCCTGTCTTCATCAAAGGACCATTGCTCTTAACTGAGCAATGAAGCTCCAGAGGCAGGACATGGCTATACTGATGCCATGACAAGCTGGCGGGGAAGTATTTACAGTACGGGTCTTTCTGATACATAAGGCTTTACTGGACTGGGAGTCATGAATCTCATGCCAACTCATTTCAGCAGATTCTGTTCCCTCTTTGGGCCTCAGCTGGTCTATCTGTACAGTAAGGTCAGTGCAGGTGCCCTGGGATTCCCTAGGTGGCTTGTTCATCCCTGCTGTGGCTTGCTCTGGCTAAGGAACTCGTACTCCTCAAACTCTACTCCTGAACACTCAGGACTGGCAATAGCAAGGTCCCACTGCCCAGTTCTCTTGCGACCTGGAGAGACATTGCAATATGCCCTCCCGAGGCTCCTGTGCCCAGACACCTATGATCAGGGTGAGAGGTGAGAGAGGAGGAGGAGAAAGAGCCTCAAGTTCTTCTTCCTGAAAACCTGAGGGACTCCTGGGATCCCAGTTAACCCTGAGGCCCATGTGCTCCCAGGCTTTTCTCGAAAGGCTGGTCCCAGGTGGCAGTTCAGTGGGAATAAAGAAGCTACCTGCTTACCTTCTCATGTCCCTGAAGACAAAAACACTTAGGTTGCAGCTGCAGGGATTTAGATTAGACTCATTAACTGCCAGATAGAAACTGCTAGGCCCCTAGTTCTGAGTCTACCCCGCAGGATGGAAGAGGGGCAGCAGGAGAAGCTGAGGAATTGCACCTGCCAGAGCTCACACTCGAGCTGGTGTCAGAAGGTGGTGTTGGGGCAATTGGTACCCAGGACTTTCTAAGCTTCAGAAGAGTCCTCTTCCACCAGCCTAGGAGGTCCTCAGCTCTTGCTGTAGAACCCCAGTGGCCCTCACAGCTCCTGACTGTAAGGCTAAAGCTTGCATTTGAAGTCTCTGCAGCCTAGGAGCCCTGTGTCCCCAGCCATACTTCCACTCCTTGTTGATACATGCTGGGCCAGAGCCAGGCCTTTCTCCCTGCTATCTGGTAAATGTTCACTGCAGCTGGGCTCTCGGTCCCTATCTTAGGATGCCAGCTTCTTTGCTTAGGGCCCCTTCTCCAGGAAAGCCTCCTAAACTAATCCAGTCTCCTACATCAAGCCAGATACCTTCTCAGGAAAGTTAGCACCTCCCCTGACTCTCAGAATTGTCCTGTGGTTAGTTCCTGGCTGAAGGTCTTGGCCTTTCTTCTGGTGAAACAGAAAAGTTCTTGTAGTGGCTTGGGGGCCCACTGGGTGGCATCAGAGTTAAAGAGGCTTCCCGGAGGAGGAAAGTCCTGGCAGAGGGAGCCAACTTGGCATCAAATATTCTGAGACCACGCTTGTGGAGAACAGAGGCTGGGAGCAGATCTGATTCATTCATTCCTGTCACCATTTTGCCTGGCTGCAGGACAAGCCAGAGGGCCTTTACAGACACTTTGCTAGCAGATGGCCCTGCAAAGGGTAACATTCATTTAGGACTGCACTTTCCAATATGGTAACCGCTGGACACATATGGCCTTTCCACACACAAAAAAATAAAATAAAAAATGGAGATAGGGTCTCACTATGTCACCCAGGATGGAGTGTAGTGGCTGTTCACAGGTTATAGCTTACTGTAGCCTTGAACTCCTGACCTCCAGCAATCCTCTTTTCAAAAGCCTCCCAAGTAGCTGGGACTACTGGCACATGATACCACACTCAGCCACATATGGCTTTTGAGCATATGAGATAAGGCTAGTCAGCACTGAGATGTACTGTAAGTGTAAAATACAAAGTGGATTTTGAAGATATACAAAAAAGAACGTAAAATATCTCTTTTTAAAAAATCTTGACAATTAAAATGGATATATTTTGGATATAACTGGGTTAAATGAAACATTTTTAAAATGACTTGTTTCCTTTTTCATTTTTGATATAGCTATTAGAAAATTTCAAATTGCAGGTGCAGCTCACTTTATATCATTTCCATTTTAGAGAGGAGGAAACAAGCTTCCAAGGGCTTAAGTGACATGTGACATGAAACCCAAGTTTGAGCTGGTATGTCTTCCCTAGGGCTCCCTCCAAAAGGGATACATTGCCCAGGTCCTGCCTCTGGCTGGGGGACAAATGCCAGAACATCCTATGCTTCAAGAGTCATATCCCCCTGCCACTGAATCTTAGCCAAATGGCAGTAATTTTGCTTTGAGGGTGGCCTTGGAGTTGGCACCATGACCCATGGACATGGGAGGCTCCCCAAATGCCCACACTGGGCAGATACAATTGTCTAGCATCCTTCTCCAACCTCAGGGCCAGCTCCAACTGCAGCTGAAATGCTTCTGCCCTGCTCCAGCCCCTCTAAGCTTAGACATCAGCGGTGGCCCCTCGTAGGCATCAACTCTATTAGGTTACCTTGCAGTCTCTGCCTCAATCCCCTCTCTGTCCCTGTACCCAGTCATTGCTCAGGTTATAGAACACTCTCCCTGCTGATGAGCACCCTAGCAGGTGGGTGTCCATGACTGGTCCTTAGGGGTCCTTAGGTCTCTGCAGCAGCAGCTATGGTAGTAACCATGTGGTTGGGAGCCTCTGCAGAAGGAACTCCATATGGGCTAGGTCTTCATAACCACCCCACCTACTGAGGCCCACCCCAAATAAGGGACCCACTCTGGGACCCAGAACCTGGTTCCTCCAGGAGGTGCTTTGGAAGGAAGCCTATACCCCCAGCCAGGGCACAGACTCAGCATGCTGTGGCTGTTCCCTTGGGCCCACAGCCCTGCCAGGATCTCTCCAAAGACCACCCAGGGACTCTCTAGGGTTTTGGGAGCAAGTAGAGCCCATCTTGTCTCCAGTGTTTCCGATTGTGCCCAGCGTCACCTCTAGAAGGCGATCTTGCCCTGGATAAGGACTCCCAAGACTCAGGACCCAGTCCTGGGTCCCTTGAGGATAGGTTTGCTGAAGACTACAGCTGGGACATCCCATTTGAATGTAATGGGGACAAATCTTGGGCTGTGATTGTAACATAAAGAGGCCACTTTTGGCATTAAGATAGTTTTAAATTTAAGAAATGAATTAAGGGAAAGGACTCAGGGAGTAAGGATTCTTGGCAGAATAATTATTCTCTGGATAATTATTATAGAACTCGCTCTCATTTTCTAAGTCCTCTGCAGAGCCAGATCTGTGGTTCCAACATCCCCGGGAGAAACTGGACAAAACCTTTGGCACCGTCAGAAGCATCAGAACTATTATTCCACCTCCAGGTGGCTGCCACCAGGATAAGTGTCCTGCCCTCTCTCCTTTAGGCTCTGTTGCTCTCGTATAGAACAGGAGAGTTATTGGACAGATCCAGATTCAAATCCTGCTCTACCACTTCCCTGCTCAACCTCCCTAGCCTCATCTTCATCTGTGAAATGGGGATAATGACTGTTGTTGGATCATAGGGAGGGGCTGGGCATGTGCCCCAGGCCCTTTGCTGTCTTGGTAGGCACATTACTGGCATCTCTTCCCCTGCTGCCACAGCCACCCACCTCCAAGCTGAGCAGACACCCTCCCCACTTTTCTGCATATCCTCATTTCTCACCTTCCCCCATTCCTTAGTCCCCTCATTGTCTGCCGCCTGCACCTGCCTGTGTCTTACCTTGATCACAGTGATCACTGGGTCTCTAAACCCAACTGTGACCTTGCTTTGGGGGAGCTCTCTGGACTTGGGCTGGAACTAGGACGAGGCAAGACAGATGGTTCAGGTGCAAATTTAAGGAGGCACTCACTCCTGGGGTCATGCACATGCAGGGTCAGGGCCTTAGGGAGCATGCCTCCTTAAATTTTCCTTCCAGAGCCCCATGTACCTGTGCTATGTGTCCAACACATCACTTCCTCCCCAGGGATCCCAGTGGAGGCCCCACTCTCTGCCCAGGGACACACCCTGGCTTCCTCTCTCTTATCTAGACAGCCAGAGCTGTCTTTTGGGCTCCATCTCCTGAATCTCTCTCATCCAGCATTCTTGTGTCCCCCTCCTCTCGGACACTGACCATCATTTCTTTCCTGCTGCCACTCCTGCCTGCCCATCCCCTGTCCACAAGCATCTTCCCCATTTGCACACCTGGCCCTGCCCCTCCTCTGTGACAGACTCTGATGGCTCCCTATTAGCCTGGAGAGAGAGTCCCTGGCCCTTCCCCAGATCTCTAGCAACAGCACAGACACTTCATTGGTATTTGTTGCATGGATACATGAATTTATTAATTAAACATGGATGGATTGTTATGTAGGTGGCTTTGGTGGCTGGGTGGGGACAAGGAGAGATACTACATAAGCTGTAGCCAGAGCCTGCCTATGGTAGCAGGTGGCTGGAGGGAGAAGGCCAAGTCACCTCCAGCGGGCTGGGTGCTGATTTTAATGGCCCGGCAGTGAGGTGCGTGCATGGCAGAGGCCTGCAGAAGAGGTAATGCCGAGAGGGCAGCCCTGCCCACCTCTAATTATTGCTTGAGTCTTTCTGGCAGTGCCAGCTGCCTGCTCCAGGGAGCTCGGTCGCATCCATCACAGTGTGAGCTCAGGATGGGGTAGCTGCCACTACCAGTAGGGAAGACAAGAGAAGGTTCCCAGGGGCCTTTGGGTCTTGGAGAGCAGAGGCAGCCCCAGGCTTGGACCCCTGCTCAACTCCTGTCCTTCCTGTCCCCAGAGCAGCTGACGGCCCCAAACTCTAGGGTCCCATCAAAACGCCTCCAGGGTCACCAAGGAGCAAGCTGGCTGAAGAGGGGTCCATAGCACCCCCAAGGCAGGAAGCCTCAAATGGTTTGGTGTCTGCTGACATGGAAGCCCTTGGGAAGATGTTGCCCTAGTGGCCAGCTGGGCAGCTCAGGCCTGGAAGGAGGCCTTGACCACGCGGCCTTTCAGTGGCTGTGGTGGCCGGAAGTTGTTTACCATGTGGATCCTCTCATCATCCTCTGAGGTGAAAAGCAGGCTCCGGAACTTCTCCATCTTGAGAAAACAGAAGGGATGTTCAGGACAGAAGCGGAGCGCTGTGGTCCTCTACGACCCCAGATGCATTATCTGGCATACCCTACCCAGCTGGCTCTACTTCTTCCTCCTCCTGCCCCTAGTGCTTGTCCCTCATCTCCCCCACTTATTTACCTCTTGGGGACCCCAACCGCACTTACTTAACTCTTTAAGGGCCTCTGAGCCTAGATCCTGCTCCACCCCATTCTAGTTCTAAGCCTCTCTAAGTTAAGACATCAGCAAATGTAGCCTTCAGATTCCAACAGACAAGAGCTGGTCCCAAGATCCAGGAATCTCCCTTCCCAGCCTATGTCTAAATCCTAATGATTAACAATCAAGCTAACTCCCCAGCCAAGAATCTAAAAGTTTATTAGCAAAAGATAGGAAGGAATCTTGATGGTGGGACCACAGGCTGTATGTTAGTGGCCAGGAGAGTCACCCTACCTGGGATGGGCCCTGAGAGCCACATGCCTCCACCTGGTGCTCTGGGAGGACTCACCTGCCTCTCAGAGACACGGATGGGCTCCCGGAGCACAATCCAGGTGACACTCTCACTGAGTGGCGGAGTCGTTAGGGAGCCTGGGTAGGTCCAGTAGTGCCAGCTGGCAGGCAGGAGGCACTTGGGGTTGAAGCAGCTGAACTGGGCCTTGGTGCCCTGGGACAGGGTTGGGGAGCCCAGGAATCAGCACAGGGACCAGACCTGCAGTTTCCCTGCCTATTTCTATCAGCAGGATTTAGGCTTCACCATGGTCCATTGATGCAAATTATGGGCAAACATCTATGACCCATGATGCCATCTTCCAGCCTAGGCAGGGCCCTCTACGCCCATTTGCTTGTATGTAAAAACTGCAGTTCCTGGAGCTCTTTGGTTACCATGTGCCCTCCCTTGCCTTCAGCTGCCCTCTGTGGGGCTGCCGGTCAGACCACCATTAACATGACAAGCATCTTTATCAATCCTATATCCACCCAGGTTGCATGCGGGTACCCAGTGAGGCCTCTGATCCTGATGAAGAGTCAGGTGCAGGACCCAACATGTCCTGACCACCCCCCACATCCCCAGTCTCAGCAAGGGTTTGCTGCCAGAATGAGGGAGAGGATGGGCCCACTCCATGATCCAGCCTCCTCCTCCCACCCCACCAGGCTGCTCTGGGTCAGAAAAACTGACCCCCTTTCTCACCTTAAACCGAACCATGTAGAGTGCATCTGTCAGACGGTTCATGCTGGGGTGCTCATCCCCTGTCTGACAGGAGAGAGCAGTATGAGACCAGAGCTCACCATGTTCCAGAACTAGGAGCAATGCCAGGCCTTCTATACACCTGTGGGCTGAGGGGAACCACCACTCACCTCCAGAAAGATGCCAACTACAGCCAGGCCATCAGGGGCTGAGGCTGCCTCCCCAAAGGTGCTGTATTTCTTGGCATTCCAATGAACTAGATGCAACTATGGGGCAACAATAGGCCAGCACTTAGCACCTTCAAGGGGAAGTGGGAGCTCTGATCCAGGCTTCCCTCATTCCTGCCTGACTCTGGCCTCTTCATAGGAGGGAGGAGGCTGTGAAACCTCCCAGGCTTGGGATCCTGGGGGCCCCATGAAAGCCCCAGAAGACCACAGGTAGCATCTGCCCAGTTCTGGGCCCCAGTGTTTTCCTGACCCTCAGGGCACTCAAAAAAGACCCCAGCTTGGGCCCTGCCTTTCAGTGAACTAGCTGGGAAGTAGATGATGGCCATCCAGTGTGACACTTCCCTGAGGAGGTGTTGCTTGCAGTTGAGTCAGGGAATAAGTAGGGGGTTGTCAGAGGGAAGCCTTGGGGAAAGGCATTCCAGGCAGAGAGAACAGATTAGACCCAAGCTTGGGAGCATGAAGGAGCCAGATGTGGACAAGGGATTCATTCCATGCAGCTCAGTGTGGGAAGAGGTCAGGTAGAAGAAGAGGCCAGGCAAGGTTAGTTCATGCAGGGCCTTGAATGCCAAGCTCAACCTTGAATGGTTGTCAGCAAGGGTGTGTTGAGACTGGATTGGCCCTTCAGAAAATTCCTTCTGGACACACAGACCAGGAGAGGCAGCAGGCAGGGTTCAGGGGGAAGGCTCTGTGTTGGGGGTAGATGGAAGGTGTCTCTCTCAGAGGCCCTGAGTGGTCCTTCTTCCCCTCTCCAGAATCCCACCCTGGGCACCCTCAGCCCCTGACCATCCAGCCCACACTCCTTCCCCAAGTAGCTGAGGATTTAGGTGGTGGAGGGCCCTTACCTCACTGGGGAAGGACTTGCCGTCCACTGTGTGCTCTGAACCCGTGTCATGCTTCTTGCCCCAGTGGAAGTGGAACTGCTTGAGGCGGTAAGGCCCTTCCAGAGGGCCCCCAGTCACCACTGTGGGTAGAAGTGGGGCATGTGGCAATTGATAGGAGGGGATCACACAGCCCAGTGCCAAGATCAGGGCGGCAGCCCAAGAAGGGAATACATTTTTCTTTTTAGAGACAGAGTCTCATTTTGTCACCCTTGGTAGAGTGCCATGACATCACAACTCACAGCAACCTCAAACTCTTGGGCTTAAGCGATTCTCTTGCCTCAGCCTCCCAAGGGGAATACATTTTTCGTTTGAAAAATTCACTGGGCTGGGCGGCGCCTGTGGCTCAAGGAGTAGGGCGCTGGTCCCATCGGCCAGAGGTGGTGGGTTCAAACCCAGCCCCGGCCAAAAAAAAAAAAGAAAAATTCACTGGGCTGACTGGGCTTAAGTCAGTCCCTACCAGCTCCCTCAGCCCTTGAGCGAGGCCAGGGCAGAATCCCAACAGCTTGCAGGTAGCAGAGAGATCTGGGACTAACAGAGTACAGCTCTCTGTCTGTCCTTCTTTCTCACTCCTGCCTGACTTCCCATGGAGACTAGCACCCTGCTTCCCAGGCTCCCACTAACAATGAGGATACCCATGTCTGAAACTCTGACCCACAAGTGGGTCAGAAGGATTCTTTTGTTTAGTCCTCAAAAGCCCATGAGGGACAGAACCTATTATTATCTGTATTTTATAAAAGAGGAAGCTGAGGCACAGAGAGAGCAAAGCACTTGCCCAAGGTCATATAGTAAGGCACTGAGGCAGGGTATAAACTTGTATCTTCTATTTCTGGAGCTCCAGCCCTAATCACCAGGCTGTGCTGCCTCCCTAGAATCTTAAACCTACTCTAAACTTGGCGTTTCCCAAAGGAGGAGGCTAGCTCCTCAGGGTCCCCACCTTCCTGGCCAGGCCCAGGTGCCTCCAGTGGCATTTCCTCCCACAAATGGCCTCTTTGGAGGGCCCCATTTGTGCTGGTTTTGTGACTTTCTCACCTTGATACCTGGTAAGCTGGGGCCACACACTAGGCTTCCTGGGACTGATAGAATTTCCAGCTGAAAGGGATCTGTCAGTGAGGGGAGCCCCAGCCAGACCTGAATGTGAGCCCCTGGATCAGGTGACGGCCCCAGGCTCAGAGTTCCACTAGGCCCCTCTGTAATGGTGATCAGACTAGGGCTTTGCCCTTGTGGCCCTTCAAGGAGAAGGAGAAGAAAAAAGAAGAGGAGGAGGAGGAGGAGAATAGGATAGTCCAAAAGCCCCTCCTTGCTGTCTTGCCTTATCTGAAAAGCAGGGACTGTCTCCTGGGCAATGCTAGGAGTCCAAAAAAGGGAATCTGGGGGATGGGGTAGTGGCTGTGGGCAGTGCTCCAATCAGGCTGTCCCATCCCCAGGAGGCAGAAGCAGCTAAGATAAGTATGTATGGGGCCCACCCTCTGAGTATGCCCTACCTGGGACCCCATACTGTGGTCTGGGGTGGGGCGACCCCTTTCCTAACCCCTTGAGCTTGGTTCCCTTAGCCTCCTCCTTCCTTTCAGACCATAGGATGTACTACCACCCACAGTGCACTCACTGTGTGTTTGGTACTCTGCTGGCATCAACCCATTTGACGTCCAGAGCAACCCACAGTGGGTGAGTGGCAGAGCTCCAACCATCTCACTTCTCATTTCATTGGCTCCCTGCACCCTCAGGCCTGAGAATTCTGGCAAGGAAAGGAGCCCTAGCCAGGTCTAAATGTGAGACCCAGCCCAGTGATCCAAAGGTATGACCACTTGGGGTTTGCCCCAACCCAGTGGCCTTTACTGAGCTACTAATGTCTGAGTTAAGCCCTTATTGCCCTCTGTAGGCTATTGAAAGGACAATCACATGAAAACAGCTCCTTTATAAACTGTCATCTAGGATCATCTATAGTCCTATGTCCCCTCCCCAAAGCTCAGGGAGATTTTCTTAGATTTCAGTATCAGGAAATTACTTGTTTCTATTGTAAGGATCTGTTAGACTCCTTTCCTTCTGCAGCAAGAACTGTAACTGATCCTCTTTCTCTTTTTTCCTAGCCTACCAGGGAACTGGGGACTAAGCACTGAAGATCACTGGTGAAAGCCCTAGCTTCCCTCTTCTTTTCTGCATTTTGATTTTCTGTTTGAAATAAAGTTCCCTTGAGTGCTTTCATGGTATTTGTGGATAGGGGAGAGAGGGGGGCAAAGAATCAGTCACTTCCTTACACAAGAAACTAGTAGAACACAAGAAACTCCTTACACTACTCCATCACCCCTTCTCCCAATCCTCCTCATAGGGAGAAAAATCTCTTCACTGAATAACACTCCTGAGGCCTCTGCCTAGGAATTTATAGTGAAAAAACCTGGACTGTAATCCCAGGGCAAAGGGGCTTGGATGGAGCTTCCATGAGTTCCAACCAGCTTCTTTCTGGCACAAGATGGCTGGATCTTGAGGTGATGGGCGAATTCGAGAGAGAGACCTTTGGAGCTGGAGCATGTTGGTTCTGCCAATCCCTAGCTCATCAAGACTCTTTTTGCTTATCTGAGGGGTGGGTTCTTAAGAGTAATAAATGAGCTAACTGAGACTTTAGCAAAGGGCCTGGCACAGAGAAATGTCACCTTCCTTCTCTCTCCCTGATGGGCTTGGCCAGATCACACAGGGTGGAGGGTTTGGCTTTAGGCCACAAAACAGGTCAGTGATGGGGTAGGGAGTGAAAACAAACCTGATCTGAAACACTAAATGAAAGGGAAGGAGGGGAATTGGCATTTCTCGAATATCTGCTGTATGCCAGAACTACAAAAGTCACTTCTTTTTTTTCATTTTTCCGCTTTATGACTCTAGAGGGCAGGTCTCATTACTCCCATTTTATGCATAAGGAGACTGAGGCTCAGCACAAGGCTTTACAGAGGTGAGAGGTGGCGCCTTCCTTACCTACCACAGGATGCTGCCCCTCATGAACCTGCCTAACACAGGGCTAGGACCCCAGTGGGCACAGGCACACAGGGTTTTGGCAGGGGCCACTTACCGGTTCGGTCATCGCTGTCATTGAAGTCTACCTGGACAGAGTGGCCATTGTTGGTGATGCTGAGTGACATGCAGGCCTCATAGGAAATCTCCAGTGGCCGCAGGCTGGGTGAGTACACGGCCTGGCTGGATACGATATTGATAGGTGATTGGCGGTCTCCCTGGGCAATAGGATACAGCTTGTGCCAATGCGAGGGGCCTGCAGGTGCGGAGGGGAGCAAGGACTCAGGCCAGCTAGGATTTCTGGGCTGCAAGCTGAGGACACCCAGGGGGTATGGCCACTTTGGCATCCTTTCAGAGGTAAGTCCCTGCTTTGGGGCTGCACAGCCCAAAGTTCTGATCCCAGCTCTGACACTTCCCCTCTCAGCCTCCATTTCCTTGTCTATGAAGTTATCTCACTAAAACTCACCTCCCAATGCTGACAGGAGGCCCAGAGAGGTCATGCGTGGAAAGGAACATAACACAGCTTACAGGCTCAGGAGTGGTTCTGAGTAGTGAGATTCCTCCCAACCCCCGACCCCCAGCACTATGTCAGAGAGGCCACTACGTATATGAAGTCTCTGACATGACTCTATCAGGAATCTTGCCTCTTCCAGCACTTTGAGCAATTTAATATTAGTGTTTATGGTAATAATATCAAAAACTCACATCAGTCAAGCTTTAGCTCTGGGACACATATTTGCTCCTCACAACCAACTTGTGAAACAGAAGCTAGAGTGATCCCATTTCACAAATGAGGGAACCCAGGGCCACTCAAGCATGTGCACGCACTCACACACTAGTATAAACACAGCACGTGCCTGTAATACACCCAGTTTCCCTCACCATGCACGTGCCTACAGGTCCATGTAGATCTGCACATATGCACACACATGTGCACAATGACCTGGGCTCAATGGGCCCAGAACACGCATGTGTACAAACACACACATAGCCCTGCAGGCTAAACCTAGCACATGCATATGTACCCTCACATGTGAATATCCCCTACTGGAAACCCAAGTTTGCACACGTAAGGGACCTCAGCAAAACACATGCCCATGCATGCACACACACGCATACACACACACACCTGCATCACACCCACGAGCACCCACCACCTGCCTCCCAGAGGCTCCATCTGCAGCCGAGAGGCTCCGCATCTCCCTGGGGAACATCCTGAGATGCAGCCTATTTTTAGAGCTACTGCCGGCTGGTGCTTCTCCCCCTTTTTGGCTTCTTAAGTTTTCCTGAGAAAACAGCAGCAGGTGCCGACAGAGCTGTGTCCCCAATGGATGACTCAGAGTTGTGGCCCAGCCCCGCTGGGTTATTTTTGAAGGCCTGTGAGCACTGTCGCATGCCGGCACCTCTGTCCTCTGTCCTTCCCTTCATCATTGTCCCTAGACTAGAAGCTCTGGTCTAAGGGGCAGCTGCTTGGGGCCCATGGGGCAGTCCCATCGTACTGGGTGCTCAGGGCTGGTGGGTAGGACTAGCAAGAACGCCTGGAGTCAGAGGACTCTGAGTCTGGGGGAAGCACACCAGAGTAGGTACTGAGAGAAAGACACCTATGGGTTCTGTCAGCCTGCCCCTCCTCTGCCTCTTTCTCCAGCTCTGCTGGTCCCTGTCATCTTTTTCTGAATATTTCCAGCTCTTTCATTCCCAGATTTGGGTTTCTCTTCCAAATATTTGCTCCTGGGGTCCAGAGACTCCAAACACCTCCCTGAGTCCCTCTGGTCCGTTGCAACTTTCTGTCTCCCCAGACTGTAGTCCGGGACAGCGCCCTCCCTCACAAAGTGACCACCTTTCCCAGGGAAAATGGGACTGGGGGTGCTCCTCCCATCAAAGCTCTCTCTCTCCCCACCCCCACCTGCCCTGAGCTGTTTCCCTGCTTCTGGGTCCTCATTGTTCATCTCAGGGAAATGGGGAAGCTCTCACGCCCGCCGTGTCACCCCCACTCCTGCTTGGTAAGAAATGGCCCCAAAGGGAGCTGACCTGCCCCAGACCCGCACTCAAGCCGTCTGGCTCTCACTTTCTGCCTCTTCTCTCTCTGCATCCTAAGGAAACTGAGGCAAGGTGAAGGAGCAATCTTCCTGGTCAAAGCAGGAGGATGGTGTGGGCCGCTGGCTCCCACTCCTCAGACGTGCTCAAACACTCCGCTTGCTGTAGACACCCAGACACATGCGTCCGCCCCCAAACACCCCCTTCCCTCACGTACCAGCCGACAAGGCAGCTTGGTCACTTCTGCGGGGAAACTCTCTCCTGGGGACACTGCGCCCTTGCCCACGCGAAGCCCAGCTCCCCCGAGGTCCCCGCACACACGCCGTGCGTGCTCCCCGCACCGACACCCGCGCACAGCGCTCCGCCGCGACCGCCCCCAGCTGCCCTGGGCCACCTCCTCGCGCTGCGCACGCCCGGGCAGAGCGCGTGAGTGTCCGGGCCTGGGGCCCAGCCGGCAGGGCAGTCGGGGACTGCGCGGAGGAAGCGGCAGGACGCGCTCAGCAGCCGGATCGCTCGCAGGCGGCGGGGGCAGCCCGGGCTCAGGGAGGACTTTGCGCCCGGCGCTGGGGTCACCAGGGCTTGGGTCGGGTTTGGGGGTCTGGACGGGAGAGGAGTCCCGGTCCAGTTTGGAGGGTGGGGGCTTGCGGATCCAGGAACCCGGCTGGGTGCGAGAGCTGGGGCGAATCCAGTTGGGTCCGGGTCGGCCGGGGTCTGCTCCTACCGTCGTCCTGGCCGTAGCCCCAGCCGTGGTGGCCAGTCATGCCGCTAACCGTCCCGTAGCCGTGCACCTGCCTCTCGGCTCGGTCCTCCCGTTCCGGCTGTGGCTCCGGCCCCGCTCGCAGCCGCGGAGCAGCCTCTTAAAGCAGCGGCAGGCAGGAGGAGCAGTTCCCGGGGGACCCGCCCCCCACCTCCCTGCGGGGCCAGAGAGGCCGGTCCTGCCCCGCCCCCGCCCGCCGCAGGCCTGTGGCGCCCCCAGTAGAGACGGAGGGTCGGGGGAGGGTCGGGGGAGGTAGACCTGTGCCCCCATCTTCCACCTCCGCCCTAGCCAGACACCTCTCCCTCCTTTCCCTCAGCACGTGTATGGACTCGGAGATGAGAGACCGCTGATGCTGAGGGCTGCACAGTTTCCCCACATCGCGTCCCCTCCCCGGGCTTGTCCCTGACCTGTAAATACCACCACGGGGACCTGGGCTCTGGGTCCCGAGTTGGGTTGTAAAGTCTCTTTGTACCTGCAAACTACACTGACCATCAAGTGTTCTGAACTGGAGCGTCCCCCTTTTGCCAGATGCTGTCGCAGGTACTGGGCCACACTTTGGCCAGACTTTCCTGTGGTCTGACTCTCTCAGCTACTCTGCTACTCTACGAAGCTGAGTGCGTCTAAGTAGCTCTATTTGACAGAGTTGGGGACTGAGGCCCAGAGAGGTGAAGTGACTTCCCCAAGGTCATCTGGCTAGGGAGTGAAGGATTAATTCCCAGTTTGTCTCACTACAGACACCATGGTCTTCACCACTTCCCTTGGTGCTGGGGACAAGGTGGTCCTGGGAGTGTGGAAGTCTGGGAGTCCTGAGGTACATGGGTGGATACCACTGGCAATTTAAACCCTTGACCAGAGCCCCAATGTGGGAAGAGGAGGAGTGCCATCAAAGAGCATCGGGATAGACAGACCCAGGACACCGGCCAGCTTCCGCATGACCCAAGTCTGAGGCCCTGCCTCCCACCCTCTCTTTCTTTTCTCCGCTGCTTCCTCTTTCATGGACTCTTTGCCCATCCCTCTATAGCTTGCTGTTTGTCCGTCCTCTCCTTGCCTCCCCATGACCTTCAGTCCACCTGCTGAGCCTTCAGGTCTCCAACCTGCATTCAACCTTCAGTGCCTGCCGTGGCCCAACATTTTCCCACCCACAAGCCCTGGTCCTTGTGCCCTCCACCTGGTATGTCCTCAGTCTTCCACCCAGTGGTTCCAGCCAGCCCAATCTGATTCATCTTAGGATGTGGCCTTGTGCCAAGGATAGGGCTTGTCTCTGTCTAGTCCTCGAGCAGGCAGTTTTAGAAAGACAAACAGATGGGTGGATGGAAAGACAGACAAATGATCCCACCCAGGGTCCTGTACCCAACAGGAATTGAAGAGCCATTTGTAGAATGTCTTCTGTTTTAGACCTTGACCAGAGGATACTATTTCAGGCCTTGCTCATGGCTAACCTTGTGAAGGAATCTGTCACCCATCTACTGCCTGGCTCCCCCCTATCTCTCAGTGTCTGTCTCAGTTTCTCTCTCCCAGGTCCTGAACCCCAGATTCCCAGATAGAGTTGTAGAGGTTAATTGACAACTGGTTGGCTGGGCCAACGTCAGTGACTTCTCTGTCCTGTGAAGATGTCCCTGACCCAAGAGTGGAAAGGGAACCTTAATCTGACCTTAGGGTAGGAACAGAGGACTCATGACAGAGATGCAGGGGATAGCCCTCAAGACTAGCACGTGACAGAGAAACAAAGGCCCCGGGTCTCTAAGACATAAATGCCACCTATAGATCAAGAAGACAAAGCCATACCTCTGGGTGAGGCCCGTAGTCTCTGGGTCCCAGAGGAGGCTGCCACCCTTCTCCTGGGGGAGCTGCAACACCCTTAGAGATCTGAGGATGGCTCAAACCCCATTGACCCACTTCCTCCTCACAGCAACTGGGGCCATTTATTTTTAGTATTTAAAATGAAGCATTGAAATTCTTCATATAGTTTTCCATCCAGCTTCATCCACAGAGAAACCCTGGGGGGTGAATTTTACCCCATTTTACAGATGAGAAAAGCAAGGCCCAGAGGGGCTGGGTGATGGGCTTCTGGGTTCACAGAGTGACTGAGCTCAGGGCTGCTGGCTCCATTCTTCAACATTATCTGCAGTTACAGGAAGGGGAGGAAGTAGATTTTAAATTTGATTCTCATTTGCATATGCAAGTCCTCTCTGGAAGGACTTAAGAGAAGCTAGGCAGCATGTTTGCCTCCTAGGAGGAGATGGAGACCAGACAGGAAGGGTGGAGGAGGATGCGGAATTGGGGTGGGAAGGACACTCTTTATTGCTACTCCTTTGTACCTTTTGGACAAATTAAAGTATGTAATACATCTTTCATGACCAAACAAAAGTTGATCTAGTTCTTTCCTTCTAGCAGGCTGTCTTTGACAATTTTCTCTAGGTACTGGGAGCTCAGGCAAGTGGAGGAGCCAATGGCGTTTACCCTACTCAGGTGAAGCCCCAGTTGCCCCAGCAGCCCACTCAGGTCAACTTGGGGGAAACTGTGCCCCCATTCAGGTGCCTCCAGCCACAATTACATGCTGTCTTTAAAGCTGAATTGATTTCTCTGTTTGAGAGTTTCCTCTTTGGTCTCACTGGCATCATGGCTCCTGGTTTTCACTACTTCTGGGGGGGAGGGAGGATAGGGGTTGTGGGGACTGTAAGAAAGGTAGGGGGAGGAAGGCATGAGCAGCTTGCCAAGCCATACCAGGGTTCATGTCCCTTCTTGTGAGGCAATATGTTTGCTCTAGAGCAAGATAATGAGGGGATTGTTCCTACCCTACCCACCTCATGGGGACCCCTGTGCACATGCATTGAAAACACAGATGACCAAAGATGCAGCAACAGGCAGAACCATGCCTGCTTTTCACTGTGTTATATACAGGGCCAGTTATCAAGTCTAGAAGCCCTGTTCCTTGTATTTCAAAAAGGATTTCCAGGCAGCACCTGTGGCTCAAAGGAGTAGGGCACCGGCTACATATACTGGAGGTGGCAGGTTCAAACCCAGCCCTGGCCAAAAACTGTAAAAAGGATTTCCATTATAAGTATGTGTGTGTATTGTGTACAAGCAGTGGGATGGAATGAGCCTGGGCTATGGACCCAGAAAGACCTTGGCTCCCAGCATCACTGGTTATGTGACCGGAAGCAAGCTGCTTCACCCCTCTGAGTCTGAGTTGGCTTTTTTCCATCTATAAGATAGAAATAGGATGATCAGATGAGAGGATGTCTATAAGATTCCTGGTACCAAGGATACATGCCTCAAACCCTAAGACCTCTACTTTTTCCCCCTTTTTCTTATCTTGTTTGGTACATTTAAAACCTCAGTCATTCTTTTCCCAATTATAGTAGTGACATTTATTTATTGTAGAAAGTTTGGAAGCATCAGAAAAACATTTAGAAGTAAATTAAAATCACTGGCCGTGTAACAACTCAATGATCACCACTGTTGACATTTCAGTCTTGCCAGGATTTTCCAATATAAGTTGAATATTCCTTATCTGAAATTCTTGGGACCAGAGTGTTTTGGAGTTTAGATTTTTTTCAGATTTTGCCATACATGCACATATGTAATGAGATATCTTGGAGATAGGACCCACATCTAAATATGAAATTTATTTTTGTTTTATATACACCTTATACACATAGCCTGAAAGTAATTTTATATATTTTAAATAGTTTCCTGCATGAAACAAAGTTTGTATACCTTGAATCATCAGAAAGCACTCAGTAGTGTCTATCTCACTTGTCTGTGTCAATACCAAGAAAGTTTCAGATTTTGGAGCATTTTGGATTTTGCATGTTTGGAATGGGGATGCTCAACCTGTATGAATAGTACTTAAAAAATAATTGGGCTCATAGTCTAGTTTTGTGACTAGTTTTTTTCATCTAATGCCCTATGGTAAACATTTCCTTAGAGAACTTGACACTTAATATTAATGCACTGCTCTGACATATGTGTTATTGCTTTTTATTTCTTTTTTGAGACAGAGTCTTCACCACCCCCCAGCCCCCGCAGTTTTTGGCCGGGGCTGGGTTTAAACCTGCCACCTCCGGCATATGGGGCCAGCGCCCCACCCCTTTGAGCCACAGGTGCTGCCCGAGACAGAGTCTTATTTTGTTGCCTTTGGTAGAGTGCTATGGAGTCATAGCTCACAGCAACCTCAAGCTTTTGAGCACAAGCGATATTCTTTCTTTTATTATTTTTTTTGTAGAGACAGAGTCTCACTTTGTCACCCTCAGAAGAGTGTTGTGGCATCACAGCTCACAGCAACCTCCAACTCCTGAGTTTAGGCGATTCTCTTGCCTCAGCCTCCCAAGTAGCTGGGACTACAGGCGCCTGCCACACGCTCGGTGGCATCACAGCTCACAGCAACCTCCAACTCCTGAGTTTAGGCGATTCTCTTGCCTCAGCCTCCCAAGTAGCTGGGACTACAGGCGCCTGCCACACGCCCGGCTATTTTTTTGTTGCAGTTTGGCCGGGGCTGGGGTTGAACCCATCACCCTCTGCATATGGGGCCGGCGCCCTACTCACTGAACCACAGGTGCCGCCCTCACAAGCGAAATTCTTGCCTCAGCCTCCCAAGTAGCTGGGACTACCGTTGCCTGCCATAATGCCTGGCTACTTTTAGAGATAGGATCTCAATTTTGCTCAGCTTGGTCTCAAACTCCTGAGCTCAGGTAATCCACCTGCCTCGGTCTCCCAGAGTGCTGGGATTAAGGCATGAAGCACGGAGCCTGGCCCATATTTTCACTATTATAAATAGTAGTACTGTGGCGAGTGTCCTTATTTATACATCTTTATGTGTCTTTGATGATTTCCTTGGGATAAATTGCTAGAAGTAGAATTACCAAATCAGATGACATACACATTGCCACTAACATATTTTAAAATGTAGAAAGTATGGTGGAAATAGTTTCAGAAATGTATGCTTTCATTCAGCAAACATTTATTGAAGATTTATTAGATGTCAAATGCTAGGCCAGGCATGCTGATACAAACATGAGCATTATAGATTGATCGCTGCCTCAGGGAATTTGTCGGGTTGAGGAGACAGGCAAGAGATCAGCTAATGAGCACAGAGTAAGGAGGGATGGGATGGGCGAGGGAAAGCAGGGAGGGCTAGAGACCAAGGCCTAGGAGGGTGTCCTGGATTGTGACTCATTCCTTGCAGCTGGTCTCCCGCAGATTACAATATCTGCTAGGGTGGAGCTAGCCCCAAACTTCCCAGGGACCCAAATATCCAGTTTGTCCTGGCTGAGATCAACAGGCCTTAGCTGGGATCTGGCAAGATCTGTTGGGGTATTTGTCTTAATATTTGGGACACTTCACTCTCCTCTCCAAGCCTCTGCTCTCTGTAAAATAGAGTTAGCAGCAGTATCTATTGCATTGGGTGGTTGTGAGCACAAGAGGTGATGCACAGTAAGTGCTCAGTATATCAGGGTAAGTTGTGGTTAGGGGACCCAGTTTTCCCACCTGTTCAGTAGGAGGTTGGCTTAGGTCAGTGGATCTCAAACCTAAGCATGCTTCAGAATCACCTGGAGGGTTTGTCAAAACATTTTCCTGGATCTCACTCCAGAGTTTCTGATCTAGCAACTCTGAGATAGGGCCCAAGAATTTACATTTCTAACAAATTTTCAAATGATGGTGATGCTGCTGCACTTTTTTTGTTGTTGTTTTAGTTTTTCATTTTTTTTTTTTGAGACAGAGTCTCACTCTGTGGCCCTGAGTAGAGAGTACTGTGGCATTATCATAGCCCATAGCAACCTCAAATTCTTGGGCTCAGCCTCCCAAGTAGCTGGGACTACAGGTGCCTGCCACAACACTTGGCTAATTTTTTTATTTTTAGTAGAGAACTCACTCTTGTTCTGGCTGGTTTTGAACTCCTGAGCTCAAGCAATATACCCACCTCAGCCTCCCAGAGTGCTAGGATTACAGGCATGAGCCACTGCGCCCAGCCCTAGGACCACACTTTGAAAACAAATAGCCTTAAATTAAGTAGGTCACAGCTTTCTGGGTTGATACTCCTGGTTTTTGCTCTCCACAATAGAATAAACTTACAAGGGAGCCCTGAGTTCCTTGATGGTAGGGGTTGTATGTGATTAGCTGCCACTGCTTCAGCAAAGGCACCTTTACATGCTTTTGTGGGTTGAATTATATACTGTCCAGAAGTTATTGAACTCCTAACCTCCTAGTACTTGTGAATGTGATCATATTTGGAAATGGGGGTTTTGAAGATGTAATAAGTCAAGATGAGGTCGTTAGGGTGAGGTTTGATCCCACAAGGCACATGTTCTTTTTTTTTATTTTTTGAGTCAGAGTCTCAAGCTTTAACCTGGGTAGAGTGCCGTGGCGTCACAGCTCACAGCAACCTTAAACTCTTGGGCGTAAGCAATTCTCTTGCCTCAGCCTCCCAAATAGTTGGGCCCACAGGCACCCACTACAACACCCGGCTATTTTTGTTGTTGTTGTTACAGTTGTCATTGTTGTTTTTTTTAGCTGGTCTGGACCAGGTTCAAACCCACCAGCTTTGCGTGTATATGGACGGCAGCCTACCCACTGAGCACTGTCACTGCCGAGGCACATGTTCTTAAGAGAAGAGACAGAAACTTGAGTGGAGAATGCCACGTGACAATGGATTGAAGTGCTGTAGTTGCCAACCAGAGATTGCCTGCACACCACCAGAAGCTAGGAAGAGATAAGGAAGGATTCTTCCCTACAGGTTTCAGAATTATGGTCCTTGATTGCAGGCTTCAGCTCCCAGAATTGTGAGACAATAAATCTCTCTTGTTTTCAGCTACCAGTTAGTGGTTCTTTGTTACAGGAGTACTAGGAAACCAATATACTGAGGTATCTTTCACAGTTGCTACCAACATAAAATTTTTCATAATCAATTACTTCTTCACAGGCAGTATGACTGCTTTTACCAACCTTTACCAAATTTGGGGGTGTTTCCTTTCATATGGTCCATGACTGCAGTGAACATGAGAGGCTAAGCAGTAAACTCTGACTTGCCACCTTTTGACCTTCCTATATTCCCTGGGTGTGTTTTATTATCCCTTATATTTCACCCGTCCAACTGGAGAAGGAAATGTGACATAAGCACATGATGGGCTGGGAAAGCATCCTGTTTCTATTTCCCATTAGTTACGTTCTGTGGGAGCTGGGTGAGGACCAGGGAAGGCATGGGAGGGTGTGCCCCCACTCTGATCCTAGAGATAGCACCCAGGGAGAATTGCATTCATCATTACTATCCCTCCATTGTCCCCATCCTAGGGGGTTGGGGGTGTGGATCTGTGTTCATTTTCACTTGATTTCATGCAGCTGTTAACTTGAAAGTGCCTGTAGGGTCTGGGAGATAGAGAGGAAGGAATCCTCACTTCCCTCCCAGCTGGTCACCTGGACTCCAGCCCTCCTCATCCCTCTTCCTCATGTGATAAATTCTTTATGTATTTAAACAAATAATTTAATTAATTTATTTATTTTTGCATAGCAGGCCCAGACTAGGTTCGAACCTGCCAACCACTGAGCTATGGGGCACACAGCCCAAAAGTGGAGATCTTTAAATTCTTTCTTACTTCTATATTCACAGTTCACAGTTCTTATAATCCGGCCCAGGCTCTTCTCCCCTGACCATCCCCTGTCCTTACTCTGACAGAACTGTCTGGCATCTGTGGCCTGCCATGTTTTCCCTGCCTCTTAGAGATGACACCTCTATTCCTCCCACTTAAAAGACCCGTCCATCCCCACACAACTTGAAATGTTCCTGAAGAAGGGGAGTGGGCAAGGTTCTTTCGAGCCCCGCTCAGCACCCTGCTTTCCTCTAACTGGCCGGAAAGCCACATTGTCTGGTGCTTGTTTACTGTTTCTCCCCTCACCAGGCTGTGAACTCTCCAAGAATAGGGCCAGGGAGCAGTAAGCTATGTGGCTCAGAAGAGGCCCTCTCTTTCCATGAGAAAATGGAAGAAATGGGCGAAAAATAATGATTATCATAAGGGGTTATTATTTACACAAGATTTTGTGAGTCTGGCGCCGTGTATTTAAAATCTCATTTAAGGCTAAAAGACACCTGCGAGTGAGACCCATTTATCCCCATGGCACTGGTAATCAAGTGAAGATTTGAGAGGAAAAGGGTAGGTCTCACAAGTGGTTAAAATCCAAATCTGCCTGATTCCCAGGCTCGAGACCCCCACAATTACTGGGCTGACTGGAGACTCGTAGCACAGCGGGGCAGGGGACTCGGTGCAGACCAAACCGCTAGTTTCAGCCGAGAGTTTCCCACGGCTGCGGCGTAAGCCACAGCCTACCGCTGACGCATGCGCAGTGCAGCGGCGGCGCCCCCTGTCGGCCGCGCCCAGGAGGCGGCGGCGGCCGAGCGCCCAGTGCGCTTGCGTGCATTTGGAGCTGGTGTCGGCGCTCGGTAGGGGCTCTGGTGTTCTCCGCGAGGCCGGCGCATCCATGGCGCAGCCCGGTAAGCTGCTTAAGGAGCAGAAGTATGACCGGCAGCTGAGGTGAGCTGGGGTTCGCTGAGCCGAGGGCGGGCCGGCAGGCTTCTTTGCGTTCCCGCCGGGCAAAAGCGCCCGGGTCGCGCGGTCGGGCCTCCCTTAGGCCTCCAGCCAGGCCGGGCCGGGCCCTGCGGAGCGCGGGGAGCTGGTGCTCTGGGCTCCCGCCAGGGACCGGGGGTGCTCCACGAGGGCCAGGATCCCCCTTTCCTCTCGGGGCGCGCCACTCAGCGGTGTGAGGTTCGAGGGGTGCGATCCGCAGCGCCAGCCGGGTCCCCCGGGCGGCTGCGGCCCCGCCTTGCTGCGCTGGGGCTCCTGGTTTTGCAACATGGGGCGGGGGGGACGCAATCGAGAGTATCCCATCCCGGCCCATAAGAGCGGCACCGAGTCTTAGTTATTGTTCTAAGCCACCGCTGTCCAGTAGTTAAGTAATGGCTAGTCTCGTGTGAGCAACATATATAATTACACATTTTCTAGCAGACGCATTCAAAAGATTAAAAGAAACAGGTGAAATTAATTTTATAATATGGTTTATTTAATCTACTATGTCCAAAATATTACCATTTCCACATGCAACGTCTATAAAAAGTTATTGAGATAATTTACTTTCTTTTTCATACTGTCTTAAATGTACGTTATTTTACACTTACAGCACGTCTCAAGACTAGACTCCTTTCTCGTGTTTGGTAGCCGTTATGTGGCCAGTGGCTATCTTAATGGACAGTACAGGTCTAAACCATCAGGTTGGTCCTTGGCTACTTCCCGACCCTTGCTTTTTGGCCTTGCACTTTATGGAGCATCTTCTATGTGTTGAGGCAATGGAGGTACTGAAATTGCTTGGCTTTCCTCCTTTATTTATTTTATTTTATTATTTTTTTGAGACAGAGCCTCAAGCTGTCGCCCTGGGTAGAGTGCCATGGCATCACAGCAGCCTCTAACTCCTGGGCTCAAGCGATTCTCCTGCCTCGGCCTCCCAAGTAGCTGGGACTACAGGCATCCACCACAACGCCCAGCTGTTTTTTGGTTGCAGCCTTCATTGTTGTTTGGTGGGCTTGGGCTGGATTCGAACCCCCAGGTGTATGTGGCTGGCGCAGTAGCCGCCTGAGCCACAGGCTCCGAGCCTTGGCTTTCCTCCTTTATGGAGCCTCTAAGACAAGAGAAATTATAGTATGACCCTAAGAACTGAAACTTCCATTTTCATCAACAGCTTAGTGCTGTATTCCGGGAGGTGGTGGCTTTAGGTACTCAATTCTGAGAGCACCCTTGAAGGCAACCATTTCTTGTGTTTTACAGATGGAGAAACTGAGTCTTAGAGAAGTTAGGTTACTTGCTCAGAGTTACCCATGTTTTTGAACCAAGATGTAAACTCAGACCCTTCTGGCTTTTTTAGAGCTGGTCCTAAGTCACATCACTCTGTTTCCAGACTTCAAGAGAGAAAGAAGTAAGGTGATAGAGTCGCCCTTGATATCCACCTTAAGTTTTCTTGTAAATTCTTGGAGTTCTTGTGTTTTGAGTGCAGACATAATCATATGCAACAGAGCTGAGAAGATAGTTGAATTTAGTAAGCAAATGTAATAAAAGAGGGTTTTTGCTGAGTCCATTCTATTTAAGGACCAAACCTTACCTTTCATATTGAGAACTGGTTATTGGTTTTGAGATGTCAGAGAGAAGCACTTGGAAGCAAAGTTGTTCGGTCAGGCAACACATAGCAAGGCTCAGCCTCTTCTTAGTTAGGCTGGCGAGAGAGGATAATTTCTTGTTTGGCCTCTTCTTGAAACATATTACCTAGAGATGCACCAGTATTCTTTTCTTTCTTGTTTTCTCTTTCAAGATGGAGGTCCCGATATGTTGCCCAGGTTGCCTTGAACTCCTGGGTTTAGGTAGTCCTGCCTCACCCTCCCAAGTAGCAGTTCAAGATGTAGCAATATTGTTAAATTTATTCTTTACCCAAGCATTAGGATTTATCAACCTAATGTCAGGTGTCTTCTGTGTGTCCTGCTTTCGTGGAAAAACAGATGCTTACTGTCCTTCGAGTTCTTGCAGGCTATTCTTCTGTTTGTTTGACAGCTGTTCAGTGATCACCTAGCCTGAGCAAGGATCTATGCCAGGCAGTAGGGCTCTAGTGGTAAACATAGGGGGTTCTGTGGGCCCTTATGGAGCTTATAGTGGAGTGCAGAGATGGATGCCCAGCAAATAAAAGCACCAAATGTGGCACTTGACTTGTGGTAGGCTCAGAGGAGACATAGGGGTAATCTGCTTT
Source organism: Nycticebus coucang (assembly GCF_027406575.1). Classification (NCBI taxonomy): domain Eukaryota; kingdom Metazoa; phylum Chordata; class Mammalia; order Primates; family Lorisidae; genus Nycticebus; species Nycticebus coucang. The sequence goes on along the minus strand of NC_069781.1, from coordinate 165,188,018 downwards.
AAATCAGGTGACAACGAAGTCACATTAAAGTTGATGAGTCCTCTGGGCTGCTTATACCTGTTTGGCTATGGCAATTCACTAATGATTTGACCTCCCACTGTACTTCCTATATTGACAAGAAAGGATAAATTAGTTAATAGGTTTTTTGAGTGAAGGTAGCCAGATTGGCCCAGATGCCATGGTATGTGTCAGATCAAATACCTTGCCCTGTTAATATGACAGTATGAATCAGGTTATAACATACATTCTAATTCTTATTACATCTTGTGTTTGTTAGCATATGCATCTATTAATCATGCTTTTAGAAAGTTCATGGGTATTATTACTATTTTGTTGCTGTTGCAGTTGTCATTGTTGTTTTAGCTGGCCTGGGCCAGTTTTGAACCCTCCAGCCTCAGTGTATGTGACTGGTGCCGTAACCACTGTGCCACGAGCACCGGGCCCAAGGGTGTTATTTTTTAAAGCACTCCTGTTGAAGTTGATGTGAGACTTTCCAGATAATTAGTTTCCATGGTATAGCTTTTTTTTTTAAATTAAATCATAGTTGTGTACATTAATGCAATCATGGGGTACAATGTGCTGGTTTTATATACCATTTCTTGGTAAAGCTTTTTGCTCACTGTTGCAGATGTCACAGCGATAAGCCTTATGTCAAGATCTTAAGTGCACTTGATCCATATAACTTAAAAAATAGAAAACAGATAAGGTTTTAAGTCCAAGAAATTTCTTTAATATTAATGAATATATCTAAAGACTTTGTGTTCTGTAATTTATCTGGTTTGAACAAATATTGGATAAGGAGCTAGAAGACTAAGTTTTTAATTCAGATTTGACCCTCCCTTAGTCACTCTAACCATGCAAACCATCATCCTGAGTCTTAGCTTACTACACTGTACAATCCCTGTGATAACATCTGTTCCTGTCTCACATTTTTGCTGTGGTTATCACATCAGTTACTGTATGCAAGGGCACTTCAAGGATATCTATTTAAATAAGAAAGTTGCATTTTCATGAAAGTTTTAAAAATGTTGAGTTTGTGTTTTGTTTCATAGGTTGTGGGGTGATCACGGGCAAGAAGCTTTAGAATCTGCTCATGTTTGTCTAATAAATGCAACAGCCACAGGAACTGAAATTCTTAAAAACTTGGTACTACCAGGTAATGTAGTTTTTTGGTTGTGTTCTAAATTTACTTCTTTAAGGTTTTTACATAGAAATATATATTCTTGACTGACTCTGTTTTTCCTCCCCCAGGTATTGGTTCATTTACAATTATTGATGGAAATCATGTCAGTGGAGAAGATGCCGGAAACAAGTGTGTTCTATTCTTTTCAAAAACAGATATGTTAGGGAAGGTAGTGTACTGTTATGGGAGGGCAAGTCTTGAATCCTAGCTTCACCTCAGTCTGGGTGACTTGACACTCTGGTGGAAGTCATCCCTATACTTGTGATTATGGTGAGGATGGTATAGTAGGTATAGGTATACATAGGTATAGTACTAGCACAGAATCTGGCAAATAGGGGCGGTGCCTGTGGCTCAGTGAGTAGGGCGCTGGTCCCATATACAGTAGGTGCCGTGTTCAAACCCAGCCCTTGCCAAAAGAAAATCTGCAAAAAAAAAAAAGAATCTGGCAAATAGGCTATTAATAAAAGGTACTTATCATCTTAGTCTTTATTGTTATTATTACAGATGAGGAGTCATTATTCTTTTATTTGTGAAATCTGAACACTTCCTAAATGCTTGCATTGATTCCTAGATGTTAGTATATAGCTAACAATAATTGTATTTTTGAATTATAAGAATAATGAAAATAATACCTTTTATTTGTGGTCTCTTAAGTTTAGTCCAGGTATATTTCTTTCTATACTATCTCTATAGAAATGCTGTTTTAAAGATGACCTGTGTATTCTTTATCATATTTAGACTTTCAGAGCATTCCCAAATTTGGATTTGGACTAGGAGTCTAGGGTCTCTTGTATTTCTCAGTAAACAACAATGAATAAAGTATAAGGCAGAATTTAGTTCATATTTAATTTTGATATCTTTGCTCTGGTAGTGCAAGTTTCTGCTATCCACAACACACCCCTTTTATTGATACCTATCAAGAAAAAGTTCTCTTATCTTTGCTTACTTGGTTGGTTAGAGCAGCATTTGATAAGAATAAGGTTTTTTTCTTAGGCAGCCAGTGAGTTTGCTGAAAAGTGGCACCCTGACTATGATCAGCAGCCTCATATCCGGGCCTCAGGATATGTTGAGGGTATGTGTAGGAGGAAGCCTGAGTAAATCTGTTACAGTTACCTACAAAGGCAGATGATTCAACACAACAAGGGTAGTGAATGGAACACTGGTTCTAGGGAATATCAACAGTGTTAAATGGGCCAGTGATCAAAAGAATTTGGGAAATGTGTCAAATGAAGTTAAAATATCTTTACCAGAAGGCTTCAATATCATATATATCATTTACATTATTAATTTCCAAGAGAGAACTATATGGTGTTTTCCTGTTTTTGCCAAGAAAACTTTTTCTGTTGGTGTATTTTAAACTTTGGGAAACATTGATTTATTAGCTTTTTAAAAAAATTTTTGTCTAGAGACAGGATCTCACTGTGTTGCCCAAGTTGGTCTTGAACTCCTGGCCGTAAGCGATCAGTCTCAGTCTCCTAAAGTGCTAGGATTACAAGCATGAGTCATTGCACTTGGCCATTTAGCCTATCTTCGTTTGTAAGTTTCATCCAGTTTTCTTCTCCAAGAAGGCTTTTATAACCTGTAATCAAATATATTTTGTTTTATACTAGGAATGCCATTACAAACAGCTTTTCCTTTAGAGTTAAATAAACCTTTAATTTTTTTTAATTTTGTCCGCTTTAGTTTCTTCCTTCAAAGAAACAGTATCGGCAAGGTAAACATTTTGTTATGGAATATAGCTGTGTGTGAGCATTTTATGATGCTACTATGCTTTAGTACTTGAGCAGCTTTGACTTTATTTTTAAAAAATTATTATGGGTGTATAATTGTAGGAAAGCTTTGACTTTAAAGGAGTGTATTTCTTTGAGAAAAAAGTTAAATTTTCTAGTTGTGGAAATCTTTACATGTTTGGTAGTTTGAGTATTTGGAAGTATTGTCTATGTTTTTACAGTATATTCTGTAGTAAAGGTCAATCTTGAGTAACATTAATATTCAGAGAATGGAGTGTTCTGGCTGACAAAATTTTTAAGACTTAGCCAGAAGATTCTTTATCTTTATATTTTAAATTACAAATCTTATAAAAATTATATTAGTTGACTTAATGCAGTATACTCAGTGAAAATAGATGTTACTTTAATGATTAAGCATTCTTGTATAGGATGTAGATATGGGAGGTTACAGTGAGTCGGAACTTGATCCAGGATATTCCTATCCTATCATTCAGCATTTTTTTTTTTTATTTGTCTAATCTGAAAAGTAGAGTACAAATAATGTAGTCATTTAATAACTCTGGTTAATGGTGGTTTAGCTTTAAGTAATATTCTGGTTGAGTCTTTGTTTAAATACTACCAGAAGCTGAGTTGCATGAAGTTGGGATAGTTTTACAATGTGTTTGTCTGATATGTAAATTGGTGAGTTATATTGTGACTGGGTTTTTTCTAATTAGAGTTAAATGCTTTGTTTTTAAAAAGAACCGAGCTCAAGCTGCCATGGAATTCTTACAAGAATTAAATAATGATGTCTCTGGAAGTTTTGTGGAAGAGGTATGTATGTATACACATTATTATATCTGTGCTGAAATTTTTTTAATAAGGTCCTAGAAATTTATGATTTTGAATCTTTCTTGGTGTTGGATTTGTTGCATCATTCTAAAATATCTTAACTGTTTCTGCCATGTTTAATATGATTGTGAAATTGTTGGATTTTTTTTCTCTTGTCCTGTTTAGAGTCCAGAAAACCTTCTAGACAATGATCCTTCATTTTTCTGTAGGTTTACCATTGTGGTTGCAACTCAGCTTGCAGAAAGGTAAATTTTTATCTTGATATGTTTTTATTTTAATTTTAGATTTGCATAGTTTTATTTTCTCTGTACAGTCTAGGATATTATTTTTTAAATTCCTAAATTCTATAGAAGCCTTTAATTTGAATCTCTTATAAAAATCTTTCAGGATTGAAAAGGTGGGGGGGAAGTACAGAGATATGAAACTATTTTGGATATATTAAGAGCAGTTAAACTGAACCTTGGTTATTTTTTAGTGATTAAAAACTAGTTAGAATTGATTATAGGAATTATTTGGGTATGTATACATGGATTTTAAATATTTTCTCTATCATGGAAATGTTTAAAAAGTAAGTTTCAATAAAATTCTGCCTTACATGACAGACTAGGGTTTCATACTCCCCTAATCCAAAAAGATACACTATCTTTTTTTATTTGAGACTCAAGTTGTCACCCTCAGTAGAGTGCTGTGATGTCACAGCTCACAGCAATCTCCAACTCTTAGGCTTAAGCGATTCTCTTGCCTCAGCCTCCCAAGTAGCAGGGACGACAGGTGCCCGCCACAACACCTGGCTATTTTTTTGTTGTTGTAATTGGCATAGTTTTAGCTGGCTCAAACCTGGGCCAGGTTCGGACCTGCCAGCCTCAGTGTATATGGCTGGCGCTCTGCTGACTGAGCTATGGGCACCCCCCAAGATATACTTTAAGACTACAGCTTGGTGGAATAGCTTGGTTTACAGTGTATTTTTGACCTGCTGTGTAAATGCGGTAGATGTCTCTTTGCATTTGTAACTTAGTGAGACGTTTGTCTTATTTTAAGACATTTTCATGTTTAGCATGTTTTATGTTTGGGATATTTCCATTTGCTAACATTCCTTTTTTTTTTTTTTTTTTCAGTACGTTACTTCGTTTAGCAGATGTCCTATGGAATTCCCAAGTCCCTCTTTTGATCTGTAGGACATATGGATTAGTTGGTTATATGAGGATCATAATAAAAGAACATCCAGGTAAAAGTGTTGAGCATATGGGCTTACTATTGGTTGCTTTCACTATAGTTTTAGAAACTTGCAGATTTAGAAAGTTAATTTTTTTTTGGAGACAAAGTCTCATTCTCTTGCCCCAGGTAAGAGTGCCATGGCATCGGTCACAGTAACCTCAAACTCCTGAGCTCAAGCGATCTTCCTGCTTTGGCCTCCCAAGTAGCTGGGACCACAGGCGTGTACCACAATACCTGGCTAAGTTTTTCTATTTTTAGTAGAGACAGGGTTTCACTCTTGTTCAAGCTGGTCTTGAACCCCTGAACTCAAGCGATCCTCCTATCTTGGCCTCCCAAGAGTGCTAAGATTACAGGCATGAACCATTGCACCTGGCCCAGAAAGTTAATTTTAAATTACAAGGTAAATTTGTGGCAGCACATCTCTGGTTACAGATTCAGTGTGGCAGTCAAACTGAATAGGTTTCAGTCTGCTATTTTCTTTATATAGCATTATAGAAGGATACAAAGCAGGAGATACAACTTCATCTTATTAGGAGATGAAGAAGGCTAAAAAGCAGGAGGTACAGGTTCCTCTTGTTAGGAGATCTAACATTTATACAAGTACCTAGCTTTTTTTACCCTCCTAACCCATATAGGGTTCTTGTGGCTACCATAGGAGAGAGCTGAGGTATGTGGGTCATCTTGACCCTTAGAAGTCACCCTTTCCCCTACCAATCTTTTTTTTTTTTTTTTATAGAGACAGCATCTCACTTTATGGCCCTCGGTAGAGTGCCATGGCATCACACAGCTCACAGCAACCTTCAACTCCTGGGCTTAAGCGATTATCTTGCCTCAGCCTCCCGAGTAGCTGGGACTACAGGCGCCCGCCACAACGCCCGGCTATTTTTTTTTTTTGGTTGCAGTTCAGCCGGGGCCGGGTTTGAACCCGCCACCCTCGGTATATGGGGCCGGCGCCTTACCGACTGAGCCACTGGCACCGCCCTCCCCTACCAATCTTTTATTCCATTCTCATGCAGGGTTTGGGTTACCCTTGGTCAGGTGTAATTTCACACAATAAGCAAGACATTTACCTACTTGCATTTCCCAAGGAAACTGTTATAGGATACCAAGTCATTCATGGGCAGATCTACATCAGCTCTAGGTTGATATTAGCCCTTTATTTATAAAATTTTAATCTTAGAACATCATAATATTTTCATTCAATGCTCACACAGTGCTCTTTTTTTGGTGGGGGGAGATAGACTCTCAACTATGTCACCCTCAGTAGAGTGCAGTGGTGTCACAGCTCACAGCAACCTCCAACTCTTGGGCTCAAGGGATTCTCTTGGCTCAGCCTCCCAAGTAATAGGGACTACAAGCTCCCGCTACAATGGCCAGCTATTTTTTTATTACAGTTGTCGTCGTTGAACTGGCCCGGGCTTGGTTCAAACCCGCCAGCCTTTGTGTATATGGCTGGCGCTGTAACCACTGCGCTACAGGTGCCAAGCCAGTGCTCTTAATTGACTCAAGAAAATGTTTTTATTTTGTGCCAGCTATGAGCCAGGCACTCTACTAGTGCAATGATAGCCCATTGGTATTGGTAGCATCACTGAGGAGTATCTGTGTGGATCGTTAGGAAGTGTTTGTCAGGATAAGCTTCTAGCTGCTGCTGGTGGGCCATTTAAGAGATCTAAGCAGGAAAGTGACAGAGTAAATATTTTATTTTAAATGGGTCACTCTGAAGGTAGCTGGAGAATGAATGGATTTAATAGAGCAAAAATTGGAGGTAGGGGTTGCTGTTAGGAAATTTCCAGTGGTCTAGGTAAGAGAGAGAGAGTGAAAGCCTCTGACTTGAGGGGGAGGAGATAGGTAATAATGAAGGTTAACGTTGCTAACTGTGTATCTGCCTTTATGTGGGTTATTTTGTTTACTCTTTCTAAAATCTATAAGGTATAGGTTGAGCATTCCTAATCCAAAAATCTTAGATCAGAAATGTTCCACAATCCAAAACTTTTTGACAATTGACATGACATTCAATGGAAATACACATTTTGGCATTGCAGATTTCCTATTTTTGGATTAGGGTTGCTCACATGGTGTGTATGTGTAATTCTTCATGTGTTCCAAAATCTGAGAAAAACAAAATCCAAAATGCTTCTGGTCCCAAATATTTCGGATAAGAGATAACTCATCCTGGGCTGGGTGCAGTGGTTCACACCTTAATCCTAACACTGTGGGAGGCCGAGGTGGGTGGATCACCTGAGCAAGAGCAAGGGCTTGGGCATAATGGCAGGCTGGGCGGCTGAGGCAAGAGAATCATTTGAGCCCAGAGTTTGGGGTTGGCGTGAGCTATGACGCCATGGCACTCTACCAAGGGTGACAAAGTGAGACTCTGTCTCAGGAAAAAAAAAAAAAAGAAGAAAAAACCCCACATATTCAACATGTAGATACTATTAAGTCCGCTCTTTACAGATGATGCTAAGCCAGAGAGATTATTTGCCTAACTATATAGCAAATGACAGAGTTGGGCCTCGATGAAATATTCACTGAAATTATGCACTCTCCTGGACTCCCCTATGCAGAGAGCAGTGTATAGAGTGAGATTAGGAAGTGAGGAGTGACTTATGTTAGGGCTAAGGAATCAAGTCGGGTGACCATCAGATTTCTGAGGAGGAGGTCTAGGTAGATAGGGATGCTGTTACTGAAGACCACAGAGGAGGAAGGGTAGGTTGTTTTTATCTGTACATATGTTTTGTCAATTTTGAGCTTTTCCAATTATAATTACAAATTCTGTTCTAAATGAATCTTTACTTTTACTGAAACTTACAGTCTACTCGTGGTCTGTGCATTTTTATTATATATAAATTATACCTTAATAATATAGTGAGAAAAAAATCTGTAGGCTCTGTGTCCATTTAAAAATTAAACATTTTCTCTGCCTGAGCTGCCAGTGCTTAAGTTAAAAAAGAAAAATAATTTCCTAAATTCCTATTAAGTGTAGTACATTGCTAGAAGTATTGCTGAAAAATTAAATTTATCTTTTGGAATTATTTGTTTCACAGTGATAGAATCTCATCCAGATAATGCATTAGAGGATCTACGACTAGATAAGCCATTTCCTGAACTGAGAGAACATTTTCAGTCCTATGATTTGGATCATATGGAAAAAAAGGTTTGTAGTCTGTGTGACCTTATGTTTATAGATCAATTTAAAATGTTTTTATTCTTTAACTCAGGGTTTTTTAATTATATCAAAATGAGAAAATACTACATGGGTCATTATGAAAAGTTTTGAGTACATAAAAGTCAAGAAACATAATATCATAATATCGCACAGATGGAAATAAATGAAGCCCTCCCCCCAACACTGATAAGCTGAGCAAGTTGAAACTTGGCATGGGTGAATCAGAAAGGATGAGAAAGGATGCTGTCAACTGTGTTCCTTGAAAGTAAAATAATGAAAAAAAAAAGAAAGTAAAATAATGGACCATAACACAGTCTGTCTCTAAACTTTGTAGTGACCCACAGTCCTGTCATCCAGGTTACACAATAACAACATTTTATTATAAATAAATTTTTAATAAATTTGTTTCCCCAAAGTTAAAAAAAACTTCTTGATTGAAGAAGAGTATATATACTGAACATATCTGTGTAATCACCATGCCGGTCAAGAAATTGGGCATAACGGAAGCCCTCGTTACGGCCTTTTCTAAACAAATTTGTAGAAACTGATTCTTCTTGAAACCTTTTTTTGGTGTTTGGAAATTATCAAAGCCATTGCATATTTCATTATAGAAATAATGATATTTCTTCTTTTTTTGAGACAGAGTCTTAACTATGTTGTCCTTGGTAGAGTGTGGTGGTGTCACAGCGCACAGCAACCTTAAACTCTTGGGCTTACGTGATTCTCTTGCCTGGCCTCCCAAGTAGTTGGGAGTACAGGTACCCGCCACAACACCTGGCTATTTTTTTATTGCAGTTGTTTAGCTGGCTGGGCCGGGTTTGAACCTGCTACCCTCAGTGTATGTGGCTGGCACCGTAACCACTGTCGTATGGGCACTGAGCCAATAATGATATTTCTAATAAACGATAAAAAGAGTATTTCTATTTTTCCCTACTTACATGTTAATGAAAAAGCAGGTGTTTATTCGGTTCATCAGAAAAGATCTCTGTCTTTTTTTTTTTTACAGGATTGGTATCTGAAAGCAAGAGATTTGAGCTATGTTTTTGGGTGGCAGTCTTGGAGATTATTTTCTTGTTGGTAAAACGGGAGCAATCATAGTATAAACTTGACATATCAGAGTTAAATTGGACACTGCCTCTAAAAAAATTTATAAAGTTCATTTTCCTCTGATTATTACTCTGCATATATTAAGAGTTGATCATAAATATTGTTGAATTTGTTGAAAATGAGATGGTGTAGTGAAGAATTAATTAATACTGACATTTTCTTTGATTTGTCTCTCATTTTTAGGACCATAGCCATACTCCATGGATTGTGATCATAGCTAAATATTTAGCACAGTGGTATAGTGAAGTAGGTACTTTTTTTAAAAAAGAAATTTTGTATGTGGCTGTATTTTTAATTTATTATTAAAGATTTCCTTGGAGGGCAATGGGAGACTAATTTTTTTCCTTATAAGGTTGTAGGGTAAATGGATGCTTTTAAAATTTAAATCTAGCAGTTCCTCTTTTGATGGGGGTATTTCATTAACATAATGGAATTTGAATCAACACCAAGAAACTGGCAATGGGAAATGAATGTAGATAAATGGCCCACAGTTTCTGTTTTCTGTCAAGTGAGCCTCTGATTTCACTTAGGTCCATATTTGTGGATGAAATTTCATGTAGAGAATGGGGAATGCTTTGGACTCTCATTTTCCATATTTTGAGTTTTTATAACTAGACTTTTAAAATTTTTAACCAATTTAGACAAATGGACGAACACCTAAAACGTATAAAGAAAAAGAGGACTTCAGAGATTTGATTAGACAAGGTAATATTATGGGATGTGATTAAGTGTTATATAAAATTTGAAAAGAAAATTGCATGAAGGAAATATTTGTTGGACTTCTGTTAACAACTTTGTCAGATGATGCCATCATAAACTTTTATTTTACTTTTCCTCTGGCAAGGTTAAGGAGCTGAGAGAGGATACCCAAGAAAGGTGAGGTCTAGAACAGGTCTGCTCAAGGAGACCACAAGGATACACATGCAGGGTCCTCTCCACCGTGACTCAGCTCTTGGGAATTTGTAAACTTAACTTCCTGAAACTTGGAAATTTCCAAGTTCTGTGAAATCCTGTAGTTCTGTAGGGATGGGAATAGCATCTCCTGCTTGATTCAAACTGGCCAATGAGAAGGGTACCTGTGGGGTGGAACTTTTTGACTGTCAATAAAAAGGGAAAGACCAAGGCAGTTGGGGAGTGCGGCCTTTTGGAATTCTTCTATGGCGTAATCTCCCTGCTGGTTAATAAAGCCCTTCCTCTTACAAATGTGGTGTTTGGGTGGTCTTTCTCTCCATTGGGCCTTGTCTTCCTGCAACAGACCCACTCCTTATGTAGTTTTAAGGAGTAATGATAAACTATGCTGCTTCTTAAGGTTCACTCTACTGATCTTCCATGCAGAATCTGACAATGTTATTTCTATTATGTTGGAGGAATAGCAGAGTGACAAGAAAAGGGTGCTTGTTTGCTAACAATTTCCTATTTTAATAGGAATTCTAAAGAATGAAAATGGGGCTCCAGAAGATGAAGAGAATTTTGAAGAAGCTATTAAAAATGTGAATACAGCACTAAATACAACTCAGGTATTAAAAGAATTGCTGAAGGATTTATAGAAGCAAAATGTTTTATGAAGTCCTCCTATGAGAAAGAGTTGATTATAATGATTTTAAGTTAATATTTCCAAAATGTATAGTTAGAAGTAAATACAATATAGATTAAATCTTATTTTAAGATTCTGTGTTGTCCCTGTTAAAATGAATGTCAGCGCTTCAGCATATAAGTGATCCAGTAATTTATATAAATTATTTAAAGTACATGATTTGTTTATAGTAACAGTTTGGGGGTAGGAATTACATAATGAAGGTGGTATTTTGCTGGTCCAAAATAGTTTTGCCTGAAAAGTTAAATTTTGTTACCCTGCATTTGCTTTTGACAGTAATTATTTGGATATCATGGGAGATGGGTTTTTTTTTTTTTTTTTGAGACAGAGTCTCACTTTGTCACCTTTGATAGAGTGCCGTGGTGTCATAGCTCATAGTAACCCAAACTCCAAGTGATCCTCTTGCCTCAACCTCCCGAATAGCTGAGACTATAGGTGTCTGCCACAACTCCCAGCTAGTTTTTTTATTTTTAGTAGAGATGGAATCTCACTTTTGCTCAAGCTGGTCTCACACTCCTGAGCTTAAGCAGTCTACCCACCTTGGCCTCCCAGAGTGCTAGGATTACAGGCGTGAGCCACCGTACCCAACTACGGGAGATGTTCTTAATGACATTATATACTTTAACAATTGTTTGTAGGGTAACTCAGGTGCTTTTTCTTGTGGTTTTGTTTTTAAAGTCAGACCAGTGGGTTTGGGGGCAACTTTGGAATAACATACTTGGTAGTATAATTTTCTTGTAATTTAAAACAGCAGAAATTCTGCCTTTCAAGTTAGGAAAACCCCTTATGCTATCATTACCAGCTTTTTGAAAATAATGAGACAGTATTATTAAGTGAGTAAAAGTGTGTGGTTTGTGAATTTTCTGGGTGATGAAAATTTTCTGTGTCTTAATATGTGTGATGGTTAAAAATGCAGATGTAGGGCAGCACCTGTGGCTCAGTCAGTAAGGTGTCGGCCCCATATACCGAGGGTGGCGGGTTCAAACCCGGCCCTGGCCAAACTGCAACCAAAAAATAGCCGGGCGTTGTGGCGGGCGCCTGTAGTCCCTGCTAGTCGGGAGGCTGAGGCAAGAGAATCGCTTAAGCCCAGGAGTTGGAGGTTGCTGTGAGCTGTGTGAGGCCACGGCACTCTACCGAGGGCCATAAAGTGAGACTCTGTCTCTACAAAAAAAATTAAAAAAAAAAAAAATGCAGATGTACGGTTGCTAACATGCATTGAATTGTACATGTAAGGTCTGTGCATTTCACTGAATATAAAATTTACCCCAATTAAAACCAAGATTCTAGTGGTTGGGTGACAGTAAACTAAGTAAACATGAATGCAATAGTTGCTATGATCAAAATAAGGACAGAGCAAAGAAGTACAGCATGATGAGGGGTAAGGGGTCTTGGACTGGGAGGCAATTTTAGATGGGGCCTGAGAAAACTCTGCAAGAGGTCTGCTTAAGCTGAAGCCTAAGTGAAGTGCCTTGAAGATAGTAGATTTTCAGACTGATGAAGCACATATGCAAAGGCCCTGAACATGGGATGAAGTTTGACCTCTCTGTTCAAGGATCAGTAAGAAAGCCAGTGTAATTGGAGTAAAGAGAAAAGGGGGGAAGTGGTGGGAGGGATTTGAATTTGGAGAAGCAAAATGGGACATAGATCATAACATGGTCTTGCAAGCCACTGACCCATTTTGAGCAGGGAAGTGGGGTGATCCACTTTGTATTGTATAATAAAATGACCATTCTGACTTTTGTGAGAATGGAATGTGGGGTACTGGGAATGGGTGCAGAGAGACCAGTTAGGTCTTTTCCCCAACGAACAGTACAATCAAAGTCTACCATTAGTAGAGTTTTTCTATTTTTTTATTTTTTTTGAGACAGAGTCTTAAGCCCTCGCCCTAGGTAGAGTGCTGTGGCATCATAGCTCACAGCAACCTCCAACTCCTGGGCTCAAGTGATTCCTGCCTCCGCCTGCCACACAGCTGGGACTGCAGGCACCCCCCACAACACTAAGCTATTTTTTTGGGTTGCAGCCATCGTTGTTTGGTGGCCCAGGCTGGATTTGAACCCGCCAGCTCAGGTGTATGTGGCTGGCGCCTTAGCCGCTTGAGCCACAGGCACCGAGCCCCATTAGTAGAGTTTTTATTGATGTATGATGGTCTTGCTAACAATAAGATTACTTAATTTAATTATTTCGTTTGTGTCAGAGTCAAAAATTTTTTCAATTTTTTTGACAAAATGGAAAACCATGAAGGGCTGCAAATCTGGCTTGGTATTAAGGTCTATAACTATGTAAAATGATTTACTTGAGATCTTTCTTTACTCTGTGGTGCAAAAGAATAGGTTTTTAATGCTAACAACAGTGGATAGGAGAGGACTTTCCTCTATTCTCTCTTTCCCCTAATCTTTATATGGTGCTGATTTTATTTTATTTATTTATTTATTTATTGTTGAGACAGTGTCTCAAGCTGTTGTGCTGGGTAGAGTGCTGTGCCGTCATATCTCACAGCAGTCTCCAACTCTTGGGCTCAAGTGATCTTCTTTCCCTCAGTTTCTTCTATTTTTGTGGAGATGGGGGTCTTGCTTTTGCTCAGGCTGGTCTCGAACTTGTGAGCTTAAGCTATCCACCCTCCTCAGCTTCCTAGAGTGCTAGGATTACAGGCGTGAGCCACAGCACCCAGCCTTATATGGTGCTGATTTTAAATGAAACTTTAAACAAATCTGAAGTTTGTGTTTGACTGTAATTTGAGAATTCAAAGAACTTGTTTGAAGACATAGCATCAAAAATAAAGGGCGGTGCCAGTGGCTCAGTGAGTAGGGCGCTGGCCCCATATGCCGAGGGTGGCGGGTTCAAACCCAGCCCTGGCCACACTGCAACGACAAAAAAATAGCCGGGTGTTGTGGCGGGCGCCTGTAGTCCCAGCTGCTCGGGAGGCTGAGGCAAGAGAATCACATAAGCCCAAGAGCTGGAGGTTGCTGTGAGCCGTGTGACGCCACGGCACTCTACCAAGGGCAGTAAGTGACACTCTGTCTCTACAAAAAAAAAATAAATAAATAAAAAAATAAAGATGGGCAAATTCTTTTTTTTTTTTTTTTTTTTTTTTTTTTTTAATTTGGCCGGGGCTGGGTTTGAACCCACCACCTCCGGCATATGGGACCGGCGCCCTACTCCTTGAGCCACAGGGGCCGCCCAAGATGGGCAAATTCTTAATACTGTATAAGTAAGTTTTATTTTCCTTGTTAGGTCCCAAGCAGTATTGAAGATATATTTAACGATGATCGCTGCATAAATATCACCAAACAGGTAACAACAAAAGTAAAAATAATGCTGCCTAAACTTTTGGGTCAAAATAAAATGCCACTTAGTTTTAATTTTTTTTTATTCTTTTAGACGCCATCATTTTGGATTTTAGCTCGTGCCTTAAAGGAATTTGTCGCCAAAGAAGGTCAAGGAAATTTACCTGTTCGGGGCACAATTCCTGATATGATTGCAGATTCAAGCAAATATATAAAACTTCAAAATGTGTAAGTCACCGTTTTTTTTTTTTTTTTTTTTTTGGTTTTTGGCCAGGGCTGGGTTTGAACTCGCCACCTCTGGCATATGGGACCGGTGCCCTACTCCTTGAGCCACAGGTGCCGCCCCCTAAGTCAACATTTTCAAATTGTATAACAGACAAAATTTGATTTATATTAAGAGATAAGCATCTTACCAGCCTATTAGAAATCAAATGAAATTTATTATAACCTGATAACTTTAAAAATAAACTAAAAAAAATAATAATAAATAAACTAAAGAATGTAGGGAGCAGATTGGTTTTTAGGTTCTAAGCAAAGTTGAGTGGAAAGTATAAAGAGTTACTATATATCCCTAGGAGGTAGGTATTTTTGTTTCATATTTTATGATAAAACCTAGCATTCGATTACTCTGTGCTATAAATTATTTATATATCAACTAATTTTTACATTTCAATTTCTTTCTTTAAAAGAAGTGAGTTGTGTACGGGGGGGTTAAATGCTTTATAGACAAGAAAAAAACTGCACTAGAACCAACTTATTCATTATCATCATCTTCCTCTTCCTCCTCTTCATCCTCTTCGTCCTCCTCTTCCTCCTCTTCCTTCTTTTTCTTGCTTTTTTTCAGCCTTGACGACTCCCTTTTTCACTGCATCAACTTTTCCTTTAGCTGGGTATGCAGCAATATCCTTTTCGTATTTTTCCTTCAGCTTTGCAGCCTTCTTTTTATAAAGGCTGCTTGTCATCCGCAACAGTGTTATTCCACATCTCTCCCAGCTTCTTTGCAACATCACCAGTGGATAGGCCGGATGTTCTATTTTGATTTTGGGGCGATACTCAGAACAGAACAAAAAAAAAAAAGCTGAAGGAGTCCTCTTGGGTGCATTGGGATCTGAACTTCTTTTTTGTTTCTTTTTTGTTGGGATATAGGTTTTCATTTCTCTTTCATAACGGGCCTTGTCCGCCTTTGCCTTAAATCTTCACATTTTCCTTTCTCTTTAGCAGACATGGTCTTCTAACTCTCTGAGCACTTCTTAGAAAACTCTGAGAAGTTGACTGAAGCATCTGGTGCTTCTTCTTGTGCTCCTCCCGACAAGTTTGCACAAAGAATGCATATGATGACATTTTGCCTCTCAGCTTCTTAGGATCTCCTTTGCTCATGTTTAGTTATTTTTCCTTAGCAGGGCACAGAGTCGTCCAGTGCCCGTCCAGCTCTCACTTGCCCCGGCTGTCTCTGTGGAGTTCAGTGTACTGCAATGGCTGTGAAAGTGGGATTCAGATACTTATATCAACTAATTTAATACATACATAAGCTTCACAACAGCCCTGTGAGAGAGATACTGTTGTTTTTCCTATTTTACTAAAGAAACTAAAGCATAGAAAAGGTAACTTATTTAGGGTTAGACAGCTGGTAAATGGCAGAACCAAGATTTGAACCCCAGAGACTTCATTCTTAGCCATGCCCTTGTACTGTCTTTTATTTGTAACTTGAAACTGTGATGCTTTCAGTTTTTCTTTGTTTGTTTTTTTATCTTTTTTTTTTTTTCCTGCAGTGTGATCATAGCTCACTGCAACCTCAAATGCCTGGGCTCAGGTGATTTTCCCTCCTCAGTCTTGAGTAGCTGGAATTAGTAGCACATGCCACCATGCCTGGCTGGTTTTTTAAAAATAACTTGCTATGTTGCTATGCTGGTCTTAAACTCCTGGCCTCAAGTAATCCTTCTGCCTCACCTCCCAAAGTGCTGGAATTATAGGCATAAGTCACTGTGCCATGCCAGACTTTAGGCTTAATGAATTTTCTATTATTAATGTTTTGTAATTTATAGAATCTATGACTATAGTTAGACATCTGCTATACAGGTATTAGACTAACCTAAACCTATACAGACCAGTGTAGTGGTGGGTCACAGTGGATGTTACCTTTGTATAGTTGTGGAATGGTGCTAAAGAATGCAAGCTGCTGGCTTGGTTTCCTAAGGGACTAAATAATGCCACACAGAAATCTCTGTTCCCCGGACAGATTTTACTTTTTATTTTCATCACCATTTAAACAATCTTTTTTTTTTGCCGGGGCTGGGTTTGAACCTGCCACCTCCGGCATATGGGACCAGCGCTCTACTCCTTGAGCCACAGGCGCCGCCCCATTTAAACAATCTTGGTTGTCCTAGCCTGAGTTCAACTATGTAACACTTGGAAAAAGAGAGTTGGCCTTGCAGCCATAATCTCTGCTACTCAGGAGGCTGAGATGGGAGGAATGCTTGAGCCTAGGAATTCAAGACCAGCCTGTGCAGCACAGTGATATTCCATCTCTTTAAAAAAAATGTTGGGAAAGGTCAATTGAGGATAGAAGTTTGACCTCACTTGGGAGGTAGTCAGCTTAAACACTGATCATCTTTACAGGGTGAGATGTAGATAGACCTAAGGAAAAGTTTTATATGAATTTGGAGATGGACAGTTTTAATATATTTAACTTTCCTGGGACTTGACTTCAAGGAGATAAGTCATGTTCTTCAGTAACATATTTTCTCAGCTTCTCAGTAAGAAGATCCTAGATAATATATTCCTGAAGGAGGACAGTTGGGTGGTTTAGAGGGAGCCTGGGTTTTAGGGGGCTCCAAGAGTCTGACCAATACTGGAAAGATTCCCAACCACTCATAGCTATTGCTAGTAGCATTTCCTTGGCATTGGCACATTTCATAGTTTGTCAGACCTGTATTTTTTTATTTAAAAGAAGGAATTTTTTTGTTTACCTTAAGGTGATTGTTCATAATTACTCTTTCTTGTGATTCTTATCTAGTTACCGTGAAAAAGCAAAGAAAGATGCTGCTGCTGTGGGTAATCATGTAGCCAAATTGCTGCAGTCCATTGGCAAGGTAAGCTGCTGGGCACACTGTATCTTTGGTGGTATACCCCTATACAAGCCTGAGCACATAACTACAGCCAAGTGTTTAGAGCAGAGGGCATGGCACTGATTCTGTGCTGCTTTAGAGGGAGCCCTCACTTGCCTGCCTCATCGGAAGTCAACAAGGTGTTTTTAGTTTTTAATTTTCTTACACTTTTTTTTTTTTTTTTAACAAGGTTGCTTTTAAAGTGCTCTCCCAGCTCTTGGAAAAAGCCTCCCCATCTCACAGTGATTGGCTTTGTGCTGCACCCTTTATCAATCTTCTCTTTTAACCTGGAACAAAACCTGCATTTATCTCTTTACAGGCACCAGAGTCCATTTCAGAGAAAGAATTAAAATTACTCTGTAAGTGCCTTTGAATTAATTTCCTTATTTTGCTCGATAAAAATGTGCCACAGGGCATGTTCCCAGGAATGTTAATGGTTGAAATTTTAAATTTTCCATTGTCTAAATGGTACAGAGATACTTAATTATTGGCTAAGGTTTTTTTCCCTCTCATAGTATAATAAATGGAGAGGGTATTTTAAGACTGGGCTAGAGGTAAAGCATACTTATCTATGGCAATGCTAAAAAAGCGTGAAGGTCAATTAATTAAAAATTGTTATTAAGACAGAATTCTTTCCAGCTTTTAAATTTTAAGTAACTTGGGAAATGCTTTTGTCTCAAGACTTTGGGTGTGAAGTTTTGAGTCATATGTACATTTATAGTATTTTTTTTTTTTTTTTTTTGTAGAGACAAGAGTTTCACTTTTTATGGCCCTCGGTAGAGTGCTATGGCATCACACAGCTCACAGCAACCTCCAACTCCTGGGCTTAAGCGATTCTCTTGCCTCAGCCTCCCGAGTAGCTGGGACTACAGGCCCCCACCACAACGCCTGGCTATCATTTATAGTATTTTAATCTGTGTTAAATGACTATAAGAATTTTGCTGTGTTAAATGACTATAAGAATTTCACTGTCTAGTTGCAGAGTGGTTAGGTTCTTGGGGGTCTTAATAACTCCTCAGTAAGCTAAAAGCATTTCTTTTATTTAAGAGTCAGTTTCAGATAAAAAATCTAGGCCAAGTGCTGTTCGCTCATGCTTATAATTCTAGCATTAGACCCCTCCGGAGGCTGAGACAGAAAGATTGTTTGAGCTCAGGAATTTGAGACCAGCCATCTCTACTAAAAATAGAAAAATTAGCTGGTCACTGTGGTCAGTGCCTGTAGTTCAGCTAGTCAGGAGGCTGAGGCAGAAGGATCACTTGAATCCAGGAGTTTGAGGTTGCTGTGAGCTAGGCTAAGGCTATGGCACTCTAAACTAGGGCAAAAGAGTGAAACTCTGAGAAAAAACCATCTATTTTACATGCTATCTGAAGATGTTTTCTCTGTAGCTACTCTACTGTCCCTAGTTCCTGTAGAATTTTGTATGTTATATGCTCTGTATCCTTAAAATAGACTTAATCTTCCGCAGTGCTTCTTTAGGCTTAGTGTTTGTTCCACTACACTTGTTAGTGTCTTTTTCTGTTAGATTATATAATACCAAATTAAAAGTTGGATATTGGTCATTTGCAGGATTATTATTCTCTTCTGTCTACTTTGATGTATATTTGAAAATTTCCATAATACAAAGTTTTTTGTTTTTTTTTTTTAAATCCTTACTTATGCCAAGAGCACAAGTACTCTTTTAGGACTACTTATCTCCTTTAGGACTACTTATCCAGTAGGTAGCACTACTACCTAGTGTTAGGTATATCCACTTTATACAGTTGTTACATTTGGCCCACAACAATTCTCATACGTGTAAACAGCATTATTCCCGTTTTACACTTGAAAACGCACAGATGTGCCATCAACTTCTTAGGCAATGTTGAATTAGTTGAGGTGCTGAGAATGTGAATTTAAGGTGGTTTGTGTTCTAATGCTTTCTCTGCTAACCATCAGAGCCAAATAGACGACATTTCTTCATATTGCCATATCTGTGAAGGATACACACAAAAATTCCTATTCTAAAGTGATCTGTGATTTTGAATATTCACTTGTCACAATCCTTAATTTCATAATGTCTTTCTGGTGTTTAGGCAGCAATTCTGCATTTCTTCGAGTGGTAAGATGTCGATCCTTAGCTGAAGAATATGGTTTGGACACAGTTAACAAGGATGAAATTAGTAAGTACACTAGCCATCTGATGCTAGGTTTATTTTAATTAACTTAAAAGATATGAAATATTTTGTATATAATAGTGTTGAGCGATAGACTATAAAAGATAATGTAAGTGTTTATACTCTAATTTTGTTCTATAAACATATCCAATAATTATAATTTATGTATGTGTTATATGAAACTTAATATGTACTTAAAATCATATTTAGGTCATCAAGTATGTTGTGTTATAGTCAGCATCTTACTACTTTAGTAGAGATTGTGCAACTCCAGCTAATAGTCTTTAAGACCACTGGATTACATTTTAATTTATCTCTTTTTATTTTGTTATTATTTACTGTTTTCTATTTTATTATCACAAATATATTTACATTTTGTGGTAAAATTGTCTTATATCCTGAAACTTGAATATGTATTAAATTCAGCCCTTTGTTGTTTGTATGATATGGATTACTCAAATTATACTGAAATTTGTTTTCCTTTCAGTTTCCAGCATGGACAATCCAGATAATGAAATAGTGTTGTACTTAATGTTACGGGCTGTTGATAGATTTCATAAACAACATGGTAGATATCCAGGTAAGAATAGTCATTCAGTTACCAAATATAATAAAATTGTGAGTAAACACTTAATTGATGAATTTCACATTGTGAATAAATTACATGTAGTTCTCCCTAGAGAGGAACTACCATTTGTTAAGTACTATTTGCAAGTAATGTTTTGTTCAAAATTGTTACAGAGGAAATTGGTTGAATGCTTATAGAAGCAAACTTTTTTTCCCGCCAGTGTTCATAGTTTGCTACTAAAACTCATACTGACTTCAATTTAATGGAATAGGAAGGCCAGAGAAGTAGTCTGTGACTTCTGAACTCAGAACTCGGACGATGCAGGGATTTCTTTGTTTAGTATCTATTTTTTATCATCCATACATGTAGTATGACTGAGAAGTAAGATTGTGAATTGGCCTAATCTCAAAGATATGTGGTGGTTCTTTCTTTCTTTTTTTTGAGACAGAGTCTCACTCTGTCACCTTGGGTAGAGTGCCATGGTGTCAGAGCTCACAGCAACCTCAAACTTTTGGGCTCAAGTGATCTTCATGCTTTAACCTCCTGAGTAGATGGGAACCACAATGCCTGGCTAATTTTTCTATTTTTAGTAGAGATGGAGTCTTGCTCTTTCTCAGGCTGGTCTCAAACTCCTGAGCTCAAGGAATCCACCTGCTTCAGCCTCTCAGAGTGCTAGGATTTTAGGTGTGAGCCAATGCACTTGGCCTTAATTAATGATTCTTAAAAATTTTTGAGGCACACCTACGATCCTCTCATAGCACACCAGTGTGCTGATTTTGAATCAAAATCACTGATTCAAAATTACTGTCTTATGATTTTGTGGATTGACTGGTCTCAGTTAAGCAGCTCTCATTGGGGAATGGAAGTTTCAGGTAGTTGCATGACACCTGGGCTGGAGTCATTCTGAAGGCTTGACTTAGCCTTCAGAAGACATTTTCACTCACTGTGTACCTTAATTGGGATAGTGGGAACAGCCGGAGGCTGATCAGACATCTCTCCTTGTGGCTAGCTGGGACTTCTTTTAGCATTTTAGTATGGTGTTGGACTTCCCCAGAGTTAACATTCCAAAAGACTCAACTGGAAGGTATAAGGTTTTTTATGACCTAGCCTTGGAAGTCACACAGCATCACTTAACATTGTGTTCTATTGGTTTCATAGGACCAGCTTAGATTAAGAGAGGGAGGAAATTACATAAGGGCACAAAGGGGGTGTTTACTAGGGAGTAATTTTGGGAGACTAGCTACCACATAGAGCATAGGCTTTGGAGTTAAACCTGAGTTGTAATCAAAGTTTCATCTCCTGTCTACGTAACCTTGAGTAAGTCACTATTTCCCTCCAAGTCTTACATAACTCATTTATGGAATGGCAGTTACATTATCTATTTTTGAACTGTAAGCGTTAAATATACAATGTATGAAGACCACTTAATATTCTGCTTAGGTCCTTGTTAAATGCTCTGTAAAGGGTAGTTATTACTATTAGGAGGCAGAATGGTGATAATCATTTTTAAACCTAGAGGCGTTAAAAAATATTCATTTTTTTGTAACATATGTCTACCAAGTTAATTTTATGTTTCCTTCCAGTAGTTGTAGCTTATCTTGGGAGACATTACAGTTTAATCATTAAGAACTTTCTGGGCTCATATCCTAGTTTTGCCATTTGTGAGTTAAAATATTTTGCTGTACCTTAGTTTTCTGGTCTGTGAAATGAGGATAATTGTCCCACATCATAGGGTTGTTGTGAGGATTGATATATATATTGATATATATACACACACACACACACATCAAGTTTTTTATATATATAAAAAGGGCACAATGGCTTATAACTGTAGTCCCAGCTGCTGGAGAGGCTGAGACAGGAGGATCACTTGAGGCCAGGAGTTTGAGACCAGCCTGAATGAGTTAGTGAGACCCTGTCTCTTAAAAAAAAAGAAAATATATATATATGTATATGTAATACTTAGAACAGTGTTCTAAGTATCCATTAATTAATCCAATAATTATATTGAGCATCCATTAATGCTCAATAATTGTTACCTATCATTTTAGCTTTATGCCCTTGGTGTCATTTAATCTCTCAGAAATGGATAATAAAGCCCATAATTGTTTTGTTTTTGGAGATGGGATTGTACTCTATCACCCAGGTTGGAGCACAGAGGCATAATCATAGCTCACTATAACCTCAAACTCGTTAAGACTGTAATTTTTATAAAGGGTATAAATAGGACATTTCCTTTTCATTCCTTGAGTTTTCTTACTAAATAATTACTGAGCATTGTGTGCCAGATATCTTCTAGACACTGGGTATGAAACACTGGACAAAGACTTACCCAACTTGAGTTTTTTACTGGGTTTTAGTTGGTCTTTTTGTTTATAGGTTTATAATATTTTAAATATTGGTCTCATATTTTCCATTATTTTTGTCTTTAGTTTCATGCCTGTTTTGAGTAGAACATCTGGAACTGGATTAAATAAAGGAAATAGCCATTAATTTTAAATCACACTTATTTTAATTAAAATTAATTTTTATTTTTAGGGGTATCTAACTATCAAGTTGAAGAAGATATAGGAAAATTAAAGTCTTGTCTCACTGGCTTCCTTCAAGAATATGGTTTATCTGTAATGGTGAAAGATGATTATGTTCATGAATTGTAAGTATTTTTTAGGGCAGAAAAGAGGTATGCCCCGCCTGTGCTAAGGCTAACCTAAATGCATATCTCTGTTCTTCCTTGCAGTTGCCGATATGGAGCTGCTGAGCCACATACCATTGCTGCATTCTTGGGAGGTGAGTTCCATAGCCAAGAAGACTATCATCTGTTACATAGTACAGTTACTATTGTAATATGAAATTTTGTTGTCTTAGCTATTAGCTGCTTTAATTGGGTCAGTGAAGTAGGATGTCATTAATACATTAAGGTTTTTCAGTAGCTCCCATATTGGTCTCCCTGCCTTCTGTCTCTCTTATTGCTATCCATCTTAAACTCCTGACGAGCCATTAATCCTTCTAAAGCATAACTGTGTCCCTCATCTAACCCTCTGCCCACCAATATACATATATACCCTAAAATGGGCCTCAGAAACCAAGACCAGGGACCTTGGCTTGACATTGAAGACCTTGTGTTCTAGTTGCACTCAGCTTTGCTAACCTTGGTCTTATCAAGTTACTTGCTTTTACCCCAGAAATGCACTTTCATTTCCCGTTCCTACAATCTTTGCTCCTCTGAGTCCATTTGCTGTAGAAACTTCTATTTTCTGTGTATCCAAAACCTACCTGTTCTTCAAGACCTAATTTAAAGATGGTAGTTTTATGCCATCTTTCATAAAAACTTCCTTTACTTCCCTGCCTTACCTTCCTTTTTCCTTGTGCTGTAACAGAATAGCATATACTTACAAACAATAAAAATTTATTTTTCACAGTTCTGGATGCTGGGATTTTGAGATCAGGGTGCCAGCATGGTTAAGATTTCATGAGAGCTCATTTCCTGGTTTATCTACAGACAGTGCTCTTCTGTGTCCTAACCTGTAGAATAAGTGACAACAGAGCGTTTGTGTCCTCCCAAATTCATATGTTAAAATCCTACTCTAGGTCAACGTGATGGTATTAGGAGGTGGGGCCTTTGGTAGTTTCATTCATGAGGGCTCTATCCTCATGATCTGATCATCTACCAAATACCATTTACCTCCTAAATACCATCACATTGACCTATTTCAAGATAAGAATTTTGGGAGGACACAAACATTCAATCTGTTAACACCCTTCAATAAATCCCGCTTTCTGCCTTTGATCTCTTATAGACTGAGCTATTTACTCATGTCATTTTCCTTCTAAATCATTAATGTTTTGAAGGCACATCCAGATCTGATTAATATTCAGAGTGTTCAAGATGTAAATGATACAGACCTAGGAAAGCTCTTTTTTTTTTTTTTTTTTTTTGAGACAGAGTCTCACTATGTCTGCCTTCGTAGAGTACTATGGTGTCCCAGCTCACAGCAACCTGAAATTCTTGAGCTTAAGTGATTCTCTTGCCTCAGCCTCCCAAGTAGCTGGGACTACAAGCACCTGCCTGGCTATTTTTTTGTTGCAGTTGTCATTGTTTTTGTTGCAGTGTCATTGCTGGGCTTGAACCCGCCATGTTCAGTGCATGTGGCTGGTGCCATAACCACTGTGCTATGGGTGCCAAGCCAGGAAAACTCTTCTAAGCAAATCCAATTTAAAGCCTGATTCTGGATAATTTAACCTAAACCAAGTCTCTTTTGCCAAAAAGCAAAATAAACTACCAATGCACAGAAAAGGGCAAGTTATTATTTATTCACATTCACTCTAGATTCTAAGTGGAGACATAGCCAGAGAGGTTAGATGACTGCATGATTTACCTATAGAGAAAAAAGAAGAAATTGAAGGGTTTTTTTACTTCATTTTTATACAGTACCATTATATCCCCTCACTTTAGGCTCTGTTTAAATGTTATCTTTTCTGTAAGACCATCCTTGACTCCCTTATTTAAATTTGAGCCCATCTTTTGCACTTATGTCCCCATTACTTTCCTTTTTTCCTTAGCGCTAATGGACAACTGATATACTATACACTTTATTTATTTGTAAATTATCTCTCTTATTGTTAAAAGTAGCACGAGGGCAAGCAGATTTTCTATATTATATCTCTAGTGTGTAAAACAATATCTGATGTGTAGTAGAGTATCAAATTTTGTTAATGAATATTTGGGAAAGGGGAAGGTTCAGATGATAGAAGATGCAGAACTTTTTTTCTTGGTAATTTTTTGCTTTTATTTTGTCTTGAGTAGGTTTAGCAGTCCAGCAGTATTTAATATAGATACTTTTAAGTTATAAATATATTTCTTTTTTTATTATAAAAATAAAACAGACACAAGGTAAAATTCAAATGCAGCAAAAAGATGTCCTTTGAGAATCTTTTATGCCAATGTGTATCCTTTTAAAAAGTTTGACCAATCATGCTATTTAGGTTTCCTTTAGTAACATAGAGAATTATAGTCTTTTATTTTGATCACCTCAGGAAAGTAACTATCTGGTTTGGATCACTTTCAAACACCTTTGCTTTTGGCAAGAAAAGATCTCTTCATTGAACTAAGTGTTTTTATATAACTCTTGAAATTTACTCTTTTCAAAGATTTGCTTTTCTTTTTTTCCTTGCAGGAGCTGCTGCTCAAGAGGTTATCAAAATAATCACCAAACAATTTGTAATTTTTAATAATACTTACATTTATAGTGGCATGTCACAAACTTCTGCAACTTTCCAGTTGTAGAGTAAGCACCCTATGTAGCTTATTGATTGAAAATGTACTTCTTGTCTTAATGTGTAAAATTCTGCTAAAGGAGAGCTGCTAAGTTGTTTCCTGAATAAACATTTTTCTCATTTGTATAATAATGTCAGTCTTGTTCTTAAAGGGGGAGGGTAAAAGAAGCAGCCATTTTTCCAGAGAATAAAAGCTATCAGTTTCTTATGGAGTTCATTAATACTGGCTTGCTACTTCAGAGTTACTTACCATAGATTTCTCTTATGTTTCATGAGAAATAATTAAAAATATTTTTTTCTTACCATCTTAATGAATTTAAGCCATGTGCAGATTTTGGCTATGGACATTTTAGGACCATCAGTATTTGTTAAAAGGAATATAATTTAAAAAGACGGGCTAGGCGCAGTGGCTCAGGCCTGTAATCCTAGCACTCTGGGAGGCTGAGGTGGGTGGATCATTTTGAGCTCCGGAGTTTGAGAACAGCCTGAGCAATATTGAGACCCCATCTCTACTAAAAATAGAAAAACTGAAGCAAGAGGATGGCTTGAGCCCAAGAACTTGAGGTTGCTGTGAACTATAATGCCATGGCACTCTAGTCAGAACTCCAGAGTGAAACTGTCTCAAAAAAAAGAACAAAACAAAACAGGCTGGGGGTGTGGGGTCAGCCTGTAATCCTAGCAGTCCCAAAGGCCAAGGCAAGAGGAGTCCTTGAGCTCAAGAGTTTGAGACCAGCTTAAGGAATAGCGAGACCCCATCTCTACTAAAAATAGAAAAATTAGTAGGGAGTGGTGGCCCATACTACTCATTACTGGGGAGGATGAGGCAGGAGGATTGCCTGAACCCAGGAGTTTGAGGTTGTTGTGAGCTATGACACCAGGGCATTCCACTCAGGGCAACAGAGTGATACTCTCTCAAAATAATAAATAATTTTAAAAATATATTTGGATGCATAGTTTTACCGGAAATAAGACCACATACCCTTGTATGTGGTATTAACTTAGGTTTTGCTGTCTACATCTACTTCAAATTTTATGGGGTCATTCCATCCATATTATTCTTAAATTTTAAGGAATAATCACATGGGACTAAATAGCGTTCACGAGCACATCAGAGGGCAACAAAACCTAAGATGGAAGTAGACACAAACTGGAAACCCAGACGTGGGCAGTTTCGAGTTGCATGACTCAGTACATTAAGGCCCCTCAATTGGCTGCGGGTCAGGCTCTGGGGCCAGTGTCCCCTGAGAACCTGCTAGATTTGCCAAGAGGGTGCCTCACGCACGAGTCAAGCCTTTGCTTCCTCAGCTGCTCTGCCTGCAGGAACCGACCTTTCCCACAGCAGGCACGGCTCTCTGACGCTACCTTTCCTCTCCCAGCATTCTTGTGGGATGGACGGAAAGGAGGTGGCAAGGGACTGGACTACGAAGACAAGGCCAGGCCTGAGCCCCACTTGACGCCCAGGAACCCTGGTCCTTTGGTTTAGGCAGGCAGAAGTGCTCCTGGACGGAACCGAGGCCGCTACTGTGGAGGCCTTGGCTGCGTCTGTGGGGTCTGGGTGTCCAGCTGTGGGAGGCCCAACACAAGGGAAGGAGGCCTTGGGCAAAGGACAGGCGTCAACGCAGAGGGGAGTTTGGGAGGGAGGGAGGTTGCGAGGGAGGAACAAGGGTCTTGCCGGTGTCTCCCCGCTGCGCGGGGCCCAGGTTTACCTCGAGGCCACTGTCTCACAGCCAAAGCCTCATCAACCCCCGGGAAAAACTCTCCTAACTCTGGGCGAACACCCTGGGAGCAAAAAAAGCCTCAAACCCTGGGGGCGGTGAGATTATGGGATTTCCCCTCACGGACTTGCCACCACCAGGCCCTTGCGAAACGAAACGTCGGGCGGGGGCGGGCGGTCCGGCCGGAAGTCCCGCCCCACGGAAGTGCGCTGGACCGGCTGGGCGGGAAATCCTGTCAGGCGTTCTAGGTGGGCGACAAGGAAGAAGGGAGGGCGAGTGGCCTGGCGCGTTCTGGCTTGAGGGTAAAGGCCAAGGCCTCAGCTTTCGCGCGTTCGGGCCCTGCCTTAGCTTAGCCTGGGAATTCATACTGTTGCCTTCTGTGGAAGGCGGCTTGCGTTTGGCCTGCCCTGGTCCGCCCTCACAGAGGCTGGAAGGCCTGACCGCCCTGCTGGCCCTTAACTTCTTCACGTGAGGGGATGGGTTGAGCTGGGGCAATAGCCCCTTCCTGAGCAGGTACCAGACCCCGGTGCAGTCCCAACTGGCCTTGGTGGAGAGAGAATTGCCATGTGCCATTTAGTCAGGTGTCAGTGACCTGGCAGTTTTGAACCCCCTGCCGTCGCGAATCCCCAGCTGCCTACCCCAGGTGATTCTGCTGTGTGGAAGGGGCGGGGACGACAGGTGAGATTGTTTCTCAGGCCTGGGTCTTGCCCACGGACTCACGCGTGCTGGGAAGGCCTGGTAAGTCAGCGGCTGGTGGCTCTGGCCCACTGCGGCCACTGAAGCTCGCGGGCCACTGGATAGGCCCGTGCCTTTAACAGGCGCCCCAGCCCCTCGCAGGACTTGACAGCTCTGGTTGAGAAGAGTCTGGAGGGACCACCTAAGCCCTTCAGGAAGAGTTCTTCCTGCCCTTTAGGTGAGCCATGCTGCGCTGCCACTGAGCGGAAGGGAACAGAGGGAGCAGGGCGGAGTTGGCCGCCGCTCCTGGGATGAGGCGATGAGCACTTAGGTTCCCATCTACCGACTCTGGGGTGGTTAAGATGGCAGGGCTAACTGACCCCTGATACCCTTTAGCGTGTTTTCTGGGACCTGAATGACTCTTACTTCTCAGTCCATTTAAACTATTGTAACAAAATAGTTTACCCTTTCTCCCTGGCCTTTCCTTTAGAGCAGCAGTCCCCAGCCTTTTTGGCACCAGGACGGGTTCCATGGAAGACAGTTTTTCTGGGGGTGGGGGGTGTGCTTAGATTCTCACAAGGATCGTGCACCTCTCTGTGCCAGTTCACAGAAGGGTCTGTGCTCCTAGGACGATCTAATGTCTGGTGATCAGACAGGAGGCAGAGCTGGAGGTGATGCCTGCCATTGGGGAGCGGCTGTAAATACAGATGAATCTTAGCCCGTCCCTGCTCACCTCCTCTTGTGCACCCAGTTTCTAACAGATCACTGACTTGTGCTGGTCTGCTGGAGGTGAGGGACTGCAGCTATTTATTTATTTATTTTTTGAGACAGAGTCTCACTATCTTGCCCCTAGTAGAGTGCTGCAGCGTCATAGTTCACATCAACCTCATATTCTTGGGCTCAAGTGATTCTCTTGCCTCAGCTTCCCAAAGTAACTGGGACTACAGGCACCTGCCACAACATCCCACTATTTTTAGAGACGAGGTCTTGCTCTGACTCAGGTTGGTCTCGAACTCGTGAGCTCAGGCAATCCGCGACCTTGGGCCTCCCAGAGTGCTAGTATTACAGGTGTGAGCCACCACACCCAGCCTGGGACTGCAGCTTTAAAGGACATTTTCCACTGTATAGAATTACAAGCTGGGTATATACTGTCAGCATTGTAGTGGTGGCAAGAATTAGTTGTGGGATTTTCAGCCCTGCCAGCCTTACACAGAAAGATGCTGTTTATCTTTCTGCTACTTTGGGGAAATAGTTAAATTTCAAAAAGCTCTTGATGTTAATGTTTTCTAGGTCAGGTAAAAGAGTACTGTTCAGCTAGTTTTCTTATTGAAATTTGAATTTGTGTTAACAGTACTGTTTTGGGGAGTAGATGAGGTGAAACCTGTGAGTGAGATAGGCTCTTTTGCTTATCTGGAAAAATTCAATTCTTTTTTTCCTGTGGGAACACAGTAAAGAATTTTCAAATCTCAGTGATTGTGATAATTTGCATCTCGTCACTAAATTACTGAAAATATTTCATAATCTGACTTATCTGGAAGATACATTTGTAGGGATGTATAATTTAAAATGTAACTTTATAATTATCAGACCCTGGAAAGTTATTTTTATTTTTTCACATTTTATACACTTACAGGATATCTTTTGTGTAAGTCCTATGACAGCAAATGGAACTGGGAGAACTAAATGCTTTCCCACATTCCTTACATTGATATGGTTTCTCTTCAATATGAATTCTTTCATGTATTCAAGGCAACTGGAACAACTAAAGGCTTTACTATACTGGCTACATTTATAAGGGTTTTTGTTCAGTGAGTCCTTTCATATCTTAGAAGGGAAGTGGACCAACAGAATGCTTTCCCACATTCATTACATTTATACAGTTCTCCAGTGTGAGTTCTTCCATGATTTCAAAAGGATTAGATATAATTATAGGCTTTTCCACATTTACATTTATAGGGTTTCTCATCACTGAGAGTTCTTCCATGAAATGAACTGCGAGAACCAAAGCCTTTCCCACATATCGTACATTTATGGAGTCCATCTCCAGTGGGTGTTATCATGTATCTTTGAAAGCATATACAATCAGATAATGCTTTCCCACACTGCTTAATTTATAGAGTTTAGTTCCAGTGTGAGTTCTTTCTTGTCTTCAAAATGAACTGGGAGAATCAAAGCCCTTTCCACATATCTTACATTTATGAGGTCTGTCTCTAGTATGTGTTATCATGTGTCTTTGAAAGACTTGGAGATGATAAATACGGTTTCTCTTAGGCTAGGTGTGGTGGCTCATGCCTATAACCCTAGCACTCTGGGAGGCTGAGGCAGGTAGATTGCTGGAGCTCATGAGTTCAAGACCAGCCTGAGCAAGAGAGAGACCCTGTCTCTGATAAATAGCCGGGTATTGTGGTGGGCACCTGTATTCCCAGCTGTTCAGGAGGCTAAGGCAAGAGAATCACTTGAACCCAAGAGATTGAGGTTGCTGTGAGCGTAGTGCCACGGCACTCTACCCAGGGTGACAAAGTGAGACTGTCTCTCTCAAAAAAAAAAAAAAAAGATACCTCTTCTATGGTAAAGACTTTTGGTAAAGTCTCTATGAGTCTTTTCATGTATATGAAAATAACTAGGCAAATCAAAGTCTTTACCACATGCCTTACATTTATAAGGTATACCTCCATGTGTGCTACCATGTGTTTTTGAAGGTTTCTAAGACAAAGGATTTTCCACATTCTTTTCAATAATGGAGTTTTATCTTCATTGTGAGGCTTTTCATGTATTCAAAAAGCGTGGTGATAACTGAAGGCTTTCCCACACTGTGTACATGTATATTGTTTCTCTCCATATTCCTTTTTTTTTTTTCCCCCAGACAGTTCACTCTGTTGCCCTGGGTAGAGGGCGGGGCATCATAGCTCACAGCAACCTTAAACTTTTGGGCTCAAGAGATCCTCTTGCCTCAGCCTCCTGAGTGGCTGGGACTGCAGGTGTGCACTACCATGCCCACACCCAGCTAGCTTTTTTTGGTTTTTTTTTTTTTTTTTTTTTCTGTTTTTAGTAGAGATAGCGTCTAGCTATTGCTTAGGCTGGTCTCAAATTCTTGAGCTCAAGCAATCCACCAGCTTGGCCTTCACAGGATTACGGGCATGAGCCACCACTGCCAGCCTTCCATATTCCTGATACACACATGGTTTGTGTCCCAAAGCAGCTGCTCTGATGTGCTTATTAAGGGATGAATAACCAATGTAGACTTCTCCACACACACGGTTTTCACATAGTTTTTTGCTCCAGGAATTTTCTTGTTCACAATATCATCTGAACTCTGCCTAAGGGTTTCTCCACTTTGACCACCTTGCTTTCACAAAATCTCTCTACCATATGACATCTATACAGTCCAGGTTCCATGCATCATATATCTGAAGGTTTCATGCATCATATATCTGTAGAGATGGTTCTGTGACCAACCTAGCAAATTCCACCACTACAGGGTGTAGTTCACAGGTACATCTTCAAAGGCTACTGAAGCCATTTCTCAGCTTCTGCAGGACCCTCAGCACCAGCAGCACTTGCTGTGGATTTTTAAAATACAAGCCATTAATATAAGATGACTTGTATTAATGCTACCAGTACTTGGCAAACTATCTTATTGTGGAAAGTAATAATTTTTTAGAAGAGAGTATAAAAAAGGAGGAAACAAAGGTTGTATGCATTGTCAGTTCAATTTCAAAACATTTAAATTTAAAAGGTATATGTTTTTCTTTTAAAAATTACATTCCTTAAGCTCCCCCACAATGCAAAAAAACACCCACATATGATGCAATTGTCCATTTTTTAAAGAGCTTATTTTTTTAATCTAGTCATCTTTTTCCAGCTCTTAACTCTTGCTCAAAGTTAATATATATTTATATATGGGAGACAGTATAATAGAGGATAAAGGTGTAGGCCCTGGCCTTAGATTTTCTTGGTTCTCATTCCAACTTTGGCCCTTACTAGTTGAACTAGTTGGACAAATCATTTATCCTCTCCTCATCTATCTTCATCCTTATAGCTCCCTCATAAGGTTATTATGAAGACTAAAAGAATATAAGGTATAAAGAAGAGAGGTTGGACTACAATAGCTATTACTGAATGTTAGAAGCTATCATAAACATTGTAAAAAATATAAAATAGTGGAATAAAACACCCATAGAATGGCTAGCTAAAGACACTGTTAATAGGTTGTCTTTCAG
Organism: Nycticebus coucang; assembly: GCF_027406575.1. NCBI lineage: Eukaryota > Metazoa > Chordata > Mammalia > Primates > Lorisidae > Nycticebus > Nycticebus coucang. Next base: position 165,156,202 of record NC_069781.1, on the reverse strand, counting down.
TTTCATTTTATGTTTGCTTCTATCTAATTGGGATCATACTGTAGGTAAAATTTTGAGTCTTGATCTTTTCGGTTAACTTTGTAACATGAGCATTTTTTCTTGCTATTGAACATCTCTAGTAAATGCTGATGTTTCATAATGTACCTGTTTATTTTTTAATGGAATATTTAGGTTAAAAATGGCAAAAATAATATACTGGAAATTTGTATGTTACTTTATAAAAGATTGCCATATTAGTTATTTCTTTAAACATTTTTATTTTTTTTTTGCTTAGGAATTTTATTTTCATTTTGAGGTTGAAAATGAAAATAAAAAGAAAAGTTGAATATCTCTCCTTAACAATATTGGAGTAAATAACAATTTTAAAGTTCTGACTCAGCACTGTTGCTCAGTGAGTAGGGTACCGGCCACATACACTGAGGCTGGCGGATTGGGGTTCGAGCCCAGCCCAGGTCTGCTAACAACAATGACAACTGCAACTGAACAATGATAACTGGGCATTGTGGTGGGTGCCTGTAGTCCCAGCTACTTGGGAGGCTGAGGTGAGAGAAACGCTTAAGCCCAAGAGTTTGAGGTTGTTGTGAGCTGTGACAACAGCTATGTCGAGGGTGACATAGTGAGACTCTTTCTCAAAAAAAAAAAAAAAAAAAAGAATTTTAAAGTTCTGTGAATCCTGATTTATTTCTCTAAAAAGTTATTTGGACTCTGATGCATTTTTCTAAATGAGTTTAACATTTCAGGCCAGGGCTGGGCTTGAACCCGCCTGCCTCTGTGTATGTGGCTGGTGTCCTGCTCATTGAACTACAGGCACTGTCAAGTTTAGCATTTTAAAGTAGACCACATTTTAGGCAGTATCAGGGTTGCCAGATTTTTAAAAAATGCTTCTGACAAATTATATATAAACAAAGATTTAATGATAGAATGCCATGTTGAAAATAACCACAGGTTGTTAATTTTAGTTTTTAGCTTGTCAAGGGAAATGCTATCTAAAGAATGCATGCATTCATATGTGCGTGCATGTGTGTTTGTGTTTATATGTTTTAAGCCCCTCATTTATGGTGGGGTGCTCAATCTGAAACTATGGGATGATTTATAGGAAAGACAAATAAGGATTGAGTGACCAGAGGAGAACCAGTCACTCAGTTCATTCATTAGTTTAAATAAAATTTGTTGAATGCTTATAGTGCTTAAAAGTACCAGATGTGTTATGTATGTTTTCAAATGTAATTCTTATAACAATTCTGTGGAATAGCAATATCATTCCTATTTTACAGGTGAGGAAACTCAGCTTCAGAATTTCAACCTGTCCAATATCACACATTTAATAAGTTGCAGATTCAATCCCTGGTCTTCTGACTTCAGTTCTTTTCCTGCCCATTTGCATTTACATCTCTGGCATTCTCAAACATTGATTTAAATCGAGAAAATAGGGCGGCGCCTGTGGCTCAGTGAGTAGGGCGCCGACCCCATATGCTGAGGGTGGCGGGTTCAAACCCAGCCCCGGCCAAACTGCAACAACAACAAAAAAATAGCCGGGCGTTGTGGCGGGCGCCTGTAGTCCCAGCTGCTCGGGAGGCTGAGGCAAGAGAATCGCGTAAGCCCAAGAGTTAGAGGTTGCTGTGAGCCGTGTGACGCCACAGCACTCTACCCGAGGGCGGTACAGTGAGACTCTGTCTCTACACAAAAATAAATAAATAAATCGAGAAAATACCTTTATCTTATAGATGAAATACAAGGAAAGAGAATATAGATAAGCATGGAAAGTGAGGACACGAAGAAAATTCAAGGTGAGACATTATAAGATTTATATTTGTAGGATATATTGCATATTATTGTGGGATATATTGCATATTATCTGACAAGACCCAGGAAATGAAAGAGTCCTTCAGCAGTTTACATAAATATTGAGCACCTACTCTGTGCCTGTCACATAATTCCTGGCTTTAGGAAACTGACATTCCAACTGTCTAACAGGAAAAGACATGCTGATAATAACAATACCATATGATAGTTTATTTATTTATTTATTTTTTTTTTGTGTGTGTGTGTGTGTGGTTTTTGGCTGGGGCTGGGTTTGAACCCGCCACCTCCGGCATATGGGACCAGCGCCCTACTCCCTGAGCCACAGGAGCCACCCATGATAGTTTATTTAATGGGAGCATGTGCAATAATAGTGGGAACCTGAGAGGCCCACCGTCAAAGTATGCCTATAGGTAGAGATTTTAGAATTGTCCTTAGAAGGGTGGAAACAATCTTTGAGAATGGAGGTTAACCAGAGAGGAAGTAATAAAAGAGAAAAGGATGGGCATAGTGTTCCCTAAAGCATACCTTTATGTAAGGATTTAACTGAGGTAGAGGGCGCTTAAAAAAGACTTAGAAAAACATTTTAGAAAGATGAAAAGAGTCAGGAATATGGTATCTTAGAAATCAGAACCTTGTGCTTTATGAGAAAGTGATTGCTTAAGAGCATCAGTGTCAGATGTCATGGATGAGGACTGAATTATCCACTGCATTTTGCAGTTAGGATGTCACTTGTTGCTAGTAAATGTAATAGATTTTAGCCAGATTGCAGTATTTTTAGGTCTGAGTGAGAAATGAAAATCCGAAGAGAGCTTTTTAAAAAAACTTCACTAAAGATAAATGGCAGTAGCTAGAGGGAGGCTGTAATGTCAAGGAGATCTTATAAGGGTTATAGAGACAAGAGACTATGAAAGGGGAATGGAGATTCTGGAGAGGGAGAAGTTGAAGAAACTGAAGAGTTAAGGGATAATTGTCAGTATCTCTCTCAAACCATTTATCAAACACCAACTCTTCCTTTTTCTGCCTTGATTTGGATTCCTCTCAGAAGTAGACCCCAAGACAGAGATTTGAGTGCAAGTACTTTTTTGAGAAAGTGATCCCAGGAAACACTGGGCTGGGGAGTGAAATAGGAAAGGGAAGGTCGGAGAGTACATTATCAAGAAAGTTGTTACTATGGGTAACTGGAGCTTAACCTTACTAGGAAATTATGGAAGACACTGCAAAGTCATATTCCTCAGAGTCATCCCAGCCAAAGAGTGAAGGGTATTTATCCATCAGCTCTCGTCAGTCAGCTGTTTTTAGTAACAAGATGAAATGGTATATAATTGTGTTTTGGGTTTGAATTTCCCAAATGACTCACAATGTTAAGCATTGTTTCATATACTTCTGGCAATTTGTCCATCTTTGGAGAAATATCTATTCAAATCCATAACACTTCTTAATTTTATTATTATACTTTAATATTTATTTATTTATTTATTTATTTGCAATTTTTGGCCAGGGCTGGGTTTGAACCCACCACCTCTGGCATATGGGGCTGGCGCTCTACCCCTTTGAGCCACAGGTGCCACCTATACTTTAATATTTAAAAGTTCTTTATTCTAAACGCAGACCTCTTTTTTTTTTTTTTTTTTTTTGGTGGGAGGTGGTAAAGTGCCGTGGCATCATCTTAACTCACAGCAAGCTCAAACTCCTCGGCTCAAGAGATCCTCTTCCCCAATTAGCTGGGACTATAGGCGCCTGCCATGACATCTGGCTAGTTTTTCTATTTTTAGTAGAGATGAGGTCTTACTCTTGCTCAGGCTGGTCTCAAACTGTTCAGCTCAAGGGATCCACTTGCCTCAGCCTCCCAGAGTACTAGAATTACTGACATGAGCCACTGAGCCCAGCCTAAACACAAGCCTTTTATTGGTTATCTACTTTGGAGATGTTTTCTTCCAGACTTTGCTATTTCACATTCTTGATAGTACCTTTTGAAGTTCACAAAGTTTTGAATTTTAAGTCCAGTTTATCAAATTTTCCTTTATTGCTTGTGCTTTTGGTATTTATGCATTTCAGCATTTGTTTGCTATTTATTTTTGTTCAGGAATTATTGAAAGAACTTGGTTGTTTAGCCTAGAGAAATAAAAGAAAGGTGAAACATGGTAGTTGTAGATGTCAGTAGGTTCTTTGGCTGGGTAGGGAAGGATTGTGATAGGACATATCAAAGTATGAGAAGGGAATACAAAAGGGAATGGGGAAATACATGAAGGAAAAGTTTCTTGAGTCCTGCCTTGTGCCTAGAATTGAAAACCACCATGCCCCATCAAAAATTTTTTTTGGCACATTGTTGATGTGGCTTATTTCTTATCCATACAGTCAAACTTACCTTCTTATAGTTTCTATTAATGTATAAAAGGATCAAAAAAGGTTTGCTCAAAGGCAACTTGATGATAATCTTTGTACTGTGGCTTTTCACTAACAAATTGCATCATGAATTATTTCTTTGAAACAAATTGCAAGTTGAATTTCTTTTAAGAGGAAGACTACGTATTGATTGCCGATACATCTTAGTTTCTTTTAGTGTGCTCCTTTATATTTTTGTGTCCTCCCTTCATCCTATATATTTCAGAACTCTAAATGTTAATTCAGGCCTTATGCCAAAATCTGAATATAATTTAAATCCTTAAAATCAAGAAAAATTGTTTATTGTATAGAAAGATGGTTTTCTATTCTTTGTTGTTTTGTTGCAAAGATGTTTACATTTTGATGCATTTTGATATGTATATAGCCATGCAAGTATCAGGAAAATTAAGATGGTAAACATATCCTCTGTTTATTTTTATTTATTTATTTATTTATTTTTTTAGAGACAGTTTAACTTTGTCACCCTTGATAGAGTGCTGTGGTGTTACAGCTCACAGCAACCTCCATTTCTTGGGCTTAGGTGATTCTCTTACCTCAGCCTTCCGAGTACCTGGAACTGCAGGTGCCTGCCACAACGCCTGGCTATTTTTTTGTTGCAGTTTGGCTGGGGCCAGTTTTGAACCCACCACCCTCAGTACATGGGGCTGGCGCCCTACTCACCAAGCCACTGGCACTATCGTTCTGCTTATTTTTAAATGCTCCCTTCTGTACCTTCCCAAACCCTCTTTCCCTAAGCAGCTACTAATCTGCCTTCTGTTACCATATAGTTTTTGCATTTTTTCATTGTTGCTTGGCAGGCCTGGGCCTGGCTCAAACCCGCCAGCTTTGGTGTATGTGGCTGGCTCCCTACTCACTGAACTACGGGCACCAAGCCTACATTTTTTCAATACATGGAATCATACAGAACATATTTTTTTTTTATGTAGCTTTTTTCATTCAGCATATTTTGTGATTACTCTGTGTTGTTGCATGCATGTATAGGTAATTCCTTTTTATTGCTAAGTAAGTAGTATTCCATTGTACAGTTATATGATTTGTTTATCCATTTATCTGCTGATGGACATTTTATTTTCTTACACTTTGGGGCTGTTACATATTGTGGTGCTGTGAACATCCAGTGGACATAAATTTCCTTTTCTTTTGGATACTTAGGAGTGGAATGGCTGGTTCAAATGGTAGGCATATGTTTAAAATGGCAAACTGTCTTTCAAAGTTTTGTACCATTTTATATATTTGCTATTAATTATGAGAGTTCCAGTTCTTTCACATCCTTGACAACATTTGTTATGACCTATCTTTTAAATTTTATTCATTCTATTGGGCATGCAGTGGTGGTTTTAATTTGTATTTCCCAAATGACTAATGCTATTGAGCATCTTTTCATGTACTTCTTTGCTATCCATGTATCTTTTTTGTGGAAGCATCTGTTTGAATCTTTCGCTAACTGTTTAGCTATTGTTCTTTTTTTGTTTGTTTGTTTTATTAGAGACAGAGTCTTGCTTTATTGCCCTCGGTAGAGTGCCGTGGCATCACAGCTTATAGCAACCTCCAACTCCTGGGCTTAGGCGAGTCTCTTGCCTCAGCCTCCCAAGAAGCTGGGACTGCAGGTGCCCACTACAATGCTTGGCTATTTTTTTTTTATTGTTGTTGTTGCAGTTTGGCCAGGGCAGGGTTTGAACTTGCCACCCTCAATGTGGGGCCGGTGCCCTACCTGCTGAGCCATAGGCGCTGCCCGGTTTGTTTATTTTTTATTGTTGAGCTTTGAACAGTTCTTTATATTTTCTGGATATACATACTTTTATTTTTTTTAATTGATGTACAGAATACACTGCATGGATATGTTCTTTGTTAAATACATGCTCTGTGAATATTTTCCTCCCATTTGTTGTCCTTTCAATACTTCAGAAGACACTGTTAAGAACATTTTAAGTTGCAGTTCATACCTCAATAGAACAGGGATATTTTAAATCACATAACTGCAGACAAAGTGAAGCAATATTTTTAAAGGATCCCTCCCATTGTTAGATTGTTAATGTGTTACGGAAGAAATTCTGTGTAGGCTTTTTCTAAAGTCCAATATTGGTTCAGATTTTAGATTCTCAGAATAAATGTTTTTCACATATAAAAAAAAATTTAAGTTTTGGTTAACTCTAATTTGTTCATTATTTTTTTGTGGATTGTGCTGTATGTCATCTCTAAGAAATCTTTGTTTAACCCAAGGTCACAAAGTTTTCTCCCATGTTTTCTTTTAAAAGTCTTATAGCTCCCAAACAGGAGCTCCATGGTGGGCAACCAGTGAGCCAGTGAACTGAGTTCAAAAGTCTCCTGACTTTATCCCACAGGAGAGCAGTTGCTAAGTCCCAGTCCTTCTTCATTATTAAGCTCCCACCACTGAGACTGGGCCCCATTCTATCTGGCACAAAAGACCAAATATTTTTCCTGTAATCCTGAGCACCCAGATAACCCTTCCCCCACCCTAGTTGCTGGAAGGAGTGACCCCTGTAGACTCCAGAGTGTTTGATGAGCTCATTGGGGAAGTCTGCTGGCTGCCAAGCTGCAGTGTGAGAACAGTAGCATGGCAGTCCAAGCTTCCTTGGACTACCCATCTCCAGCTCCTCAGGAATTCTCAGGGAGCTCTGTTTTCTGCCTTTCAGGACAACTTCTGAGTTCCATTGGGTGGGTGGGGCCAGTGTTAAATGACTTTGACTTGCAACTGAACTTTGGACCTGCCTCCTCTGCCAGACACAGCTCTCTGAGCTTGATTGGATGGGCAGGTGGGTGTCTAAGTGACCATGGGCTGAACTTTAGACTTCTGGCCTCCACCAGGTGGGGCTCTCAGAGTGGGTGGGTGGGGCTGAGGTTTAAGAGACCTTGGACTGAACTATGGCTTAACACTTTCCACTGGGTGGAGACTCTGAGCTCAAGTGGACGGGCTGTGCCTGGTGCCTGAGTGACTCTTATCTAAACTTTAGACCTGTACCACCCCCCAAACCCCCAGTGAGCAGCAGCCCCCTGAGCTTGACTGGGCAGGTGGTGCCCAGTGCCCAAGCGACTTTGTCTGAGCTCTGGGCCTACGCTTTTTACAGAGCTGCAGCCCTCAGTGCTCAATTGGCTGGATGGTGCCCAGTGCATAAGCATCTCTCCTGAACTCAGAGCCAGCACTGTCAGCTGGGCAGCCTTGTGAGTTTGATTTGGTGGGCAGAGCCAGCACTGGCAGAATGACTTTGAACTCTGGGCCATTACTGCCTACTGATTCTTGTCACCCTGGAGACACTGTCTGGGGCTGTGGATTTACCATTTCTCTGCCTTTGTTAGTGTGGTGGTGACAACTCTGCCACATCTATCAATTCTCTCAATTAATGTGAATGCTTTGAACTCTCCTGTAAAGAGGCACAGGCTGACCGACTGGATACAAAAACTCAGGCCAGATATCTGTTGCTTACAAGAAACTCACCTTGCCTGAAAAGATAAAACAAGACTCAGGGTGAAGGAATGGGCAATGGTATTTTAGGCAAATGGAAAGCAGAAAACAGATGGGATTGCAATCTTGTATGCAGATACACTGGGATTCAAACCAACAAAAATAATGAAAGACAAAGATTGACCCTTCATATTGGTCAAGGAAAAGACACAATATGAAGAGATTTCAATAGTTAACATCTGTGCACCCTCTTTGAATGCTCCTCAATATATAAAACATACCCTAACTGATCTGAACAATATGATATCTTCCCACACTATAATAGTTGGAGATTTTAACACCCATTGGCAGTACTGGACAAATCCTCCAAGCAGAAACTAAACAAAGAAATAATGGACTTAAACAAGACCCTAGAATGAATGGACTTAACGGACATTTAGGGAACACTTTATCCTAACAAAACTGAATACACATTCTTCTCATCAGCCCACAGATCATCTTCCAAAATTAAGCATATCTTAGGTCACAAGGCTAACCTCAATAAATTCAAAAGAATAGAAATTATCCCCTGTATTTTCTCAGACCATTATGGAATAAAAGTTGAACTCAACAGCAATAGAAATCTTCATACTCAAATAAAATTATAGAAACTAAATAACCTTATGCTGAATGATAGCTGGATCATAGACTAAAGAAGGAGATCATTAGATTTCTGGAATGAAACAATCATGAAGACACAAACTTTTAAAACCTGTGGGATAATGCAAAGACAGTTCCCTTTAGAGGTAAATTTATAGCATTAGATGCATTCATCAAGAAAACAGAAAGCAAGTCAGCAACCTAATGGGCCATCTCAAGCAACTGGAAAAGGAAGAACAATCTAATTCCAAACCTAGCAGAAGAAAAGAAATAAACAAAATTAGAGCTGAACTAAATGAAATTGAAAACAGAAGAATTATTCAGAAGAGCAGTGAAACAAAAGGTAGTTCTTTGAAAAGATTAATAAAATTGATAAACCCTTGGATAGACTAACCAGAAACAGAAAACAAGATCTCTAATAACTACAATCAGAAATGATAAAGGGGAAATAACAGATGCCACAGAAATACAAAATATTCTCAATGATTACTACAAAAATTCTATTCCCAGAAATATGAAAATGTAGAGGAGATGAACCAGTATCTGGAAGCACAATACCTTCCAAAACTCAGCCAGAAAGATTTAGAAACCTTGAATAGACCAGTATCAAGTACTGAAATAGCATCAATTATACAAAATCTCCCCCCAAAAGAAAAGCCCTGGACCAGATGGTTTCACACTAGAATTCTGTCAAACCTTCAAAGAAGAACTATACTGCATAAACTTTTCCAAAATATTCAGGTGTATGTGGCTGGCACCTTAGCTGCTTGAGCCACAGGTGCTGAGCCATGCCCAGCTATTTTTGTGTTGTAGTTGTCATTGTTTGGCAAGCCTGGTCTGGGTTCGAACCTGCCAGCTCCTGTGTATGTGGCTGGTGCCCTAGCCACTGAGCTGCCGGCTCCGAGCCAACATTTAGATTTTCTATTTCTATATTTTATGCAAGGGGAAAGCTGAAGAACCATACGTTCATTTTAAGTTCTTTCATTCAAAGTACATAGTGGCGCATGCCTATAGTCTTAGCTACTCTGGAGGCTGAGGCAGGAGGATCCCCTGAGGCAGAAGGATCCCTGGAGTTTGAGTCCAGCCTGGGTAACATGATGAGATCACCATCTCTAAAACAAATAAATAACAAAAATTATACATCTTTTATTTCTTAGATTATAAAAGTAATATATGCTTGTTATGTCAAAATGTCAACTATTCCAAGGACATATATTTAGGAAGTAAAATTTTATTAACTTTTAAAAGAAAACTTTTGGTTTAAAATAATTGAATTTTTGTTCTTTAGAAATGAAGACTGACCTGAACTTATTATTGGAGTGTCTAAAGTATCAAATGGACAACCCCTTTTCACAAAAGGAAGCTTTGGTCACTATTTATTCAATTTGTCTACAAAATAGTAAGATATGATAGTGAATTTTTATCTGTGATCCTAGTTCTTTAGTACTGTGATATAACAAATATGCCTAGTTCATTCTCTCTCACTCAGCTACTCTACATGTTACTTTCTTCATGTGATTTATTTTATTCCTAAAAAGAATAACCAAGTGTCATTTCTGTTTTGTCTTCATACCCTACAGATAATGCATGTATTTATTTTCGGGAAATTGGTGGTTTGACGTTTATAAAAAATCTTGCAAAATCAAGTGAACATAGTGTGGTAAAAGAAGCAGCGTTATATACATTAGGAGGTATTGCAGAAAAAAATGGTAAAATATTTATTTAAAATATTTATTTCATTACCCTTCAGGCATTGTGTTATAATTTAATAAACTAGTCAAAGATAATTTTAGAATTAAATTTCTTTTATACATGTTTAAATTGTTTTATCCAAGTAATTTAATCAGAAGATGAAAGTAACCCACAACTATATTATATGTGGGTAAATATGCATTGGGTATAGAAATTTATGTTGGCATGAACACTTTTTTGCAGAAATTTATGTTGGCAATAACACTAAAATGAGGTTGAATTTAAACCATTGGTTTATCAAACCAACTTTATATATTCTTGTATTTTCATTCATTAAATATATTTTCATCATGTTTTAAGAACCAAGCTCTATGGTAGGCATTGCAGATAACAAGGATAAATAAAACATAGACTGTGCCTTTGGAATAAAGTCTACTAGCTGGTTTTAGGTACTGGATAAAATGTTGATTATATCATTATGTTCAAATTATTTTTGTAAAACTCTGCTTATTGCATGATTACCATAAAACCCCATTGTCAATTGGTAACTTTTTTTTTTTTTGAGACAGAGTCTAACTATGTAGCCCTTGGTAGAGCGCTGTGGCGTCACCACTCATAGCAACCTCAAACTCTTGGGCTTAAGGGATTCTCTTGCCTAGCCTTCCAAGTAGCTGGGATTACCAGCACCCGCCACAATGCCTGGCTATTTTTTTGTTGTAGTTGTCATTGTCGTTTAGCAGGCCTGGGCCTGGTTCGAACCTGCCATTCCTGGTGTCTGTGACCAGTGTGCTAGCTGCTGAGCTATAGGCGCTGAGCCAAGTGGTAATATTTTTGATTTTTGAAAAGATTTTTATTTCTAGAAAAGACTGGAAAATACCACAAATATGTTTGCCTTTCTGTTTTCTAAAGCAAGTTTCTGAATTTTTCTTAAATTGTTTTTTTTTGTTTATTTTTGAGACAGAGTCTCATTTTGTCGCCCTCGGTAGAGTGCTATGGCGTCACAGCTCACAGAAACCTCCAGCTGTTGTGCTTAGGCGATTCTCTTGCCTCAGCCTCCCTGTTTTTCTTACTATATTTTGTTACTCATCTTAAATTTATTGTCAGATTTTATTTAATTTTTTATTTAGTTAGGTTTTATTGGAATTCTAGGGGATTTTGAGTCAAAATCAAATCTTTTGATTAAGATACTGCAGCTTTTGTCTGCTGATTGAGTAAGCTCTATATCAATTTGTCAGAAATCTTGTCTGACTAATAAATGCCAGTTAAATGAGATGTTTGAATGGGAACTTTCCCCAGTTTGGCAACTGTGTATTTTGTTTAGCACATTTTGAAACTTTTTTGTGCTAATGCATTGGAATTAAAATTATATTTTTTATTTCAGTTTACTGTCAACAAACTTTGTGTACTTCAGAGTTATTTGAAGACTTAACTTGCTTCTTATCTAATGATTCAAACATAAATTTGAAGAGAGTGTCCGTCTATGTTGTTCTGGTTCTGGTTTCAAATAATAGTAAGTACATTCTCTTATGATTGTTTAAAAACATTTTAAATAATAAAAATTGGAAAGTCATTATTGATCCTTTTATCATTAGTCTTTATACCAATGTCTTTTATTTTTTCCCAGAGACAATCTCATTCTGTTACTCCAAGCAGGAGTGCTATAGCATCAACCCTATCTCACAGCAACCTCAAACTTAGGAGTTCAGTGATTTTCCTGCCTCAGCCTCCTGAGTAGCTGGGACTACGGGCACATGCTATAATGCCTGGCTAGTTTTTCTATTTTTAGTAGAGATGGGGTCTCACTGTTGCTCAGGCTGGCCTGGAACTCCTGAACCCAAGTTTTCATCCAGCCTTGGCCTCCCAAAGTAGCTAGTATTTTAGGTGTGAGCCACCATGCCTGGTTTTATCAGTGTCTTTTTTAATCTAACTGCTGAGAACCACTAGCCTTAAAGAAAAGGGAATTAATAGCATTTAATCATTTACTATTTGTTAAATTTGTACCCCATAAATATATAGTTATAATTTAATAAAAAATTAAATTAAAAAAACAGTAATTTTACTATTTAACAAATATTGTAAAGTAACAGCTTTAAAAGGAAAAAAGTATTTGATGAATTAGTTTTGTTAATTTTCCACTGAATTGACCATTTAATGACAATGTTTACTATATCATACAACAATTAGTTTTTATTTTAGAATAATTATAGATTTACAGAAAAGTTTCAAAGGTAGTATAGAGTGTTTCCGTATACTTACTGCCCAGGGTAAGGTTGTTTTTCCCCCAGACTATTAGGTGTACACATGTTTTGATTACATACTTTGTCCAGATTTTATTGTAAAATAGAACCATGAAGCAAAATAAGTCTTTCATAAGTTTTGAGGAAATTTGAATGCCATTAGTCTCTAAGTAGTGTATTTTTATCTACTGTAATTCTGTATTACACTTTGTAATACTATAAAGTGGTTAAAAAATTATTTATTAAAATACTACTTAAACATCATTTTTCATGTCTGTAAGATTTCTAAATTAAAGTCATATTCATATATGGCTATTTTTTTAAGGGATGGGACAAACGCTTGTGAGAGAAACAGGTTGTATTACAGTTCTATCACAGTTGTTCAGGTAAACAAATATAAATTTCTTATTAATTATTTATTACTTAAGACCTTAATACATTTGTATTAACTTCCTTTTCTTTTAACCTAATAGGACAGTTCTTTCAAAATATGAGTTGAATTTGTCAGATAAAAATGTTTTCCAGAATTATCAGTTGTGGTCTTCAGTGTGTAGTACTCTGTGTGTTTGTGTCAACAATCCTCGAAATGGTAATTATCTCAAATATTTAAATATAAAGATAAAAATGAAAACTGATACTTTACACGTTATATTAAAACATGATTGACTTTGAAAAAAAAAAAAACATGATTGACTTTGTCTCCTTTCAGATGAAAATCAAAAGTTTTGCTGTTCACTTTTTTCATATGCTAATGAGTGGCTAATAAATTGCATGGAACCTGAGATAATTCGCCCAATTTGCTCATTTATAGGACTCACTCTTGCAAATAACAGTAAGTGTTTGCTATTCTCTAGGCCATACATTAAGAAATACATTTCGGGCTCCATGCCTGTGCCTCAAGTGGCTAATGTGCCAGCCACATACACCTGAGTGGCGGGTTCGAATCCAGCCTGGGCCCACCAAACAATGACAACTGTAACCAAAAAATAGCCGGGCCTTGTGGTGGGTGCCTGTAGTCCCAGCTACTTGGGAGGCAGAGGCAAGAGAATTGCTTGAGCCCAGGAGTTGGAGGTTGCTGTGAGCTATGATGCCACAGCACTCTACCCAGGGCGACAGCTTGAGGCTCTGTCTCAAAAAAAGAAAGAAAGAAAGAAAGAAATACATTTCAAAGGATAATAAACTATTTAATTCATTATTAAATTAATGAGTTCTAGTAATTAGGATCATTTTGGATGCATTAGGCTCTTGAAGGTAAGAAAATCTTAAAAGTGGGGTGGTGCCTGTGGCTCAGTGGGTAGGGCGCTGGCCCCATATACCGAGGGTGGCGGGTTCACAACCGGCCCCGGCTGAACTGAAACCCCCCAAAAAAAAAAAAAAGAAAGAAAATCTTAAAAGTAGATATTGTTGGGCGGCGCCTGTGGCTCAGTCGGTAGGGCGCCGGCCCCATATACCTAGGGTGGTGGGTTCAAACCTGGCCCCGGCCAAACTGTAACCAAAAAATAGCCGGGCGTTGTGGTGGGTGCCTGTAGTCCCAGCTACTCGGGAGGCTGAGGCAAGAGAATCGCTTAAGCCCAGGAGTTGGAGGTTGCTATGAGCTGTGTGAGGCCATGGCACTCTACCGAGGGCCATAAAGTGAGACTCTGTCTCTACAAAATAAAAAAAAAAAAAGTAGATATTGTTAAGAATGTATTGGGAAGATGGTATGGCAGCATTGTTTCTCAATCCCCACAGATACTTAAAAAACAGAGCAACTAAATAGCAAAACCAAAAACTCACAGAGTCTATTCTTATCTACAATGGAATTAAGTTAGAAATGAATAAAAATAAAACATCTGGAAAAGCCAATTATCTGGTAGTTAAACAGCATAGTAATAAAAAAACCCTATGAGCAAAGCATAAATCATAAAGGAAATTAGAAAATGTTTTTATCCTAGCATTCTGGGAGGCTGAAGCGGGTAGATTGCTTGAGCTCAGGAGTTTGAGACCAGCCTGAACAAGAGTGAGACCCCACCTCTACTAAAAGTAGAAAAACTAGCCAGGCATTGTGGTGAGTGACTGCGGTCCCAGTATTTGGGAGGCCAAGGCAAGAGGATTGCTTGAACCCAAGAGTTTGAGGTTGTTGTGAACTATGACTCCAGGCATGGTGTTCTAGCCAGGGGCAGTGGAGTGAGACTCTGTCTCAAAAAACAAACAAATAAACAGACACCTCATGCACACAAAAAAAAGAAAAAGAAAAAAGAAAATGTTTTTAACTGAATGATAATAAAAATACAACATTAAAAGCACTGTGGATGGCTTGGTGCCTGTAGCTCAGTGAGTAGAATTGCTGGCTGCATACACTGAATCTGGAGGGTTCAAGCCTGGCCTGGGCCTACTAAACAACAATAAGTGCAACCAAAAAATAGCTGGGTATTGTGGCAGGCACCTGTAGTCCCAGCTACTTGGGAGGCTGAGGCAAGAGAATCGCATAAGCCCCAGAGTTTGAGGTTGCTGTGAGCTGTGACGACACAGCACTTTACCAAGGATGACATAGTGAGACTCTGTCTCAAAAAAACAAAAACAAAAAAACACTGTGGGATGCTGCAAAAGCAGTGTCTAGAGGGAAATTTGTACTATTAAATAAAAAAAGAAGAAAGGTCTCAAATCAATTATATTAGCTTCTACTTAAGTAACCAGAAACCCAAGCAGTGTTAGAGTAAGTATAACAAAGGAAATAAAGAGAAGATCAGAAATTAATGAAATAGAAAAAAGAACAGAGAAAAATTACTGAAACCGTAGCTAGTTCTTTGAAAATTGATCCTCTAACCAGAGGATCAAAATGAGAGAAGGCTAAAATTAATAATTTAGATGAATTGAACAAAGATACAATCTACTAAACCTTACTCAAGAAGAAACAGGTAACCTGAATATTCCTATGTCTGTTAAAGAAATTGAATTTGGGCGGCGCCTGTGGCTCAGTGAGTGGGGCGCCGGCCCCATATGCCTAGGGTGGCGGGTTCAGACCCAGCCCCGGCCAAACTGCAACAAAAAAATAGCCGGGCATTGTGGCGGGCGCCTGTGGTCCCAGCTGCTCAGGAGGCTGAGGCAGGAGAATCGCGTAGGCCCTGGAGTTAGAGGTTGCTGTGAGCCGTGTGACGCCATGGCACTCTACCCGAGGGTGGTACAGTGAGACTCTGTCTCTACAAAAAAAAAAAAAAAGAAATTGAATTTATTGTATAAAACCTAGGCCAGATATGGTGGTTTATACTTAGAATTCTGGTGCTTTGGGAAGCCAAGGCAGGAGAATGGCTTGAGGCCAGAAGTTTGAGGCAAGCCTGGACAACATAGTGAGACCCCCATCTCTACAAAAAATTTAAAAATTATCTGGACATGGTGGTACATACCTATAGTCCTAGCTAATCAGGAGGGTGAGGCAGAAGGATTGACTGAGCCCAGTAGTTGAAGTTTATAGTGATTTATGTTTGGGCTGCTGCATTCTAGCCTGGGTGACACAGTAAGACCCTGTCTCTATTTCTTTAAAAAAAATAAGAAACTCTTAACACAAGCTGAGCGTGGTGGTATGTACCTATGGCCCTAACTACTTGTATGGCTGAGTTGGGAGGGTCACTTAAATTCAAGGCTGCAATGTGCTGTGATAATGCCTGAGAATAGCCACTACACTCTAGCCTGGGCAACATTGCAAGACCCCATCTCTCTAAGTAAAAAAAAAAACACACTCCTGAAAAAAGAAACCTTAACAAAGAAGAAATTCTAGGTTCTGGTGAATTCATTAGTGAATTATACCAAATTGTTTCAGGGGAAAAAAATTAAAACAAATAATTCAACATAAATTATTCCAGGAAATAGAAATGAAGAAACACTTCTTAACACTTAAAGCCAGTATTATTATACCCATATCAAAACCCAGAAAAAGCATTACAAGAAGATTGTAGACCAATATCACTTATGAGTATAAATGTAATAATATACTAACAAATCTAGCAATATATAGTAAGGATAATACATTATGTCCAGTATCCTAGGACTGCAGTTTAACATTAGAAAATTCACCATATTCACAGACTAGAAAAGAATGATACGATAATCTCAACAGGTGCAGGAAAAGCATTTGACATAATTCAATACAAATTTGTAACAAAAACTCTCGGTAAACTAGGAATAGAAGGGAACCGTCTTAATGCGATAAAGGGCCTCTATAAAATACTGCAGCTAACATACTTAATGGTGAAAGAGTTAATGATTTCCCCTGCGGCTGGAAAAAAGACAAGAACAGCTACTCTCACCACTTTTGTCTAACATTTTATTGGATGTCCTAGCCAGAACAGTAAGTCAAGAAAATGAAAACAAGGCATAGAGATAGGAAATAAAAAAGAAGGGCGGCACCTGTGGCTCAGCGGGTAGGGCGCCAGCCCCATATGCCGAGGGTGGTGGGTTCAAACCTGGCTCCGGCCAAAATGCAACAAAAAAATATCTGGGCATTGTGGCGGGCGCCTGTAGTCCCAGCTACTTGGGAGGCTGAGGCAAGAGAATTGCCTAAGCCCAGGAGTTGGAGGTTGCTGTGAGCTGTGTGAGGCCACAGCACTCTACAAAGGGCAATAAAGTGAGACTCTTGTCTCTACAAAAAAAAAAAAAAGAAGAAGAAGAAATATTTATTCATAGATATCATGTCTATGTAAAAAATTCTAAAAAATCTATAAGTAAGATAAAACTAGTAGTAATTTTAGGAAGGTCATATAAAAATCATTTATATTTATATATATTAGCAACAATAATTGGGAACATTATTGTTTACAGTAGTATCCAAAAACTAAATACTTAGGGATAGCTGGCACCCATAGCTCAGTAGGTAGGGTGCCAGCCACATACACCGGGCTGGCGGGTTCGAACCCAGCCCAGGCCAGCTAAACAACAACAACAACAAATAGCCAGGCTTGTGGCAGTTGCCTGTAGTCCCAGCTACTTGGGAGGCTGAGGCAAGACAATTGCTTAAGCCCAAGAGTTCAAGGTTGCTGTGAATTGTGACGCCACGACACTCTACCGAGGGCAACGAAGTGAGACTCTGTCTCAAAAATAAATAAATAAATACTTAGGGATAAATTTAATGAAACGTGCAATACCTATATGCGGAAAACTAAAATATTGCTGAAATAAAGACATTAATAGGGAAATATATAACACTCAGGGATTATAAGACTCAATATTGTGAGAATGCCACTTCTCAAATCTGTCTCTAGATTCATATCAATCTCAGTCAAAATCTCATCAGGCTTCTTTTTTTTTTTTTTTTTTGAGACAGTCTCACTATGTTGCCCTTGGTAGAGTGCTGTGCCATCACAGCTCACAGCAACCTGAAAATCTTGGGCTTAAGCAATTCTCTTGCCTCAGCCTTCCAAGTAGCTGGAGGAAAACCATAGTCTTTTCAATAAATAGTGCAGGGAGAAAGTGGATATCTATTTGCAGAATATGAGTCTCAATCCTTATCTCACATAGTATACAAAAATTAACTTGAAATGCTCCATAGACCTAAATACAAGAGTGAAAAATATAAAGTTTCTAGACAAAAATAGGAGAAAATTTTCACAACTTGGGATAAACAAGGATTTCTTAGGATATAAAAAGCAGGAATCACTAAAGAAAAAAGTAAGTTAGACTTCACTGAAACTGAAATCTTTTGTTCATTAAGAGCTTGCTAAAATGATGGAAGGCAAGACACAGACTGAGAGAAAATATTTGAAAAGCATACACTGATAAAGAACTTGTACCTAGAATATGTAAAGAACTCTTACAAATCAATATGACAAAAACAACCTAATGATTAAAAAATGAGCAAAAGATTTGAGCAGATATTTCACCAAAGAAGATATGAATATTAAGCCCTTGAAAGGATGCTCAAGATGGTCAGTCATCAGAGAAATTCAAAGTAAAACCCCATGGAGATACCCCCTAGCATGACTAAAGTAAAACATGGTTATGTTAAATATTGGTGAGGATGTAGAGCAACTAGAATATTTGCACATTGCTGATGTAGATCTATTTTCAGGTGTCTGGGCCCGTTGCAGACAATCTCTCTGGCTCGTGCCTGCAATCTCAGCACTTTGGGAGGGCGAGGTAGGAGGATCGCTTGAGGCCAGGAGTTCAAGACTAGCTTGAGCAATAGAGAGACCCTGTCTCTACAAAAATAAAATAACATTATATTCAGAGGCCAGGCGTGGTGGCTTATGTCTGTAATCCTAGCACTCTGGGAGGCCAAGGCAGGTGGATTGCATGAGCTCGGGAGTTCAAGACCAGCCTGAGCAAGAGCGAGACCCTGTCTCTAAAAATAGCTGGGCATTGTGGTGGGCACTGATAGTCCCAGCTACTTGGGAGGCTGAGGCAAGAGAATCTCTTGCACCCAAGATTTGGAGATTGCTGTGAGCTGTGACGCCATGACACTCTACCAAGGGTATCTAAGTGAGACTCTGTCTCAAAAAAAAAATTTATGTTCAGGTGTTTGAAATATTCATGTTTCACTTGCAAAGGGGTATATCACGAGAGTTCCAAAAATTGGAATCTGTTTTCATGATTCCTTGACATTTCCTCTTCCTTATAAGCTAACTTGAATGAATGACAGTTCTAGGACCTTATTACTCTTAGCAAACTGGTATAAAGTATAGATTAAAAGAAGTCTGAAATAGCATATGATGAGCATGGTCTAGGATGGTTTTTTTTTTTGGCAGTTTTTGGCTGGGGCTGGGTTTGAACCCGCCATATGGGGCCCGGTGTCCTACTCCTTTGAGCCACAGGGGCTGCCCTAGGATGTTTTTAAGATGATTGAATTTTTGTCAGTTAGTATATAACTAAGAATCTTTATGGAGAGAAGAGAACACTTATCTACTATTGGTGAGATTGCAAACTAATTCAGCCTTTTTGGAAAGAAGTATGGAGAATCCTCAAGGAGCTAAAAATAGACCTTCCATTTAATCCCACAATCCCCTTACTAGGTATCTACTGAGAAGAAAAAAATAATTGTACCATAAGGACATTTGCACTTGAATGTTTTGTTTTTTTTTTTTTTTTGGTAGAGACAGAGTCTCATTTTATGGCCCTCAGTAGAGTGCCATGGTATCACACAGCTCACAGCAACCTCCAACTCCTGGGCTTAAGCGATTCTCTTGCCTCAGCCTCCCAAGCAGCTGGGACTACAGGCGCCCGCCACAACGCCCAGCTATTTTTTGGTTGCAGTTCAGCCGGGGCTGGGTTTGAACCCACCACCCTCAGGTATATGGGGCCGGCACCTTACCAACTGAGCCACAGGTGCCGCCCATGCACGTGAATGTTTATAGCAGCCCATGAATGGATAAAAGAAACTGTGGTATATGTATACCCTGGAATACTGTTCAACCACAAAGAAAGATGGAGATGTCACATCTTGTGTATTTACCTGGAAGCATAAGGAGAACATTCTTTTAAGCAAATCATCACAAGAATTGAAAAGCAAGCATCCAAAGTATTCAATATCAAACTAGTAGATGAACAACTACACACCCACATGAGAGAAAAACATTTAAATTCAAGGAGGGAGGAGGGGGTGTGGTAAGCAATCATCTCTTGGGTACAATGGAGAGGTATATGGCATACTTCCTGGGTGAAGGGCTCAACTACAACTTGGATTTTACCTAACAAATGCAAACAATGTAACCTAATCGTATATAATCTTATATTAATCTGTAATTTAAAAAAATGAAAAATAATTTTGTGGGTAACACAATGCCATTTTTACCTCAGCATTTAAAAATACTTCTTTTTTTGAAAATTTGTATTTAAAATTTTTTTTTATTTTTAGAGATGGGATCTTGCTATGTTGCTCAGGCTCATCTTGAACTCCTGGGCTCAAGCCATCCTCTTGCTTTGGCCTCCTATGTAGCTGGGACTACAGAACACATCACTGTGCCTGGGTTTGAAGATTTTGTTGTTTAGGGTCTCTATTAGCCAGTCTGGTGTGCAGTGGCATAATCACAACTAACTGCCACCTCAAACTCAAGCAATCTCCTAGCTCAGCTTCCTAGGTAGCTAGGACTACAGGGGCCCATCACTACACCTGGCTATTAAAAACATTTTTTTTTTGTAGAGGAGGGTATCATTATGTTGCCTATGCTGTTCTATAGTTCCCGGCCTCAGGTGATCCTCCGCCTTCCAAAGTGCACTGAAGAATTCCTTCCTCCCTCCCTCTCTTGCATTCTTGCTTGCTTTTTTTTTGTTTGTTTTTCTTTGAGACAGAGTCTCAAGCTGCCACCCTGGGTAGAGTGGCATCACAGCTCACAGCAACCTCAAACTCTTGGGCTTAAGCAATTCTCTTGCCTCAGCCTCCCAAGTAGCTGGGACTACAGCTTGTAGTTGTCATTTGGCAGGCCCAGGCTGACCTGCCAGCTCTGGTGTATGTGACTGGTGCCCTAGTCACTGAGCTACAGGCGCTGAGCCTGCATTTGTGCTTTCTTTTTTTTTTTTTTTGTAGAGACAGAGTTTCACTTTATTGCCCTCGGTAGAGTGCTGTGGCATCACACAACTCACAGCAACCTCCAACTCCTGGGCCTAGGCGATTCTCCTGCCTCAGCCTCCCGAGTAGCTGGGACTACAGGCACCCGCCACAACACCCGGCTACGTGCTTTCTAACTTTCCATCAGGTTTTCATCATCCTGCCTTCCATCATCCATCATCTCTCCATCATCCCTCTACCTCCCCTCCACCATCCATCTCTCTACCATCCATTATCTATCATTCCTTTAAGTCTCCATCATCTCTGCAATATCTCTCTATCATCCCTCCCATCCTCCATCTCTCCATCGTCTCTCCTCCACCTTCTGTCTTCCCTTTGCTTCCCTTCCTTTCTTACCTTCCTTCCCTTCTTTTTGGCAGAGTTGCATTCTGTTGCCCTGGGTTAAAATGCTATGGTGTCATAGCTCACAACAACCTCAAACTCCTGAGCTCAAATGATCCTTTTGCCTCAACTTCCTGAGTAGCTGGGACTATAGGTGCCTGCCATAGCGGCCGGCTAGTTTTTTCCATTTTTAGTAGAGACCTAAGAGATGGGGTCTTGCTCTTGCTCAGGCTGGTTTTGAACTCCTGAGCTCAAGCAATCCAACTGCCTCAGCCTCTCAAAGTGCTAGGATTTCAGGTGTAAGCCATCACGCTTGGCCACCGAGTTTTTTTTTTTTAATGAAAATGCTTTCTAGGGCCAGGTGCCTGTAATCCTAGCAGTCTGGGAGGCTGAGGCAGGTGATTTGCTTGAGCTCAGGAGTTGGGATCTCAGACTGAGATCCCAACTCTACTAACAATAAATACACTAGCTGGGCATATGTGGGGTGCCTGTACCAGCTACTGGGAAGGCTGAGGCAGGAAGATTGCTTGAGCCCAGGAGTTTGAGGTTACTGTGAGCTAGGGTGATGCTATAGCACTACTTCACCCTGGGTGACAGAGTGAGACTCTATCTCCAAAAAAAAAAAAAGACAGAAAATAATTTCTAATAAAAAAGCCTGTTTTCAAGTGTCCATAATACTAAAAATGTTTACTCGCCTTGTTTCCTTATACTTCCTTTCCCAGATTTGGAAAATTTGGAATATATATATTATCTATTTTATTGAAAAGTACAAAAAATAAATTTTGTCTTAAAATCATCTTGGCTTTAATTTATGGAATTAAGGCAAATTGGGAAGGTTAGCGGTAGAATCATAATCACTACTAATCCATGTACACATTTGTTATAAGCCCATTACTATGATGGAGGCTGTGGAGACTATTGAATCCACAGACACTGGGATACTTTCTCATTAGTATCATTTTCAACAGGGAACAAAAACTTCAGATTTAAAAATATGTATGTATGTATATATATGTCATCGAATCTTTGCTTGTAGAAGTTGTTATGAGTCTCAATGTTATGTTATAATTTTATGCTCCAATAAGTCAAAGACTTTAGTATCAATAAGACACATGAGATATGTGCTCCTTTGGAACAGTTAAATTACTTTGCCTTTTGGGGAGCCAGGCCATCTGAGGAACGAGTTATGTTGGAATTCAGAAAGCAGGCAACTTGCTAATTACCAAGGTCAATGAATGAATCTGTCTTTATAGCTCTAGTGAAAAAATTATTTAATAATGTTGAAGGACAGTTTAATAATATTCTTACAAAATGCACCAGTTTTTACTAAATGAAGTAGATTTCTAGCACACAAGAAATATTATACTATATATGTAGTTGTACTGTGTCAAAGTTGAGGTGTTTACGTAAATAACCTATCTATCTTATGGCTCGGCACCTGTGGCTCAAGCGGCTAAGGTGCCAGCCACATACACCTGAGCTGATGGGTTTGAATCCAGCCCTGGCCTGCCAAACAAAAAATAGCTGGGCGTTGTGGCGGGCACCTGTAGTCCCAAGTACTTGGGAAGCGGAGGCAGGAGAATTGCTTGAGCCCGGTAGTTGGAGGTTGCTGTGAGCATTGATGCCACAGCACTCTACCCAGGGCAACAGCTTGAGGCTCTGTCTCTAAAAATAAATAAATAAATAATATTAAAAAATAACATATCTTATGTATATATACAGGTAAAGACTGGATTTTTAATTCTTTAATTTTGGGATTTGTAGTATGTATTTGAAAAAAAGGTCAAGTTATTGTTTAGTGCCAATTAATTGAATGAAGCCACATACCTATCTTATTTGAGATATTAATAGTTCTGCTTTTTTATTCCTTAAGTTTCTGTTCAGAAATACTTTATATCTGTGGGTGGACTGGACATATTGGCTCAAGTTTTTGTGCAACTGGAATCTGATTCCCACAAGACTCTTTCCAGTGCTAAGCTTGCAGCAGTGGTAACAAAGACAGTGGATGCTTGTATTGCTGATAATCGTGAGTAAAAATGCTTACTCATTTTCCTACAATTGAATTTTATTTTATTTTATTTTTTGCAGTTTTTTGACCGGGGCCAGGTTTGAACCCGCCACCTCCGGTATATGGGGCCAGCGCTCTTCTCCTTGAGCCATAGGAACTGCCCAATTGAATTTTATTTTAATTTAGCATGGTCAGTGTGAAAATGGTAGATTGAACACTAACATGGATTAGACTAACAGTTTCTCGCAGGTGGAAGAGAATCTTAGACATTATCTCATCTAGCAATTTATTTTCTCATGGAGGTTATAGCTTCACTAAGGATTCAAATATAAATCTTCTGACTTCAGGTCTAATGATAGAATCAAAATAAGATTCTGATAGCCCCGGCAGCCTCCTCAGACCTGCACTCAGGATACTGAAGCAGAGAGGTTGAGTAACCAGCTGAGTCACACAGCTGCCTTCCCTGCAGCCCACCTGCAGCCCCGCCCCTTGAGCCAGGGCATGGAGAGAGTGACCTGGGCCCTTCTGCTACTGGCAGGCTTGCTTGCCTTGGAAGCCAAGGACCTCTTTGCAGATAAAGATGATCCCTTCTACTATGACTGGGAAAGTCTGCAGCTGGGCGGGATGATCTTTGGAGACCTCCTGTGCATCGCTGGGATTGCGCTGGCCTGAGTGGCAAATGTAAATGCAAGGGCAACTGGAAGCATAGCCTGAGAAAGCCACCCCACTCATCACTCCAGGCTTTGCCAGTACCTGCTGAGCACAGACCAGCCCCTGAAGGATTCCTGGTATTGGCCCCCAGCCCCCCCCCCCACCCCCCGTCCCACTTCCCAGGGAGGCCTTGCCCTCCTGGATGGACTTTTTCTCCAAGGCAGGCTGACAGGCTCCCTTCTGATTGTGAGGCTGTCCAAAGCTTATTTCCAGATTCAACTGGTCCCCCCCCCCCCGCCCAAAAAAACCCAAAATAAGATTCTATCACTCCTAGGCTGGGGGTGGAGGCTCATGCCTATAATCTTAGCCCTCTGGGAGGTCAAGGTGTGTGGGATTCCTTGAGCTCAGGAGTTTGAGACCTCTGTCTCTAAAAATAGCAGTGTTGTGGTGGGCACCTGTAGTCCCAGCTGCTTGGGAGGCTGAGGCAAGAGGATCACTTGAGCCCAAGAGTTTGAGGTTGCTGCGAGCTGTGATGCCAAGGCACTTTCCTAAGGGCAACAAAGTGAGACACTATCTCAAAAAAAGAAAGATCTTCTATCACTCCTAAACCTTTCTTTCACTTAGAAAGGGAGCCTTATGATACATTACTGTGGTTCTAGCTACTCAGGAGGCTGAGCCAGAAGGATTGCTTGAGCCCGGGAGTTGGAGGTTGCAAAGTGAGAGCTATCATTGTGCCACTGTACTCCAGTCTGGGTGACAGAGCACAGCAGGGCCTGTTTCTAAATTTTTCTTTTTCTAAACATCTTTGAAAAAGCAGCATTAAACATCCTGGAAGAGAAATCTAGGCACATTTTTGAGACATAAGGAATGAAAAACCCATTTTATAGATCTTTAAGAATTATATAAAGAATTAAGGTCTGCCTCTTTCTAATAAGTAATGAAAGTTGCACCTGAAACATCATTCCTGGTGAGTCACAGAACCAGATTTAAATCCATGCCTGCTTCTCACATGTATGAACACTGACGAATGATAGTTTATAAATTTTTGTAATAAACAGTTCTATTGGCATTCACATATAACTGGGGAGGAAAAAGGGGGATGATTTTTTTAAAAGCAGTTATTGAGGGCCTGCCATATGCTGAGCTTTAGAGATAAAAATGATCAGTCAAAAAAAAAAAAAACCCCAAAATGATTAGACCTTTAAGGAATTTTCAAACTTATTATTGATACCAATGTTGTTAGACTCTGGGTAAACTCTGTTAAAAGCCCCATGAGAGAAGTATATCTTAAAATGATAGACTTCTTGACTTTGTCAAGCTTCAGATATACTTCATTGCATCATTAACATTAGTAGAACAATGGACAGTTAATAGTGCACATGTATTTCAATGTCAGGCAGGAGTTGATTTCATAGGAAAGTCTTTGCTGTCTCATTTAGATGAGAAGTAAGTAAGTTGAGAGTAAGCATATTCAGCTTTTAGAAGGTAGTATTCATATTCACAATATTATGCAGAACAATTAAGAAGAAATCATTCTAAAAAAATTTGTTTTAGTAATATAATTTTAGTATAGGAAGGAGGAGTAATGAGAGCTGTTATAATATACCACAGTGAATGAATTTATTTATATTTACATATACATATATATTAGATGTTATGATATGTGTATATTAGATGTTCTTTATAGACATATCTTTTTCCCTGGATAAGCTCTGAAAAATATATAGCATGCATATATTTGTAAGTTATAAATTTGTATTTAGTATCTTTTTTTTCTATTTTATACTAATAGCTACTTTTGGGATAGTACTAGCCAAGTACCACATTGTTCCGAAACTTCTGGCATTACTGCTTCATAAAAGTCTGGATTCAGCAGAAAAATTCAGCATCATACTTACTCTTGGTCATTGCACAGAGGATTGTGGTAAGTATTTGATTTATTTAGTGTGCTTATTAAAACAGTAGAGTAGAAATAAATTGCCTGCCACTAGGTTATATCAAAGGCTTAAAATTATTGGCTTTCCCTATTCAGTCCCCAAACCAGTCATTTTAGTTCTTCATCCTCCTTCACACATTGTATTCAGTCATTTACTAAGACCTGTGATTCTACTTCTATTTACCCCTCATCCTTTTTTCCCCAATTCTAGTGCTGCCCTCCCAATTTAGGTCCTTAGCCCCTCAATACCTTCCACCAATATTATTGCAATAGCAAACCTTCAAAGGTTCTTTCTTTCTCTACCAGAAAGTACTTATTACTCTTTCCTCTCTATATTCTTTTCTCTTTTCCCTTCCATCTTCTTCCTTCTCTCTACTTCCTCCCATTTTCTCTCTTCCAATCTACTCCTTCTTTCCATGCTCTCCACTTTCCCCTCACTCTCTCTCTTCTTCCAGGTTCCTCCTCCTCTCTCTCCCCCTTCCATTTTTCTACTTTTCTCCCTTTGCCCTCTCTTGCTTCTTCCATCTGTCTTCCTTCCCTCATTTTCTATTTCCTTCATTAGTTTATTTCTCTATTTGTTCTTTTATCCTCTGTGTAATTTAGGATTGACAGTGAGGGCAGTTTGTTTACCCTTATGAGATATGATACTACTCTATGGCTATATTTCAGAAACCATCACTTATGAGACTTAGATATTTTGTTATAGCAAATAATCCATTTGTATATATATATTTTTTTTTGTAGAGACAGAGTCTCACTTTATGGCCCTGGGTAGAGTGCCATGGCATCACACAGCTCACAGCAACCTCCAACTCCTGGGCTTAAGCGATTCTCTTGCCTCAGCCTCCCGAGTAGCTGAGACTACAGGCGCCCGCCACAACACCCAGCTTTTTTTTGTTTGCAGTTTGGCCGGGGCCGGGCTTGAACCCGCCACCCTCGGTATATGGGGCCGGCGCCCTACCGACTGAGCCACAGGTGCCGCCCGACAATATGTATTTTTTTTGAGACAGAGTCACTCTGTTGTCCAGACCAGAGTGCAGTGGTGTAATCATAGCTCACTGTAACTTTAAACTCCTGGCCTCTAGCAATCCTCCTGCTTTAGCCTCCTGAGTAGCTAGAACTACAGGCAAGCTTCACCAAGTCCAGCTAATTTTTAAATTTTTTTGTGAGATAGTGTCTCATTTGTTACCTAGGCTGGCCTTAAACTCCTGTCCTCAAGCCTTGCCCTCTTAAGAATACAAGCATGAGCCACTGCATCTGGCCTTGAAAATACATTTGAAACTATGCATTTCTGTAATTTTATTTATTGATTTATTTATCTTTTGGGGGACCAAGTCTCACTATGTTGCCCAGGCTGTAGTGCAGTGGTACAATCATAGTTCATTATAACCTCAAACTCCTTTGCTCAAGCAATCCTCCCACCTCAGCCTCTTGAGAACCTGAGACTACATGCATGTGCCACCATGCCTGGTCAATTTTTAAATGTTTTAGAGGTTGGGTCTTGCTGTGTTGCCTGGCCTAGTGTCAAACACTTGGCTTCAAGCAGTGTCCAGCCTTGCCTCTCAAAGTGCTGAGATTAGGTTTGAGCCACTGCGCCCAGCCCTTTTTTTCTATTTTTAAAATTTTGAACTGTTTATAATTATTACAAGGAAGAATTACATATGACCTCATACGGAGAGTTTATGGTAAAATTATTGTCTTTAATTTTTGCTGTGTTTTCTAGAGGAAAATCAGTATGACCTTTTTAAAAACAATGGGCTACCACTCATGATACAAGCCTTAAGTGATTCTCAGAATGAAGAACTAAACAAAGCTGCCACATTTGTGCTTCACAACTGCCAAAAAACTGGTAAGTGTACTGTTACTTTAAGAATATACCACCCAAAGTTTCTAAAGGGAACTTATATCTGCTTTAATGAGCCAAACCCTTTTAGTTCTCAAGCTATTCTCAAGATACTCTTACATTTGAAAAACAGAGTATGTAATTGGGACATGACAACTAGGGTATATTCATCATATACAAACCTATAAAGGAGAGAGCTACAGTATAAATAATTCACTTATTTTATGCCATGTAGACAAATTTAGTTTGTAGGACTTAAATGTGAGGACTAAGGGTTATTTATTATTAAATCACAATATAAAGTACACATTTATTTATTTAAGAATGTTTGAGTTTCTGTTATGTGCCAGCCACTGTGCTAGGCATTGGGGATACAGTGATAAAAAGAAAAAATACTTTCTGTACATTCATAGAGCTTACTTTAATTAGAGAAATAGACATTAATTGAATAATCTCAACTATGAGACTATGTATTACAAATTGACATACATAAGGGTTATGAAGAGATGGACCATGGCTCTTTGAGAGCCTAAAACAGAGGAATCTGGTCTAGACTTGAAGCAGAAAAGGCTTTGGAAAAAAATGATTCTTGAGCTGAGATCTGAATGTTTAGAGTTAATTAGGTGAAAAGAAAGGAATTTGTTATGGGCAAGTATTGCAGGTATAAGGAAGAGTGAGTTACAAAAGTCTTGTGGTAGGAGAGAGCCTGATGCATTTAAAGAATCAATGACCAGTGTTGCTGGTGTACAAAGGGCAGTGGCCATGATAAGGATTTTGGTCTTTATGAAAGAAAAATTTCAGATACAATATGTTAAAAAGAAAGATTTAAGGCTGGAAGCGGTGGCTCACACCTATAATCCGAGCACTTGGGCAGGTGAGCCAGGTGGATTGCTTGACCTCACAAGTTCAAGACCAGCTTGAGCCAGAGCGAGTCCCTGTCTCTAAAAATAGCCAGGTGTTGTGGCAGGCACCTGTAATCACAGCTACTTGGGAGGCTGATGCGAGAGTATCGCTTAAGCCCAGGAGTTTCAGGTTGCTGTGAGGTAAGATACATGCCACTCTACCGAGGGTGACCAAGTAAGACTCTGTCTCAAAAAAAAAAAAAAAAAAAAAAAGATTTATAAGTTTATAGGAAGGAACTACTTTATGAACATTGTTTTTTTTGTTGTTGTTGTTGTTGTTTTTTGTAGAGACAGAGTCTCACTTTATGGCCCTCCGTAGAGTGCGTGGCCTCACACAGCTCACAGCAACCTCCAACTCCTGGGCTCAAGCAATTCTCTTGCCTCAGCCTCCCGAGCAGCTGGGACTAAATGCCCAGCTATTTTTTGGTTGCAGTTTGGCCGGGGCTGGGCCTGAACCCGCCACCCTCGGTATATTGGGCCGGCGCCCTACCGACTGAGCCACAGGTGCCACCCTATGAACATTGTTTTAAAAAACTTCTTTAAAACCATTATCCATGTATCCATATACTACCTACCAGAGGGGGTTTTTGTGCTTGTTACAAGATTACTTTTCCTTGTAACTCTGAAGAGTAAAGTCTAATTTATGACATTTGGCTCCTGGGCCTCTGCCAAGCACTCTTTCCATTTATTTCATACCAGATAAGTTATTAATATTGTCTAGATGGACAAAATTTAACGAAAGAGTACGGTGGAGTATGAGGTTTTATTTATTTAAATTGTTAAAAAAAAATTCTAGTAATTGATAAAATCACCATTTTCCCCCCATATTACAAAGCTGAGAAATTATCTCTAAGTCTCGGAGACTATTCTTTTGATGAAAATGAAACAGAAGAATTAGAGTATGTAAATATGAAGGAAAAGAAACTTGAAGAGCACTGGAAGAAAGCAAAAGAAATTCTACACAGAATAGAACAGCTTGAAAGAGAAGAAAATGAGGTTGGCTTCTTTATTTCAAAATATAGACATTTTTCAAAAACTTTAACAGAGGGTTGGAAGGTACCAATTTCTTTCTTCCCAAGTTGTTTTAAAGAAAATTTAATGGTTTTGGCTCAGCCCCTACTGTAGCACAGTGGTTACAGCTCCGGCCACATAACACTGAGGGTGGCGGGTTCAAACCCTGCCTGGGCCAGCTAAACAACAGCAACAAAAAAAAATAGCGGGCATTGTAGTAGGCACCGGTAATCCCAGCTACTCAGGAGGCTGAGGCAAGAGAATCGCGTAAGCCCAAGAGTTCAAGGTTGCTGTGAGCTGTAATGCCATAGCACTCTACCGAGGTCCACATACTGAGACTCTGTCTCAAAAAAAAATTAAAAAGTTAATGGTTTTAAATGTAAAATTCCATATTAATACTTGGGGAATCAAAAAAATTTTATTGTTGGGGATTCATTGAGGGTACAAAGAACCAGGTTACATTGCATTTTTTAGGTAAAGTCCCTCTTACAATTGTGTCCCGCCCCCAAAAAGTGTGTTGAAACCGATCTTTTAAAAGTAGAAATGAAAAAAAAAAGAAAAAAAAAAAAAGTAGAAATGATGACTCCGGTCAGCCATCTTGCCTCCGCCCCCGATAATTCTTTGATTTTATTCTTTTTAAATTACTGCGTTGTATTCAGTATGGTAGATGTCCCATAATTGACTCAACTAATCCTCTATTGATGGATATTTAGATTATATTTAATTTATCACCAGTGTTGTCAACTCTAGAGTAGATGCCTTTTACACATGTAAGTATATGTGTGTGTGTATACAGGTATGTTTTTATAACAGCTTTGAGATATAATTCACATACCATACAATTTACCCATTTAAAGTATAGTCATCATTTGATATTTGTGGGGGCTTAGTTCCAGGACCTCCCATGGACACCAAAATTGAGAATACTTTAGTACCTGATGTAAAATGGTGTGGTATTTGTATATAACCTATGCACATACTCCTGCATACTTTAAATCATCTTAGGTTACTTAAAATAACTAATACAATGTAAATAGTGTGTAAATAGTTGTTATACCATATTGCTTGGGGACTATATATGTTAAGTACAAGACACAAATTTCTTTTTGGTTTTGTTTTTTTGATATAGAGTCTCTGCTCGACTACAGTGGGGTCATCATAGCTCACAGCAACCTCAAACTCTTAGACTCAGGCAATCCTCCTGCCTCAGCTATCCCCATAGCAGAGACTACAGGTACATACCACCATACCTAGCTAATTCCTTCCATTGTTTAGTAGAGATGGCATCTCCATCTTTCTCAGTCTGGTCTTGAACTCCTGAGCTCAAGTGAACCTCTTGCCTCAGCCTGCCAGAGTGCTAGGTAGGATTATGGGTATAAACCACTGCACCCAGCCTCAAATATTTTCAAGATGCCAGACATGGAGGGCAAACTCTATATAATTTATTGGTTTTAGTATATTCAGAAAATTGTGCAACCATCATACTAATAATATTTTAGAACATTTTTATCATTCCCAAAAGAAATCCCATATATGTTGGCAAGCACCTTCCACATTCCCCTAGGCAACCACTAATGTATTTTCTGTCTCTATAGATTTCCCTTTTCTGGACTTTTCGAATAGATGGAATCATATGTTTATTGTCTTTCGTGACTGGCTTCCTTCACTTAGCCTGATGTTTTCGAGGTTCATCCATGTTATAGTATATATCAGTACTTCCTTTCTTAAAAAATAGTTTTATTGAGATCTAGCTCACGTACTATACAATTCTCCAATTTATAGTGAACAATTTTTTTATAAATTAAACTACTGTTTTTATTGTAAAATACATATACAATAAAAATTTTCCATTTTAAGCATGTTTAGATGAACAATTCTGTGACATTCACAATGTTGTGTGACCATTACCACTAGTGATTTGAGAATTTTCATCAGCCCAAAAGGAAATCCTGTATCTGTTAAACAGGATTCAGGGAAACTGAACTCTCCATTTCCCTCTCTCCCAGCCCTTGGCAACCACTAATCTGCTTTCTGTTTCTGGGTTTTCAATTCTGGATATTTTATATAAATGAAATCATACAATATTTGGCCTTTTGCATCTGGCTTCTTACATGTTGCATAATGTTTTTAAGATTCATCCATAATGTAGCACGTATCAGAACTTCATTCTTTTTTTTCTGAGAAGACGGGCCTTTCTGTGTTGCTCATGCTGTCTTGAACTCTAGGCCTCAGCCTCAAATGATCCTTCTGCCTTGTCCTCCTAAAGTGTTAGGATTATAGGTGTGAACTACCAAACCCAGCCAACAGCTTCTTAAGTTTGTTGTGCACCCATCACTACCTGTTTCCAGAACATTCTCATCTTTCCAAACGGAAACTCTGTACTTTTTAAACAATAACTTTCCATTCCTCCTTCTCTCTATTTAAGTGTGTAGTCCTTTGAGTGACTAGCCCCCATTTAGAGTAACGTCATTAGTATAAGCACTGAGATGGTCCCAAGGGGCTTGTATGAATAACAAAACAATTCCTATCATTAAGGACTTTCTAAGGTTTTAGTAGCTTTATTCTGGGAACTAGGGACAAAGGCCAAATATATATGTGTGTGTGTGCACATATATTTTTTTGCAGTTTTTGGCAGGGGCTGGGCTTGAACTTGCCACCTCCAGCATATGGGGCCAGTGCCCTACTCCTTTAAGCCACAGGCGCTGCCCAACACCAAATATATTTTTTATTATGCCTAGCATGTTCAGAATTTCTTTCCTTTTTAAGGTTGTATAAAACTCAATTGTATGTATATATCACATTTTGTTTATCCATTCATCAGCGAGCATTTGAGTTGTTTTTACCTTTTGCCTATTGTAAATAATGTTGCAATGAACACTGCAGTAGAAATATTTGCTTGAGTCCTTGCTTTTAGTTGTTTTTTTTTTTTTTTTTGCAGTTTTTGGCTTGGGCCGGGTTTGAACCTGCCACCTCCAGTATATGGGGTCGGCGCCCTACTCCTTTGAGCCACAGGTGCTGCCCAGTTCTTTTGGGTATATACTAGAAATAGAATTGCTGGATCATAGGTGATTTTATTTATAGTTTTTTGAGGAACTAATAATTTTCTATAGTAGCTGTATCATTTTACATTACCACCAATAGTGTACATGGGTTCCATTTTCTTTACATCCTTCCCAGCATTTGTTTTTCATTTTTAAAATTATAGCCATCTTAGTAGGTGTGAATTGATATATCACTGGTGGTTTTGATTTACAATTACCTAATGATGTTGAGCATGTGTTCATGTCTGTCTTCTTTGGAGAAATGTTAATTCAAGTCCTCTTTGCCCATTTTGAATTGGGGTCTTATTATTTAGTTGTGGAAGATTTTTATATGTTCTGAATATTAATACCCTTACCAGCTATATGATTTCTTTCTTTCTTTTTTTTTTTTGAGACAGTGTCTATGTTGCTCTTGGTAGAGTGCTGTGGCATCACAGCTTACAGCAACCTCAAACTCTTGGGCTTAAGTGATTCTCTTGCCTCAGCCTCCCAAGTAGCTGGGACTACAGGTGCCCACCACATGCCCAGCTATTGTTTTTTTTTTTTTTTTTTTGGTTGTAGTTGTCATTGTTGTTTGGCAGGCCCGGGCTGGGTTTGAACCCACCAGTTCCGTTGTATGTGGCTGGTGCCCTAGCCACTGAGCTACAGATGCTGAGCCAGCTATATGATTTCTATATATCTTTCTCCTATTCTGTAGGTTATCTTTTTAATTTCTTCATAATGTCCTTTGATGCACAAAAGTTTTTAATTTTGATGTAGTCCAGTTTATCGGTTTTTCTTTTGTTGTTAGTGATTTTGGTGTTGTATCTAAGAAACCATTGCCAAATACAAGTTCAAGTACTTCATACCTTTTTATGGCTGAATAATATTCCATTGTATGGATATACCACATTTTATTTATACAGGGGGTGCCAAAAATATATACAAATTTAAGAAAGGAAAAAACTGTATTAAAATTGTGATACTTGGCTCAGCACCCATAGATCAGTGAGTAGAGCACTAGCCATA
Organism: Nycticebus coucang; assembly: GCF_027406575.1. Classification (NCBI taxonomy): domain Eukaryota; kingdom Metazoa; phylum Chordata; class Mammalia; order Primates; family Lorisidae; genus Nycticebus; species Nycticebus coucang. The sequence goes on along the minus strand of NC_069781.1, from coordinate 165,122,753 downwards.
TACACTAGAGGGTTTGAGCCTGGCCCTGCCCTGCTAAACAGCAATGACAACCACAACTAAAAACTAGCTGGGTGTTGTGGCGGGTGCCTATAGTCTCAGTTACTTGGGAAGCTGAGGCAGGAGAATCACTTGAGCCCAAGAGATAGAGGTTGCTGTGAACTGTGATGCCATAGCACTCTATTGAGGGCAACATAGTGAGACTGTGTCTCAAAATTAAATAAATAAATAAATATAAAATAAAATACAATTATAATACTTAATATATACTGATAACATTTGTTAACTTGTAACTCAATCGCTAAAAGGCCAAATAATCCCTTACAAATTGGACAAAGAAGGCCAGTACAGTGGCTTATGCCTGTAATCAATCCTAGCACTGTGGGAGGCCAAAGTGGGAGAATTTCTCGAATTCTGGAGTTCAAGACCAGCCTGAGCAAGAGCAAGACCTTGCATCTCTACTAAAAAATAGGAAAAAAATTAGCCAGGAGTCATGGGGCGTGCCTATAGTCCTAGCTACCCAGGAGGCTGAGGCAGGAGGATAGCTTATATAAAAAATGAAGAGCTAGTTTATATAAAATAAAGAGCTAGGAGTCTGTGCTGATAAAAATAAGTAAATGATAAATAGGAGAGAATAGACAAAGCTCATATGTAGAAGAATTTGAAATAATTTTAGATGAGAATATAGTATTAAAAGAGGATGCAAAGAATAACTTTAGTGGAGAAACCTGACAAACACTAGGTGATAAGTCATGGTGATAGTGTGTGCTCTAAGGTGTAATAGAGGTCCGAGCTTCCGAAGTTAGCTACTGTGGACTTTTTCTTTATAGCATCATCATATAGATTCTCTTTGCATCATTCCTAGTTTGATCCCATTTCCTGGATTCCATGCCATGCTCTCTTTGTTTATTCTCATTTTGATGGAGTATATTCTTCCGTATGTACTTTCCTGAGAAAAGGTGGATATAATGTAAATTTTTTGAGTGCTTACAAGTATGAAAATATTTTTATTTTATGTTCAAAATTAATTGATAGTTTGGCTGGACGTAGTATTCTAGATTGGAAATCACCTTTCCTCAGTATATTGAGGGTGTTATTCCACAGTCTTGTAGTTTCTGGTGTTATTCTTGAGGTCTAAAGCCATTCTAATCCCTTGGTATGACCTGTTTTCTCTCTTCATAAGTTTGTATAGTCTTTGAGATTTGTTTTGAGATTTCACTATGAGGTACTTTGATGTCAGTCTCTTCATCCATTGTGCTCTGTGCTTAGTAGGTCCTTTCAATCTTTTTTTGCTTGAGACAGGGTCTTTGCCTTTGATAGTTTGGTGGTGTATCCTAGGTAATTTCTTGGATTTTCCCACTGTTATCTTTGGATTCAGTTTTACCAAGTCTGCTAAGTAGGTCATCATTCACCCATTTCCTTTCTAATTTCAAAAAAAAATTATTTTTTGAGACAATGGTTTGATTTATCACCTGGACAAGAGTGCATTGACGTCATAATAGCTCATTGTAACTTCAAATTCCTGGGCTCATGATCCTCCTCCCTCAGCCTCCCAAGTAGCTGGAACTATAGGCATGAGCCACCATGCCTTACTATTTTTTCTATTTTTTATAGAGATGGGGGTCTCACTCTTGCTCAGGCTGGTTTGGAATTCCTGGCTTCAGGCAATCTTCCTACCTCAGCCTCCCATAGTGCTAGGATTACAGGCATGAGGCCCTCTGCCCAGCCTAGTTTTGAAAATTTTGTCGCCTTTTTTTTTGCAGTTTTTGGCCAGGGCTGAGTTTGAACCTGTCACCTCCGGCATATGGGGCCGGCTCCCTACTCCGTTGAGCCACAGGCACCACCCCTTTTTTTTTTTTTTTTTTGGGACAGAGCCTCAAGCTGTCACCCTGGGTAGAGTGCTGTAGCATCACAGCTCACAGCAACCTCCAACTCTTGAGCTTAAGCAATTCTCTTGCCTCAGCTTCCCAAGTAGCTTGGACTACAGGTGCCCGCCACAACGCTCAGCTATTTTTTGGTTGTAGTTGTCATTGTTGTTTGGCAGGCTCGGGCTGGATTCGAGCTCTGGTGTATGTGGCTGGCGCCTTAGCTGCTTGAGCTACAGGCGCCAAGCCTTGTTACCTTTATTTCTTCTTCATTTCTCCCTATTCTTGTGGGTTGTTTTAATCCCAGATTGTTGTTTTAATGATTGTTTTTTTTTCAAAGGACCAAAAATAAATATAGGTATTTAATTCATCATTACCTGGAAGTGTTCTTTTTTTTCATAATTGTAGAGTATATGATTGGGTTGTTATATTAATAATATGCTACCTCCTTTTCTGATAAACCTTTAGGTTATTTTAAACTTTGATTTGTTACAAACAAGTTGCAGTTAATAATAATTAACACTGTGTACATGTAAAGGTAATTTATAGGATTTTTTTCTTTTTTTTTGAGTCAGGGTCTCATTCTGTTGCCCAGGTTGAAGTATAGTTACCCAATCATAGTTTACGGCAGCCTTGAATTTGGGGGCTTAAGTGATCCTTTTGCTTCAGCTTCCAGAGTAGCTAGGGTTACAGGCATGGGTCATTGTACCCAGCTAATCTTTTTTAAAAATGTGTAGAGATGGAATCTTCTCATTATGTTGCCTGGGCTGGTCTCAAACTTTTGGGCTAAAGGGATCCTCCTGCCTTTGCCTCTTACAGTGCTAGAATTACAGCTGTGAGCTACTGTGTCAGTTCTATAGGATTTTTTTAAAACAGATATGCACGTTTTTATTATGAAAGATATACCAAATTGTTTCTCTGTGAAGGTTGTACCAGTTTACATTCCCACAAGTAATGTCTGAGAGTGTCTATATTGCTTTAGCATTTTGATGTTTGCCAATGTGATAGCTGGAGAAAGATTTCTCAGTCTTTCTTTAATATTCATTTCTCTTATTATAAGAAATGGAACCTTTTTCTGACATTTAAGAGCTATTTTTTTTTTTTTTTTTTGGTTTTTGGCCGGGGCTAGGTTTGAACCCGCCACCTCTGGCATATGGGACCGGCGCCCTACTCCTTGAGCCACAGGCGCCACCCTAAGAGCTATTTATGTTTCCTTTTCTGTGAACTATTTCCCTTGCCTGTTTTTCTATGTAATTGTTGATGAAATATAAAAATATTTATTTGTAGCTTTTTACAAATATTATTTAAATAATTATCCTGGACCAGGCTCAGTGGCTCACGCCTGTGATTCTAGCACTCAGGGAGGCCAAGGCATGGGGAGTCACTTGAGTTCATGAGTTCAGGATCAGCCTGAATTGGCTGGGCATGGTGGTCTTAATGCTAGCACTCTGGGAGGCCAAGGGAGATGGATTGCCTGAGCTCAGGAATTCAAGACCAGCCTGAGCCAGAATGAAACCCCCATCTCTAAAAATAGCTGAGTGTTGTGGTGGGCGCCTGAAGTCTCAGCTACTGGGGAGGCTGAGCCAAGAGGATCACTTGAGCCCAAGAGTTTGAAGTTGCTGTGAGCTATTTTGCCACAGCACTCTACAAAGGGCAACAAAGTGAGACTCTGTCTAAAAAAAAAAAGAAAGAGAAGAAAGACTAGCGTGAGCAAGATTGAGACCCCATCTTTACTAAAAAAATACAGAAAAATTATCCAGGTGTCATGATGTGTGCTTGTAGTCTCAGCTGCTCAGGAGGCCTAGGGCCCATTGCTTGATCCCTAAAGTTTGAGATTGCAGTGAGCTATGGTGATGCAACTGCACTCCACCCAGGATGGCAGAATGAGACTCTGTCTTAGAAAAAAAAATTTTATCTTATAGATTAAGATATAATGTATAGCTATTATTCCTGGGTGTTTTGATTGTCACTAGTTTTTGCTTCTGGCCCTTTTTTCCTCTGAGATCCTCCCTCCATCATTCTTGGTCTCTAGCAGAACTTTAAAAACTTTTTATGTGGTTACTATATTAGTTTTCTTCTAGTATGACTTTTTTTTTTTTTGAGACAGAGTCTCACTATGTCACCCTGGGTAGAGTGCTGTGGCATCACAGCTCACAGCAACCTCAAAGTCTTGGGCTTAAGTGATTCTTTGCCTCAGCCTCCTGAGTACCTAGGACTACAGGCACCCACCACAACACCAGGCTATTTTTTGGTTGTAGTTGTCATTGTTGTTTAGCTGGTCCCAGGCTAGGTTCAAACCCGCCAGCCTCGGTGCATATGTCTGGCGCTGTAACCACTTTGCTACCAGCTCCAAGCCAACTTATTGATTTCAATACTTGGAAAGTTCTTCTTTCAGTTGAGAATATTAAAATATGTGGTTTCTTTTAGAACATAACATAATTTCATTTTTATATTTAAATATTTGGTTCATTGTGCTTTTATCTTTGTGTAAACCATGAGATACCCAACTTATTTTTTTCCCCAGATGGCTACCTAAGTGCTCAATATCATTTTATTTTTTACTTTTTATTTTTATTTCGAGACAGAGCTCACTATGCCCCCCTCAGTAGGGTGCTGTGGCGTCACAGCTTACAGCTACCTTAAACTCTTGGACTTAAGTGATTCTCTGGCCTCAACCTCCCAAGTAGCTGGGACTACAGGTACCTACCAAACGCCTGGATTTTTTTTTTTTTTATAGTTGTCATTGTTGCCTGGCAGGCCTGGGCTGGGTTTGAACACACCAACTCTGGTGTATGTGGCTGGTGCCCTAGCTGCTGAGCTACAGGCACTGAGCCACTCAATATAATTTATTTAATAAACTTCCTTTTCCCTACTAATGTGAACTGCTTCCTTTCATGTATGTTCTGTTGACAATCATACTTTTTCTGCATTATTTAAAGGATGTATAAATTGGATTACAAAGCAAATGGATTATATTGAAATTATTGTAATTTTTTTCATTATAGGAAAAAATACAAAGAGAGGAATATATGGATAATATTTCATCTATGAACATAAATCTTCAGAATACATCGAAGCATCTCCATGCAGATAATATCGGTCAGGTTACCAAAGCAGGAGATAAGGGTGAAAGCCATTGTAGACAGATGCAAAGTTATAAATCCCATAGAGTCATGTCTAAAGCATCAAGTGATGACCAAATGAAGACTTTTTTGAAGGGTGCAAACCCAGTTAATGCTTGTTATACAGAGAGTGAGAAAAATAAGACTTTATTTAAAGCCAATTCAAGCTGCAATCAAAACTTACACGAAGAAACAACTTTTGAAAAAAAGAATTTTGTTTCTCAATCAAGGTATAGTTTAATAATTGTTCTTAACTCTTATTTATTCAGAAAGCATTCATTGTGCATTACTTTGTGCCACACCGTGCACTGGGGATATAGAAATGATAAAACATGGTCTTGGGAAGAGTCTAAAGTAGGAAATGTTGGGAAAGGAGTTTGGATGGGAAGTATGGGTCAGTTCATTTAGGGCCGTGTAATATCATACTCAGAATTTTTGGTTTTAACTTGCAGGGTCTAGCAAGCCATTAAGAATTTTAAATTTCAGGCCGGGCGTGGTTGCTCACACCTGTAATCCTAGCACTCTGGGAGGGGAGGCAGGTGGATTGCCTGAGTTCACCAGTTTAAGACCAGCCTGGGGTGTCTGTCTTTAAAAACAGCTGAGTGTTGGGCGGCACCTGTGGCTCAGTGAGTAGGGCGCCGGCCCCATATGCTGAGGGTGGCAGGTTCAAACCCAGCCCCAGCCAAACTGCAACAAAAAAATAGCCGGGTGCTATGGCGGGCACCTATAGTCCCAGCTACTCGGGAGGCTGAGGCAAGAGAATAGCTTAAGCCCAGGAGCTGGAGGTTGCTGTGAGCTGTGGGATGCCACGGCACTCTACCAAGGGCCATAAAGTGAGACTCTGTCTCTACAAAAAAAAAAAAAAAAAAAAAACAGCTGAGTGTTGATAATTGCTTGAATTCAAGAGTTGGAGGTTGCTGTGAGCTGTGATGCCGCAGCATTCAACCCCAGGTGACTAAGACTCTGTCTCCAAAAAAAAAAAGAATTTTAAATTTAATGATATAACCAGATTTGAATTTTAGAATCCTACTCAGAAAAGAAAACCAAAATCTCTCTACCTGAAGTGATAGGACATGCATTAATAATCCATCAGCAATGTCGCAAAAACAGTTTATAAGTTTCATGATAAATGGAATTGGATGTGAGGAACATTTGGTTTGGGTTTGCCCTTTGGCTTCTTCCCTGCATTTTATCACCAATCCTATAGATCCTTTCTTCCTCACAGGTAGCTTAGTGGGCTGGACCTGGGGTTGTAGCTTTTCTTCTTAAACTCTTCTTTGTTTTTAAGGAAAAAATAAAAATAAATAAAATAAAATAAAAAGATCATTCTTGATGTTAAATTTTCTTTTTCTTTTTTTTTTTTTGAGACAGAATCTCAAGCTATCACCCTGGGTAGAGTGCCATGGCATCACAGCTCACAGCAACCTCAAACTCTTGGGCTTAAGCGATTCTCTTAACTCAGCCTCCCATGTAGCTGGGACTACAGGCGCCTGCCACAACTCCCGGCTATTTTTCGGTTGTAGTTGTCATTGTTGTTTGGCAGGTCCAGGCTAGATTTGAACCCGCCACCTCTGGTGTATGTGGCTGGTGCCCTAGCCGCTGAGCTACAGGCGCCCAGCCTGCTGTTAATTTTAACTTGATTTTTCAGGGATGTGAAATTATTAAGCAGAGAAATATGCTCTTGGGCCAGCCAAGCTCAAGCCTCCCGTGTATGTCCTTTTTTCTTCTTTTGGGTTAGCTATATTTTTACCTCAGCTGAGTTATTAATATTTCCATTTCTTTGAAATGCTTTTTTCTCTAATGTACAAATATATGCAAATGGACAGATAGCTATAACTATAAAGTTACTGCTATATCTGTTTTCTGGTTTATAACTCTTGCTTTTTTCTTCACTACCTGTGACCACTGTGACGATATAGTCAAAACTTAACATTTATTCATCAAGGACCACAGGGTTCAAATATAAAAATGTTTTGGGGGTCAGGAAGGATGTTTTTGTTCATATCCTTCAATGATTATTGTTAGTTCTTTGCCATTCCACACCTCATGTTCCTTTTTTCTCCCACTAATTTTGTTCTCTCCTTTTTTGCTCTCATCTCTCCTACACTCTTCCTTATATCATCTTTTCGTCCATGTTTCTCCTGTGATCAATACCATTGCCCTCTGGAATCTCATATAAACTCTAGTTCTAGAAACAAGGCTGTAACTGTTAAAGACCCTAATTTGACAAAATTTGGTAGATTTTGGTGGATCCTGGCTCTACCTCCTTCCGTCTGCCAAATATCCCAAATCATTCCACCACTTACAGAAGCATTTGCCCACACACTAAATCATATGTTTACTTTTAGTAATCTGTTGTCTGTTTTCTTTCAGTGACCATGTTTTTAAACATCCAACTCACACTGCCAAAAATAGAAAGGAGCAGTTACCAGTAACAGGTATGATTAAAAATATTTCTGATTTGTTTTTTGAAGAAAACATATATTTTGGTGACTGATACAGCTAATAATATATACATTAGTATATTGCTCTTTAAAGTATAAGCTATACTTTTGACTCTTTCTGGTATAAATGCCTCTATAAATATCCAGGATCTTTCTGTATATCTACCAGGATGACTCTATTTATATATTACTGGGCTAAAGTTTATGAAAATCTTGAGAATTAATAAATTTTATAAATGTTTGGTTTTTTAATTAATAAAAAAATCTGTCATTTTACAATTTTTTTCCAGATCCATTTACATTATGCTCAGATATAATAAACAAAGAAGTAATCGGTTTTTTAGCAACTGACAAATGTTCAAAAATGTTGAAATATAGGTGCTCAGGTAAATATTTTTTTAATTGCATTTGTTTCATAATTAAAATTTTATATAATATTATTTAACTAGAATTTACAATAGTTCTATCTATGTGATTCAAACTCCGTTTCCTTTGGAGATGTAACAATCTGGGACATCAAAGCATTCAAATTAATATCTTCTACCTGTATCAGGCTGAGCTCCCAATATTTGTTTATGTGAATCAACGTAGTACTTTTTTTCTTATATTATCATTCTCTTTTTGTCATAATACCATATAAGTTTAGCTTTACTATAAACATTTTTTGTTTTCAGAGATTATGTTCTAAATATTATAGGCATTAACTATGAAACAATACCTATTTTTATATTTATATTAAATATATAAATGTTTATAGTACTTCATGCTCCATTACTTATTTTTTTCTGCAGTGCCTTTGTAAATGTTTCAGAGTCTTATTCTATCCTTTCTCTCTCTTCACACCTCAATATTTCCTGTTTGTTCCACTCCATTGTACCCCACTCTGTGGACAAAAGTGAGGTTACTCCTCTTAAAGAGATTATCTCTGTTACTCTAAAGCCGTGGTTCTCAACCTTCCTAATGCCACGGCCCTTTAATACAGTTCCTGTGGGTCAAGACCCACAGGTTGAGAACTGCTGCTCTAAAGCTTATGTCTAGCCATAATCTGAATTCCATCTCTTTTTTTCTTCCCCATTTTAATCCTAATGGTGAAATGTTTCTCCTTAGTCCCTTTTGACCTATTAACTTCTTTTGTCCAACCTTAAACTGTGCTCATTTTTCTTCATCTTAAAAAAACAAAATGGCAGTGCCTGTGGCTCAAAGCAGTAGGGCACTGGCTCCATATGGCGGAGGTGGCGGGTTCAAACCCAGCCCTGGCCAAAAACTGCAAAACAAAACACCAAATACTTCATGAAATTTACTTATCTTTTTGAGTATTCACCAACTCTTCCCAATAGGTGTACACATCCCATTAGGAAGTAAATGTAATTAATAAGAACAAAATACAAGTATTTTTCCTTTTAGTTGTATTATTTTTTTCTTTCTTTTTTTTTTTTTTTAAAATACAAGTCCCTGGGGCTGGAGCCCAGGGCTTTGTGTTTTATTTTATTTTATTAGATTTTTTTTTTTTTTTTTTTTTTTTGGCTGAGGATGGGTTTGAACCCACCACCTCCAGCATATGGGGCTGGTGCCCTACCCCTTTGAGCCACAGGCGCCACCCTGTATTATCTTTTTCAGATGGCTACTAAGTTGTTAGAACATAAACACTTATTAGATTGTTTTGGATCTCACAGAACAGTTAGGCATTTCTTTTGGCATAGGGGTGCCAAGTGAGAAAGTTTGGGAATCTTTGGTCAAAAGCAGTATAGTTGGTGGAGTGCCTGCTTTATAACTGTTAACCTTCCTTCATCAAGGTGTTTCTTTCCTAGTTTCTTTCTTCACCACTGACCATGGATTCATTTCACAAACATTATAGAGTATTTAGTCCTTGGCAGTTACTGGGATCAAAGATAATAGAACCTCACTTTTATGGTTTTATCTTTCTCTTTCTGCCAAATTTTCTACAGGTATTCTCCCCAAGACCTAGTCTAAAGCATTTACTCAACTCTGTCACTTTTGGTATCATCTAGTATTTTAATGACGATTTTCATGATTAGGAATCACCTAAGCCCAGGAGTTGGAAGTTGCTGTGAGCTGTGTGACGCCTGGGCCCTCTCCTATGGGCGATAGAGTGAAACTATGTCTCTACAAAAAAAAAAAAAGTACGTGATACTACCTGTGAGGAATTCTAGTAAAAACACTTGAACTGGAATCTATTCAATCATCTAGATCTAGTTACTAGTTTATAGGGCACTCAAGAACTTTTTTTTTTTTTTTTTTTTTTTTTCTGTAGAGACAGAGTCTCACTTTATCAACCATGGTAGAGTGTCGTGGCATCACACAGCTCATAGCAACCTCCAGTTCCTGGGCTTAGGCGATTCTCTTGCCTCAGCCTCCCAAGTAGCTGGGACTACAGGTGCCGGCCACAACACCCAACTATTTTTTTGTTGCAATTCGGCTGGGATCGAGTTTGAACCCGCCACCCACAGTATATGGGCTGGTGCCCTACTCACTGAGCCACAGGTGCTGCCCAAGAAGATTTTAAAGGGCACAATTAGGATGCAATCAGCAAAACCCAGCCTTTGAAAAACTATAGTACCAATGTCCTAGTGTTTTCAATAAGTAAACTGCAAAGAAGAGAAGAAAACTGATAGATTAAAGCAACTCAAGAGATACATCAACTGGGCACAGTGGCATACACCTGTAGTCCCAGTTATTAGGGAGGCTGAGGTGGGAAGATCATTTGAGCCTAGAGTTTGAGGTTGAAGTGAGCTACGATCATGCCACTGCACTCCAGCCTGGGTGACAGATCAAGACCACGTATCTAAAAAATAAAAACAAAAAATTAAAATATTTGCAGATGAAATGATACTTTAATGCAAATTCTAGGCTTCATAATCCAGTGTGTAATGGGGACAGAGCCAAGTGGGGATGTAGATAAAACGTGATTAGCCATGAATTAATAATTTTTTTTGAAGCCGTGTGATGGATACATGGGGGTTTATTGTGCTCTTCCCTTTACTCTTGTGTGTTGGAATTTGTCCATTAAAAAATGTTAAAACCAGGCCAGGTGCAGTGGCTCATGACTATAACCCTAGCACTCTGGGAGCCCAAGGCTGGTAGATTGCCTGAGCTCAGGAGTTCAAGAGAGTAGCCTGAGCAAGAGGGAGACCTGTCTCTACTAAGGTAGAAAAACTAGCTGGGTGTTGTGGCTGGTACCTATAATCCCAGCTACTCAGGAGGCTGAGGCAAGAAAACCCCTGGAACACAGGAATTTGAGGTTTGTTGTGAGCTATGATGCCACAGCACTATACCCAGGGTGACAGGGTAAGACTCTGTCTCAAAAAAAAAAAAAAAAAAAGTTAAAAAAGATGACTGAGCTTAAAGATTACTTTTTTGGCTGTCTTACCTGAACAGTGACTCCTGCTCAGAACCAGACAAGCTAGGTGCTCCTTTTCTATAGTGCTGTTTCTCTCTGTTCACACCTCTTTCCCAGCAATTTACTTCATTGTATTGTATTTGTTGTCTTTACTCCTTCACATGACTTTGAGCTTCTTGAGGTAAGTTCCTGATTTCTCTTTAGTTACCATCATATATATATTTGCTTTCATAGATTTGTTACTAGATGTTTTGTGACATCTATACATCACTCTAATTTGTTTTCTTTTAGGTTGCATAGCAGTAGGAAAATCCCTGAATAGCCGAAATTTTAGCAAGCTTTTGCATTCTTGCCAGTACCAGTGTGATCATCACAAAGTCATTGTGGAAGCTGAAGACAGATATAAAAACGAACTAAGGAAATCACTCATCTGTAACAAAAGTAATTAATTTAGCAGATTTAAAACCATAATTATGACTATACCTAACAGCTTATGCATTAAGTATATTAAAAACTAGAGGGTAAATAATGTTGAAAAGAAAATCTGTCTCTAAGCAACCAGTAATTTAAGATGTACCAGGGAGTAGACTTAGTCTCTGATAGTTTAAAAATTCTTTCTAATCCACCTAAGGATTCCCACTAGAAGGACAGGGAACAGAAATATCATACTAATGGAATTGATATGCTATTCAGGTTGATACTCTAATTATGCTAAATGATTTCCATATTTTTCAGAAATTCTGCTGACCCCACGTAGACGACAACAACTCAGTAATAAATCTACTACCCCTGGAGGACTAAGTGAATATATTTAATTTTTAAATGAACTTAAATTTCATATATTCCTGAGAAAGAAGTGAACAGCTGAGTGGATGTTCTTAGTTTCATCATTAATGACTCTTAAATGATAGCCCTTGACTCTGATATGGGTCATACTTACTATGAAAAAAGACCTCCCACTTCCCTTCATGTTGCTTGCTTACCCACCGTATGCCAGTTGGGAAAGGAGCAAGAGGAAACTAACATTTATCAAACATTTGCTGTGTGTTAGGTGTTTTATAGATACTATTTTCTTTAATTCTTACAAATAACATTGTAAAATAGGTATTTATTCTCCATTATAAGGCACATTAAGTTAGTAAACGGCAGAACTTAGATTCAAATGTAAGAACCAGAAATGCTCTTGTTCTGTCCTCTGGATCATATTTCTATTTTAAGAACAAAATTAAAAGTGCTTCAGCGAGACTTTGCAGAAGATTTTTGTTCAAACTATAATACTTCAAACATAAAAAACTGAAGAAACACACAGTATAAGCGCCTTAAAACCCTGCTTAAATATCAAAATGCTTCTTAAGCAATTAGATAATTTATTTAACTACAGGATTAACACTTCAGGTTTATTATCTTTTGAAATTTATCACGGAGACTGTACAATATCATTGTCTTCTATTCACATGGAGTTAACATTTGTTGAGTAAGAAAGTGGACCACATCACTTGTCAAAGTAGTCTAAGAATTAGTAACATTTGTAGAACCACTCTGTTATTTATCACAGAGATATTGGACTTGGTACATCCAAGAAGCATTTTGCCACATACATTTATTCAGCTATTTTTACTGCCAAAACCTTGAAAGAAATTTAAAACTTACTGTGTGTATGTATATGGTTTTTGTTTGTTATTTCAGAGAGTTTCACTTTGTTGTTGGGCTGGAGTGCAGTCATCACTGCAACCTCAAACTCTTGGGTTCAAGAAATCCTCCTGTCTTAGTCTCCTGTGTAGCTAGGGCTACAGGTACATGCCACCATACCTGGCTAATATTTTAAAAAAATTTTATAGAGATGGGGTCTTGCTGTGTCACTCAGGCTGATCTTGAACCTCCTGGGCTCAAGCAAGCCTTGTGCCTTGACCTCTCAAAGTGCTGGGATCATAGGTTTGAGTCACTGTACCCAGCTCAAGCTCAAATTTACTTTTTTTTTTGGAGACAGGGTCTTACTATGTCACCTTCGGTAGAGTGTTGTGGCGTCAGAGCTCGCAGCAACCTCAAACTCTTCGGCTCAAGTGATTCTCTTGCCTCAGCCTACCAAGTAGCTGGGACTACAGGCCCCTGACACAACACCTGGCTATTTTTTTGGGTTGTAGTTGTCATTGTTGTTTAGCCGGCCCAGGCCAGGCTTGAACCCGCCAGCCTCGGTGTATGTGGCCAGCACCCTATTCACTGAGCTACAGGCGCCAAGCCTCAAATTTACTTTTTATATCTAGGTCTTTTTTCTAGGTTAAAAGTTCTATATGCAAATTAAAATTAAGTATAGTATCACTATAGAGGGGCCCACTTTTTGAAATAATATTTTCTGCAGAAATTGTTAGAAAATGTAAATTTTCCAAGAGACACATGTTACACTTGGAAATCTTGTTCTTGACAAGGACTTGCCATCAAATTAATAATAGATTTGTTTCAAAAACATATCTTAAAAGCAAATATGTAACAACTAAAAATATTCTGTAATCTATTTGCATAGTAAAATCTGCAGAGCCTTATGAAATGGACATATTATGGTTATACAGAGGAATCTTAAATACTGGGTTAAGTGACATTCAGCTCATAAATACCATACATATTTTTTTGTAGGGTAGACTTGCATTAGAGCCTAACAATTAATTTGCCTGATTTCTTAGCATTTAGAAAGGCATCTTGAGAAAGTAGTGATTTATGAAAAACTAAGGCAAGAGGATTGCTTGAGCCCAAGAGTTTGAGGTTGCTGTGAACTATGATGCTAGGTCACTCTACCAAGGACGACAGAGTGAGACTTTGTCTCAAAATAAAAAAAAAAAAAATTGTGCAATAAATCCTTCATCTCTTCCTGTTATGGAAGATGTACCATCTGTACATAACACTCACTAAATTAAGCTGGGCACAGTGGCTCACACATGTAATCTTAGCACTCTGGGAGGCTGAGGCAGGTAGATTGCTTGAGCTCATGAGTTCCAGACCAGCCTGAGCCAGAGCAAGACCTTGTCTCTAAAAATATCTAGGCGTTGTGGCAGGCGCCTGTAGTCCTAGCTACTTGGGAGCCTGAGGCAAAAGAATCACTTGAGCCCAAGAGTTTGATGTTGCTGTGAGCTGTGACACTATAACACTCTACTGAGGGTGACAAAGTGAGACTCTGTCTTAAAAAAAAGAGAGAGAGAAATTGGTCTTATATCTCTTTCACAAATAGGCCAGGAATATTTGGTATGTTGCCATCTTTTTCCCCTTTTGATAAATTTCCCTTTTTTTTTTATGACATTCACCACCATTCATTTAATTATAGTTTATAATCAAACATGAGCCCATTCTTTTGAGAAAGGACCACTGTACTATCTAAGCATGTGAAGATTTCCCAAAGGCTCTCTTTCAGGATAGATTGGTGTTTTGAGAGGATTTGAAAAATAAGAGCCCCTAAAATTAAGCCCTCCTGCCCAGTTTCCTTGCTTTTCTTTAATATTTAGTCAGTAGTAAGAGGAGTACTAAATAAGCCACTGAGGAGCATCTTGGGGTGTAGTGAGTTGCTTCCTCTTTCCAGGCTGTCTGGTACTCTGATATAGGAACATGTTGAGGATGTGTGCACAGATGTATAAGAGTCTGGGAGATGGTAGCTGCAATTGAAAAGTGGAGCTTTGCATGATCAACTCTAGGGCCTCAATATCCTGAAAGTTATAATAACCTATCTTGTTCTGGTTATTATGAGTTTGAATCATGTAGCATGTGAAGCTGAAGACTATTTCTTGGATAACCACAGTTTTCTAGTACACTCACAAGTAAGGAGTAACTTCATTGATAAGTTTTGAGACAGTTTTACTGACAATTACTTTTTCTTGTCATCAAATATTTGCTACCTACCTATGTGTGTCAGATTCTATTCTAGGCACTGAGAATATAATGGTGAATAATAGACAAAAATCTCTGCCTTCACAGAGCTTGCACTTTAATACTATTTATATACATCGATTAATCAGTGCTATTTGTATACACTGTTTCATTAACTTTCTGCTGGTAAGATATTCTCTTCTGTTTTAAAAGGTCTGAACTTTTACTGTTATCTTAGGAAAGGTATGTCAATGGCTGTGTCGGCCTACAAGGGCAAGATTTTCTAAGGGTGAGTGAGCACAGCTAAACCTGGTTGTACTAAAGCAAATAGCAGCCTCAGGTGGAAATACAAAAAACTCCTTAGCAGCATCTACTTAAAATGATACCATGGGTTAACAATGAATGAAAAAGTTTGAAGAAAACCATGTTTAGAGATACAGCTGTGTATTCTTTCCATTATAGAAAGTATCCCTAAAAACCCAAATAGTTAAAACTTCCTTCCCCATTGTGCAGCCTATTTTTAAGTTGTTTGTTTGTTTTTTGAGACAGTCTTAGTATTTTGCCCTCGGTAGAGTGCTGTGGCGTCACAGTTCACAGCAACCTCAAACCCTAGGGCTTAAGCAATTCTCTTGCCTCCACCTTCCAAGTAGCTGGGACTATAGGCGCCCGTCACAACACCGGGCTATTTTTTGGTTGCAGTTGTCATTATTGTTTGGCAGGCCTGGGCTGGATTTGAACCTGGCAGTTCTGGTGTATGTGGCTGGCACCCTAGCCTCTGCAGGTGCCAAGCCCTATTTTTAAGTTTCTATTAAGCTGATCCTGCATGTAGGTAGTGAACATGCTTTTTAAAAACAAATTTCAAAAAAACCTTATTCTTAAAAATATTACTCCTACCTGATACTTAAAGTAACAAGTATTGATACTCTTTTCTATTCTATGAAGTTATGGAACCCTTTGGGAAGGCTGTATCTGTAAGATAGGTAAGCTGTTTGTTAACTGTCTCACAGGAATGTTGAATTAACAATTGAATGCTCATAAACTTTTGTTTCTTAGTTGAAGATGTTGCAAGTATTATCACAAAAGACTAAGCTACAATTGTTGAAGAAGTGAGAGCAATAGTATCTAACTTAATAGTAGGCACTCTAGTTTTTAAAATTGAAGTGAAATTTGATAGGATGAGTAGTCCAGGCATGATGTTTTCTCACTCGACAGTTTATATCCTTAGAATAAGTTAAGTATTTATTTGGGACTTAAGACCTGTTTTCAGTAAGTACTAATATATTTTACAAATCTAATTGATTGCAGAAAAAAGAAGAATTCGTAAAAACTTTACCAAGGAAGAAGTGAATTACCTTTACAATGGCGTTAAGAAAATGGGAAATCACTGGAATTCAATTTTATGGTCTTTCCCTTTTCAGCAAGGACGGACAGCTGTGGACCTTGCTCGCAAATATCAAAAGCTGACCAAACACTCCAAATGTGGGGCTTCTTGATAGGAAGAATATTTTGCCAATTTTTAGTTTGGACTCTTAAAATGCAGTGCCTTAAAAAATACAGAATTTAAAATAGTCTTCTAAACTCTCATGAGACAGGGAATGTAGAAGTGGGGATAGTTATAATTAAACAGTTTTTGTGATGCTGAAATTCATTGAATTAGAGTAGTTTACAAAGCAAATACATTTTTAATGTGCAGATTAGTAAAATAAAATTCCTTCTTATGATGAAACATTTGTTTAGGAATATGGTTTTATTTTTTCTCAAGCTCAAAAAACATAGCTCAAGAGGAAAAATTACCAGCCTTTAAACATTACAGTGAGTACTACATGGGATATTTGGATTTTACTATGTTTACCCAGGGCCAAAGTGCCCCTACACAATCTCAGAAAGATAGAACAATTTCTGAAGCTGTGTTTGAGATCCCCAAACACTAACTCAAAATATCAAAATGTTTGACATTTTGTGAATGAAAATGTTTCCTCTTCTAAAAGCTAATTGTGCATTGCTTTGAATATTCCCATATTGTGTGGTCATGTTTACTTCATTTTGGAATAGGTTAATTGGCTGTAGCTTTTTTTTTTTAAATAAAGTCTCACTTTGTCACCCTGGGTAGAGTGCCATTGTGTCATCATAGCTCACAGCAACTTCAAACTCTTCAACTCTTCAAACTCACCCAACTTCAAACTTGGGCTCAAGTGATCTTCTTGCCTCAGCCTCCAGAGTAGCTAGGATACAGGTGTCCACCATAATGCCTGGCTAATTTTTCTATTTCTTTAGTAGAGACTGGGTTTCACTTTTGCTCAGGCTGATCTCGAACTCTCAAGCTCAAATAATCCTCTAGTTTGGGCTTCCCAGAGTGCTAGGATTACAGGTGTGAGCCACCATTCCTTGCCTGCTTTGCCTTTTTAAAAGTATCTACCACTTATCCCTCTTCCCCTTCTAAATCTTTTTCATTTTTTTTTTTTTAAGAGACAGGGTCTCACTCTGTCACCCTAGTTGGAGAGCAATAGCCCAAATATAACTCATGGTAACCTCAAACTCCTTAACTGAGCTTCCCACCTCAGCATCTTGAATTGCTAGAACTTCAAACCCACACCACCACACCTGGCTAATTTTTTATTTTATTTTTTTATTTAAATTTATTTTTTTATATAGAGTTTCTGTAGAGACCATGAAAAATTGCCAGTGCCAGGGGCGGCGCCTATGGCTCAGTGAGTAGGGCGCCGGCCCCATATGCCGAGGGTGGCGGGTTCAAACCTAGCCCCAACCAAACTGCAACAAAAAAATAGCTGGGCGTTGTGGCAGGCGCCTGTAGTCCCAGCTGCTCGGGAGGCTGAGGCAAGAGAATCGCCCAAGAGTTAGAGGTTGCTGTGAGCCGTGTGACGCCAAGGCACTCTACCCGAGGGTGGTACAGTGAGACTCTGTCTCTACCAAAAAAAAAAAAAAAAATTGCCAGTGCCAACTACATTGCAAATTTTCAAGGCGGGGTATTGGGAAAAGTTTTCAATTAGCGGTGATTATACCTCACATAAACCTCATTGGCTATAATACTGCCACCGTGCAAAACTATTTTATTTTTTGTATAAACAGGGTTCTTATTATGTTGACCAGGTTGGTCTTGAACTCCTGGCCTTAAGTGATCCTCCTGCCTTGGCCTCCCAAAATGCTGAGGTTATAGGTGTGAGCCCCAATGCCTGGCTCTTGTACATCTTTTGTCCTTTGTGTTGATGAGCCCTGGCTACTTCATGTTGCTGCAGAACAGTATCGTGTCCCCATATGATCTTAGTCACTGAATGCTGGACACATTTGTCTTTATAAAATGTGTCCAAAGAAAATGTGATCTAAGAAGTGCAGCCTGACTGGCAGAGTAAGGAGTCAGCTTCTTTCCTTGGCTCTGTGAGGTTTTATGAACTCTCAGATGCTTCTTGGCATTCTACATGACCAACTCTCAGATTATAGTTATGACTCTTAGATTGTAATTTTTATTATGTTCAAATATTTCCTGTCCATATGCTTTTTTTTTTTTTTGAAACAGAGTCTCAGTATGTTGCCCTTGGTAGAGTGCTGTGATGTCACAGCTCACAGCAGTGTCAAACTCTGGGGCTTAAGTGATTCTCTGGACTCAGACTTCCAACTAGGTGGGACTACAGGCGCTCGCCACAACACCTGGCTATTTTTCGTTGCAGTTGTCATTGTTCTTTAGCAGGCCTGGGCGGGCTTGAAACCACCAGCCTCAGTGTATGTGGCCAGCGCCCTACTCACTGAGCTACAGGTGTTGAGCCTCTTACGCTTTTTTTGTTAAACCTTTCTACAGGATTTTAGTATTCCCTGTTAAATTTCACCTAGTTACATTTAATCTGTGATCAGTTTGTCATCCAGTATATTAGGCAACCCTTGTTTCAGGTCATCCACAACTTCTATAAGTATGCTGTTATATTCTCATCCGAGTCACTGATGGCACCTTGACTTGGGGGCCAAGGCAAGAGGTTGGGGTAGGCCCCTAGTAGCTACCAGGTGTGGTCTCTGCTCCTCATCAGCTCCCTCTTACCAGCTACATTTCACTTTCTAACCTATGATGCAAGTTGTCAAATAACCTATTGAAATCTGCATTTGCTATGTCTGCAGCATCCTCCTACCTGGTATTTCTGCAAAAAAAGAAAAATTCTGTATAAATCTAATGCTATCTTTTCCATTTCCAACTGGTCACATAAGAGAATTTCACCTAGTGCTGATTAAGCATACTGGCCCATAGTTTTCATCTTCTCACTATGTCTGCTCTTCCCAGGCTTTCCAGGATTTTTTTTTTTTTAATTTTTTTGTAGAGACAGAGTCTCACTTTATCACCCTTGGTAGAGTGCCGTGGGGTCACACAGCTCACAGCAACCTCCAACTTCCTGGGCTTAGGCTATTGTCTCACCTCAGCCTCCTGAGCAGCTGGGGACTACAGGCCCCCGCCACAACACCCAGCTATTTTTTTGTTGCAATTTGGCCCGAGCCAGGTTTGAACTCGCCACCCTTGGTATATGAGGCTGGTGCCCTACCCACTGAGCCATAGGCACCACCTAGCTTTCAAGGATGTTAACTATTAAGGAGTTTTCATTCCTACTGTCTTGTTTAAACATTACATCCAGGTTGGCAGATGATATGCCCAATTGTTGGATCCTGTAATTCATGCTGTAACATTTTTGGCAGAGTCAGGACCACAACACTATTTATCTGCAACTCACATAGGTGGTTGCTTTTCTGTCATATATCCCTTCCCTGTGATATTTAGCCTACTTCCCTAGAGAATAGCAAGACACCCCCTTACCCCCCCCTCAGGTAGAGGCCACATCTAAAATTAAGCTTGATAGGTGGAATGTATTTTTTGTTTCCTCTTAAAAAATCTGTTAGTAAGGCAAAGCCAAGTGTATTGTTCACTGTGGTAAAGATTACTACTTCATGGTCTTTATGCAGGAGGAGGTGCTAAGCAGAATATTTATGAAGATTTGGGGGTTTTGCTTAAGGTCAGTCTTGTAATGCAGGGCTTGACTAGGGTTAGACCAAGTTCTCATGATATAATAGTTTTAAGATTGGTGAATAAGGCCAGGCGCGGTGGCTCTCACCTGTAATCCTAGCACCCTGGTCCAGGTGGGTGGATTGCCTGAGCTCACAGGTTGATCAGCCTGAGCCAGGGCACATCTGACCCCTATCCCCTGTCTCTAAAAATAGCCCAGCCGGCGGCGGGCGCCTGTAGTCCCAGCTACTTGGGAGGCTGAGGCAAGAGAATCGCGTGAGCCCAAGAGTTTGAGGCTGCTGTGAGCTATGATTCTACAGCACTCTACTGAGGGCGACAAAGTGAGACTCTGTCTCCAAAAAAAGGATTGGTGAATAAGATAAGAAGCACGGGATGCAGTGGCTCATGCTTGTAATCCTAGTGCTTTGGGAAGCTAGGGTAGGAGAATCGCTTTAGCCCAGGAGTTCAAGATCAGACTGGGCAACAAAGACACCCCTCACCCCCACCCCATCTTCAAAAAAAAAAAATGAAAATTAGCCTGGCGTTGTGGGCGCCTGTCGTCCCAGGTACTCGGGAAGCTGAGGCAGAAGGATCGCCTGACTTAGGAGTTTGAGGCTGCAGTGAGCTATGATGGTGCCACTGCACTGTGGTCGGCGCAACAGAGAAACTGTCTCAAAAAAAAAAAAAGTACAGAATAATGTTACTTTCTAGCATTGGGTCATTGGGCTGGTTTCTTAAATTTTCTGAGTTTCAGGTTCCTCATCTGTAAAAGAGTTAAGATTCAGCGAGATGTGCGTTCCTGGATCAGTCTCATTTCAAACCCTGAACTTTACACTTCAATTCTTAAGGCTTTTCATCGACCATGTTAAGGGGAGCGGCACCCCAGGGACAACGAGCCGAACAGCGCGGAGGACTGTGGTGCACCCCTCGGCCGCCAGAGGCCGCCAGTGCGCCATCGGTCTGGGCGGTGCCCGCCTCCCCGCCCATGGCTGCCCCGGCGGCCGCCTGACGGCTGCCTGACCACTGTCCGCCACCTTCACGACCTGTAGGAGCCTTGGATATAGCCAGCCTGGAGAGACTTGTTGGGCGGCACGAAGTTTGGGTTTGGGCGGCGGGAGCCGCGCCGCGGGGGAAGGCAGATGGGCGGCCCGGCCGGGGTCCTCGCGGGTCCTCGGCGGATCCGGAGGAGGACCCTCTTTGTGGCTGCAGTTGGCAAGATGGCGCCGGTGGGGGTGGAGAAGAAACTGCTGCTGGGCCCCAATGGGCCCGCGGTAGCGGCCGCCGGCGACCTGACCAGTGAGGAAGAGGAAGGCCAGAGCCTATGGTGAGGCCGCGGGCGGCCAGGCCGGGCCGGGGAGGGCACAGTCGGGCGGGGACCCGGCCGCGCTGGGCCGGACCGTCCGACCGACTGACTGGCCATCGCGGGCTGGGCTATCCTAGGCTGGCCCGGAGGCTGACCGCCCTTGCCATTGTCGCGCAGGTCCTCGATCCTGAGCGAAGTGTCCACTCGTGCCAGGTCGAAGCTGCCGTCCGGCAAGAACATCCTGGTTTTCGGTGAGCGCAGACAGGGCAGCGTTTCCCCAGGGCGCTGGGATGGGCGAGGCGGGTGCCCCCCACGCCCCTCCCCGGTCCCATCCTTCCCCTTTTCTGCCGCCTGCCCGCGCGCAGCCAGCTCTGTCTGGGAGTAGGACTTGACTAGGGAGTCAGAGAGTGGGATGGTGCGTGTGGTTGTGGGCACATTGCTTCAGTCAGTTGGCTGCGACATTTTCCTTGCTTCTAGTGTCCCTGACTCCTTGCGCCCGTAGTTTCGACAGTTACCAAATTGAGTTCTTGGAGAGGGGAGCGAAGGGATGAGAAGGTTGGGTGGAGAAGACTGGAGAATGAGGTGACCCGGCCTCGGAGTTGTGAGTAAAAGCCATGAGAGCCTTCCTTGATCCTTATGAGGGTTTTACAGAGGTTTTAGGGACTTTGCCAAAGAACAGCAGGCCTGGGAGTCAGCATCGGGTACTTTTTCTGCATTACTCTAACTCTTAACTGCTAGGTACCTTAATGTCCTAAGTTCGTTAATG
The DNA here is from genome assembly GCF_027406575.1 of Nycticebus coucang. Lineage (NCBI taxonomy): Eukaryota > Metazoa > Chordata > Mammalia > Primates > Lorisidae > Nycticebus > Nycticebus coucang. Next base: position 165,101,059 of record NC_069781.1, on the reverse strand, counting down.
TCTCAGCCCTCAGTTTCCACTCATACAAGTGAGGGAATTCGTGTACATTCACACAGCAAACCCATTTTTTCAAGTGACGCCTGTGGGCTGGACACTGGGGTAGGACAGACATCTCTTAGACACTGCACAAGAACCTCAGTCTAGTGGGAGACAGAGGGGTGGTGATTGCACCACGCCATGCAGGCGTGGGTGGATTATTGTGGGAGCATCACACTGCTGAGGAGTTAATGCTTTTTTCTGAAGGCTCTGATTCTCAAAGGCCTTTTATCTCACCTCCATCCCCTAATCCTTGTGGGAATGGCTGCCTTGTTGGTTTTCTTAACTGTTTCCAGAGACAGTATATGGTTTTTCTCAAGTGATGAACACTACAATAGGTAATGGGGAACCCTTAGGGAGCAGCAAAAAGTGAGGGATCAAGATCACCAGATCCATGTTTTAGATTCACAACCGGCAAGTGACTCAAGGCAAACACTGAAATGGTGCTCACCATGGTCCAGATGGGATGCAGAGGACCTGAAAAAGATAGTGGCATTGAGGTTGGAGAGGAGGTCTTTGATCTGTGGACTGTCTTTAAGGTCTCCTGTTCTGTAATTCTGTGTTATTAAATGCCGGCAGTGCCTAGTGATGTCTGTTGGTAGTGGTTCTCCTTGATGTTTAGGGCTTTGGTGGGGCAGTGTTAATTGGGTCGCAGGAGATGAGGAAGCACTTGGTAATTACTGAAATCAGAGTTAAGAGTTTTGCTTACATCTGTAATTGTTTTCTTTAGCCTTCAGAATGCTAACATAAAGGAGATGTACTAAAATAAAAAATGAATAACTTCTTTATGATAATGGGGCAGGATCAGATTTTTTTAGTTCACAGTTCCTGGACTTGAGATTAGTCGTGCAGGGTGGCGCCTGTAGCTCAAGGAGTAGGGCGCCGGTCCCATATGCCAGAGGTGCCGGGTTCAAACCCAGCCCCAGCCAAAAACCACAAAAAAAAAAAAAAAAAAAGATTAGTCGTGCTGTATTTTGAAGCTTTCTTGCTTTTCTTGTGGGGAAAGTTTATTTTGTGAGAAACTAACCCCATCTTTTGCTTTCACTTTTTCAAACATGTCATATAAATTGTAGATAGGGCCTGTGGACCAGCCTGTTCCTTCCCTTGTGAAGTAAGGGTAACCATAGTAGAGTGTCATTTTAGATCTTGGAATTTGCTGCCTTTACTATCCCCTTCTTCCCAACACCTCCAATTACTCTTCCAGCAATGTCTTCTTTGTTTATGAAAGCAGGTGAGGGTTTGCATGAAATTCTTAGTTGTTCCTTGTCATGGGAATAGCTCCCTATCTTAGCCCAGAACGAACAGTTCACCTTTGTCTTGCTAACATCATTTGTAGGTGAAGATGGGTCTGGTAAAACAACTCTCATGACTAAACTACAAGGAGCTGAGCATGGCAAAAAAGGAAGAGGCCTAGAGTATCTCTACCTCAGTGTACATGATGAGGACCGAGATGGTGAGTGAAACATTGATCCATGATAAGGGGACATATGCAGGAGTCCTTGGTGTAGCCCCTGCAACGTGACCAGGCATTCCAGGTTACTAAAATATTCTGTTTAGTTCTAAGAGAATTAGTCACAGGAATAGATGAAGCATATGTCTTTTATAAGATTTCACACACTTTCCTTTATAGACTATGTTAGCAAAAATGGGGAATTGAGAGCTGCTGCTCTCACTAGCCTGCACTTAAAAACAACACTGAAGGTAAAGTTTCACATGAACATAAAGATAGTAACAAAGTTTATTTGTTTATTTATTTTTTTGACACAGAGTCTCACTATGTCATAGGGTGTGGTGGTGGCATAACTCACAGCAACCTCAAACTCTTGGGCTTAAGCAATTCTCTTGCCTCAGCCTCTCAAGCTGGGACTACAGACACCTGCCACAACACCTGGCTATTTTTTTGTTGCATTTGTCGTTTAGCAGGCCTGGGCTGAGTTCGAACCCACCCGCCTCAGTGTATGTGGCTGGCGCTATAACCACTGTGCTACGGATGCTGAGCCCAAAGATTTTTTTTTAAGATGGAGTCTTGCTATATTGCTAAGGCTGTTTTTGAATTCCTGGGCTTAAGCGATCTTCCTGCCTCAGCCTCCTGAGTAACCGGGGTTATTACCCCAGTAAGAAAGATTTTTAGAAGCTCTGTTTTCTGTGAAAGAAATGCTTGGTAGATTGATCTAGGTACTATTGTTCCTCTGTCTGGTTCTAGTGGAGAATCTGAAATTTTTGGTGTGGTTCAGAGTATAACAGTTTAACACATGAGTGTTCACAGGAGAGTTTTCTGAGTCTTTTTGAGACAGTTTAGAAATGCTAATTTCCTGTGTTTCTTCTTGTGGAAGGAATAGAAGCTTAGGAGTGAAAATGTTCTTTACTGCCTTATCTCTAAAATATGGGTAATAATAGTTAGCATGAGTAAAAGCACTTGGTAACCAGCTGTGTACCTTTAATTCTAGCTCTTGGGAGGCTGAAGTGGGAGGATGGCTTGAGCCCAGGAATTGGAGACCTGCCTGGTCTGGTCTGTAGGGAGACCCCATCTCAGAAAAAGTAAACACTCTTTTTTTTGTTTGTTTGTTTTTGTTTTTGTAGAGACAGAGTCTCACTTTATCGCCCTCAGTAGAGTGTCATGGCATCACACACAGCTCATAGCAACCTCCAACTCCTGGGCTGAAGCGATTCTCTTGCCTCAGTCTCCCTAGTAGCTGGGACTACAGGCACCCACCACAACGCCCAGCTATTTTTTGGTTTGCAGTTCAGCCGGGGCCGGGTTTGAACCCGCCACCCTCGGTATATGGGGCCGGCGCCTTACCGACTGAGCCACAGGCACCGCCCAAAAGTAAACACTCTTTTAAGGATTACATACCATTTAGAACTTTTTTCTTATTATTGTGAGTTGGTTTGGAGTAAAGGTTTTTGTTTACAACTATTCAGTAATTTCTCCTTTATAATCTTTTAGGTTTTATGTTAGATGTTTTGAATGACTGAAATAATTTTTGATGCCTAGGCCTTTTTTTTTGTAGGAAAGTTGTAGATAGCCTGAAGTTGAAATATATTTGTTAAATTACTTTCTTTATATTTTCCTTTACTCATTTAAACAGTAAAGATCATGTTGATTATTATATAAGGGAAGCTAATCTTACTGCCTCTGGTCCCCTATTTCCTTATTGCTAAAATAAAGAAGCTAGTATGAGGTCCTTTCCAGCACTCTAATCCTGCTATCTCCAAGCACTGTTTAGTAGAGAGGATGCTTTTGGGACCTCTTCTTAAAGCTTGGGAATCTATACTGTATTAATGTTAATTTAGTGGTTATCTTAGAACCCTTAGGGTTTTATTCCTACTCCCACCTCTTTGTTTTCTTTGTTATGTGGAACTTCCCTGAAGGATGTAAAAATGAAGGCAGGAGGTAGACCCAGTGCTAAGGACAGGGGGATTCAGGTACCTGTCTGACTTCATTAAGTCTGTATCTTTTGCTTCCTGTCTTTGTTGGGTACCATGGTTATTGTGGAAAGAACTTGGGCTTCAGAGCCAGACAGAACTGGTTCAGAATGCCACTTCTATAGTCACTGGTTGTGTAATCTCGGGTAACTGACTTAAACATTCTATGCTTGAGTTGCTTCATAGAAAGGGGTAGTTGTATCTTTATTACAGGTTGTCAGATTGAGAGATAGTATGTGTCAAGTGTAACAGTGCTTGGGACAGTGATAGCTCTAGTACCCTTTTGTTTCTTTTGAAAACACAAGACATGATGTAGATAATTTTGTAAAACTCTGTAGTCTCTTCTGTTTTGAGATGGCATAAGCATATTTCATGCCAAAGCATGGTGTTAACCATGTTTATTTGCCTTTGAGTTGAACTACATGTTAACTTCTATTTCAGATTCCTTCAAGTTTACCTTAAAAACGTCTTGATCTCTAAATTTATAAGATTTTTTTTAGGCCGCCTACTTGTAAGTTCCTGTTTGATGGAAGAGTTGCCCTTTTCTGTGGTTAATTATACATCTTTTCTACTGTGGTGTGACTGAGTTATAAATATACACTTTTCAGGCAGTCACCCAGGTAGAGAAAATAGTGTCTGGCTTGTACCTGGTTTGTGGTGGAACATGACATGTCAAAGGACTTCTGCCTCCAGGGTTGGGGCCATCTGTTTAGTATTACATGTGGTGTGTATACTCTCGGAACACATGGGTGAATTGTATGTAGTGGGCAGTGGTGAGAGAGGCTGAAAAAAGGAACCATGCCTGCCTAAGGGGAGGCATTAAAACCCACGGACTTTGGGTACAGAGTGGTATTTTTAAGGATGTTCACAGAACCCAAACTAAAACCACTATCTAAAATATATTAATGAGTTTGAAAGTATAGCTAGATTTAGATGCCTTTCGTTCTTGACATAAAGTCAAGAATATAATTTTTATAGCATGTTAATGAATTGATTATACAAAAATAGCTAATGGAAGATAGATTTTTAAAATATGGTCAGAATTTATTGGAAAGGAAGTTAATGAAATATTTTTGATGATAGGAGTTTTCTTTCAAGATACTTAAAAAAAGTAGTTCTTAAATAGTTCTAAAACTGTGTTATCATTTGGAGAATCGTCTTCTACATTTACATCATCCAGGCATGATTTTGGGACCACATGTTTCATTAAATATTAGCACTTGGACATTTGTATGAATGTGTTTTAACATTTTATTATAGAAAACAAAAAATGTATACTCAGGCCCACAGGCTTAGTGGTTAAAAAAAAAAAAAAATTTAAAAAAGAAAAAAATATATATAAAGTAGAGAGACGAGTACTATGAACCACAATGTGCCTATCACTTTGCTTCAACTCTTTGTTAATTTTATTTCAATTGTTCTATCACCCTTTTCCCCCCCTTTATTCCCTACTTGATATTCAGACATTGTATCATTTTATTTATGAATACTTCAATAAGTATGTCTAAAAGATAAGGATTTTTTAAAAACATAACCATATTATTATCATAACAAAAATAACTTTCTTTAATATCAGTAGGCATCTAGTAATTCATATCTCAGTTTATATTATACGTAAGTAATGATTTTTATCTTGACATTTAAATACAAAGGTCCTGTCTCCTTGGCACTATTTGTAGTATGTGAACACATTGCTTACTGTGACTGACACAAGAAGAGCTTGTTTAAACACAGGTTCTTTGGCACAGCTCACTGCCTCACAGATTGCTGATATTTTAGGACAATGGATTATTCAGATTAGGGTACAGTTGACCAGTGAACATTAGTATCTTTTTGTTTTTATTGAAAACCAAAATACCCTCAGTCTTTACTTCTTAGATGTGGCTGAAATCTTTTTAGATGTAGGCACTTAAGATATTATGGTAATTTAAAAATTTTAATGTCTAGATAATTTATCAGGTATCAGAATCAAGAATTGTTGTCCAATGAGCATTGGAGCCCTTGCTTGTAATCTCAACTACTCAGGAGGCTGAAGCAGAATGATTCCTTAAGACCAGGAGTTTGAGATCAGCCTGAGCAAGATAGTAAGTCCCCCGTCTCTTACAAAAAGAGAAAACAATAGCCAGGTGTGGTGGTGTATACTTGTCCCAACTTCTTGGGAGGCTTAGGTGGGAAGATTGCTTAAGTCAGGAGTTCAAGGCTGCAGTAAGCTGTGGTCATGCCACTGCATTCCAGCCTGGGCGACAGAGTGAGACCTCATCTCCAAATAAATTTTGAATTCTGTGTAGATTCATGGCTGTCACCTTCAAGATCTTCCTGATGTGTTTCTTCTTATAGCTGTGCTAGGTGGTAACTAGTTGCATTGCTTTTCTCAGATCACACACGCTGCAATGTGTGGATTTTGGATGGAGACTTATACCACAAAGGCCTGCTGAAGTTTGCAGTTTCTGCTGAATCCTTGCCAGAGACCCTGGTCATTTTTGTTGCAGACATGTCTAGGCCTTGGACAGTGATGGAATCTCTACATAAATGGGCTAGTGTTTTACGTGAGCACATTGATAAAATGAAAATTCCACCGGAAGAAATGAGGGAGCTGGAACGAAAATGTAAGTAAAATAGAATTTTCTTTTCTTTTCTTTTATTCACAATTGTGCTTGGCTTATAAAATAGAATTTTCTTCACTGGAAAATTCACTAGCCTCTTTGGATGGTTCTGACCACCTTTTTACCAGTCAGGAGATGTCCCTTATGTCGTGTTGTGTTGTATTGTGTTGTGTTTGCCCCATGTATTTCAGATTTGCTCTTATAAATTCGAAAGTCAAAAAGTATTCAAAGTAGTCTTTAGGCTCACCGCCTGTGACTCAAGCAGCTAAGGCACTAGCCACATACACCAGAGCTGGCGGGTTCGAATCCAGCCCAGGCCCACCAAACAACAAGGATGGCTGCAACCAAAAAATATCTGGGCATTTTGGCAGGCACCTGTAGTCCCAGCTACGTGGGAGGTGGAGGCAGGAGAATTGCTTGAGTCCAGGAGTTGGAGGTTGCTGTGAGCTGTGATGCTACGGCACTCTACCCAGGGCAACAGCTTGAGTCTCTGTCTCAAAAAAAAAAAAAAAAAAAAAGGAGTCTTTAACTCAGGTGTCACACTTGAAGAAAATGAGTCAATATTCCTTATTATATTCACTGGTTCGCTGTTAAGTGTTCTTTTCTTAAAATGTCTCTGATGTATTTCTTTTATTATCTGCTAAGGTAGCATCACTGCCTTAGGGACCCTCTTGTTTAAAGGCTTAGAGGAAGCGCTAAAAAAGACAAAGCTTTCAGCTGCTACCTTAGTTTCTACCTTGGAATCCAGCACGTATAGTTTTGGTTAGAAATAGGCAGGTCATTTTTTTTGTCACTAAAATGAAAGGCTATTTTAAGACTAAGGACATCCATGTCCTTTTGAAAACAAAGAACTTTAAAATTACAGGAAGTTTTTTCCCCCCCTTAACTTGGTTCAGAAGCCTGTTTTTCCTTTCCCTTGCTTCTGTGCAGTACATCAGCTTCTGTCCACTTGCCAGGGAAATGGGAGGGGCAGGGGCTGGAGCCATGGCAGCAACACCCGTCTTGGCCAAGGCAGGCTTGGCCCAGCCTGGCTTATTTCCACAGGATGACATCACCCTCTCTAGTGAATTAATAAGGGCTTCTGGGGCACAGTGCACGGGATCTTCACACTTACTGGCAGAATGTTGCAGAAATTTTGATATGGTTTTTAGATCAAAGTTCCTGCCATGTGTCTCCCTGTCCCACCCTTTGTTTTGCTTCTGTTTCACATTAGCTAAAACTAACATCTTATTCTTTGGTTTATTGTGTGTATGTGTATTTTCCTGGTCACCCGCATGTGTGCTGAGTGATTGTTATGCAGCTCAGGTCGTCTGTCTTCAACCATTGACCTTTCTAGATAAATGCCTCTTTTTCCCACTGAAATAAAGATCCTAAAGACAACTTCTCAGACTAGTTCTGATGCTGAAGACCAATTTTCTACCCACTTGCACATACAGCTTTGTACCCAGATTAGTGGGTTAATGCACTGGAGACATCAGTTCTCTGAACCTGTTTTCTTAGAGTGATAGCTTTGCAAAGATTTGTTAAAAGAGAAAAAAGAGAGGGATTGTGCCAAGGATATTGTTTTTTTCTCAGATAGGGAAAGTGTCCGCTCTGTACCAGGTACTGTTCTAGGCACTGAGAATACAGCAGACAGAATGTCTATGCCTGATCCTGGGGAGTTTAAATTTCCATGAGACACTGAATTTATTTTGTGGTCTTAGTCACTGATGTCTGTGTCACTTGGGATTAGATTCAGTGGCATATGACCCAAAACCCCATGTAACAGAGATTTATACAAGACTGAGGCTTCTCTCTCTTGAAAATAAAAGAACTCAGCAGTTCAGGACTGGAAAGCAGCCCTGAAAAGATAGCTCAAGGACCGTGGCTCCTTGTGCTTACTGCTTTGTCATTTCGAGGGTGTGGTTCTCTTCCTAATAACTAGAGCTTTAGCCTTCACATCTGTGAGTTAGGATGGAGGAAGAGGAAAGAAGGGCTGTAGGGCACATGACTGTTGCTTTTTAAGAAGACCAGGGTGGGGTGAGGTGGATCACACCTGTAATCCCTGCCAGCACTTGGGAGGCCAATGTGGGCAGATTGCCTGAGCTCACAAGTTTGAGACCAGCTTGAGACACAGCAAGACCTTGTCTCTAAAAATAGCTGGGTGTTGTGCCCGGCACCTGTAGTTCCAGCTACTTGGGAGGCTGAGGCAATAGAATCGCTTGAGCCCAAGAGTTTGAGGTTACTGTGAGCTGTGACGCCAGGGCACTCTACCAAGGGTGACAAAGTGAGACTCTGTCTCAAAAAAAAAAAAAAAAAGACTAGGAAATGTCTATGTGGCCGTGTGTTCTAAGTGTAAGAGTTCAATTGGATTATAAGAAGGGCAACTGGCGATTACCAGAACATTGTCTATGTCTCGTTCACGGTGATTGACTTTCACAGGGCCTCTCTGCTTTCGCCACCCGCCTCTCTGAGTTGTTTGGTATGGTAGTCATACCCTCGAGTTACATGTTGGGGCTGCATTTATTAGTTCTGGGTTTAGGTTACATTTTAATAAAGCGGTTGGTCATTCTCTTGCTGAGAATACTCTTACTTTCCAGATTAATTGTACTCTAGGTATTACATTAAATGAGTGAAGCTCTTATTTAACCTAGTTTCCAATCCAATACCAGTCTCCAGTTTGCTCACTTTGGAGAGCTGGCCATTCTCTTGAGTTAGGTTCCCAGTGGTCCTGGGTCTATGGCGGCTGTTAGGTTGCAGGAACTATGGGTGAGGGGGAAAGTAATCTGAGAACCACCTGAGAAAGTTAGTCTTACCTTTTCTGCTTTGTGTCTGGGCTTCTCTTGCTTATGTAGGTCTATGGGGTCTTCTGAGGACTGTGGAACCAACGAGGTAGGAGGACAAAGATGAGAAAGCGCAGGGAAGGTAGAGCACTCTGCGATCTCCCTCCTGTATTCACTTTTATCTGATGCTGAAGGGAAGCCCCACGTGGGCTGATGTCCCTTGCTGTGAAATACTGGCCATCCAGCTATCTAGAGGGAAACCATTAATTCCACTGAATGTGTATACCCTAAGGAAAAACACAGATTTTACTGTGCAGATTACACACAGTCTTTACTGTTTTTAATACTTCCTTATTTTCATTTACTTGTGTGTTATACACATGTGCTCTGCCTTCCAAATGGTTTTCTAAAATAATAAGTTATTTTAAAAAATGTGAATTTCCTATTGTTGTTGGACAGCCACAATTAATTTATTCCTTTGGAGCTTGTAGTCTAAGCCAGGACTTCTATTTTTACTTCATGGCACACACATGTAGAATACATGAGAGCTTGTGTAGTACCTGGTATTGTAGGTTTGTTGAGCAGGCTGCCTGACCTTCCCCACCCCCACCTCACTTCCCGTCATAGGTTAGCTTACCTGTTTGTAACCTGTTGCAGGTTCTGCTCTGTCTAGAAGGTTCTAGTTGAGTGCCTCATGAGATGTTGGGTGGTTATATCTTATCCAGGCAGTTAAGCCATTGTATTTTTCATTGATTTGAAGATTTATTAAAATGCTTTTAAAGAGAAAATGTGAGAATCTTGTGATTCCTTTAAAAACACTTCAACAATCAGCGGCACCTGTGGCTCAGTGAGTGGGGCGTCAGCCCCGTATACCGAGAGTGGCGGGTTTGAACCTGGCCCCGGCCAAACTGCAACAACAAAAAAGAGCACTTCAATAATCATGTTAAGTTCTTCCGTTTTTTTCTAAAATGTAGTAAAGTTCATTTGAGTAGATATTTATATTGACAATGAAGTTGTATGAATGAATTAAGGAAAAATTGTAGGCTGTCTGAGGAACTGGAAGATGAGTATGGAGCATGGGCAATGGCAGCAGGCTGAGGACCACGGGGGGCCGCAGTTCTCGGAACAAGAAGTCCAAAAAGTGTTGCCTTCGTAAAGAAACCTCCGTGTACATCTACAAGGTGTTGAAGCAGGTGCACCCCAACATTGGCATCTCTGCCAAAGCCATGAACATCATGAACTCATTTGTGAATGATGTGTTTGAACGGCTTGCTGGTAAAGCTGTCCAGATGACTCAGTACTCGGGCCGGACCACCCTGAATTCCCAGGAAGTCCAGACAGCTGTACAGCTGGCTGCTGCTTCGGGAGCTGGCCAAACACAGCGTGTCCAAGGGCACCAAGGCTGTCACCAAGTACATCAGCTCCGAGTGACCCAGGGACTGACAAATAAAAGGTGAACTGCTTAAAAAAAAAAAAAAAAAAAAGTTTTAGAGATGAAATACTGTTACATCTGCATTTTAGGACTTAGTTTTCAGTCTGTCCTGTATTGTGTGAATGACAGTGAGTTCCCATATAACTTCAGAAACCCCTGTAATGATAACCTAAAATCTTTGTAAATAACAACTTACAGGGGTTTTGTTTTGCTTTTGAGACAGTCTTTGTCTTTTGACCCTGGTAGAGCGCAGTGACGCCATCATAGCTCACTGCAGTCTCAAACTCTTGGGCTCAAGTGATCTTCCTACCTCAGCCTCCAAAGTAGTTGGGATTACAGGCTCACGCCATGAAGCCTGGCTAATTTTACTATTTTTGGTAGAGACAGGTTTCAGTCTTACTCAAGCTGGTCTTGAACACCTGAGCCCAAGCATTCCTTTGGTCTCAGCCTTCCAGAGTGCTAGGATTATAGATGTGGGCCACTATGCCTGGCCAGCTTACGGTTTTAAAATGCTTGAAATCTGTTTTGTGGGTATTCTTTCTCTAGGTCCTTTTCAGTTCTATTATTTGGATTTATCTAGTGAACATTTTGTTGGTAAGAATAAAAGGTCTTTTGGTTCTTTAAGTTCTGTTGGGCTTAGAAGGTAGAGCTGCCTGTTTTCTCTGGATCAAAGTAGCTTTAACCATCATGTCCTTGTTCTCTGGCTTAACATAAGAGCCTTGAAGTGCCCACATAAAGGTGTAGATCTATGTGCTTTCTGGTTAATTGGCTTAATTGAGGTGTGGATCACTCTGAGCTTGAATGTGCTCCTTAGCCTGAGTAGTGAACATTGCATGCCAAGAAGCAAATGTTATACCACTGACCCTTTCTTGAAGGGACAGGCCATGAACACTAGAGCACGTGACTCAGGAACTCATAAAGATGAGTCTGAGTTCCTAAGAGTGAGGATAAAGAAGAAATGTCTAGTTACTTAGTGTTGACATACCTCAGTTGTATGGAAACAGCATGCTTTTATGGAATTCAAATTGTTTTACTAAGCATTTCTTTCTTTCTTTCTTTTTTTTTTGAGATAGAGTCCCACTATATTGCCCTCAGTAGAGTGCCATGGCATCACACCTCACAGCAACCTCAAACCCTTGGGCTTAAGCCATTTTCTTGCCTCAGCCTCCCAAGCTGCTGGGACTACAGGCATCTGCCACAACGCCCAGCTGTTTTTTTTTTTTTTTTCTTGTTGCAGTTGTCACTGTTGTTTAACAGGCCCCGGCTGAACCCCTTGTACATGGCGGGCACCCTAACCACTGAGCTACAGGTGCCAAGCCTACTAAGCATTTCTAATGAGGACTCTTATGAGTTTTTTATTTGTTTTTGTTTTTTGAGACAGAGTATCACTTAGTTGCCCTGGGTTGAGTGCCATGGCCTCACAGCTCACAGCAACCTCAAACACTTGGGCTCAAGTTATTCTCTTGCCTCAGCCTCCCAAGTAGCTGGGACTACAGGCACCTGCCACAATGCCAGGCTATTTTTAGAGACCAGGTCTCGCTCTTGCTCAGGCTTATCTCAAACTCCTGAGCTCAAGCAATCCGTCTGCCTTGGCCTCCCAGAGTACTGGGATTATAGGTGTGAGCCACCACACTCAGCCTTCTTATGAGTTTTTTTAAACTATAGCTATTTCTAATGGTTGCCTATGTTGAAATAACACAGTTGAACTATTCAGTTATTTTGAAAATGTATGATATATGCTTGGCGCCTGTAGCTCAAGTGGCCAAGGTGCCAGCCACATACCAGAGCTGGTGGGTTTGAATCCAGCTCGGGCCTGCCAAACAACAATGACAACTACAACTAAAAAATAGCTGGGCGTTGTGGTGGGCATCTGTCATCCCAGCTACTTTGGAGGCTGAGGCAAGAGAATCACTTAAGCTCAGGAGTTGGAGGTTGCTGTGAGCTATGACACTATGGTACTCTACCAAGGGCGACAGCTTGAGGCTCTGTCTCAAAAAAAAAAAAAGGAAAGAAAATGTATGATATATAAGGAAAGCAGCTTTTCTCATGGTAAACTTTGAAAACATGTTTTTTGAAATTTTTGAAAACGTGTTTAAGAGTTGGATGCAATTAAGGATGTCCCAGGGAATATCTTTGTTGCTTTAGTGGTAAAAAGCTCAGGCTTAATATGTTAGAATTGGCATTTTGCATCATCATCTCCGGATCCTTAATATTGCAGTTAGCTGCAACTGGGGAGGTTTGTCACACACAACTGCTTACATTTTGTGCTTCTTACTGTCCTTTTCGGTGTTCCAATGCTATGTGTATTTTTATTTGTGTGTGTATATAATTTATATTCCTTTTTCCATTGTAGTTGTAAAAGATTTTCAAGATTATATTGAGCCTGAAGAAGGTTGTCAAGGTTCCCCACAGAGAAGAGGCCCTCTGACCTCAGGATCGGATGAAGAAAATGTTGCCCTGCCTCTGGGTGATAATGTGCTGACTCATAACTTGGGGATCCCAGTGTTGGTGGTGTGTACAAAGGTGCGTGCCTGGGAATTGTAAGCTTGGCTAATTTTGGGCAGTGAATAATCACTGTCTGAAAGAAAGTTTGAGAATCTTTGATGAAGTTTCCTCCCAAGGGAGAATAGGCTTATTCAGGCTGTATTAAGGTACATTGAATATGTCAGGATAGAAAATATGGTTGTGTAGTATTGCTTCTGCAACATGGCATCTCTCAGTTTCCTCATGGCCTAGGTTAATCTCTCTGTGAAGCACTGTTGACTCTCAAATCCAGAACTAAAAGCAGTTTTCTTATGTAAACCAGTTCAATCTGTCCAAGGGTGAATGATAGTCCAAACTGATGGTGGAAAAAGTAGAATGATGAGATAGGACTAGAAATCAAATTTAGTCGTAGAGAAAGTTTTGTCACTTATGTAAGAAAAAAAATAGCCTTAAAAACATTTTGAGGGGAGTGGCGCCTGTAACTCAATGAGTAGGGTGCCAGTCCCATATATTGGAGGTAGCAGGTTCAAACCCGGCCCTGGCCAAAAACTGCATAAATTAAAAAAAAAAAAAAAAAAGGTAATTCTTTAAAAAAAAAACAAAAACAAAAATAAAAACATTTTGGGGGTGGCACCTGTGGCTCAAAGGAGTAGGGCACCAGCCCCATATACCAGAGGTGGCGGGTTCAAACCCAGCCCTGGCCAAAAACTGCAAAAAAAAAAAAAAGCCATTTTGGGTTTCAAAAAGTGCTTTTATTCCCAGTCAGTGTTGCCTAACTGTATAGGATGTGCCATTCTTGTGCCATTCTTGAGAATGGAGCCCTGCGGAGTGGAGTGCACAGCCACGTACAGCGGGCCTGTCTACTGATGTGACCTTGTTTGATGTTTAGAACAACTGTGGGGTAATCAGGCCTATTATATCTCTACAGATAAAGAAATTAAGGCCCAGGATGAAAGAGAAAAATCTCTAGTGCTGCCTTTTGTCTAATTAATGCTTGGACCCTTGACTATACTTTTTTCTTTGGAGCTATGATACTTTATTTCTTTTTCTTTTTTTTTTTTGTAGAGACAGAGTTTCACTTTATCACCCTAGGTAGAGTGCTTAGAGTGCCGTGGCATCACACAGCTTACAGCAACCTCCAACTCCTGGGCTTACGCGATTCTCTTGCCTCAGCCTCTTGAGTAGATGGGACTACAGGTGCCAGCCACAACGCCCGGCTATTTTTTTATTGCAGTTTGACCAGGGCCAGGTTTGAACCCGCCACCCTTGGTATATGGGGCTGGCGTCTTACCCACTGAGCCACAGGTGCCGCCTGAAACTTTATTTCTTAAGAAGGTGCTATTCCCATCCTTAGTGGGCAGAATGGCAAAAAAAAAAAAAGAAGACTTTTTTCCCTATCTTTTCTGCAGTGTGATGCAGTGAGTGTCCTGGAAAAGGAGCACGATTACAGGGATGAGCATTTGGACTTCATCCAGTCACACCTGCGGAGGTTCTGCCTCCAGTGTATCCTTGGAACATTGTGCCGGGCCTGGACCTCAGACTTCCCTCTGAGTGGGGCATCTTCAAAGAGATAAGCACCTCCTGAATCTAGAATAGTCTTCTGCCAGGGAGAAATTGTATTTTATCTTTTTACTAGTTTTATGTTATTAACTCACACCTACTTTTGATCACTTTTTATTTTATTTATTTTTTGAAAGTCAGTCAAATTTAGCAGTGGGGGTTTGTATACCAATTTTTTTGGCACTAATGTTAATAATAAGTTTTAATAACCCTCTATATGGGAACCAGCCAGATCATGCGTTGGTTTTGTTGTTGTTGTTTTTTAAGAGAAAGGGTCTTGCTCTTTCATCTAGGATAGAGTATAGAGGCATAGTCATAGCTCACTGTAATTTTCATCTCTTGGGCTGAAGTGATCCTCCTGCCTCAGCCTCCCATAGTACTGGCATTACAGGCATGAGTCACCATGCCCATCCCAGATAACTATTTTTGATTCTGTACATTTTATAGGCTTTCATATTAAGAAACTGATGTTTGATTCATTTTGTTGCCGGATTACTTTTATCATGTTGTCTTAGAAATATAAACTTTATTTTAAACTTTGCTGATTCAGAGAAGATTAATTACCAGTTTATCATTTTATAAGCTATAGGTTTTCCCCATATGTTTATGTTTTGTGCTATCTATGAGAAAGATGCTGTGACCACAGTTTTTTGAATCTTTCTTCCTGTAAAAAGCCAATAGCAGTTGTTGCCCTAGTCCTTTACCCTGGAATAGGGGTGAGGAATGGGTTCCTTCGTTTTCCTTTGAATCCATTAGCTTGTTGACACCCATTCTCATAAAAGGTATATTTAATGATGAACTTGGTCCAGTTTGAGCATCTGCCTTGGAAGGAGTCTGTGTGCCATGATATACTGAGGGTATTTTCTCAGGCTAGTCCAAGCCATTTACTTGACTTTTGGGGAAGTAACCTGAGGGGTTAAGACAGCAATTTACATGTTAAAAAAGAACTGTGCACCCCTGTAGCATCAACGTGTTTTTTGCTTTTGACTTGATTCATCTGCTACTATTACCTTTGTAATTTTAATAATTTCTGTTACTCATGCATTGATCAAAAACTGATCAACCTATGAGTAATACTGTGAAGATTCTGCTTGTATATATTTGATTTTGTCTCCTGCAGTGAATTGGTTTTCCTTAAACAGATTGATTAGATGGAGCTGCCTTGATTTATACATCAGTGAAAGAAGAGAAAAACCTTGACTTGTTGTTTAAGTATATTGTTCATAAAACATACGGTTTCCACTTCACCACACCTGCCTTAGTTGTGGAAAAGGATGCTGTTTTTATGTGAGTTATTTATAGGTGATGCTTTCATATTTGCTTTTTTACATTATACCCTTTTAAGTAATGTTCCTTTTGCCAGTGTCTTGTATAGCCAGCTCTCTAGCTGCCTTGGGATAAAGTGCTTGGGCTGTATCTCACTGGTGATAGATAGACCCAGTCTTCCCTGTCTGCTCCTGTCCAGATGATGAGGCATTCTTCCTGAAGGAAGTGGGTGGTGTGGTCAGAGCTGCTTCTGTTTTCTTCATTGAGTGCAAGTTGCCAAAACTTAAGCCAGCCATTTTTGGCACTTATTGTTAACTCTGGTAAAATGCTGGCTGAGGGGGAAGTGTAGGGGATTGCACTTTGGGATCCTCATTGTCTTCTGTTAAGGCTTCTGCTATCTTGTTATCCCTGTCAGCATGGGCATTGGCTACTCCGAATGCTTATTGTGTTTGGGAGCCTCTGGGGTTAATTGTCTTTTTTTTTTTTTAATGGAGATAGTCTTACTCTATTGCCCTAGGTAGAATGTCATGGTGTCATAGCTCTCACCTCAGCCTCCCAAGTAGCTGGGACTATAGGCACCTGTCACAACACCAGCAATAAATAATTGTGTGTGTGTGTGTGTGTGTGTGTGTGTGTGTGTGGTGGGGTAGGTAATATCTAAAAAAAGAAAAATTATATTCGTTCATTCAGCAAGCCTTACTCAGCACCACCTGGGTGCCAGGGTTCTCTGCTGGGACATAGAAATGAATGAAATGTGAATGATATGTGGTCCTTGCACATGATGCTGTAGGGACCACACAGCTGAAGCGGGGAAGGGCAGCAAAGATGTAGAGGAGGAAATATGGCCCCGGGAAGGCAGAGAGGTTTCCCTGATACGGTGTGATGTGGTCCAGACCTGTCCAGATGTATGTATCCCAGGCTGGCTAGAAGTGGGGGTAGGAGGACCAGCCTTGAGAGGCTAGAAGTGTGAAAGCCAGGAGCTATCAGAGAACTGAGTAGGTTGCCTCTTGCACATTTCAAGGAGAGCCTTACCCGGGTTACTTAAAGACACCATACCTATGGACATGGCCTAATTTTAGAGAACTGTGCAGAGCAGTCAGACAGGCACCAGCTCAGTGAGTGACATGTTCTTGGAAATACATAGTGCCCAGATGTGATTTGGAGGAACAGAGAGACTGCTTGGATTTGAGGGTGATCTGGAATAGAGAGCCATCTCGTAGCTTCTACTGGCTGCATGGGTAATGATAATATCTTGATCATACTCTACTCATTAGCACCTTCGGTCCTACTGGTAGGTTGCTTATCTGGGGACTGGTAAAGTCAACAAGGCTGTCTGGGTGGAGCACCCTGGCTAAGCACCCTTTGTAGAGCTATGGAGCAGAAGTTGGATGGAGAATGAGAGGCTTGTAAGGACAATAACTTGCCGTCTTTCAAAGCTGCTTGAGTTCAAAAGTGTATCATATAGGACATTTTACAATTGCTACCTACAAGAGATTCAGTTGGGAACCCTAAGCTGCAGCTTAACTTAATGGAACCTGTGTACCATCTTGCCTTAGGATGTCGAACTGGGCAGCACCCAAGTCGGAGCCTCAAGGATTCCTTGTACCCCTTTGGTTTGGGGCCCAGGGTAGAGTAGACACAGCAAAGTTAATGAACCAATCCATAAAATAAACATTGTTAGCAGAATTCTCAGAGAAAGAAACAGCCTATAGGAGAAGAGCCTCTGTGCCAAAGCCCAAGAGAAATAGTCCCATCCTGCCCTTGGTCAGGACAGGGCCCCACTGTGTTATTGCTTTTCCAGATAGAGTTGTGTGAGAGCTCTGAATACTTCAGTGGGACAGCATGTGGAGTCAGTCAGATTCGTACTGGCTCCTTAGGCCTTGGGCCTATGAACTCAGGACAGAGGACCTGTGTGCTCAAATGATGAATTATACCTGCAGTGAATTTTGGCTTGTCTACCAAAAGCTGCTAACCACATCTCGTGGAATAGGATCTTGCCCAGGAGTCCTCTCTAACCCTGAAAGTGCTCTGAGAGTGCCCTAAGGCATTCCCAGGAAAAGCAAGTCAATCTCTGTCTCTTTGCCTTTAGACCTGCAGGCTGGGACAATGAAAAGAAAATAGCTATTTTACATGAAAATTTCACAACTGTGAAGCCAGAAGATGCATATGAAGATTTTATTGTGAAACCTCCAGTGAGAAAGGTACCCAAATCAATCACTCTAAGAGTTTAGATTCTTTCTTTTCTTTAGATTAATGTCAAAGAAAGAAAAAGGGAAAGAGGTTAGGTGTTTTTTAATGGGGTGAGGGGGGACCTATAAAGAAACAGGTCTTACACATTATATCACTTTAGGGGGGAAAAGGAGCCTTTCTGTTCCTCTGTAAATGAAGTCCAGTGTTCCATGAGTGGCTGAAGGTGGTGGGGTGATTGCATTGCCCCTGTGGAATTGGGTGGTGTTTTCCATTAAGCCCTCTAGTGCTACCTCTGGATTACTATTACTAGATCCCCTTACTCATGTGATCTGCTATAGACCTGATCTGGAAGGTGTTGTTTAGAACCTGTGAAGACCTTAAAAATTCCAGTTGGCTACATGCCACAGCTATTTTTGGGAGAAGGTCTGTGCCAGACCAGAAAAAATGTAACTCTGCAGTCTCAGCAGGGATCTCTGAGACCCATGTTGAGGCCTGAGCCTAAGATTCTCCTTTCAGCATGAATTTTGACAGTATTTGGGAGTGTTCTTGGCCTGTGGCCACAAACATGTGTGTTGCTTCACAGCTGGTTCACGACAAAGAGTTGGCAGCCGAGGATGAGCAGGTGTTCCTAATGAAGCAACAGGTAAGAAGACCAGTGAGGTTAGAACAGAGGCTTTCTCATGCATGAAATACCAGTTCCTATAAAATAGGCCTGGGAGTGTCTGCATGTGGGGAATCACAAAGAGCTTGCAACAATAGAGGAGCTGAGACAGACCTCCTTCCCATTTTCACTCTTTTTTCTAAGCTTAATAGGTGTTGGACCACCTGCCTGCCTTGCTCAGTCTCCCACAGGGATAGACTTAGTATTTTTTTAAGTGCTCCTCACTTCCCTTATTTCCTATAGTTTCACACAGCCCTGTGCATAATGGCAGGTGATGCCCATTTGGTAGGTGAGGCGAATAACTTCTCCAAGCTGACAGATGAGAATGCAAACCCAATCTCATTATTTCTCTTTCATCTGGACTGTTAGACATGTCGTGGATCTGCCTGATGGTATAGGCAGGTCCACAGGAGTTTTGACGATTCTTTTTCCAATTATTCCTCCTTTCTGTGCTCTGCTTGCTTCCTTAGTTTCAAAACTGGTTTCTTAGAATATTTTTTCACCATATACCAAACTGCTTAATTTAAATTTTTCACATGATGATGTGAAACATAGGACTTGGTTGTTGTTAATGGTGCCCTCTAGTGGAATACCTAGAGTAAGTTGTTTTCCAGACCTTCAGTGTACTTTGCAGGCCTTGATTAATGGCCAGTTTGTCCCTCTCTTTGCAGTCACTCCTTGCCAAGCAGCCAGCCACGCCCACAAGAGCCTCCGTGAGTACCTTACACTAAACAGGGTCAAAGCCCAGTGTCGTGAAGTCTTCAGACTTCATACAATTATTTGTAGAAGCTTATAACTGCGTGGGCTTGCAGTTATAAGGGAATTTCGAAGGGAATTTGGTTTCCCTAAAGGCCTACAGTCAAGAACATAGTAGAAACTCAGGAAATGTCTGATGAAAGACTGTAACTCTGAGAATTAGAGTGAGCTGTTGTCATTACCCATATCTCTTCTCTCAGGAGAAACCAGTCTAGGAAGTGCCTGAGCTGAGAGCAAATTTTTAGTCCTGCACAGTAGCCTGTGAAAACTATCCTGCAGAAGCATGTCTTCATTTTGGAATATGTACTTCTGTTATTTTTATGCCTGTGTGTGACCTGAGCTGGTTTTGAACTTAGGAATCCCCTGCAAGAGGACCCTCTGGCTCTCCAAGGACCCAGGGCCGGGGAGGACCTGCTAGTGTGCCTAGTGCCTCTCCAGGCACATCAGTAAAGAAGCCGGACCCAAATATCAAAAGTATGTATCCTGTCTCTGTGGAGAGTAAATTAGGCCTGAACCATGAAGGAGCTGGGTAGCCACTGTAAGGTGAAAGCTGGGCTGTTTATTCTCTTCCCCAATAAGAGCTGCTTTTCACTTCCCCTCTTACAAAGGTAGGAGGTTTTTAGTTGGCAGAGAGCAGGGCCTGTTCAGGTGTCCCATGCACCTCTGTGAGACTTCAGTTTGGCCTTGCACATTCCTTTAGAAAAGAATACAAAATAGGAAGTCACTTTAAAATGTATTTTGAATCTTGTTTATTAGTCTTGTTTCTCATTATGTTTATATTATAAACTATTATATTACTATTTATGGATTGTTGGATATTTTTTCCCCTTCAGGTTTCTTGTCAAGCTCAATTATTAGTTTAGCCATTATCTCTGTGGCTTAATGATAACCCAACGATACTGGCTATAATATAAAACAAAGTTTTATTCTTGCATGTTTGATGAGAGTGTCTTCTATTTAGAATGTGAGCTTTTCACTGCAGATTTGGAGTGTGAAGGGCTCATAGAACTTTGAAAAGCACTGCCTCATGGACAGGGAGATAATATAATAATGGGTTATCTTATTTTTTCCCAAACAGGTGGAGAATATAAGCATATTTCCATTTTGTAATCATGCCAATACATGGCCATGGTAGCCATGTATAAGAAAGGTTTCATAGTAACTGAATATATTATCAGTATCCTGAAAAAATGATGGACACAAACGGCTAATTCCAAGCTGAGAACTGGGGGATGGGGAGTTGTTCATAACTAAGTCATCCACTTTATGTGATGCTTTTTTCCCCTTAATATTTCCTTAGATAATGCAGCAAGTGAAGGAGTGTTGGCCAGTTTCTTCAATAGTCTGTTGAGTAAAAAGACAGGCTCTCCTGGAAGTCCTGGTGCTGGTGGGGTACAGAGCACAGCTAAGAAGTCAGGTATGGAAGAGCCTTCGGAGACCTGTGACTCTTAATGGTTGAAGAGTGCTGAAAGGAAGGATGGAAGCAGACAGGAATGTCTGCCTTCACTGACCCAGAGGCAGACAAGAGTGTCTGTCTTCATGTGTGGGTGACCTGACACACAGACCCTTGGTTTACTGAATAGTCAAGCAAGGAAGCAGACCTTCACTTTATACTGAGCAGTGTGCCATGCTTTCATTGAGAACACCTTATCACCACACAGGTTTGCTTGATGCATTTAAAGTGGGGTCTGTATGCTATATTCAGGTTCTCAGGAACTGGCTATTAGGTGAATTGAGTTATAGTCTAAACGTGGCCCTGATGTAAGAGCTGTGTCCACTGGAGTTCTTGGTCATACTATTGACATTTTATTTATTCTGTTTAATTTTCTGTGATGAGAGTGTCTGTGATGCTATAAGGATTTTTGTTCGCTGCACTAGAGCCTGTGATCCTTCACTGTCTCACTGGAGGGTCATTGTCTCCTCCTCCATGTTCCCTCCTTGCCTTTCTGTGACACACACACACACCCTTCCTCCCTTTCCCAACGTGGAATGATAGGCTACCCACCATCATTCCACGATGGGTAAGTCAGTGTGTCTTCTGAAACAAAATAACCTAATTCCATGAGAATTACACATTGTCCCAGGAAGCTGGAGGACATTTAAAAAGCTTTCAATTTTCCATTGGCTATAAGGGATATTAATATGGTGTTTTCCTTAATTGATGTTTCTGGAGCAAAGGAAACCCTCAGGAGATCACTCTATCTTTGGGACTGTCTCCTGAGTTCTTAGAGACTCCGAGCCTGATCTGGTGGCCCAGGTCGTTGGCTGGTAGTATTATTTCCCAGTGGGAAATAGGAGTCCATTTCCATGCCTCAGGTAGTATTTGACAGCAGAAAAATTTGAGTACTGACTTTGTGCAGATTGAACTATCTAGCTGTAGTCTTATATTCTTATTGAAACACGTTTCCAGGCTACCCATCTGAGTCAGTCTAGAATATTGTAATTTGAAACAATCTCAGCACTTGTTTGAAGCAAAGAAAATACTTTGCTATATTGTTGAAACTCAGGTACCACCTATAGAAAGGAGGTGGAAAGTGAGCACAGGGTTTGGGGTTGGGCGGTGAGAAGGTTTTCAGAAAGGCCCTTGTGTTTGGCACAAAAGCCTGCTAGACAGCAGTCGTGTAGGAAACGTTGACCTGTGACATTTGGAATTAAGAAGGGCCGAATTAGGATCTCTCTATTGCAGTGAAAATAGGCTTTTTTCATTCTTATTGAGGATACTATCAAATAATTACAGAAGTCTGTATAATTTTAAATTCTCACTTTAAAAAATTGTTTTCTGGGCTGAGTGCAGTGGCCCACACCTATAATCCTAGCACTTTGGGAGGCTGAGGCAGGATGTTTGCTTGAGGTCAGGAGTTGAAGGCCAGTCTGAACAAGAGTGATACCACATCTCTACTAAAAATAGAAAAATTAGCTGGATGTTGTGTCAGGCTCCTGTAGTCCCAGCTACTTGGGAGGCTGAGGCAAGAGGATCACTTGAACCCAGGAGTTTGAGGTTGTTGTGAGCTAGGCTGAGGCCACAGCACTCTATCTTGGGCAACAGAGTGAAACTTTGTCTCCAAAAAAACAACAGAAAAAGTTATTTCCTGTTGTTTCATCACTGCTTTGCTTTGTTTGTTTGTTCGTTTTTTAGGACAAAAGACTGTGTTGTCAAATGTTCAGGAAGAACTGGATAGAATGACTCGAAAACCAGACTCCATGGTAACAAACTCTTCAACAGAAAATGAAGCCTGATCCTCCTTAAAACATGCCTATGTCCAATGACCAAATAACTATGTATATTGATCTGCTAAGACCGGGATTTTTCTGATACAGCACATGTTATCAGTTTTTGGGGGCAGGGGAGATGAACTTAAAAAAAAAAAAAAAAAAAACTTCATTGGCTTATCTGAGTGTGAAATGCACATTTAGGAAGGTTATATGTCAGATCCCTTTGTTAAGGATAACCCTTGGACTCTTGGGCACGTGGCTCTCTCGAGGGAGGCAAGCACAGCTGGGCTTCTTATGGAGATGAAGGTAAAGTGAGAGAAAGAGGGCCCACTTTCTATCAGGGTGGAACAAATGAGACTAGGAAAGCATTGATCAGATGGTGGTTAGTCTGACCAGTTTCATGTTAGCAAATTCACTTGTTCTTGGGAAGCAGATTAAGTAGCAGAAAGTCCAGGAAAGAGAATGACTAAAAGGAGGAATGAGAGAAGTGATGGTGGGGAAGCTGAACGTTGAGGGAGTTATAGAGGAAGAAGGAGATGAGCAATGTTAGTAACTACTGTGTGTTCAGTAGAAGTCAAAGAATCATTGTTGAAGACTTAAAATTAGAAGCATTTCCAAACAAAATACGAAGCAAAATGGGAATTAGACTTGTTCTGATTGCATCTTTACTTTATATGAAAGATGTGTTGATTGTGGGGGCATCTGAGTCAGGTGGAGCTGACCCAGGGCAGGAACAATGGCAGCTGCCCACCACCCATGTGCTTGGCCTAGGCTTTGTCCTCATGGGAGATGCTGGGCTCCATGTATGTCCATCATGGGGCAGACAGTCACTGTGGGGTAGGTTCTAAGTCAGCAGTTATAAAATTAGTTTACTTTGAATTGTGGTTTTTTTTAAATAGCTCTTGCTTTTTTTTCTTTTTAATAAAAAGAAGTAACTTTTTTTTTTTTTTTTAACTACCACAGGCTGGCCTACTAATAGAAAATGAGTGATTGACCTCTCATTTTGCCATAATGCAATGTGTTACAGAAAGTTTGGGGGAAGTTTGTCATGTAATTGCACTCTGGTTAATTGGTTTGCACCAGTCTGCCTTACAATCTGTGGGAATCTTCACGGAGTTTCAGTGATGCAGAAGGGTTTTGTCCCAGCTCCCTGGTGCGATGATTGCTATCAGATGGACAAATAAGTGTGAGTGTTTTATATTGAAAATGGAAATGACACATTTCTCTTATGTATTTTTCATAAATTGTAGCTTTTTTTTTTTTTCTTATGGAAGTAAGAATTTCAGGTGTCTCCCCACTTAGGGCACATTCATGCATTGTGAATTGTCACGATTGTCATGTCACACCACCATCCTGGAAATGACTTTTGTGGATTTGAAATGGCACTTTTAATTTTATATATGACACAGAGCGTTTAAATGCAAACACTACCATGAAGTTAATGTATAAAATTTTGTTGTCAAACCAAGGGAAAAAAACCACAGTTCACTATGTGGAGTTTACTTTTTTTTATATGAATGTTTGTTGTACTGTGTCTGAGAATAATTTCCCTAATGTCATTACTTTTACATACCTGATTGACCACTAATGTAGTACTGGGTGTAACTTAAATATCCTTTGTTGTATAACAACTGTTAAGATTGTCTTGAATTGCTTTTGTAAAGGTCTGAACACTGTTAAGGAGAAAGATGAGTATTTACTTGCCTTTCTGACAAACAAAAACATGTTTCTTGTGCCAGTTTTACTGTTGAAATATACTTTTTTTTCCTTTTTTAATTCAGTTTTTTTTTAAAACAAATGTATTATTGCTTCCAATTACCAGATTGTCTAGGTAATGACAGTAAACGGACTATGAAATGATATTGTGGTGTAGTGACCGATAGATGTCGTACAGCTTGTGGCCACACTGAAGGTGGGTCACTTACTTCCTCTCTAGCAGCTGGGGCAAAATAAGTAACCTCAGAAACAAGAAGAAAGGCACATGCCTATGAGGGATACAGTGTGATTGTAAATTCTAATGCAAAATTTTAATTTTTTGTTTATTTTTTGTCATTTAAACTGATAAGCACTTTTTGTGTCAATATAAAATGTACTAAAACTTTTGAAATGTAAAGACACCTGTCTTGTGAAGGAAGGTTTCTTGGAGAACACTTTTATTTTTTCATGACAAGTGGATGCTCCTAGTATCAGAAGAAACTGATACATAGTGTCACGTGCTCAGTGGTTGCAAAGTCTACCAACTTTGGGCTACAGGGTTCTTTAGTGGGGGGAAGGGAGATCATTTTTGTTATTTTGGGGCTTTTAAGCATTGGAACCAAAGGCCAAATAATGAACAGCCTTTACTTTTTAAAGTAAAATTCATTTTATTTGCAGAATACAATTGTATGGTAGACTGTTGAAGACAATTTTATGCCTATTTATACACATCATAGTGATTACATCTGTTGTCTTTAAAATTCAAAAAAAATTCAAAGAAAAATAAGCCCAACTTAGAAGATGTGGCCCAGATAAAGGCCATGGATTGGTCTTTCCTACAAATATAACAGGTATGCTGCTAGATTATTTTATTTTGTTTGCACTTTTTTTGATTGGCATTTTAAAATCAGTATTTAAACTGAAGACATTATCATATTTTATTAATTTAATGAAGTTGAAAGTGACTGCTCTGTACATCATGACCTTAACAATGTTGATGCTGTAAGTGAAAGTTCACTGTCTATATACTAAGTTTATTGGTGTTTTTAACTTAAAATTAGGACTGCAGATTGTCCCCCACCAGCCTTAGTCCAGGGGTGTGGCTCTATACAGGTGCAGTATGCAGTCATGTGGAACCTTGCTTTCTAGTGCTGGAAAAAAAAAGATGTCTCTAATTTACTGGCTTCAATAAACATGAATCCAGACTGCTTACAATTTTTGGTGACTTTCTTTGTGATAAATCATCCCACTAGAGAAACATTGAATTGTCAGCTAATCATATGAAGTATTTGATTATGCAGCTAGAAATGTTTCCTACTCTTACTTGAAAGAAATAATCAGAAATTCTGAAAAGAATAGTATTATAAAACTGCATTTCAAAGGCTGTAGAGTTCCATGTGTAGAGTGCAGGGGAGTTTGTTGTTGCCAAGTGTATTTTCTTGCCTCTTAAATCAATTTTTCATTGTCTATAAATTGGGCTGAGGTCTTCTCACTTGTTTAAATGGAACACAGAAAAATTTGTTCAAGAAATTGGATTCTTTATATTATAGTATATGAATTACATTCCTGATTATCACACCCACTTTAGGCAGGTGGAATTTTTTTGGTTTTTAAGGCTCATTTATCATATACATTTTTCTGAACTTTTTATTTTGAAAAATTATAAACCTACAGAAAAGTTGAAAGAGCATAGTGAACACCCATCGCCTATTTTTTTCTTTTTTTACATAGTTTCACCAAGTTTTAACTTTGTCATATATGCTTTCGTTCTCTTGGTCTCCCTCTCCATCATCCTTTGTCATATTTGTATGCATGCACACACATGCTCATACTTTTCCCCTTTAATCATTTAAACAGTGAGGAGGTCACCAGCCCCATGTACCGAGGGTGGCGGGTTTGAACCCGGCCCCGGCCAAACTGCAACAAAAATATAGCCAGGTGTTGTGGCAGGCACCTGTGGTCCCAGCTACTTGGGAGGCTGAGGCAAGAGAATCGCCTAAGCCCAAGAGCTGGAGGTTGCTGTGAGCTGTGATTCGACAGCACTCTACTGAGGGCAACACAGTGAGAGTCTGTCTCTAAAAAAAAAAAAGTTTTAAACATTTAGGGTCTTTCATCACTAAATCAGATGCGTCTAGGCCAATTACAGAAAGTTTGATACCCTGGATTTGCCTTATTTCTCCATAATTTGATTCTAGTTAAACATATTTTGCAAGGATGCTTCATTCTACAATAACAGGTTGTATATGTTCCATTATGTTACATCAGGTTGTTCCTGTTTTAGGGATGCTGGATTTGATTCCTTGGGTAAGGTGGGTATCCTTCAGCTCTTAGTCTTTGGGGTGACACTTTTGAATATTTAGTCTTCAGTCAACTTTTACTTACCTCTTAAAGCACTCACTGTTGCCTAAATGAGTTATCACATTAAAGTTTCTTTAAGGGTATTCTTATCCAACATCATTTTTCCTACATGTATTAGTTGGCATTCATTTGTAAAGAAGAGTTTTCTTCCCTCTGCCCCTTTTGGATTGTTATCCCTATCAATTCACAGGTTTTTTGTTTTTTTTTTTTAATTAAAAGTGTTATGCTGTAATAACTGTCATTCTTATTAATAAATTGCCCCAAGTTTGAATAAAGGGAGCCCCTTCAACCAGCTGTTTCCTTTTTATTGAGGTATAGTTAACATAAAATCCATTATTTTACAATGTACAGTTCAGGGGATTTCAGTATATTCACTGTGTTGTACAACCATCACCAGTACCAAATTCCAGAACACTGTCATCACCCCAAAAAGAAGTCCCATTCTCCTTTCCCGTTATTCCCTGGCAACAAGAAATCTATCTCTGTGGATTTGCCTACTCTAGCTGTTGTATGTAAATAGAATAATACAATGTGTGGCCTTTTTGAGTCCAGCTTCTTTCACTTAATATGTTTTCCAGGTTCATCCATGTTGTCATGTGTATTAGTACTTTATTCCTTTTAACAGCTGGATAACATTCCTTTGCATGGATAAACCACATTTTGTGTATGCATTCATCAGTTGATAATTACATTGTAGTCACTTGTTGGTTATTATAACACTGCTGTGAAGCTTTGTGTAAACATGTTTTCCTTTTTTTAGTACATATATCTAGGAGTAGAATTGCTGGATCATATGGTAATTCCCTATTCTAACTGTTTGAAAAACTGCCAGACTATTTTCCACAGCAGCTTTTCTTAAAAGCAACTGAACTATTTTAGGTATCTAAGGATTCCAATTTTTCCATTCTCTGGCCAACACTTACTCTCTGACTAATGATGTTGAGGAGCATCTTTTGATGTTATGTTTATTGGCCATTTGTTTATCTTCTTTGGAAAAATGTCTGTTCAAATTTGTTAATTTTTTTTTTTTGGCCAGGGGCAGGCTTGAACCCGCCACCCCTGTATATGGGCCTGTCTTCTTACTCCTTGAGCCACAGGTGCCACCCAAATTTGTTAATTTTTTTTGAAACAAAGTCTCTTTCTGTCACTCTGGGTATAGTGCTGTGGCATCATATCTCACAGCAACCTCAAATTCCTGGGCTCAAGTGATCCTCTTGCATCAGCCTCCCAAGTAGCTGGGACAACAGGCCACCATACCCAGCTAACATTTCTATTTTTAGTATAGACGGTGTCTCTTACTCAGGCTGATCTTGAACTCCTAAGCTTAAGCAATCCACCTGCCTTGGGCTCCTAGAGTGCTAGGATTATAGGCGTGAGCCACTGCACTTGGCCCAAATTTGTTAATTTTTAATTTTTTCTTTTTTGAGACACAGTCTCACTATGTCACCCTTGGTAGAGAGCTCACAGCAACCTCCAACTCTTGGGCTTAAGCGATTCTCTTGCCTCAGCCCGCCACAATGCTTGGCTATTTTTTTGTTGCAGTTGTTTAGCTGACCCAGGCCAAGATAGAACCTGCCACCTTCTGTGTATGTGGCTGGCGCCATAACCACTGCACTATGGGTGCTGAGCCTGTTAGCTATTATTAATATCCATTTCTAGAGGTTACACCACTCTGCATATTTGTCAGCAGTTGTGCAAATTTTTAATTCATTGTCATATTTTGCCATAAAAATGAGTTTAGGAAGTTTGCTGGATATTTATTTGGGGGGGAATGTTTTATTTTGTGGTACTAGCAGTACCACTGTAATAGCACATACTTTTTTTTTTTTTGTAGAGACAGAGTCTCACTGTACCGCCCTCGGGTAGAGTGCCGTGGCGTCACACGGCTCACAGCAACCTCTAACTCTTGGGCTTACGCGATTCTCTTGCCTCAGCCTCCCGAGCAGCTGGGATTACAGGCGCCTGCCACAACGCCCGGCTATTTTTTTTGTTGTTGCAGTTTGGCCGGGGCTGGGCTTGAACCCGCCACCCTCGGCATATGGGGCCGGCGCCCTACTCACTGAGCCACAGGCACTGCCCCAATAGCACATACTTTTATTATTAGAGATTGCTGTATATCAGCCACTCCTCTAGATAGTATACAAATTGATTTCACACCACAACTCTGAGGCAAGTACTGCTGTCATCTCCATCTTAATTTCCAGGTGAGCCACAGATAGGCTAAGTAGCTACCCAGGTCAGAGCCAGAATTTGAACCTGGCCCATCTAACTTCTGAGTTTGAGCTGTGCTGGTATTCATTGTGTTCATTTAAGGCAGATAGAGAAAATAGGTCAACTGACAGTTTTCATCTGTGATCCTAAGCAGCTGTGTGGTGCTGGCCTACCTTTTGCTTTGCCATCATGGATTTTTGGTGGGCAAAAATGACAGAGAATGTATCTGTAGAGAGAGTATCCATTACACAAAGATGGAGAGCCTCCTGCAGTCCCAGGTATATTGCTGGAAAGGCAGGTTGGGGCACTTGCCACTCCTATCTTGGAAGGACTTCCTTTTAAGGCATGAAGTGCTTTAGGGTCACCTGTGACCAGTGCTCTTGGCAGGCTCTGAGACACTTTGACCAGTGTAAATGTCCCAGCCTGAGTGTGAGACTGGAAGGCTAGCCTGCTGGTTTAGTTGCCACAGGGCGATCACAAACTGCTGACCTCTGGATTTCCTGTTTTGCCAACTCTGCCTTGGGAACAGCACATGGAGCCAGGTAGCTGGGGTGTGGAGGAGGGCACGGGCGCTGATGGATTCCAATCCTAGTGGATTCTCTAGCAAGGACAGTGTAGACAGATGAGAAATTGATCAAGAAACAAAGCCAGAAAATAACCAAAATTGGGGAGCTTTGCCCCTTTAGGCCTCTTTCCCCCATCTTTGTAAAGTGAGGATAAGATTTCTTTCCAGTTGGGCGGTGCCTATAGCTCAGTGGGTAGGGTGCCGGCCCCATATACTGAGGGTGGTGGGTTCAAACCCACCTCTGCCTGAACTGCAACTAAAAAAATAGCTGGGCGTTGTGGCGGGCACCTATAGTCCAGCTACTCGGGAGGCTGAGGCAAGAAAATCGCCT
Source organism: Nycticebus coucang (assembly GCF_027406575.1). Lineage (NCBI taxonomy): Eukaryota > Metazoa > Chordata > Mammalia > Primates > Lorisidae > Nycticebus > Nycticebus coucang. The sequence goes on along the minus strand of NC_069781.1, from coordinate 165,071,510 downwards.
AAGCCCAGGAGTTGGAGGTTGCTGTGAGCAGTGCGATGCCACAGCACTCTACCAAGGGCGATAAAATGAGACTCTGTCTCTACAAAAAAAAAAAAAAAAGATTTCTTTCCAGTCATTGAGGACATTAGAGGAAGTACATGTGTCTGGCATAGGAAGGGTTTTCAGTGTGATGGTTGACCCTAAAAACATCTTTAGGAAATTGTCTTTCATTAACACTGTTTCAGCAACCCCATTCTTAGTCCCTACCCTTTTTAGTTACGGCATTTCAGTCTGTAGCTTAAATATCATCTCTCTGAAGAAAATAGAGGTCAGAAGGCTGGATATCTTGGGACCATTTACCATGATGATTCTTGGTAAATGGTTTCTACAGGATGCCACAATAGAGCCCTGGATCCTAGAAGCAAGCACAGTGGTTTTTAGTACATGGTATTGTATTTCTTACCCTGCAAGGCCTGCAGATAGCTGAAAGGATGCCAACTGCTGTCGTGATGTTCTCTGTGACTACTTCACAGATGGTGTGTTCTGATGAGGAGACAGAGATGACAGTAGCAGTGGTGGTGAGAGCCGGAAGGAGAAGCTAAAACTCCACTGAGCATCAACAGTGCACCCTGCTGGCTCCCAGTGAGCCAGGCTGGAAGTGGGTTCTGAGGCTGAGGGACTTTCACAGCCTCTGCAGGGAAAGGAGACAGCAGGGTTTTGCCAACCCAGGAATTAGTGGGGGTGGGGTCTCAGAGCTGTGGGACCGGGTTGTGTTTGGGACAAAAAGTCCTTTTCCTGTCTCAGCACTGTAGCTCAGTGGGTTGGGGCACCAGCCACATACACCCAGGCAGGTGGGTTCAAACCTGCTGGACAAAGACAACTGCAACAAAAAAATAGCTGGGCGTTGTGGTGAGCGCCTGTAGTCTCAGCTACTTGAGAGGCTGAGGCAAGAGAATCGCTTAAGCCCAGGAGTTGGATGTTGCTGTGAGCTGTGACACCATGGCACGCTACCCAGGGTGACATAGTAAGACTGTCTCGAAAAAAAAAAAAAAGTCTGGGTGGCACCTGTGGCTCAGTGGGTAGGGCGACCGCATATATTGAGGGTGACAGGTTTGAACCCAGCCCCGGCCAGCTAAAACAGCAGTGGCAACTTGCAACAAAAAAATAGCTGGGCGTTGTGATGGGCGCCTGTAGTTCCCTACTCAGGAGGCTGAGGCAAGAGAATCACTTAAGCCCAAGAGTTGGAGGTTGCTGTGAGCTGTGATGCCGCGGCACTCTACCACAGGCAACAGAGTGAGACTCTGTCTCAAAAAAAAAAAAAAAAAGTCGTCCTTTTCCCAACCTTGGACAGTATTTCAGAAATATCTCTCATGTTTCTAACCTTTTAAGAAATTCCTATGTGGGGAGATCATTCTCATCAAGCAACTCATGACAAATGACAGCAGTGTGGAGATACTTTCACATGTAAAGTTTGTAACATTTAATTGAACCTATTTCTTACATGGAACTTAGTTAACTAGTTCCCAACTGATCATCAGTTTCCTCCACCTTCCCTGCCCTGCCTCCCCTTAGACCCATTCTCCTAGTGGGCATCTTTGAAGAACTAAACACAAGATGACATGTTTAAATATTTGTTTTGGGAAGAATTCGACAATTTAAAACTATGTTCCTTTTTAAGGCACTAATTTAAAGAGTAGGGGTGCCTGGGTGCATCTGTCAGCAGCCTGGGGCATCTGCCCTTGATATGTAAAATACTTTGGTACTATTTTACTGTGAATCAATTTTTGAACTATTATTTGGAACCGTGTCACAAATGCTATCCTGGAACTAAACTTTGGAGTATGTAGAAAACTAAACCCTGTCATCGTGTAAGCATTGTGCACAGAAAATCTATGCATGTTGAGAAGGTATTTCAGAGGTTGCAATTCAGGTTAGGTGCTTTTGTACCCCAAGAGGATGTATTTTCTCTTACATCAGGCCCATAGGTGGTGAGTGAACAGCAAAGCTTTGTGTAAGGACAGCGCTGGAACCCCCAGGGTTCTGGTACAGGACCCACCCCTAACTGGCTGCCTTGCTCTTAACAGTCCTCTATCCAGGTGTAAAAGTCTAAATCCAAGTTGATCAAAATGTGTTGTGGAGTATATTGTCTAAGCAGGTAGTCCAACAGGTTTGGAAGACTCAAAATTAAGCTACATTGAACAGACTCTTTTTCAATTGACACATTATAATTGTACGCATTTATGGGGTATGATTTGATGGTTTGATAATGGTATAACCTTCAAATCGGGATGGTTAACGTATCCATCACCTTATTTATGCATTTATTGTTCTTTTGTGGTCAGAACATTATCAAAACCTCTTGCCTCGTAGCTGTTATATTTTGTAATGTATTTACAATACTTTACTGTCACCAGAGTCAGCCTACTGTGCACTGGACAGCAGAAATTACTCCTCCTGTAACTTTGTACCCACTGAGTACCCTCTCCCCATCCTGTCCAAACCCCATGCCTCCCCAGTCTCTGATAACCACTGCATTAAACAAATGTTTGTCTTGTTTTGTGTTATGGGTGACTGATTAAAGTGTGACTCTTCAGTAGAGCTAAAGTGTGGGGTTTCCTATCCAGCTTTGGACAGATTCCACAGAATACCGTTTGAGAACATTCACACAGAGCTGCAGCATTTCTGAGGCTTGGGGCAAGGTCCATACTTCTATGACCCCTGGAATATGGACTGTGGAGATAGTACCTTATGACCTCACAGATCCTCTCTCTTGCCCCGTCTTCTCTTCTCCCTTACTGTCACTGCTCCAGAGGAGGTCGGCATCTGTAAATTGCTGGGTTTGTCCTAACTGGAGTTTCTGCCCTGCTAGGAGCAGGTTTCTCCTATGATGCCATGGGTAGCACAGTCTTAAGCCCAAAGGGGAGCTCAGCAAACACCTGCTGCTGGAACTGCTAGGACAAAAGGGGAACTTTAGCCCATAGCCCCAGGCCTGACACCTGGCTGTCAGCTAGGAACCACGTGTCAGGGAGATCTGGGTTTGAGTCCTGGCCCCAGCAGGAGTCACTTAACCTCTCTGAATCTCAACATCTTCCCCTGTAAAGTGGTGAGGAGAATCTTGTCTACTTCCTAGGGTGGCCGGGAGCATTGGTTGAGAAGTGTGATTTGCACAGCATCTAGCTTGCAGACAGTGTCCTGAGACATAACCAGTATGGAACTAACTTTGTCATAAGACCTTCGTTCTTCAAAAAGCGTCAGATATTGCCACTTTATAAATGGGGAAGTAGGGTCAGGGAGGGAAATTACTTACCAAGGTCACACAGAAAGTAGAGAGCAGAGTTGAGAATGGGAAGCCAAGTGTCATTGCTGCTGTCCTCTACATAATCTGCATATTTAGCTAGTTTCCAACCAGCAGCCTGGGCAGTGCTAAACACCAGGTCTCAAAGCTGAAGAAATAATTGCTAGTTGAGACTTAGCAAGAAATCTATTTTAGGGCAGACAAGCTTTCAGCACACCATAAATTCCATCACCTGGGCAACTGCCTGATTTCTTGGGCAAGGCAGCTCTCTGCCATCTGCATGTGTGGGCATCTGAATATGTGGGTGAGGTATGTGGCCTCCTGGGCCTCCTCCCTGCCTCTCAGCAACCACAGCCATCTTCCAAGGGGCTGTGGAAATGGTCCGTGACACTCGAGATGCAGATGATAGGTGATAAGGTGGGCCCTGACCCTCCAGGGTTGTGGTATTTTTTTTTAGGAACAACAGATGAGCCAACTGAGGTCTCTAATGGTTTCTCCTTGCTCAAAATAAAAACCGAAAATCTTTGTAGGGCTCATCTCCCCCAGTAATTTGGCCCAAAGCCTTTAGGTGGGCAGAGCGTGGTAGGTGTGTGTGCCTGAGGATGGAGATTGGAGCAGGTCTTTGGAACCTGAGCAGGGTGAAGTGATGTTGCTATGAGTGGGGAGGGGGCACAGCCTGGCATAAACTGTTAGCCCAAGCAGGGTAAAGAGGGTGGGAAGGATACAGGGTGTCTGCACAAATGGGGTGAGAGCAGCAGACCTCTGGGTATCTCTCCTGGTGGAGAGGGTGTCGGCCTAGGGTGGGTGAGCAGCCAAGTATGGGGTGTCAGAATCAGAATGGAATGGCCCAGGGTGGGGCCGTGTGCGGAGGAGGGCATCCATGCAGGGGTGGGGGAGAGTGTAGGGATGGGAGAGTGGTTGCATACAGGCATTGGTCAAATATGTCTGAAGAATAATGGGAACCACGTTTCTCACTGCCAGAGAAGGGAGGTACAAATGATAGAAAACTAGAATGAGCAAGAGGGACTTTACCTAACAATTGCAATCAGTGTAACCTGGCTTATTGTACCCTCAATGAATCCCCAGCAATAAAAAAAAAAAAGAAAGAAAACTAGAATGAACCTTGTGGTGCTGGACTGGAATTGGAGTTATTAGTCTAAACCGATGGTTTTCAATAAATGCACACATAAAAATTTTTAAAAATTAGTTGCAAACGTGTACCCATATGTATGTTAATGTGCATCCATACATGTTAGCTTTCTGTTCTGAGAGGGCCCAAGAGCGGCAATAGCCCAGTAGCAATGAGCACACCTTGTGCCAAGATCTCAGCTTCTAAATCTTCTCCAATTGCGCCGGGCACGGTGGCTCACGCCTGTAATCCTAGCCCTCTGGGAGGCCAAGGCAGGTGCATGAGCTCAGGAGTTCGAGACCAGCTTAAGCAAGAGGAGACTCTGTCTCTACTAAAAACAGAAAAAAAACTAGCCAGGCATTGTGTTGGGCACCTATAGTCCCAGCTGCTCAGGAGGCTGAGGCAAGAGGACTGTTTAAGCCCAGGAGTTTGAGGTTGCTGTGAGCTATGATGATGCCATGGCACTTTACCCAGGGTGACAGAGTGAGACTCTGTCTCAAAAAAAAAATTAAAATAAATATTCTCCAATCGGACCTCTTGGAGAAGAGACTGATTTTAGTGCTGGGAAAAGAAAATCATGAGCGTGGAAGTAAGATTGGACTCAAAGAACAGAAACTCATCAAAAAGACACCAGAGACAAGCAAGGTGGTGTGTGCTGAGAGGTTGGTGGATCACTTGAGCCCAGGAGTTGGGGTTTGGAAGCCACAGTGTATCTGTATCATGATCTATGAATACTCACTGTACTTCAGTTAGGTAACATACAGACAATGCCTCTAAAAAAATTTTAAAAACACACAAGTTGACTGACCAGTTGAGGACAATTTGAGCATCAAAATAAACAAGGATTGTAATGGATTATAATGCATTGAATAAACTAGAAAGTCATGAGTCTATATTGATAAAAACTAAACTAATAAATCGAAAGTTCAGTGAAACAGCATTCCATTCCTCATCAAAATTTCAAATTTACATGATTTATACAATGGGTTATAATCCATTACTATAAGTATTTTATTTTGATGCTCAAATTGTCTCAGGTTTATTCATTACTAAGAGGAAAAGTGTATTACAGTGGAGAAACCTGGTAGACATAAACCTAATCAACTGGTTGAAGTGAACATCATTGATAATGGGAGAAACAGCAATCGTGTGCCTCCTGATAAAGTGCCCTGAGGATGATACAACATTGCTTCTGGGGTAATGCTGCCAAAATGTATAACTAGGATCTAATCACAAAGAAACATCAGACAGGGCAGTGCCTGTGGCTCAAAGGAGTAGGGCACCGGCCCGATATGCTGGAGGTAGTGGGTTCAAACCCAGCCCCGGCCAAAAACTGCAAAAAAAAAGTCTTTCACAATTGTTCAGTGGTGGCTGTGGCTCAAGGAGTGGGGCGCTGGCCCCATGTACCGGAGGTGGTGGGTTCAAACCTGACCCTGGCCAAAAACTGCAAAAAAAAAAAAAAAAGAAAAGAAACATCAGACAAACCTAAATTGAGGAGCATTCATACGAAACCGTGTGACTGGCCAGGCGCAGTGAGCACTCACCCCTGTAATTCTAGCACTTGGGGAGGCCATACTTGAGGTCAAGGAGTTTGAGACCATCAAGAATGAGACCCCTTTCTACTAAAAATAGAAATACTACAAGTGTGGGACACAACTACAACAGGGACCTTACCTAACAAACGTAAACACTGTAACCTAATTGTGGACTCATATTAATCTGAAATTTAAGAAAAAAACAGAAAAACTATCTGGGCATAGTGACACATGCTTGTACTCCCAGCTATTCTGGAGGCTGAGGCAAGAGGATTGCTTGATGCCAAGAGTTTGACATTACAGTGAGCTATGATGACACCATGGCACCATACCCAGGGCAAAGGAGTGAAACTCTGTCTCAAAACAAAACAAAACAAAAAAGGCTAGAGGTGGTGGCTCACACCTGTAATCCTAGCACTCTGAGAGACTAAGGTAGGTGGATTTCCTGAGCTCTGGAGTTTGAGACCAGCCTGAGCAAGAGTAAGACCCCATCTCTACTAAAAATAGAAAAACTAGCCAGATGTGGTGGTACACACCTGTAGTCCCGGCCATTTGGGAGGCTGAGGCAAGAAGATTGCTCAAGCCCAAGAATATGAGGTTGCTGTGAGCTATGATGCTATGGCACTCTACCCAGGTGACAGAGAGTCTGTCGCAAGAGAACAAAACAAAACAAAAAAACTATACAGCTGTAATCTTCCAAAGCATTAAGGTCATGAAAATCAAGGAGACTGAGGAGCTGTTCCAGTCTAAAGGACACTAGAGACAAGACATGACAACAGAGGGGAAACCCATGATTCTTTTCTTTCTTTTTTTTTTTTTTTTTAAGACATAGTCTCACTATGTTGCCCTCTGTAGAGTGTTGTGGCATCACAGCTCACAGCAACCTCAAACTCTTTTGGGCTTAAGCAATTCTGCCTAAGCCTCCCAAGTAGCTGGGACTACAGGTGCCCACCACAACACCTGGCTATTTTTTGGCTGTAGTTGTCATTGCTGTTTGGCAGGCCTGGGCTGGGCTTGAACCCACCACCTCTGGTATATGTGGCTGGTGCTTTAGCTGCTTGAGCTACAGGTGCCAAGCCAGAAACCCATGATTCTTAATGGCATCATTTTGCTGCAAAGACATTGTAGGAACATTTGGCAAAACTTGATTGGGTAGGCACACCTATAACTGGGACTCAAGCATTACAAAAGCAATCAGTGTAACCTAAAACATTTTAACCCCCTTAATTTTTTGAAATAAAAAAGACGTACAAGGGGCAGCACCTGTGGCTCAAAGGGGTAGGGTGTCGGCCCCATATGCCAGAGGTGGTGGGTTCAAACCCAGCCCCAGCCAAAAACTGCAAAAAAAAAAAAAAAAAAGAAAAAAAAAGACATACAGGCTCAGGCATTGTGGCTCACACCTGTAATACTAGCACTATGGGAGGCCAAGGAGGGTGGAATGCGTGAACTCATGAGTTCAAGACCAGCCTGAGCAAGAGTGAGACACCCCCATCTCTCAAAAATAGCGGGGTTTTGTGGCAGGTGCCTGCAGTCCCAGCTACTTGGAAGGTTGAGGCAAGAGGATCACTTGAGCCTAGGAGTTTGAGGTTGCTGTGAGCTATGATGCCATGGCACTCTACCCAGGGTGACAAAGTGAGACTGTCTCCAAAACAAACAAACAAACAAAAAAAAGACATACAAAAAATTTTAACAAAATAAGTTAAAAAAACTTGATGGATATTTGAAGATTAGGTGGTAGTAATGTTTAATAATTTCTTGATTTTGATGTATATTCTGGTGAAGGAGAATTTCCTTTTTTATAGAAAGTACACGTTAAACTAATATATTTGAGAGTGATGAGGTTTTAGATTGGCTCCTTACTCTCAAACAGTTCAAGGGAAAATTCTTTGTATTTCTTTTCTTTTTTTTGAGACAGAGTCTCACTATGTTGCCCTCAGTAGAGTGCCGTGGTGTCACAGCTCACAGCAAACTCAAACTCTTGGGCTTAAGCGGTTCTCTTGCCTCAGCCTCCCAAGTACCTAGGACTACAAGCGCCTGCCACAACACCCGCCTATTCTCTTGTTGCAGTTGTTTAGCTGTTGTTTAGCTGGCCTGGGTCAGGTTCGAGCCCACCACCTTTGATGTATGTGCCTGGCAGCGTAACCACTGTGTTATCGGCGCCGAACCTACTTTTTATTTTCTTTTGGTAACTTTGAGATTGTTTCCAAATAAATACATTTAGTGAAACAATCTTGAAGTCTGCCTGTGGATTCAGGCAAAAGAATCAAAGTGGTGTGACATTCAGGCCTTCATGATGGCTCTAATACCTCTCCAACCCACTGCTTCCCCATCCTCCCTCAATTGTCTGGCCTCCTGGCCTCCACTCTTGCTATGTCTTACCATCATGCTTCCCTTCCCACTCCGATCCCTTATGTAAGGTCTGTTCTTCCTTTGAGGATTAGCTCAGGTACTCAGGGATTGAGCTCCTTGAGCTCCGCAGGCATTTCTGGCTGCTGCAGGGTCCCCCCACTGGGCCAAGGGACCTCTAAGCTTCCATAGGCATATTCTTAGGGTCTCTGAGACCTTTTTCCATTTACAAGGGCTCCATTCATTATTCAAGGTAATGGTGTCACTACTACCCATTTGAAAGAAAGGAGATAAGACTTTGAATTATTCATTTGTACTTTTTGTTTTTGCCCAAATCAGTCCGTATCAGTCCCCTGCTTAATAAGCAAAGTATAGCTCCCATAGCTACTGTCTGCAACCTACTGAAGCTGCTTCCAGCCTACTGTTTCCAGCCCCCTGTCCCCCCTCTCCCCACAATGTCCGAACAAGAACCCAGACTGCTCATCTCTTTCTGAACCCCTCAGGCCTTTCTGTCAGGGCCTTTGCTAGGCTAGAATGCCTTGCCCTGCCTTGCTTACTCAGAACCATGATAATGAGTAAACATTTGCTGAGTGTTTACTTTATCTCAGACACAATTCTAAACCCTTTACAATTTACAGATGAGAAAAATGAGGCTCACAGGGGTTATCATTTTGTCCGAGGTTACCCAGCCAGTGAGTACTGCCTGTGTTCCACAAATGGTCCCTTTTGTGCCTACTACACATCTGGCCCTGAGCCAATCCCAGAGATAAATGAGGCCCTTGGCCTTTGGGAGCTCATGGCCCAGAAGGGCAGTATATGGATGGGTAAACAGTGAGTTATAAAATAGTATAATAGATACTTTGAAGCAAGGGGCTGTGGAAGCCAGGGCAGGAGGACCAGAGCCAATCTGTGGACTGAGGAAAGTGTGTGTTCCTGCATGAGGTGACATCTAGTCTGAACTGTACGGGATATCCAGGAGTTAGCCCTCCTCACTGGGCTGTATTGAGAATTAAATGAGCTATGTATTAAACCTGAGTAGCATGTGACACACAGAATGCACCACATAAGTGCCAGGCATCCCCTCCCCACAGTGTCCTCACAAAGGAACAGTGTTTTATTGATCACGGAGGGAAGGGAAAGAGCAAGTAAAATGATGACTTATGTTTTGATCTTTTGTAATTCAGGACACCCAAGGGTGATGTCTAGTCAGCAGGTGGATTTAAGTGGCTAGAGCTAAGGGGAAAGGTCTGGAGTTACAGAAAAGGGATGAAGGGAGTGCACCCCGGAGGGACACTGACCTTTAGGGACTGGGCCTATATGGGTGACTGAAAAGAGTGACCAGAGAGGTTAGAGGAAAATCACGAGAGCCTGAAGCCATGTATTCCAAGCAAGGAGACTGTTTCCAGAGGGCAGGAGCAGTTGGCAGGATCACATGCTACTGAGCAAACTCTTACTTAGCCTTCAGTACCCAGTTTGGCTCCATGAAGCTTTCCTTGCTCTCTCTAGCCGCAGGCAGCTGTACTGGCCTTGAAGTCCTGTGGATAACTTGTGGCTGCAGATTCCTATGCCCCACCTTATACCTAAGCATTAGATTCTCCAGGGGAGGTCCTGAGAATTTACCCCCAAGTAATTCCTATGCACATTACAATCTGAGAATCCCTACATTCTAGAGAGAAAAACTTCAGGGTAGGATTCTCATTGGCTCAACCTAAATCCCATGCCTGCCCTGAGCCAACTGTTAGGGTAAAAGGTGCTATGATTGGTCTTTCTTGGGTCAGTTGCTCACTCTTCCTGGGTGGGCACCACCTGTCCAGGGAGGGAGTGTTGGAGTAGAAGGAGAGAAGCCCGTAGAACAAGGTGGAGGGCACTATTATTAGGAAGAGTGGGTGGAGGCTGGCAGGCCCCTGTGGTTCCATAATCACTCTCTCCCATCCCTGTTCTTTTGTGAGAGCCTTGCAGCCCCCAGAATATTGTCCAGTGCCTGGCACATGCTTGAGTGATGTATGTTGCCTCCTGGCTAGCTAAGATTCCCTGAGGTTCACATGGCACAGACACCAGTACTGGAATGTAAAGGCACTTCCCACCTTCCCTTGTGGCCATGCTTTCAGCCCTTTTGCCCAGAAAACCTTTGACCTTCCTCTGCCATGGGACCAGAAGGCGAAGGGCAGCCAGGGAGAAGCGAGGCAGTGCTGAGCAGGTGAATCTTCCCCTAAAAGGAGTCAAGGGCCAGCAGGGTTTGGAGGCAGCAAGAACCACAAACTGGGGTTCCACAGATGGCCGGATTCCACTGGACGCTCTGGCTAGAGGCACAGGGTGGACTGGCTTGGGTTGTCCTAGGTCATGGTGACCAAAGGAATGTCAAATTGGAAAATCCCAGCAAGTACTATTTTAGAAACTTGGAGAGCATTTTTCTGGCTGACAGGATAAGATCTTTCAGAAGCAGCAGTTAACTAAAACCCTGAACCACTTCTGTCTGGAATTTGTCCAGTCTCCGGCTACCAGGCCTGTGGGAATGGTGCTGGAGGGGGTCTGGTCAAGGTCTTGCCATGGAGAAGAGTGACATGGACCTGGACTCCTTTCAGATAAAACATGGGTTTTTGTTGTTTATATCTTTGAATCTAATCCTTCAGAGGTAAAGACTATATACTGGTAATTTTCTTTCAAAAGGTTTTTTAGAAGTAGGGAGAATGATTTTAAACTAAGTTATTAGTCATTTTTTTTTTAATTTTTGAGAGAGTCTCACTTTGTTGCCGTTGGTGGTTGGTGGCATGCTGTGGTGTCATATCTCACAACAACCTCAAGGGATCGTCTTGCCTCAGCCTCCTGAGTAGCTGGGACAACAGGCACCCACCACAATGCCTGGCCAGTTTTCAAGATGGGGTCTCAATGTTGCTCAGGCTGGTCTCGAACTCCTGAGCTCAGGCAATCCACCTGCCTTGGCCTCCTTGGAATGCTAGGCTTACAGGTGTGAGCCACTGTGCCCAGCTAAGTTGTTAGTCTTGAAATGTTAAATGTAAAATTTTCTTTTTGTGTTTGGTTCATGCTTGATTTTAATATTGATAATTGCTAATGACACACTTAATCTTCTACTCACCACTCCTATGTATTTCTGTTTGAGGTAGAAGTCTCTTTGGACTCCTGCTAATTGCTGGGTTAATTAAAAGTAGATTAGATTTATTGCTTAATCGAAGTTACAGGAAAAGCCACCCCCTCCCCCACCCCTGCCAGCACTCGCAGGGTTGCAAGGAGAGACGCCTCAGTAAGGACAAAATGAAGTGCGAACCCCTTCTCATCCATCAGGCGCTGTCTCCAGACACAGACCATGCTGGGACCACAGTTTGGGAGGTGTTTCTCTCCTAGTCCTTGACGGAATTTAGGACCTAAACTCCTTGTAGGACCAGTGCCTCCGAAGCGAGGGCTCTCTCTCAGTTCTGATGCTAATGAAGTCACTATGTGGGTGGGAGGGATACAGTGAGGGGTCCTCAGTGTTGGAAGTGGTTTCCCTGGGAGGCCACACCCAAGGGTAACTGAGAGGCTGAAGGACTTGGAAAGAGGCCTCATCTGATCCACATGAACCAAAGTATCCTGAGGAACAGTCCATACCTAAGGATACTAAACTTGAACATGGTCTGAAGAACAGACAGGTACTGATCTGCTGGGAGTGTAGAGAAAAGGGTCAATGCTAAGGAACTTGCCAGTGCCCAAGCACCGCCTTGGGTGAAAAAGACTGCGTTGTTAAGAGACCCTGGGCAAGAGCCCAAGCATCTGTCCTGACTCCCAAGAATGTCCGCATGCAGGAGGTGCCCCTCCTCATCATCTGGCTGTCCTCAGCAGTTCTTCCAGGATAAGATCAGGGTCTGAGATAACTCTGGCAGAGTATATCCTCTGGGCAGCAATTGTGAAAGTAGCATCTGGCATATTCATCAGTTCCTTATGAGTCTGGTTGCCCTGAGTCAGCCCTGGATATGTGACCCTGGGACGGGGGGACTGTCCCAGGGCTGCCTGCTTCTCTATCATTTGTGGCCTTCATTTTGTCTGCAGCATTCACAGATGCCTAGAGGCACAGCTATAGCCAGAGATTCACAATGCATTACGGCTTAACACCAAGGAAGGCACCACAATACCAGGTTTTGTCTACTATATGAGGATTCCCAACAGCACCCTTTGGAAGTCTGGGAACTTCTGTTAAAAACCAGAAGAGAAAAATCTGAGTCTTTCTCTGGAACTAAAAATAAACTTAGGCTAGTGTCCAGGAACAGGAAATAGATTAATGAGTCCTGGATGGGAGCCTCAACTCTTGCTTCTGCTTAGTCCATCCTTGCACTGAAGCTAGAGAGAGCATCCTCCTAGGCTGGCCTCCCTGGGCCAGCTGGTGCCTACACTCTTACATTTGGAACCCATCCTTTTCTGTGGCCCAGGAGGCCCTACAGGGACTGTCCCAAGGCTACCTTTCAGCCTCAAGTCTCCTCTGCCAGTCTCCCTCCCACTGAGTTCTGCACTCGAATCTCTGCAGTGCGCCTTGTTTTTGCTCATCTCTGGGCCTTTGCATACGTTTCCTCTGCCCGAAACACTCTTCCACCAACCTGCATCATCCTTTTGTTTGGCTAACTGGTGTTCATATTTTAGAGCTCAGCTGAAATTCTGACCCACAGATTCAGAACTTAAATCCTTTGGCTGGAAATTCCATACCATCATGGACACCCTCCCTGCACCCAACAATGCTCAGCACATACTATTGAATTTACTGGTTACAATACTTGCTCTCCATGTCCTGCAGGCAGGGACTATGCCTACCTTGTTTACCACTGACTCCTCAGTTTCTTTTCTAAAAATAATTTTTGCTTTTATTTATTTATTTGAGACAGAGTCTCACTCTGTCACCTCTTAGAGTGCTACGGTGTCACAGCTCACAGCAACCTCAAACAATCCTCTTGCCTTAGCCACCTGAGTAGGTGTGACTACACACTACACTTGGCTAGTTTTTCTATTTTTAGTAGAGATGGTCTTACTTGGGGTGGTCTTGAACTCCTGAGCTCAGGCAATCCACCCACCTAGGCCTCCCAGAGTGCTAGGATTACAGGTGTGAGCCACCGCACCAGGCCAGTTTGGAGACTTTTTGCTGTCATTTATAATATTTCAAAGTAGAATCCTGAAAAGCTCATTGAAGGATCCCTTGAGGCCAGGAGTTTGAGACTAGCCTGAGCAACATAGCCAGACCCCATTTCTACAAAAAATTAAAAAATTAGCTTGGCATGGTGGCATGTGTCTGTAGTCCTGACTTTCAGTTAATCTACCCCTATTTTCAGTATGGGACTCATGTGCTGCACTGTGCCTAGGAATCCCTAGCTAAGGGGACCCTCTGTTATTGTCTCCAGAGAACAACACTCCAGTCTAGGCAATGGGCACAGGAAGGGATCCAAGGATCCAGCTGCATCTTTAAAAGACTTTCATTCAGTCTTCTTGGTTTTTTATTCCTGCATTCATCCCCCACTTCTTTATGTTCTTGGTGTTGCCCATTGCTGAGCCTTTTGCTCTGTGACATAACTGAGCTTGCATTTCAGCCTTTCCCACTATCAGGTTGGGGTTTAGCTTTCTTGGAACTGCTAAGCCAGTTACCACTTGCTCATTTGCTTCTCAGTTTCCAACATTTTGTTGCCCTTGTCTCCTTTCCCATTCTTTGTCCCAGTGGTTTAGTGCCCTGAAAAGAAAATAAATCCCAGCCAGGTGCCATGGCTCACATATGTAATCTCAGCACTTTGGGAGGCCAAGGTGGGAGGATTGCTGGAGCCCAGCAGTTTGAGACCAGCCTGGGCAATATAGTGAGAGCTTGTCTCTACAAAAATAGAAAAATTAGCCTTGGGTCATGTCACCCACTTGTAGCCCTAGCTTCTTGGGAGGCTGAGGTGGGAGGATCACTTGAGCTCAGGAGTTCAAGGCTGCAGCGAGCCATGATCATGCCACTGCACTCCATCCTGGGCGATAGAGTGAGACTTTGTTAAACATAAAAGAATTCCTTTAATTGTTATTTCACTGGGCTCTGGGGGAGAGAACAGAGGCCAGAGCCTACATCCAACCATTTAAGCTGTCATCTTTAACTGGTCATCTATCCCCAGTTCCTAGCATATTGCTTATCACATAGTAAGGGCTCAATAAATATCTGTTAAATAGGGCTCAATAAAAATCTGTAGATAAATACCTGTTATCTCTGCAGGTTCTACATCCCTGGTGCTAATAAAAATATTTAGGAAAAATCCCCAAAGAAAAAAATTATAAAAATAATGCATATAAGAAACAATATAGTATAACTATTTACATAGCACTTACATAGTTATTACAAGTAATTTATAATGAGGATGTGCATAGGTTATATGTGAACACCATGACACTTCATATAAGGGACTACTTGGGCACCCTTAGATTTTGGTATCCATGGGGGTCCTGGAATCAATTCTTGAGGATACCAAGGGTTGACTGTATTAATTAGAATCACTGTCCTTCTCGTCTTTAAAAAAAGTTGGAACCTGGGCTCTACTTACCAATTAATTGTGTGACCTTGGACAAAGCACTTCCACTCTGAAGGCTTAGTCTCGTCCATTGTAAAGTAGCAATAATAATACCTTCTTCAACTGTGACTTGCTCAGTGGACTCGGTATTTGTGGTGTGGAAGGGCTCACTATCAAGGCAACAGTTCTTAGAAAGTCAGTGTTTTGCCTAGCTTAAATTAGCCTTCACACTTGAATTGCAAATTGGTCCCTAATTAATGCTCTTCAGGGCAAAATCTGTGTTTAACCTGACTTGATGCCTTGACAGAGTAAACCTTTTCAGCTAAGAGAGGAAACGAACGTTAGTCTCCTAGGGCCTACTGTGTGCTAGCGCCCTTCCTCGACCTGTGGGTCCAGGACGTACGGTGGGGCTGGGTCGCTGCGGCGGGATCTGTACCAACCCTGCCTCCTCACCCCTGCCCCGCTCCGTCCCAGGCTTCACAACTGGTTTGTTGCAGGGCTCCCCCTCTGGGAGCTCAGACACTTACCCAGCTCTAGTCAGTCATACACCGTGCGACCCACTGTTCTCAGCATCGGGTTGGCGCAATCCTTTCTGGTCCTCTCTGAGAAGTATCCCAGCCTACCTGTGGAGGACCTCACTTTATCTCCAAAGGAGAAACGGATGCAGCGCCTTGGGAAAACAAGTCCATGCCTCCTAGGTCCACCTCTATCCTTCCCTCAGCCCCCATTCTTCTCGGTCCCCACCACCCTCTTTCCCAGACGCCGCCCGGCGATTGCCAGTGTCGCAGCGCCCACTTAGCAGCCCCCCACCAGCAGCCCCGGCCGGGCGCCGGGCGCAGGTGAGGGCGGGGTCTGGGCGGGGCCGAGGAGCCAACGCCCCGCCCCACCCCCGCCCCGAGGCCCCCGGCGCGGCCCCGCCACCTCCACCTCTGCCCGCCGCGGAGCGCCGCCGAGCGGCCGGCTGGCGGGTCCTCGCTCCGCCCCCTCCCGGCGCGGCGCGCCGGCTCCCGCCTCCTTCCATCTCCGCCCGCTCCCTCCTCCCTCCCTTTCCGCTGCCGAGGCGGCGGGAGCCGAGCCCGAGCGGACCGAGCCGGGGCTGCAGCCGGGCGGCAGGCGCAGAGGCGCAGCGGCGGCGGCGGGGCGGGCCGCGGGCGGTCAGTCGGGCGGCGGCGGTGGCGATGCAGCGGCCCCGCTGAGCCCGCCCGCCCCTGGCGCCAGGAGCCGGCCGCGCTGGGCGGCCCTGGCTGGGCGGCAGCATGCGGAGCGGCGAAGAGCTGGACGGCTTCGAGGGCGAGGCCTCGAGCACCTCCATGATCTCGGGCGCCAGCAGCCCGTACCAGCCCACCACCGAGCCGGTGAGCCAGCGCCGCGGGCTGGCTGGCCTTCGCTGCGACCCAGACTACCTGCGCGGCGCGCTCGGCCGCCTCAAGGTCGCCCAAGTGGTAGGTGCCAGGCGGGGCCCCAGGTGCGGGAGGGCGGCCTAGCCGCGCGCCTTCCCTCCCCGTCCCCGCCTCGGGGGCGCAGGCCTGGCCGGCCTCTGAGGTGAACCCGCTTCCCGGAGCTAGACCCCCGTTCTTCGCACTCCCTTGCTCTCACGGGGTCCCCAGGCTGTCCTCTAGCCTCCTTTGGGGACCTTCACCCTGGGCTGGGATCTGCCCTCTCCAGCCCGGCAGTCTCAGGTGTGCACCTCCCACTTGAACACCTGCCCTGGGGCCTACCTGTGCAATCCTGGCTTGGCTCTCCAGATTCTGTCTGGTTGCTGAGCTTGGTGGTGCGCAGAGCCAGGCTCTGGCCGTCATGCTGTCCTCTGGGTACTACTGGTCTTAGCACTTGAGGCAGATTTTTGGGGGTCCGCCCAACCTCCACACCATCCTTGTCTATTTCTGCCTCCGGAGAGAGAGAACTGTAGCTTGATTTCTCCCTGGCACCTACCAGTGTGCTGGGCTTATGGTAGCCGCTCAATAAATATTTGTCGAATGGAGGCATGTAGCCCAGGTGCAGTTGGGGGGCCCAGATCTGCCCACAGAGTCTCCCGTTTACACTGCAGAGGTTTGAGTCCTTTTAATTAACCTAGAAGACAGACTCCTCCTGGAATCCACTGCCCCAGCACGGTGGCTGGCAATGCCCAATTGGTACCCAGAGTGAATCACTCTGGGAGGGCAGCCAGTTTTGAATGTAACAGAAACAGAGAAGTTTCTGTTGGACTTGTTCATAGTGGAGTTCATTTCTCAGGGTCCTTAGTTTTAGCTTTCAGGGTGTTCAGGGCAGGGACCTGTCAGCTCTGTCCCTGTTTTGTGGCCTCTCTGGGCAGTTGCTTAACTCTGTTGTGGATAGGGCATACTTCAGTTCAGAAAAACCTGTTTGTTCCCCCCGAATTCCCTGTCACAGGTTGACCTTCCTCTGTGGGCCCAGCGTCAAAACTTTAGACTTCTCAGCTAGAGAAGCCATTTGCACCTAGCTGGAGGGTATCTGCATTTTGTTTCTTGTAGTGCTGGTCCCTCTGTTCTTACTTGATCGAGTAAACATTCCTTGGGAATAATATAATGTGAAACCCTTAAATAAAGGTCTTGGTGTTTGTGAATTGCAGAATCATGGACTGTTTTATCTTGCTCCCTAGTGAAAGACTTGTTCTGCTTATACCAGAGGGTATCTTTGAAGGGGTTTAAGGAAAGACAAATTGATCAGGTTATCTGTCTTTAGAATTTTAAACTGATTTTATCCACTAAACTGGAATATTCTCAGAGATACACTAGTTCTGTAGTTAGGCATTGCTGTTAGCTAAGAGAATGTAGGTGGTGTGGGGAAGTGTGTCATTGCCTTTTAAAAGAGAGAGCTGGCCGGTGTTTGCGTATAGTACAAGATGATCAGAAATGACTGAGAAAAGAGCAGGGCCTGGTCAAACACCTTGGTTTTATTTACCCTGTGGGCTTTTGAAGGAAATAGAACTTGCCACTCTAAGGATCTATTATAGTAAAAGAATTGAAATTCAGTAGTTTGTACAAAGTGTTAGTTTTACCCTGTTGCTGGGATTTTGCCACCTAAGGTCAGGGATGGAAGTCAGCGGTATTTATCATTACCTTTTGGTAAGGTACTATTTTGGGCCCATCCCTTAAAATCTCTCTTAACTGCTGTTTGTTTAATCTCTAGAATTTAAACAATGAGAAATTACATGTGGGTGAGTGAGGGAAAAGGAGCTGCTCGAAGGGTATGGCAACTTGAGATAGTCCTCTGTCTCCGTGGCTTGCTAAAAATTCAGGGTTTTGAGGAGAACCCTTTCTCCCCACCAATTTTCAAGAAATTGGATTATAAATTTAAACTGGGGGAAAAAATCCCAAGCAGTCATTATGAAGATGGTTCTAAGATATGACAAAACTCAGAATCCCATCAAGAAATAAGAGTAAGTTCTAATTATGTCGTTTTGAGAAAAATTAGACCTTTAAAAATTTTAATTTTTTACCAAAAATAGCCGGGCGTTGTGGCGGGCGCCTGTAGTCCCAGCTACTCGGGAGGCTGAGGCAAGAGAATCGCTGAAGCCCAGGAGTTGGAGGTTGCTGTGAGCCGTGTGATAGACTTTTTTGGTGGTATGTGGCCTATTGCAATCTGTAGATCCTTGCTACTCCAGGTTTAGTCCCTTGTCAGCATTGTCATCCATCGCCTGAGAGCTTGTTAAACATGTACCTCACCCCAGACATGAATCATTTGCATTTTAGCAAGGTTCCCTAGCTGATCCAAATGTGCATTAAAGTTTGAGACTTTTAAAATCATTTTGGTGTTAAAAACCTTGCACAGGTGCTAGCAATCAGTTCTCAATAGTCAAGGCTGAGATTTTTCTGTAAAATGAGCATATTATCTCCCTCCAAGGAGTAAGAGAATGAGGTAATGTGTAAAAATTAGCACCTAGTTTATTAGGCATTTAATTAATGTGTTGTAAGTGATAGCTATCATTGTTGCTAATTAGTATTTCCTGTCTCTAAAGAAACTTTGTAAAAATATCACCCAACAATCACGATTATATATTTGAATAAAGATGCTTTACTTCCTTATGACTTATAATAAGTTGAATTGATACTTTAAATGGAATGTTATCTAATAGTAAAACTAATTTGGGCTAGCATGAAAATCACAGTTGTGTAGATTGTATCTTTTCAAATGAAACCCGTACCTATCTCTTATTGGAGAGAATGCCTATAGTGGTTACATCAAACAAATGTGCACTTTTTATAGAAAAAAGAGTTGGTTTAAACAGCTGATTTAAATTACCTTCCTCAGGAGTGTGAATTCTGTGCTAGCTTACTGGTTTTTAGTTCTCAGACATTTAACGAAATAGTTAATATAGGCCTTTTGCTTTTGCTTCTTGTTTTTGTTTTTTTTTTAAGAGAGAGGAGTCTCGCTGTGTTGCCCAGGCTGGAGTATAGTACCCCGATGGTAGCTCTCTGCAGCCTCAAACTCCAGATCCTCCTGATTCAACCTCCCAAAGTGCTGGGATTACAGGTCTGAGCTATGAGGCCCAACCTGATATTCTTTTAGTCAAATTGGTTGAAAGAAGAGCTGTGCTTTGGGGATGAGAGTGGTGGTGAGCATACTATTATATCTATACCATGATATGGGAACAGATCCTGGATTGGACAAGACTTTTCTGTCACCTGGGTAGAGTGCCATGGCATTATCACAGTTCACAGCAACCTCAAACTTGTGGGCTCGAGCAATCCTCTTGCCTCAGTCTCCCAAGTAGCTGGGATTACAGGGGTACACCACTCCACCTGGCTAGTTTTTCTGTTTGTAGCAGAGACAGGGTCTCATTCTTGCTCAGGCTGGTCTTGGACTCCTGAGCTCATTCAGTCCACCCACCTTGGCCTCCCAGAGTGCTAGGATTATAGGTATGAGCCACTGGCCAACATTTTTCTTTTTTAAACAGTCCTAAACTAGAGACAGAAGGACAGAACTTTTCGAAGAATAACAGGCACTATTTAGCGAGTGCTTACTCTAGTGCTGTCATCCCTATTTCATGGATGAAGAAATTGAGGCACAGAGGGTGTGAGTTGTGGTAGAGCTGGGATTTGAACCCAGGCAGTCTAGTTTCAGAGTTGCTTTTTACTGTCTCCTGAACACACACCCATTTGAGTTCCACTTAGTGCGGGAGGAGCCCTTCAGACCGAGGATGTTTCTGTGATCTTTGGGCAGCCTAGTGTCCTTCTGTGTGAGTTTTTGCAGTGCTAAGTCAGTGAACTTACAAGATTTTGATTTCTCACTGAGTCGTGTCCTGTTCTAAGATGTGCAGCTTTGTCCTTTTTGCGAAGGAGCAGATGGGTCTTCTCAAAGGCATTTCAGTTCTAAAAGGACCATTTAGGGGCTCTTCTTGCTTCAGACATCTTTCTTGAGACTTTCCTAATCCCAATTGATCTTTTGACAGTACATTTGTTTAGACTTTTTATAATGAAAGTGGATAATAGGATATGTTTAAATTAAAATTTTAGCTCTGCTGATCTTGACGTCTGAACTTTACCACATCTTCTAGAATATGAGTGGTAATGACTAACTGAGCATTTGGGAATTGTAAGAATTAAGGGGTTAATGTTTGGTAGATGCTTTCTCAAGTAACTCAAAGCATTTCAAGGTTTGGTAATGGCATATCTTTTATTTGATGGGAACCTAGTCAGTTTTCTGTCTTGAGCCTGTCAACACAGTCCTGGAGGATCACTGCTCTCTGGAGGATGTGCCAGGGCAGGGCAGTAAAAAACTGAGTTTTTACTTAAATCTAGTGGGAAAATAAGTGATAGAAACTATACCTAGCATAAAAATAGCCACATTTACAAAGTTGCAATCTTGGTAAAGGACCGGTTGTAGACACAGAGCAAACTTATCAGTCCTAAATCCCCTCAACTGTGTTGGAGGAACTGGTTCAACTGATGTTCAGTTGGGTCTGACTTGGTTTCCTGATTCTTTTTTTTTTTTTCTTCTTCGAGACAGAGCCTCAAGCTGAGGCCCTGGGTTGAGTACTGTGGCATCATAGCTCACAGCAACCTCTAACTCCTGGGCTTAAGTGATTTTCTTGCCTCAGCCTCCCGAGTAGCCGGGACTACAGGTGTCCACCACAATGGCTATTTTTTGGTTGTAGTTGTCATAGTTTGGCAGGCCCAAGCTGGATTCGAACCTGCCAGCTCTGATGTATGTGGCTAGTGCCTTAGTTGCTTGAGCTACAGGCGCCGAGCCAGTTTCCTGATTCTTAAGAGCTGGTCAGATAACTAGGGAAACACAAAATGACCCATGTTGAATCTTGAAGGAGTGTATGTTTTATTTACTACTGAAGACTCCTTTGTCCTCTTGATTCCCACCCATCCCTGATGGCTCCCTGCAGGAGCATCCTGGTGGGTGTAGTGGATTTCACTACTTTGGTTTCTCAGATCCACCATTATGTGGCTGCTTGTAAAACAGTCCCATTATCCCTGAGGAAGATTATTATCTGTAGGAGTTGTCTTCTTGATTAAGGACTTGGAATCAAATAAACTCTAGCAGAAAAGCAAAGTTGTATCTACTCTTAAGTTTTTATGATGCTTAAAAATAGTAAAATTACCATCTAAGACCTCAGAAAAGGATGTTAAGTGTAGAGTACACATCTGTTTTTACAAAACCAGGCAGGCAGTTTAAGACAAGAACACTATAGAGCAATATTCATCATGAACATAGACACAAAAATCTTCAACAAAAAACTCTCAGGAAATAGAATCTTGCAATATGTAAAGGAATAATGCACCAGACCAACGGTGATTTATCCCAGGAACGAAAGGCTGGTGCCCTTTTTGAAAATAGATAGATGTATACCATATTAAAATTTCAAAGGCTGGTGAGGTGGCTCACACCAGTAATTATAGCACTCTGGGAGGCTGAGTTAGGTGGATTGCTTGAGCTCAGGAGTTAGAGATCAGCCTGAGCAAGAGCAAGACTGTATCTCTACTAAAAATAGAAAAACTAGCCATGTGTTGTGGCAGGTTTCTGTAGTCCCAGCTATTGGGACTGAGGGAGCTATTGAGGAGACTGAGGCAAGATGATCACTTGAGCCCAAGAGTTTGAGGTTGCTGTGAGCTATGATGCCACAGCCCTCTCTACTTAGGGTGACAGAGTGAGACTCTGTCTCAAAAAAAGGTGTTTTTTTTTTTTTTCAAAGGAAAACATTTATATCATGATTATATCAGTTGATGGAGGAAAAAAATTGACATTATTCAACACTCTTTTATGATAAATGCTGTCAGCAGAAGTGGAAGAGAACGGAACTTCCTCAACCTGAAAAGGCGTTTAAAAATATCTGTATCTAACATCACACTTGGTGGGAAAAGAATGAACACTTTCCCCTCTAAGATGGAGAACAGCAATGGCATTACTTTCACCATTCATATTCAGCCTTATACTGAAAGTCCAGTGCAAGAGAAATAAATAGAAGGCATAGGGATTAGCGAGGAAGAAAATTCCCTATTTGCACATGGCATGATTTGTCTATGTAGCTAATCCCATGGGAATCTATAGAAAAGCTCCTAGGATTCCAGTGAGTTGGCAAGGTTACAGGTTATGAGGTTTCCACACAAAAAGGCATGTATCTGTGTTGTAGCAATAAAGCACTGGAAATTGAAATAATCAACATCCATTTCAATTAGCTCTGAAAAGAATGAAATACCTAGATACATATTTGTAACAGAATGTATACAGGATGTGCACACTGAAAACTATAAAGCATTGAAGAAAGAAATCCAATATAACCTAGGTAGACAAGCATGCTCTGTTTATGGATTAGAAAACTTAGTTAAAATGCCAGTTCTCCACAAATGATCTCTAGGTTTAACACAACCCCAAAATACCTAGCAAGATTTTTTGTAAATGGAGTAAAAGTGCTTCTATGATTTGTATGGAGGCCAGGCGTGGTGGCTCATGCCTGTAATCCCAGCACTCTGGGAGGCTGATGGGGGTGGGCTGCTTGAGCTCAGGAGTTTGGCACCAGCCTGAGCAAGAGAGAGTGAGACCTCGTCTCTAAAAAAACTAGCCAGTCGTTGTGGTGGGAACCTGTAGTCCCAGCTACTTGGGAGGCTGAGGCAAGAGGATCACTTGAGCCCAAGAGTTGGAGGTTGCTGTGAACTATGATGCCATGGCACTCTACAGAGGGCAACAAAGTAAGACTCTGTCTCAAAAAAATAAAAATAAAACAAAATTTGTATGGAAAGTCAAAGTTAGCCAGGCAAGGGGATGGGGGTGGGTGATGAAAGTGTGCTCTGGGTAGAGAGGACAACATAACATGAAATCACCCTTGTTTGGGAGTGGGGAGAGAGTGTGTGTGTGTTGTGAGGGAGGAAGTGTTTCTGAGAGTATGGAGTTTGATCTTATCAGTCAGGACAATTTTGGCAAGTTGCTTATTCGCTTATGGTCATCAGCAGATCTATTAACTTGTAAGTTGTGGGTAATTTACTCCCTGTGCCAGCCTACCACTCTAGTCAGGGCAATAGAGGGAGACCCTGTCTCTTAAAACTGTGTGTGTGTGGGGCTTTGAGGAAGTGGGTAACTCATAAAGGCAAAACCCTCATGAATGGGATTAATACCCTTATAAAAGAGGTTGAAGGGAGTGTCTTTGCCCCTTCTGCCATATGAGGACATATAGAAAGTGCCATTGATGAGGACTAGGCTCTCCCCAGACACTAAATCTGCTGGCCCCTTAATCTTGTACTTTACAGCCTCTGAACTTTGAGTAATATGTTTCTTAGTTATCCAGTTTAAGGTATTTTGTTGTAGCAGTCCAGACAGATAAATAGTGATAGAAAATATCTCTGGAATGATACAAGTTGAGGAACTGGATGACAGGGAGACATTTTCCACTGTGTAACTCTTAATGCCTTTTGAATTTTATACCACATATAAGTACTTCCTATTCAAAATTACTAAAATGTTAGCTGTTACTAGTTGTACCTTAGTATAGATTAGCCTTAAAAGCTAATATACAGTGGCTCACACCTGGAATCCTAGCACTCTGGGAGGCCAAGGTGGGTGGATTGCCTGAGCTCACAGGTTCAAGACCAGCCTGAGTTAGAGCGAGACCTTGTCTCTAAAAATACCCCTGTGTTGTGGCGGGCACCTGTAAACCCAGCTACGCGGGAGGCTGAGGCAAGAGAATTGCTTGAGCTGGGGAGTTTGAGGTTGCTGTGAGCTATGACTCCATGGTTCCAAGGGGAACAAAGTGAGACTCTGTATGAGAAAAAAAAAAAGAAAAGAAAAGCAAGAACAACCCCCACCCCCAACCAGAGGTTATATAAGACATCCTGTGGTAGCCCAGTGTTTTGCTATTAGAAAAACTGTATCAGTAAACATCCTCATGAGTATAGCTTGGATTCTTCTTTTGAATTATTGTATTTTGTTAAATTTCAAGGAGCACTTTCACTACATCAAAGGGTAGTACCATCACATTTCTGAACATTAAAAAAATAATACATGGGCAGCGCCTGTGGCTCAAGGAGTAGGGCGCGGGTCCCATATGCTGGAGGTGGCGGGTTCAAACCCAGCCCCGGCCAAAAAAAAAAACCCACAAAAAAATAATAATAATACAGACTTGGTCACCATTCTTCCTTACAGCATACTGGAAGGGCTCAGTTTATCACAGATCTCCAGTGTGCTTACCCACAGTATAGACGCCTGGGAGACAGCCAGCTCTGTGAGTCCTTAATAGTTCCTTCTGGGCCACAGGGCTAAATTAATTCTTTCTTGACAGCTCTGGAGGAACTTTATTTTATTTTTTGAGACAGAGTCTTACTCTGTTGCCCAGGCTAGAGTGCCGTGCATGGCCGCAGCCTCGCTCACAGTAACCTCTGACTACTTGGCTCATGTGATCCTCCTAACTCAGCCTCCCAAGTAACTGGCACCAGACACAACACTTGGCTAGGTTTTCTATTTTAGTAGGCTGGTCTTGGAATTCCTGACCTCAAGCAATCCAAGCACCTCAGTCTCCCCGAGTGCTAGGGTAATAAGAATGAGCTTCGTGCCTGGCCTTTGCTTTACTCTTCATAGTATTTAACTGCTGTGCAGAATGTGAGCTCTGTGAGAGCAGAGACTTTGAGTTCAGGTTCCCTGCTATGTCCCCAGTGCCTAAACCAGTACCTGGCACGTAGTAAGGAGCTGGATGAACAGTTGATTATAATACATATGTAATAAATAAAACTTGTGGATTATTACTTAACAGAATTTGTAAGGTCAAGTTTTTAAAAACATGGTATCTGTAAGGGAAAAATAATTATATGTTTATAAATAAATTAATGGATTCTGTTCTAAGTGGAAAATACTGGGGAGAAAGTATGGAATTAAAATGCCATTGTAATTACTTTTTCTTTTTTTAACTTTAAGTTTTAAAAGAGTATCTACTGCTACTAGGAAACAGAAGCTTTTGCTTAGGAGACAGATTTTTGTAAAAGTTGGGGAAACCATAAGAGGCTTTGCCAAGCTTTTTGCTTAGAAAAGTATAAAAGGAAAACCAGGGATTCTGTAATTATTGAAGTTGTCTGCTTTCTGATTAACATGTTCAGATGGAGTCACTCATATCTGTAGGCCAGAATCTTCTGAGAACCTCCGAAAGAGACACTTTACATGATCAGGGAGGAAAAAAAAAAGTCCCAACTGGAATGGAGCTGAAGGCCATAGTGGTTGTTTTTATAAAGCTTTCTGATGAAAATAAAAGAGCAGCAGTTCCATGGGGCCTGAAGAGGGAGGGCAGGGATCTTCAGTGAAGGGTTAGAGAGGGCTCGAAGAAATCCTGGAGTCCAGAAGTTTGTTACTGAAAATTTCAAATAATTAGTTAAATTTGAGAGTTAGATGAATCAATAACCACTTAAAATGTAGTGATTAATCAGATGTAGATTGTTCTGGATGGTCTTTTCATTGCCACTGTGATTTGATGACTGGCCCAGTGGAAGCCTTCATTTTTGTGGTTTCCCGTTTATTCCAGCCCAGCTATGAAAAATAGTTGAAGGCTAAAAGACCTTTGTGCTAATGGGGGAAAAAAACTCCAGGAACAGTGGCTCTTCCAGCAGTAGTTGCTTTTTAGCTTGTCTACTTTCTTTCACTCATTTTCAGGCCAAAACCTATAAATGTGTACATTTGAGATTAAGAGTTGGCTAAACGACTTGAGAGTTCAATCAAACTCAGTAACTAGATGTCAGTAAAAGTTGTAGCATATCCACCCCTTAAAAAAAAATCACTGTGGCTCAGTGAGTAGGGCGCTGGCCCCATATACTGAGGGTGGTGGGTTTGAACCCAGCCCCCACCAAACTGCAACCAAAAAAAAAAAAAAATCCACACTTTATATGTAAATAGAAAGTGCCTAGGCTGAGTACTTAAATATAAATTGGACTCAAGTGGGGCTAAATTTATGTATTTATACATATATAAATGGAACAAAAATCCCTAGCTCCAAGGAGCTCACAGACCTATTGAGGTTGAGGATTTGGGGCAGACAAAACTGGTGGACCACCATAGCTAAGTTCTCTCATACAGGCCTGGGGACAGTGGGCTTGGCAGGGAAGTACTTGTGGCCTTTTGGGAAAGGGGCACATTTGCATGAGATGTTGAGGTGGCCAGTGCCTGGAATAAGATATGTGTCCTATGGTGGAGGAATATCCGAAGGGGCTGGGAGTCAAGCCCAGAAAGGGGTGATAAGAGACGAATTCAGGTGTCATTTACTAAGCAAAGATAGGGAAGGGAAGGGCAGGTGGTTAGATGTTGGAGAGGGCCTGGTTTGTTAGGTTAATGAATTTGGATTTTCAGATGGGGAGCACTTATAATAATCATAAGTATAAAATGCATGCTGGATTTTGAAGCTTTAATAAGAAAATTAAAGATATTGGGAAATATCTCAATTTTTTAATATTGATTACATATTGAAATGATAATATTTTGGATATACTGGGTTAAATAAAATATACTATTCAAATTAATTCCGCCTATTTCTTTTTACTTTGTAGAATATGGCTATTAGAGGCTCAGTGCCTGTGACCCAAGCGGCTAGGTGCCAGCCACATACATCTGAGCTGGCGGGTTCGAATCCAGCCCGGGCCTGCCAAACAACAATGATGGCTGCAACCAAAAAATAGCTGGGCATTGTGCAGGCGCCTGTAGTCCCAGCTACTTGGGAGGTGGAGGCAGGAGAATCACTTGAGCCTAGGAATTGGAGGTTGCTGTGAGCTGTGATGCCACAGCACTCTACCCAAGGTGACAGCTTGAGGTTCTGTCTCAAAAAAAAAAAATATGGCTATTAGAAAGCTTTTAGCTTTGTATGCGGCTCACTTACAAGTATTTCTGTTGGATGTTGCTGGGTTAGAGGGTGTGAGGAATGGCTTTGAGAAAGGTGGGATTATGGCAAGGTCTAGTAAGAGACTGAGCAGATCAGGTGAGAAAAGACGGCCCAATTGGTCTTTTGACAGTTTGGATGGAAAGAAAATGACAAATGGGCAAGAGTTAATAGGTGGCAGTTATATTTTATTGTATTTCTTGTTTTTATTTTGCAATATATTAAACTCATTTCTCAATCAAAATAAATGATATGAAAGCTAACACTTATTATGCATTACTGCGTGCCGGGTTGCTAAATGTTTTATGCTATTAATGTTTCCATTTTACAGGTAAAAAAACAGAGCCTTATTGGGGTCAACAACTCACAGGTAAGTGGGGAGCTGTGCAGTCTCCCTGCAGAGACCACACTTGGAACCCTTGTGTGAGCTGTTGTGTCTGCAGCCATTAGGCAGATTGTGAACATTGTTCCACATCACTCATCTATCCCATCCTATGGTGACTTCATGCACTTCTGTTTTCCTCTCTGCTCGCCCTGCTCTTAGTGGGTCTGCCATCCTCAAAGAGGCCTCTGGCTCCCAGTTCTTTTTTTTGCAGTTTTGGCAAGGGCTGGGTTTGAACTCGCCACCTCCAGCATATGGGGCCAGCGCCCTACTCCTTTGAGCCACAGGCACCTGCCCATTGGCTCCCAGTTCTTACACAATTCATGGGTCACAACTTTTAGAGCCGGGGAAATGGGAGACCCCTCAGCTCTTCTCTGTCCTTGGATTTCAAAAATTGCTGAGCTCAGAGCCAGTAAAAGTCATGAGGACGGTGGAGACCATGTTCCTGGTGTAGGAGGGGAAGAGAGGTGAGAATTGAGACTCGCTTATCTTCCTGTTTGCCAGTGTACTTCCCAGTGTTAGGGATCGGAAGAATCACTGACCTGAGGCTGGCACCCTTTTGGATATTCTTCGTGAGTACTAAATGGTAACTTTTTAAAGATAAAATTATAACTCATATAAAAAAAGAATATTTTATTAATCAGTGAGGGAACTGGTAAGATATACAACCTGTTCAAAGGAAAATCATACATGCATTCCATGAAATGAATTCCAAGTAGATGCAACTCTGGCTTGGAAGGGAATCAGTTGTCTCTCCACCAGACAGAATTCATTTGCATTGCTGTCAGTTATGTATAACTTAAGAGAACTATAAAATAGCTCATGGACAATGAAAGACACAAAATCTGTGGGATCAGATAACTTGGAAAGTTATGTTCTAACAGGCCTGGTTTCCCATTGACAGTACTACATAATTTTTGTCCCTTTCAGAATCTTTCCCACTTTATTATTGGAAGAGGAGGCTGGGTGAGCTGGATTTTTATGCGGCCCACGCATGTTTGACCCTTCTGATTTCATTTGTCCCCTTCTATCTCTTTCCTCTCTTCCTCCAGTCTGCAGGGGGATCCCTGCTTTTCTGGATTGTGGGAGGAGCATCCTTTATGGCCCTCTGCTCTCCTCTAGATTTCCTATTGTTTTTCTCTGGTCATTGTCTTTAGAAAAATAGACCTCAAGAATCTGGCTGTAGAGCTTAGAAACAGACCAGGGTGACTCACCTCCCTGGACGCTACCCTCATGTTGAGTCAAAAGGAAAAATACTGATAGAGATGGAAAAGAA
This sequence comes from Nycticebus coucang, assembly GCF_027406575.1. Taxonomy (NCBI): domain Eukaryota; kingdom Metazoa; phylum Chordata; class Mammalia; order Primates; family Lorisidae; genus Nycticebus; species Nycticebus coucang. The sequence goes on along the minus strand of NC_069781.1, from coordinate 165,042,758 downwards.
ATTCAGATACTTGAGACAATCCAAGATGGCAGCCGAGTAACAGCCTCCCTGCAACAGGGCACGGTGACTCTGGGGAGATAAGACTCCAGGCATCTCTGCCTGGTGGGATCTGCATATAATCATCCATTTGAGGATACAGGGACTTCTGGACCCCAAGAGGAGGACAAAAACAGTGGAAAACTGGCAAGTGGTTTGCGTGTGTCTGATTGACATAATCCCGCCGGCAGCCATAAGTACAAGCAACAGTGAGACTGCAAACCAGAAAGGCCTTACCTGTGAACTGTTTCGGTGTTTTTGGACTTGTCACTTAGTTGAACTGCCTTTGGGGAGAGCTTGAGCAGGAGTGTGGAGAACTTTGGGCATTGTCTAGGGCCCCAGACTGCGACGCTGAGCTGGACATAGCTAATAGTGTTCAGCTGTCGGCCACAGGGAGCCACTGTGAGAGAACTGCCCTGGCAAGCTCTACCCTCAGGGTTGCAGAGCAAGGATCAGGCGGGAGCTAGTAACCTAGTGACGGAGCAGCCTAAAGGCAGGGGCTGAGCTGCCTTACAGGCTTAACCCTGAGGGGCAGAGTGAGACCCGTACTGGCACACTGGAGCCTTGGGCTGTTGCCCTGGGTAGAGTGCCAAGGCATCATAGCTCATAGCAACCTCAAACTCCTGGGTTTGGCGCCGCCTGGACCTCCATAAGAGCTGTGCTGCGACCCGCAACCCGCGCCCGCTAGGCTTCCACGTGCCCTGACCAGGAACTGTGGGAGCCGTGCAACCCTGCGTCCTCCCTCCTATACCCGCCCTGCCTCCACACTGGCCTGCTCATCTGGCCAGGGACTCTGGTAGCCGTGTGCCCTCTGGAGCCCTCCCTGCCTCTGCACAGAGCCCTTCTCCTAGCCAGAGACTGCTGGAGCCTTGGGCTCTCTGTGCCAAAGTCACTGGGTGCCAGGCACTCCCAGAACCGTGTGCACCACCTCCCGCCCTGTTGCTGGATCCAGGTGTGTCACACTCTGGAGCTGCTTCCACAACCAGAACTCTCTGGCTGGGGCAGCTCCAGAGGAACTACACAGGGCCACTCCCTACAAAGATCCAGCAACAATAGAGTGATCCCACTGGGGTCTAATCTTGGAGAAACACCTCCCCAATTCTTAGGATGGCCAGAGGCAACGGTGAAAAACAATCATGAGGCAAAATCAACAGAAAATCTCTGGCAATATGAATAATAAGAGTAGATCAACTCCCCCGAGGATCAATGGGGCAGACACATCACAAGATCCCATGCACAAACAAATAGCTGAGATGTCAGAAATCGAATTCAGAATCTGGATAGCAAATAAGATTGAATTCGAATTCCAAGCAGTAACCCAAAAGATATCTTAAGAATTCAACGAATTCAAAGACCAAATGACCAAAGATTTTGACACATTGAGACAAGAAGTTGCAGCCCTCAAATGTCTGAGAAACATAGTCGAATCCCTCAATAACAGAATGGAGCAAGCAGAAGAAAGGATTTCTGACATTGAAGACGAAGCTTTTGAATGCTCCCGAACTCTCAAAGAGGAAGAGAAATGGAGGGCAAAAACAGATCACTCTCTCAGAGAGCTCTGGGATAATTTGAAGAAAACCATTATTTGTCTTATAGGGATCCCCGAAAGCAATGAAGTGGCTTCACAAGGCACAGAGTCTCTTTTCCATGAGATTATGAAGGAGAACTTTCCAGACATGCCAAGAGATTCTGAAATTCAGATAGCAGACAGTTTCAGAACTTCAGCATGACTCAACCCAAATAAGACATCCCCCAGACACATCATAATCAACTTCACTAAAGTTAATATAATGGAGAAAATTCTGAAAGCAGCCAGATGAAAGAAAACCATCACCTACGAGGGCAAAAATATTAGAATAACTGCAGATCTCTCTGCTGAAACCTTTCAAGCTAGAAGAGGATGGTCATTGACTTTCAATCTCCTAAAACAAAATAACTTTCAACCCAAGATCCTGTACCCAGCTAAACTGAGTTTCATTTATGATGGAGAAATTAAACTTCAATGACATTCACATGTTGAAGAAATTTGCCATAACTAAACCAGCTCTCCAGGATATTCTCAGACCTATCCTCCATAAAGACCAGCATAACCCTCCACCACAAAAGTAAACCCACCCAGAAAATTTTGATCAAATTCCAACTTCCACAATCGCAAAAGGATTAAAAATGTCCGCTGGACTCTCGAAAGGCTTATTAATATTCTCAATTAATGTGAATGGTTTAAATTCTTCTCTAAAGAGGCACAGGTTGGCTGACTGAATACAAAAACTCAAGCCAGATATCTGCTGCATACAAGAATCGCATCTTACATTAAAAGACAAATTTAGACTCGAGGTGAAGGGATGGTCATCTATACTCCAGGCAAATGGAAAGCAGAAAAAAGCAGGCATTGCAATCCTATTCTAGACGCAACAGGCTTTAAACCAACTGAAATAAGGAAGGATAAGGATGGACACTTCATATCTGTTAAAGGTAATACTCAATATGATGAGATTTCAATTATTAATATTTATGCACCCAACCAGAACGCATCTCAATTTATAAGAGAAACTCTAACAGACATGAGCAACTTGATAGCCTCCAGTTCCATAGTAGTTGGAGATTTTAAAACCCCTTTAGCAGTGCTGGATAGATCCTGCAAAAAGAAGCTAAGCAAAGAAATCTTAGATTTAAACTTAACCATTCAACAGCTGGACTTAACAGACATCTACAGAACATTTCATCCCAACAAAACTGAATACACATTCTTCTCATCAGCCCACGGAACATACTCCAAAATCGACCACATCCTAGGCCACAAATCTAACCTCAGGAAATTAAAAAAAAAAAAACAGAAATTATTCCTTGTATCTTCTCAGACCATCATGGAATAAAAGTTGAACTCAGTAACAACAGGAATCTGCATTCCCATACAAAAACATGGAAGCTAAACAACCTTATGCTGAAGGATAGATGGGTTATTGACGAGGTTAAGAAGGAAATCACCAAATTATTGGAACAAAACTACAATCAAGACATGAATTGCCAGAACCTCTGTGATACTGCAAAGCCAGTCCTAAGAGGGAAATTATAGCACTGTAAGCCTTCCTCAAGAAAATGGAAAGAGAAGAAGTTAATAACTTAATGGGACATCTCAAGCAACTGGAGAAGGAAGAACACTCCAACCCCAAACCCAGCAGAAGAAAAGAAATAACCAAAATCATTATTAATTGAATGAAATTGAAATTAAATGAATTAAATTAAATTAAATTGAATGAAATTGAAATTAAATTGAATTAAATTGAAAACAAAAGAATTATACAACAGATCAATAAATCCAAAAGTTGGTTTTTTGAAAAGATCAATAAAATAGATAAACCTTTGGCCAACCTAACCAGAAAAAAAAGGGTAAAATCTCTAATTTCATCAATCAGAAATGGTAATGATGAAATAACAACAGCCCCCTAAGAAATTCAAAAAAATCCTTAATGAATACTACAAGAAACTCTACTCTCAGAAATATGAAAATCTGAAAGAAACAGTCCAATACCTGGAAGTATGCCACCTACCAAGACTTAGCCAGAATGAAGTAGAAATGTTGAACGGGCCTATATCAAGTTGTGAAATAGCATCAACTATACAAAATCTCCCTAAAAAGAAAAGCCCAGGACCAGATGGCTTTACATCAGAATTCTACCAAACATTTAAAGAAGAACTAGTACCTATATTACTAAACCTCTTCCAAAATACAGAAAAAGAAGGAATATTACCCAACTCATTCTACGAAGCAAACATCACCTTGATCCCCAAAGCAGGGAAAGACCCAGCAAGAAAAGAAAATTATAGACCAATATCACTAATGAATATTGATGCTAAAATACTCAATAAGATCCTAACAAACAGAATCCAACAACACATCCAAAAAATTATACACCACGACCAAGTGGGATTTATCCCAGGGTCTCAAGGCTGTTTCAATATACATAAATCTGTAAATGTAATTCAGCACATAAACAAACTAAAAAATAAGGACCATATGATTCTTTCAATTGATGCAGAAAAAGCTTTTGATAATATCCAGCATCCCTTCATGATCAGAACACTTAAGAAAATTGGTATAGAAGGGATATTTCTTTCTTTTTTTTTTTTTCTTTTTGGCCGGGGCTGGGTTTGAACCCGCCACCTCCGGCATATGGGACCGGCGCCCTACTCCTTGAGCCACAGGCGCCACCCAGAAGGGATATTTCTTAAACTAATAGAGGCCATCTACAGCAAACCGACAGCCAATATCATATTGAGTGGAGTCAAATTGAAATCATTTCCACTTAGATCAGGAACCAGGCAAGGTTGCCCATTGTCTCCATTGCTCTTTAACATTGTAATGGAAGTTTTAGCCATTGCAATTAGGGAAGAAAAGGCAATCAAGGGTATCCACATAGGGTCAGAAGAGATCAAACTTTCACTCTTCGCAGATGATATGATCGTATATATGGAAAACTCTAGGGATTCTACTACAAAACCTTTAGAAGTGATCAAGGAATACAGCAATCTCTCAGGCTACAAAATCAACACCCATAAATCTGTAGCCTTTATATATACCAACAATAACCAAGCTGAAAAAACAGTCAAGGATGCCATTCCTTTCACATTAGTGCCAAAGAAGATGAAATACTTAGGAGTATACCTAACAAAGGATGTGAAAGATCTCTACAAAGAGAACTATGAAACTTTAAGAAAAGAAATAGCTGAAGATGTTAACAGATGGAAAAAAAATACCATCTCATGGCTGGGAAGAATCAACATTGTTAAAATGTCCTTACTACCCAAAGCAATATATAATTTTAATACAATTCCTATTAAAGCTCCATTGTCATATTTTAAAGATCTTGAAAAAATAATACTTCGTTTTATATGGAATCAGAAAAAACCTCTAATAGCCAAAACATTACTCAGCAATAAAAACAAAGCAGGAGGAATCACGCTAGCAGACCTGAGACTGTACTATAAATTGATAGTGATCAAAACAGCATGGTACAGGCACAAAAGCAGAGAAGTAGATGTCTGGAACAGCATAGAGAACCAAGAGATGAATCCAGCTACTTACTGTTACGTGATCTTTGACAAGCCAATTAAAAACATTCAGTGGGGAAAAGATTCCCTATTTAACAAATGGTGCTGGGTAAACTGGCTGGCAACCTGTAGAAGATTGAAACTGGACCCACACCTTTCACCATTAACTAAGATAGACTCTCACTGGATAAAAGATTTAAAGTTAAGACATGAAACTGTAAAAATACTTGAAGACAGTATATGGAAAACTCTTGAAGGAATCTGCCTGGGTGAATATTTTATGAGGAGGACTCCCCAGGCAATTGAGGCAGTATCAAAAATACACTACTGGGACCTGATCAAACTAAAAAGCTTCTGTACAGCCAAGAACACTGTCAGTAAAGCAAGCAGACAGCCCTCAGAATGGGAGAAAATATTTGCAGGTTATACCTCCGATAAAGGTCTATAACCAGAATCCGCAGACAACTCAAACGTATTAGCAAGAAAAGAACACGTGACCCCATCTCAGGGTGGGCAAGGGACTTGAAGAGAAACTTCTCTAAAGAAGACAGGCTCATGGCCTACAGACATGAATAAATGCTCATCATCCTTAATTATCATAGAAATGCAAATCAAAACTACTTTGAGATATCACCTAACCCCAGTAAGAGTAGCCCACATAACAAAATCCCAAAACCAGAGATGTTGGCGTGGATGTGGAGAAAAGGGCATCTTACACTGCTGGTGGGAATGCACACTAATACGTTCCTTCTGGAAGGATGTTTGGAGAATACTTAGAGACCTAAAAATAGACCTGCCATTCGATCCTGTAATTCCTTTACTAGGTTTATACACAGAAGATCAAAAATCACAATATAACCAAGACATCTGTACCAGAATGTTTATTGGAGCCCAATTCACAATTGCTAAGTCAAGGAAGAAGCCCAAGTGCCCATCGACCCACGGACTAGCAAATTGTGGTACATGTATACCATGGAATACTATGCAGCCTTAAAGAAAGATGGAGACTTTACCTCTTTCATGTTTACATGGATGGAGCTGGAACATATTCTTCTTAGCAAAGTATCTCAGGAATGGAAGAAAAAGTATCCAATGTACTCAGCCCTACTATGAAGCTAAATTATAGCTTTCACATGAAGGCTATAACCCAACTATAGCACAAGAATATGGGGAAAGGGCCAAGGAAGGGGAAGAAGGGAGATTAGAGTGGACGGAGGGTAATGGGTGGGGCCACACCCATGGTGTATCTTAGAATGAGTACAGGCGAAACTTACTAAAGGCAGAATACAAATGTCTACAAACAATAACTAAGAAAATGCCATGAAGACTACGTTGAACAGTTTGATGAGAATATTTCAGATTGTATATGAAACCAGCACATTCTACCCCTTGATTGCACTAATGTACACAGCTATGATTTAACAATAAAAAAAAAAGAAAAAAAGAAAAATAGACCTCGATCACTTACACATAAAGTCATGTGTATGTGATCACATGACCTTTAGGCCTCAGCCCGTCCTTTATGAGCCTGAGTCAGACCAGAATCATCAGGGGTATCTGCCAACATAGGGCTGGTGTGAGACTGGAAAGTGCTTCGCATGGAGCCTGCCATGGGAAGCACTTGGTGAATGTTAGTTGCTATTAAGGCACTGATGGCCCCTGCCTCATCTGACTAGGTTCTGTTTCACTCACTTTCCTACTCAGGTTCTTTCCTTGAAAATCTGTGAGCCTCAGCCCAGGCAAGTGAATGTACTGGGGCAGGCAGCTGACTTGGGAGCCCTGAGGTTTGGGTTATAATAAAACGCTGGTGTTAGATACAATTTTGCCTTTTAGTTCCTTAATTCCGAGATAGTAAAGTGAGATTGGTATAATTTGCCAGCAAATTAGTCTGTATTTCTTTTAGAGTGTAGCTTTAGAGCTGCAACTGGGACAGCAGGTGGATAGTTCTGCCTGGCTATGTGCATGGTCCTGCAGTGTGTGATGTAGGTGGAAGTGGTGGTGAGTACATCACTCTGGTATGTTGATCAGTAGTGATTAGGTAAGGTAGTCGAGGAGTAGCTGCTCATGCTCCCGCCTGACCTTCACCAGATGCTTTGGAGAAGTTTCAGCTATTGGTCTGGGCTTTGGGGGCCCAGGACCTGCCAAGAAGAGAGAGAGAGAAAGGCAGAGGTCCAGCTTGCATGCGCTCTGGCCAAGCCCTGTGCCTTAGCACTGGACAGTGTCCACTGGGAGGAAGGGTTGCCTATTCCCAGTTCGTCAGCCCAGAGGAGGTGCCATTTTTTTTGGAGACAGAGTCTCACTTTATTGCCCTCGGTAGAGGGCTGTGGCATCACAGCTCACAGCAACCTCCAATTCCTGGGCTTAGGCAATTCTCTTGCCTCAGCCTCCCAAGTAGCTGGGACTACAGGCACCTGCCACAATGCCTGACTGTTCTTTGTTGCAGTTTGGCCGGGGCCTGAACCCGCCACCCTCAGTATATGGGGCTGGTGCCCTACCCACTGAGCCACAGGTGATGCCTGAGGAGGTGCCATTTTAATTCGCTACCTTGCCAAGCTAAGCTCTCATCAAGACCCAGATCTTTTTCTTACTGGCATAAAGATGCTGTATGGAACAGCTTTGTCTTAATTATTTAATTGGGAAGCTTTTTTTTGTTTTGTTAATAGATTGGTTCTCACTGTGTTGTCCACGCTGGAGTGCAGTGGCTATTCACATGCATAATCACAGTGAACTATATCCTCTAATTCCTGGCCTCAAGCGCTCCTCCCACCTCAACCTCCCAAGTTGCTGGGACTTTCAGCTCGTGCCACCATGCCTAGAGGGAAACTTATTTTAGAGACACGGCTTAGGTGTGATATTAAGCTAGATGGGATGTAGATAGTACTACTTATTTTAAAATAAGACTAAATCAAGCAAAAATATAAACTTTAAATATTTTCCAGGTATACTATTTTAAAGAGATTATTTTACGTTAAAAATATGCAGCATGTTTCAGCACTTTGTGTGGCTCTCTGTGAAATGTGTAGGTGATGTATTCAATACCGGATATCTGACTGAGTAAGATAAACAGGGAACCTGCAGACTCATTTCGACAAATGAGGTTGTGGTTCCAGATGAGGCAGCTATAGTAAGAGGCCCAATGAAACAAACCACATCTCACTGTTCAGTAGTTGTATGAAAGCGTAATACAGCATTCAGAATCTGCAATGTGTACCTTTAGGTATTTTCTGTAAATGATGGCATAACCCAAAACAACTCTTAAGGATTGAGGAACAATAAAAGAATGCTTAGCAAAGTTGCAGGCGTTAAATTTTGTGAAATATATATATATAAAATATTTATATATCTGATAGATTATACATGTGAAATGTTCATCACTGATCTGTCAAACCTTTCTGAAACCAACTTGCTGATTGTGGTTGAATTCCAGAGAGCACTTGACTGTCTATTTGGGTGGAGCTTTCTCAGTCTAAGTTAAGGTATCTGGCCAGCCTGTGGATTGGTGCCCTTGGGTCAGGTGTCCACCCCCTTGTGCACTCAAGATCCTGAGCACAGCACCCTATGCAAGGAAAAGCCTGGAGTCACTTCCCTTGGGGATGGGAGGGAGGGAAGCAGCAAGGGGAGAGAAACAGAACAATTAGATGTGGAAGGCATTGGTGAGACACTGACCTTTCCCTGTGAAACCGCCCTTATTCTCTCCATCACAAGTTTTTGCTTCAGCTCTGCCCTTTTCCTTCACACCTCTTCCAACCCCCAGGTCCGCGGCCTTTGTCCCCCACTCAGGAGCCCTCTGCCTTTTCACCTGCATTCACAGGCCTCCTTCCATCCAGCCGCCTTTGCCCCTTGCCTGATTCCTTCCCTCTCTTTATTCGGAGACTCCTGAGGTTACCCCTTCTCTGTGAGAAGCCTTCTCTATTTCTATTCGTCTTTCCCCAGCCACACACCTGGCAGTGTCTTTTGGGAATCTGCTACTGTATGGGGCTTACAAAGCTCCCTTATGTCAAGAAGTTTACATTCAGTTTGTACATAAATTTGTCTGTGATATAATATTAGATTTCTAACTTCAGTACTGTTTTTCAAATAAAAAAAGCATTTTTCTGATTATTTGTGTTCATTTTTTACAAAAAATGAGACTAATGTAGAAAGATGAAGTAAAAGGTAAAAAGTAAAAGGTGTTTTCATCAGCTAGAGAGGTTTTCCATGAACAATTAGGCCAATTTTGTTCTAGACTTTGTTCCTGTGCACATTCTTATAAAAATGGGATATTACACGTGCTGTTTTGTAACTTGCTTTTGCATAAGACATAGAATGGGTTTGGGGGTTATAGACTGACATTTTTGCTTTTAAGGACTTTTTATGGAAGTATTTATACAGTGCACATACAGAAAAGCGCACAAAGCATAAGTTTACAGCTAATGCCTGAACCTTGTGCTTCATCCTCTCTGGTTGTACTCGTCGGCTAGATTCTCTCTTTTTTGGTTGCCATTTTGAAATTCTTTCTTCACTTTATCTTTGTTTTGTTTCATGAGTGGCAAAACTGATGACTTTATTCTCTATTTTGAATCTGGAAGAAATAACTAAAGCTAACATAGAAGTCCTCGTAGGTTTTTCTTTTTTTTTTTGGCTGGGGCTGGGTTTGAACCTGCCACCTCCGGCATATGGGACCGGCGCCCTACTCCTTGAGCCACAGGCGCCGCCCTCCTCGTATGTTTTTCAATAAACATATAAAATCTAATAAGGGAAAGCACACCATTTTCTGTCCGAGAGCATAAAATTGGCAAATGTTTGTGCTCTAGAGGTTTGGGTACCTGCCAAGGATGCTGGTGGTCTCCACATGCTCCATTTTTAAAAATTGACTTTTTTTTTTTGGTTTTTGGCCGGGGCTGGGTTTGAACCTACCACTTCCGGCATATGCGACCGGCGCCCTACCTACCCCTTGAGCCACAGGCGCCGCCCAAAAATTGACCTTTTTTGTGTATAGTTCTCTGAGCTTTAACATATATGTGCGTTCGTATAGCCGCTACTATAATGAGGATACACAACAGTTTCATCAACCCCCAGAACTTCCTCTTCTCGTCCCCTTTCGAGCCACATCCAATTCTTGGCAACCCCTCATCTGTTTCTCATCACTATGGTTTTGTCTTTTCCACAGTGTCATAGGAATGGAATCATGTAGTGCATATGTACTTTTAAGACTATCTTTTACTCAATGCAATGTGTCAGAGATTCAGTCTTGTATTTCATTAGTAGCTCCTTCCTTTTTATTGCTGAATGGTTTTCCATTGTAGGTAGGTACCCCGGTTTCTTTACTACTTCACTTACTGTAGGATGTTTGGATTGTTTGCAGTTTTTGGTGAGTATGAATGGAGCTCCTATGAATACTCATATCCAGTTTTTGTGTGAACATAGGTTGTTATTTCACTGGGGTTAATCCCTGGGAATGAAATTGTTGGGTCACAGAGTTAAGTGTATGTTTAACTGCACAAGTGTCCAGAGGGCTGTAAGGATTTGCCTTCTCACCAACAGTACATCATTAGAGTTCCACTGGCTCTGCCTCCTGGAACTTGCTTTTCTTTCTTTCTTTTTTTAAAGCCATTTTAACATTGTAATAGATGTGTAGCAGCATCTCATAATGGCTTTAATTTGCATTTCCCTAGTGGTGCCAAGCATCTTGTGCTTTTTTTTTTTTTATTGTTGGGGATTCATTGAGGGTACAATAAACCAGGTTGCACTGATTGCAATTGTTAGGTAAAGTCCCTCTTGCAATCATGTCTTGCCCTCATAAAGTGTAACACACACCAAGGCCCAACCCACCTCCCTCCTTCCCTCTTTCTGTCCCCCCCCCCATAACTATAATTGTCATTAATTGTCCTCATATCAAAATTGAGTACATAGGATTCATGCTTCTCCATTCTTGTGATGCTTTACTAAGAATAATGTCTTCCACATCCATCCAGGTTAATACGAAGGATGTAAAGTCTCCATTTTTTTTTAATGGCTGAATAGTATTCCATGGTATACATATACCACAGCTTGTTAATCCATTCCTGGGTTGGTGGGCATTTAGGCTGTTTCCACATTTTGGCGACTGTAAATTGAGCTGCAATAAACAGTCTAGTACAAGTGTCCTTATGATAAAAGGATTTCTTTCCTTCTGGGTAGATGCCCAGTAATGGGATTGCAGGATCAAATGGGAGGTCTAGCTTGAGGGCTTTGAGGTTTCTCCATACTTCCTTCCAGAAAGGTTGTACTAGTTTGCAGTCCCACCAGCAGTGTAAAAGTGTTCCCTTCTCTCCACATCCGTGCCAGCATCTGCAGTTTTGAGATTTTGTGATGTGGGCCATTCTCACTGGGGTTAGATGATATCTCAGGGTTGTTTTGATTTGCATTTCTCTAATATATAGAGATGATGAACATTTTTTCATGTGTTTGTTAGCCATTCGTCTGTCGTCTTTAGAGAAAGTTCTATTCATGTCTCTTGCCCATTGATGTAAGGGATTGTTGGCTTTTTTCATGTGGATTAATTTGAGTTCTCTATAGATCCTAGTTATTAAGCTTTTGTCTGATTGAAAATATGCAAATATCCTTTCCCATTGTGTGGGTTGTCTCTTTGCTTTGGTTATTGTCTCCTTAGCTGTACAGAAGCTTTTCAGTTTAATGAAGTCCCATTTGTTTATTTTTGTTGTTGTTGCAATTGCTATGGCAGTCTTCTTCATGAAGTCTTTCCCCAGGCCAATATCTTCCAGTGTTTTTCCTAGGCTTTCTTTGAGGATTTTTATTGTTTCATGCCTTAAATTTAAGTCCTTTATCCATCTTGAATCAATTTTTGTGAGTGGGGAAAGGTGTGGGTCCAGTTTCAGTCTTTTACATGTAGACATCCAGTTCTCCCAACACCATTTATTGAATAGGGAGTCTTTCCCCCAAGGTATGTTCTTGTTTGGTTTATCAAAGATTAGGTGGTTGTAAAATGTTAGTTTCATTTCTTGGTTTTCAATTTGATTCCAAATGTCTATGTCTCTGTTTTTGTGCCAGTACTATGCTGTCTTTTTTTTTTTTTTTTGTGGTTTTTGGCCAGGGCTAGGTTTGAACCTGCCACCTTCGGCATATAGGACTGGCGCCCTACTCCTTGAGCCACAGGCACCACCTAGTACCATGCTGTCTTGAGCACTATGGCTTTGTGGTACAGACTAAAATCTGGTATGCTGATGCCCCCAGCTTTATTTTTGTTACAGAGAACTGCCTTAGCTATACGGGGTTTTTTCCGGTTCCATACAAAACGCAGAATCATTTTTTCCAAATCTTGAAAGTACGATGTTGGTATTTTGATACGAATGGCATTGAATAGGTAGATTGCTTTGGGAAGTATAGACATTTTAACAATGTTGATTCTTCCCATCCATGAGCATGGTATGTTCTTCCATTTGTTAATATCCTCTGCTATTTCCTTTCTGAGGATTTCATAGTTTTCTTTATAGAGGTCCTTCACCTCCTTCATTAGGCATATTCCTAGGTATTTCATTTTCTTTGAGATTATGGTGAAGGGAGTTGTGTCCTTAATTAGCTTCTCATCTTGACTATTATTGGTGTACACAAAGGCTACTGACTTGTGGACATTGATTTTATATCCTGAAACATTACTGTATTTTTTGATGACTTCTAGGAGTCTTGTGGTTGAGTCTTTGGGGTTCTCTAAGTGTAAGATCATGTCATCAGCAAAGAGGGAGAGTTTGACCTCCTCTGCTCCCATTTGGATTCCCTTTATTTCCTTGTCTTGCCTAATTGTATTGGCTAGAACTTCCAGCACTATGTTGAATAGTAAAGGTGACAGAGGACAACCTTGTCTGGTTCCAGTTCTAAGAGGAAAAGCTTTCAGTTTTACTCCATTCAGTAAAATATTGGCTGTGGGTTTGTCATAGATAGCTTCAATCAGTTTTAGAAATGTGCCACCTATGCCTATACTCTTCAGTGTTCTAATTAGAAAAGGATGCTGGATTTTATCAAATGCTTTTTCTGCATCTATTGAGAGGATCATGTGATCTTTATTTTTGCCTCTGTTAATATGGTGGATAACGTTTATAGACTTCCATATGTTGAACCAGCCTTGCATCCCTGGGATGAAGCCTACTTGATCATGATGAATGACTTTTTTGATGATAAGCTGTAATCTATTGGCTAGGATTTTGTTGAGAATTTTTGCGTCTATATTCATGAATGAGATTGGTCTGAAATTCTCCTTTTTGTTTGGGTCTTTTCCTGGTTTTGGTATCAGGGTGATGTTTGCTTCATAGAATGTGTTGGGGAAGATTCCTTCTTCCTCAATTTTTTGGAATAATTTCTGCAGTACAGGAATAAGCTCTTCCTTGAAGGTTTGATAGAATTCTGGAGTGAAGCCATCTGGACCAGGGCATTTTTTGGTTGGAAGATTTTTTATTGTTTCTTTGATCTCAGTGCTTGAAATTGGTCTTTTCAGGAGCTCTATTTCTTCCTGGCTGAGTCTAGGGAGAGGGTGTGATTCCAAATATTGATCCATTTCTTTCACATTGTCAAATTTCTGGGCGTAGAGTTTCTGGTAGTATTCAGAGATTATCTCTTGTATCTCTGTGGGATCAGTTGTTATTTCCCCTTTATCATTTCTGATTGAGGTTACTAGAGATTTTACTTTTCTATTCCTCGTTAGTCTGGCCAATGGTTTATCTATTTTATTTATTTTTTCAAAAAACCAACTCCTTGTTTCATTAATTTTCTGAATGATTCTTTTGTTTTCAATTTCATTGATCTCTGATTTGATTTTGGATATTTCTTTTCTTCTACTGAGTTTAGGCTTAGATTGTTCTTCTTTTTCCAATTCCATAAGATCTCTTGTGAGATTGTTGATGTGCTCTCTTTCTGTTTTTCGAATGTAGGCATCTAAAGCGATGAATTTTCCTCTCAAAACTGCTTTTGCAGTATCCCACAGGTTTTGGTAGCTTGTGTCTTCATTGTTGTTATGCTCAAGGAAGTTAATGATTTCCTGTTTTATTTCTTCCCGCACCCATCTGTTATTCAACAGAAGATTGTTTAATTTCCATGCCTTTGGGTGGGGTCGAGCATTTTTGTTAGAGTTGAGTTCCACCTTTAGTGCCTTATGGTCTGAGAAGATACAAGGTAAAATTTCAATTCTTTTGATTCTGTTGATATTTGTTTTGTGTCCCAGGATATGATCAATTTTGGAGAATGTTCCATGGGGTGATGAGAAGAATGTATATTCTTTATCTTTGGGATGGAGTGTTCTATATGCGTCTATCAAGCACAGTTGTTCTAGGGTTTCCTTTAAATCTCTTATATCCTTGTTTAATTTCTGTTTAGAGGATCTGTCCAGCTCTGTAAGAGGAGTGTTAAGGTCCCCTGTTATTATGGTATTATCAGATATCATATTGCTCAGACTGAGTAAGGTCTGTTTCAAGAATCTGGGAGCATTTAAATTGGGTGCATAGATATTTAGAATTGAAACATCTTCTTGTTGTATTTTTCCCTTGACCAATATAAAGTGACCATCTTTGTCTTTTTTGACTTTAGTTGCTTTAAATCCACATGTATCTGAAAATAAGATTGCAACTCCTCTTTTCTTCTGAATTCCATTTGCCTGAAAAATTGTCTTCCAACCCTTGACTCGGAGCTTTAATTTGTCTTTTGAAGCCAGGTGTGTTTCTTGCAGACAGCAAAATCCATTTGCTTGTGTTTTTTAATCCAGTCAACCAATGTATGTCTCTTCAGTGGGGAATTCAAGCCATTAACATTTATTGAGATAATTGATAAGTGTGGTAGTATTCTATTCGTCTTATTTTGTGAGAGTCCATTGCTTACTTTTATCTTTTGCATCAGTGTGGAGGTTAGGTTCTGTCCTTTAATTTATGAGTTCTTACTTTGCTGCTGATCCATTGTGGTGGTCAGTGTGCAGAACAGGTTGAAGTATTTCCTGTAGAGCTGGTCTTGTTGTGGCGAATTTCCTCAATGTTTGTATATCCGTAAATGATTTGATTTCTCCGTCAATTTTGAAGCTTAGCTTAGCAGGGTACAGAATTCTGGGCTGGAAATTGTTCTGTTTAAGTCGATTAAAGGTAGATGACCATTGTCTTCTTGCTTGGAAAGTTTCATTAGAGAAGTCTGCGGTCACTCTGATGGATTTGCCCCTATAGGTCAACTTGTGCTTACTCCTGGCAGCTTGCAGAATCTTTTCTTTTGTCTTGACTTTGGACAGGTTCATCACAATGTGTCTTGGAGAAGCTCGGTTAGAGTTGAGGCGACCTGGGGTCCGATATCCCTCTGAGAGCAGTGTGTCAGAATCTTTGGTGATATTTGGGAAATTTTCTTTTATAATATTCTCTAGTATGGCTTCCATTCCTCTGGGGCATTCTTCTTCCCCTTCTGGAATTCCTCTAACTCGTATGTTGGAACGTTTCATAAAGTCCCATAATTCTGACAGTGAACGTTCTGCTTTCTCTCTCTTCTTTTCTGCCTCTTTTACTATCTGTTTTATCTCAAAAACTTTGTCTTCCACCTCTGAAATTCTTTCTTCTGCATGGTCTAACCTGTTTCTGATACTTTCCATTGCATCTTTAAGTTCCCTGATTGACTGTTTCATTTCCTTCAGCTCTGCTATATCCTTTTTATATTCTTCGTATCGTTCATCTCTTATTTGATTCTGTTTTTGAATTTCCTTTTGGTTATTTTCCACTTTATTAGCAGTTTTCTTCATTGTTTCCATCATTTCTTTCATTGTTTTCAACATGTGTATTCTAAATTCCCTTTCTGTCATTCCTGACATTTCTGTATAGGTGGAATCCTCTGCAGTAGCTACCTCATGGTCCCTTGGCGGGGTTGTTCTGGACTGGTTCTTCATGTTGCCTGGAGTTTTCTGCTGATTCTTCCTCATGAGTGATTTCCTTTATCTGTTTCCTTGCCCTAATTTTCCTTTCACTTCCTCTTGTCTTTAAGTTCTCGTGCCTGTGGACTAAGGGTTACAGGACCAGAAGGGTGAGAAGGTTGAAGAGCAAAAAAGGGATGAAAGAAAGGAGGACCGAGTGATAAGAAAAAAAAAAAGAAAAATAGAGAAAGGAGAGGGGGTGGGTAAAAGGAATATTGACAAAAAGAAGAGAGGCACAGAAAGAGGGAGACAGAGCAATATAGGTGTACAGTAGGGTACTTTGGTACAACCTTAAAAAAAAAAAAAACCACCTTCTGGGGGTGCCCAGTTGGGTGGTTCCCTTGAGGTCAGCAGCTCTTTGCTAACCTGATCAGACACAGTACCCCACCTCCACCAAGTAGAGAGGAAAGACAAAAATGCTATAAATCAAACCAAAACAAGCAAACAGAAAACTTTACGGGATAAAATTGGCTGGAAAAACCAAATAATAGCGGTAGAAACACTAACAAAAATGAAGTTCTAATTATTGAAATAGGCAGCAATGGGAAATTATAATTAAACTAGAAAAATTGAGAAAGAAAAAGGATCTGTATGGAAAAGGTTGAACTTAAAAAACAAAACAACAATGAACAACATCAAAATAAACAAAAAAAACAACCAAACCAAAAAAAAAAAAAAACACAACCAAAAACAAAGCAGTATGTATATGTTATTGAATATTGTCTGGGCAACATGTGGTCTTCTGGGGTATGAGATGTTAATCACAGTTCTGATACGACTAGAGGCTGCTAGTTTCTCAAACCCCAGCAGGTAGACACCCTAAATCTCTCTTCAGCCCACTTAAAAGGCACTTTGCGCTTGTTCACTTGCTGAGCAGAAGCTTTCCCAGGGAAGTGCTTGTTGCTGGAATCACTGCTGAAGTGGATATCCACTTACCCTGTGTGCCAAAACTGGTCTCCCTCTGCCCCCAGGGTTAGGGCTGCAAGGCGGCTCAGACTCCGCCCTTAGGCTACTTGGTCCTGGGTTACCAGCTCCCACCCAATTCCAGCTCTGCAACCCTGAGGGCGGAGCTTGCCGGGGCAGATCGCTCACAATGGCTGCGGGTGACCCAGAGCCAAACACCATGAGCTCCGTCTGGCTCAGCGGCTCAGACTGGGGCCCTAGACAAAGGCCAAAGTTCTCCACACTCCCCCTCAGGCTCTCCCCAAGGCAGTTCAGCTGAGTGCCAAGTCCAAAGACACCAAAACAGTTCACAGGTAAGGCCTTTCTGGTTTGCAGTCTCGCTGCTACTGAACTTACAGTTGTGGGCGGGTTTAGACAGATTGAACACACGCGACCACTTGCCGGTTTTCCACTGTTTTAGTCCTCCTCTTGGGGTCCAGAAGTCTCTCGCTGACTCCCTGTATCCTCTCAGGGGTGATGATAGGCAGATCCCACCAGGCAGAGATGCCTGGAGTCCTATCTCCCCAGACTCACGGTGCCCAGATGCAAGGAAGCTGTTACTCAGCCGCCATCTTGCTCCGCCTCCTGCATCTTGTGCTTTTTTGCCGCCTGTGTGTTCTCTTGGGCGAAGTATCTTCAAATCATCTTAGGGGGTAGTTTGTTTCCTTACTGTTGAATTTTGAGAGTTCTGTATATATTTTAGATAAAGACCTTTGCCAGATATGTGACTCACAAATATTTGTAACTCAGTCTGGTCATTTGTTTTGCAAACAAAAGTTTTTAATTTTGGTGAAATTCGGTTCATCAATTTTTTTCTTATAGATTCTGCTTCTAGTGTCACACCTAAGAACTATTCTCAGGTTGTAAAGATTTTCTCCCATGTGTTCTTCTAAGATTTTGTTATTTTTTATTTCACATTTATATCTATGATCCCTCTTGAGTTAATTTTTATTTTTTTTTAAGACAGAGTCTTGCTATGTTGCCCCAGCTGACCTCGAACTCCTGGGTCCAGGTGGTCCTTCTGCCTTAGCTTCCCGAGTAACTGGACTACAGGTGTGTGCCACCATGCCCAGTTTTGGAGTTAATTTTTATACCTAGTGAAAAATTTATTTTTCAAGGACCCAATAAGGAAGGAATAGTAGGTAAAAAATTGAGATCAAATTCATCTGAGTATATTCACCTATTGATGTGCAGTTGTTCCAGCGCTGTTAGTGGGAAAGATTTGCCTTTCTCCATTGAGTTGTCCTTTTCCCCTTTGTCAAAAATCAATTGGCCATTTCCTGCTGTTCAGAAGGTAAAAAAAAAAAAAAAAAAGTCAATTGGCTGTAGTTTCTTATGTCTGTTTCTGGGCTGTTAATCTATTTCATTAATCTGCGTGTCTATCTTTTCATTAATAGCACACTACCATTTTAGTTCCTTTAACTTTGCTTGATTCCTTTAGAATCAGCTCATCTGTATCTACTAAAATTGTCCCTGGGATTCATCTAGATTTATAGAATTTGTGGAAATTTGATATTTTAACTATATTAAGTTTTCTAATCCATGAACAGAGTATGTCTGTCTGTTTATTTAGGTTATTTTGATACCTTTTTTCAGTGTTCTATAGTTTTCAGTGTGCAGGTCTTTTACATTCTTTGTAAGATTTATATCTTAAGTATTTCATTATTTTCAGAGCTATTATAACTTATATATATATCTAGACAACTATTTTAAATTGCACACAAACTTTATGGATACCCTGTATAGGTATATTTTACTTTATTTAATAAATTTTATTTAATAAATTTTTTGGTTTCTGATGATTTATTGCTTATTGATTTTTTTTTTACGTGTTGACCTTGTATCCGGCAGCCTTGCTAACTCACTTATTAGTTCTGGGAGCTTTTTTATAAATTCTCATGGGATTATCTACCTAGACAATCATGCTGTCTACTATATATATATATATATTTTTTTTTTTTTTGTCTTTCCAGTGTATATACCTTCTTTTTTTTTGTACTAAGATTTTCAGTACCATGTTGAATATGAGTGGTAAGAGGCGATGTCATCACCTTATTCCTCCAGTTGGGGGAAAGCATTCCTTTCCCTACTCAATATGATGTTAGATATAGATTTTTTTTTTATAAATGTCCTTTTTCTGGTTAAGAAAATTCTCTTCCAGGTTTACTGACAGCGTTTATTATTAAAGAGTGCTGAGTTTTGTCAGATGTTTTTTCTGCATCAATTGATAAATGTTGTGTTTCTTTTCCTTAACGTGTACATCTATTGATTTTTTGAAAACCATACCAGCCTTTTTGGTAGGATATATCACAATTTGGTGTGGTGCATGATTCCTTTTACATACTGCTGAATTCAAATTCCTGGTATTTTGTTGAGAACTTTTGTGTCCGTGTTCATGAGTGTTATTGGTTTGTAGTATTCTTTTCTTGATCTGTCCTTGGTTTTGTTATTGAGGTAGTGCTGCCTTCATCCTATGAGCTGGAAAGTGTTTCCTCTTCTGTTTTCTGGAAGACATTTTATAAGATTAGCATCTTTTTTTTCACTTTATCACTCTCGGTAGAGTGCTGTGGCATCACAGCTCACAGCAACTTCCAACTCCTGGGCTTAGGTGATTCTCTTGCCTCAGCCTCCCGAGCAGCCGGGACTACAGGTGCCTGCCACAATGCCCGGCTATTTTTTTGTTGCAGTTTGGCCTGCGCCGGGTTTGAACCCGCCACCCTCTGTCTATGGGGCTGGCACCCTACTCACTGAGCCACAGGCACTGCCCTCAGCTCTTTCTTATTTCTTGTTTGGGGACTACTTTGATCTTTTTCTAGTTTCGTAATGTAGAAGTTTAGATTGTTGATTTGAGAGCCTTGTTCCTTTCTAATATAAGCATTCAGTGTTCTAAATTTCCCTCTAAACACTGATCTAGTTGCATCTCATACATTTTAATAAGTTGCATTTTCATTTTCATTCACTGCAAAGCGTTTTTTTCTAGTTTCTGTTGAAACTTTCTCTCTGACCCATTGATTATCACATGTATGTTGTTTCATTGCCAAGCGTTGGGAGAATTTCTAATCATCTGTTGTTCTACATTAGTTTCATTATGGTTAGAGGACATACTTTGTGTGCTTTCAATTCTTTTAAGTTATTGACGTTTGCTTTATGATCCAAGATACGGTCTATGTGGGTGATGTTCCTTGTATTCTTAGGAAGCCTGGACAGTATAAGCTCCTATTGATAGGCAAAGTGTTCCGGAAATGTCAGGGTCATTTGATCGAAGGTGTCGTTTTAGCACTTCTCTATCGTTTATAACATTGTGGTAACGTATACGTAACATAAAAGTTACCATCTTTTTAAGTGTATAGTTAGTAGGGTTAGGTATATTCATATCATTGTGCTACCAATCTGTACAAAATTTTCATCTCCTAAAACTAAAGCACTATATACCCATTAAACAATTCCCCATTTACCCTTCCACTTATGCAGCTCCCTGGCAGCCACCATTTTACTTTGTGAGTTTTAGAACACTAAGTACTTCATATAAGGGGAATCATGTTTTGGGTATCTTTTTGTTACAGTCTTACATTGTAATGTCTTAAGGTTTCATCCGTGTTGTAGCATGTGTCAGAATTTCCTTTTTAAGGCTCAGTAATATTCCCTTATAGACCACATTTTGTTTACCTGTTCATCTGTCGATGCATACAGGGTGTCCATAAAGTTTGTGTGCGGTTTAAAATAGTCGTGTGGTTTAAATTGCACACAAACTTCATGGACACTTCATTTGCGTTCACCTTGTGGCTACTGTGAATAATGGTGCTGTGAAACTAAGTGTGCATGTATCTCAGGAAGACTCTGCTTTTATTTCCTTTGCATGTATACTTAGAAATGGAATAGTAGATCAGATGGTAATTATCTTTTAAATTTTTGGAGTAACCACCAAACAGTATGGTAACCACCATACTGTTTTCTATAACGGCTGCACTATTGCTATGTTCCCAGCAACATTGCACAGGAGTTTCAGTTTCTCTACATTTTTACCAACACTTATTTTCTGTTTTTTTGATAGTAGCTATCTTACTGAACGTGAACTGATATTGTGTGGTTTTGATTTGCATTTTCCTAATGATAAGTGATGTTGAATATTTCTCTTCACGTTCCAGTTGGCTATTTGTATGTCATCTTTGTAGAAATAAATGTCTATTCAAGTTCTTTGTTCATTTTTGTTTTTCATTAGAAATAGGGTCTCACTGTGTTGCTCAGGCTGGATTCAAACTCCTGGACTCAAGCACTCCTCTCAAGTAGCTGGGACTACAGGCTCTGTTCTTAGTTGTATACGTATTTAGGGTTGTTACATATAATCAGTGAATTGGACTTTTTAATATTATGTAACATTCCTTTTTATCCTTGATAATTTTCTATGCTTTGAAGTCTCTTTTGTCTGATATTAATATGGTCATACCAACTTTCCCTGATTGGTGTGTGTTTGGTATATCTTTTTCCATCATTTTTCTTCTAACCTACCTATATCATTATAGTTGAAGTAGGTTTCTTTTTTCTTTTTTTTTAGAGACAGAGTCTCACTAGGTTGCCCTCGGTAGAGTGCTGTGGCATCACAGCTCACAGCAACCTCCAGTTCTTGGGCTTAGGCGATT
Organism: Nycticebus coucang; assembly: GCF_027406575.1. Lineage (NCBI taxonomy): Eukaryota > Metazoa > Chordata > Mammalia > Primates > Lorisidae > Nycticebus > Nycticebus coucang. Next base: position 165,021,194 of record NC_069781.1, on the reverse strand, counting down.
CTCTTGCCTCAGCCTCCCAAGTAGCTGGGACTACAGGCGGCAGCCACAACACCCGGCTATGAAGTAGGTTTCTTATAAGCATTGTATATTTGGGTCTTATTTTTTAATCCTCTGACAATCTCCATTTTTAATTAGTATATATATTAGTATATGTTTAGACCATTTATGTTTAGTGTTATTATTAATATGTTTGGATTTAAATCTACCATTTTATTTTTTATTTCCTGCTTGTTCCTTCTGTTTTGTTCTTCTCTTTTCCCTTTCTCTTTTCTTTTGGATTTGTTGAATATTTGTTAGTATTCCCAGAATTGATCTGTTGAGTTTTGACTGTTTTAAGTGTTAACTGTAGGAATTGCATTGTACATAATTTGAGAGTTTATAGTTTACTACTATTTTTTGGGGGGAGGCCCCAGGAATACTATGTTGAGAATATAATTAATATTTTATTACTTAAGATAAAATATGGAAACCTTGTTACTACCTAGGTTCTTTTTACCCTTCTACATTGTTTTAGTTGTCAAATACATTGATATCCCAACAGACAATGTTAAAAGTTTGCTTTTGACCATCATGCATGTTTTAAAAACTTCAGAGGATTTATATTTTATATTTACCCAGGTTTTTACCGTTTCTATTGTTCTTCATTCACTACCAACGTTCCAGGTTTCCCTCTGATATCATTTCCATTATATTTGAAGAACTTTATAGCATTTCATTTAGAGAAGGTTTGTTGGCTATGAGTTCTCTTAGTTTTCCGTTATCTGAGAATGTTTTTGTTTTACATTTATTCCTGAAGGATATTCTGATTGGATATTGAATTCTGGATTGTTAGTTTGTTTCTTAGCACTTTAAAAATGTTATTTCACCTCTTTCTGGCCTCCATGGTTCCTAATAATATATCTGCATCATTGTTCAAATCATTGTTTCTGTAGATGAAATGCATCATTTTTCTCTGGCTGCTTTCAGAGTTCTCTTAGTTTTTAGAAGTTTGATTATGTTTCATCTGGGCATAAATTTCTTAGTTTGCTGTGCTTCTTTAATCTTTAAATTGATGTCTTTTACCAAATAAGGGAAGTTGTCAGCCACTATGTCCTCAAGCCCTTCTTCTGTTTCTTGCTCTTTCTACTTTCCTTTTGTGACCCTAATCACACAAATAGTAGACCTTGTTGTATTGTCCCATAGGTCCCCGAGGCTCTGTTTATTTTTTTCTCTTTGTTGTTCAGATTTTGTAATTTCCATTAATCATCTTCAAGTTCACTGATTCTTTTTCTGTTAGCAACATTCTGCTATTGAGCCCTTCCATTTTTATTTTGGATATTGTGTTTTATAGTTTAATATTTCCATTTGCAGCTTCTTTATATTTTCTGTTTCTTTATTGAGACTTTTCATTTTGAGAACATGCATCATGCATTTTACTGTAGCTGCTTTATAATCTGATAATCCCATCAAACTGTCATCTTGGCATGGGCATCTTTGATTACCTTTTTGCATGTGAACTGAAACTTACTATGAAGAATGTTGTTTTTTTTATATATAAATTAAACTTTATTTCTTCATTTTCATTTAAAGCTTGATTTTATAAAGTACAGACCAAAAAATTTTAAGAGTTCTGTATCATGGTAAATTAAACAGTAGAAATATCCATTGCTTCATAGGTTCAATTTTCATAAAATAGATGAAAATGTATTCAATATGGGAACTATACAATAAAATAAATGACAAAAGGACCTAATAAACAAGTATCTCATTACTTATGGATTATTACTTACTTTTAGGATTTAAACAAAGATTCTGAATATTCGTTCTTCTTTTGTTGCATTTTATATATTTAAATTTCTCCCTACATATGTTGAATCAAGTTACTTGACCAAAATGTCTGATTTAGGAAAGCACTTAGCTTTACAGCAAGTTTTCCCATCTACAGTTATTGCCTTTAAAGAAATTAACATTACAATGTTAATTTGAAATTACCATTACAAAAATTTGCTGGTTCCCTCTAAACACTGTGCAATAAACTCACCATGTCAATCCTATGGTTAAGTCAGACAGGTACCCCCCAAATGGGACAATTACACATAGTTCGGTAAAGTATAACGCTGGTTTTCCTCTTCTCACAATTAACTAATGAAATAAAACATTCAACTATGGTTGATTTGGTTTCAGGAAAACCACATTTAAAAATTACATACTACATGTTTTGCCTCATCTCATCCTTCAGTCCCTGACAGGAATTATGTGGGCTGCCATGCTGTTTACTTTGTGGAATGTAGTGGTAAGTGAACGAAGGTGGACTTCCTCAGAATTGGTAATGAACTGGTAATGAGCCCAGACTTCCCGTTTTTCAGGTACAACCAAGTCTTTGTCTGTATATCAGTAGATCAAATGAACAAGAAACTTCCAATAGTGGCAGAAATGTCCCTGTAGCTGTGTTCTGTCTGAGCACTGAACGGAATTCATCCTGGAGAGCTTTCTGAGGCTTTTCTCTGGGTGCGCTATCATCTTTTGTAGTCTTGTCACATTCAATATCAAACTGCCATCTTTCAAGGACCTCACCACTTTAGATATTTGAGATAACTACACCCAGTTTTTGAATACTTGTACAACCAGTCTTTTGGTGGTTCCACCGCATTGTTTACGTATTTTTTGAGCTCAAGATCAGTAGTTACTCAGCAAGGTGAGTTCATATTTCTGCACTCGTGTAAAGGTTTCAAATGGATATATGCCACGCTGGTATAAAATGCTGTTGATGCCAAATGAGAACTCGGCCACGATTTCGGCGCTCCCTTGCAAGGTGATACCCTGCTCCCGGGACAGATGCAGCGTCATGGCCAGGCCCACGGATGAACAAGAATGTTGATTTTTATTTTGTTTTCTTTTAGAAGGCAGTTAGTCTGGTTGGATTCAGATAGCAAGTTTGACCAGTATTCCGTGGGTTGAAAATTCAACGTCACTTAATATTTCAAAGCCTTTGCAGTGCTCTTTGGATCTTTCCTTCATACATGCCGCCCAGTGGCCAGTCTGGGACCTGGGTGGTGACCTGTCACCATAGTTCAGTTCTTTAAGTAAGTCTTTACTATTCTGTTTAGGGTCATTCCACACCTGGACAGCTGGTGGTGAGCCCAGGAGTTTATAAACTTTATAGGTTTGGGCTCGGCGCTTGTAGCTCAGTGGTGAGGGCGCCAGCCACACACACTGGGGCTGCCAAACAACAATGACGACTATAACCAAAAAATAGCCGGGCGTTGTGGTGGGTGCCTGTAGTGTCAGCTACTTGGGAGCCTGAGGCAAGAGAATCACTTAAGCCCAAGAGTTTGAGCTTGTTGTGAGCTGTGGTGCCCCGGCACTCTACCAAGGGTAACATAGTGAGACTTCTCAAAAAAAAAAAAAAAATTATGGGTTTGATTTTTTTGGTTTATAAGCAAACTTTATGGCCTTGTTTTCTCCCTTTATCTTCCTCTTTCTGTTTCTTTTTTTCTTTCTCTCTTTCTCTTTCTTCCTTTCTCTTCTCTTTCTCCTTCTCCTTGGTACTTTCTGATACTTAAAATTCTCCCTTTCAGATCTGTGTCCTAAAAGCTAGCACTTTAGTTACCCTACTTTGTTGTACATTCGCCATAGCTGTGTCCCTGTTCTGGGCCTCGTGATGGAAGGAAAGGGAACAAAATCAGTGGAAGGGGTTCACATGCCCTCTTGGAATTCTGGTTCCTCTGAGTTGACTCTCTGAGAGTTTGGGGTGTCTTTAAGGCTGCTGTGGATGTGTCCTCCTCTGCTCTGTCAGGATTGCCTGGAGTCTGGAATATAAGAGAGAATGAAAGAAAAATGTTTAAAAAAGAAAATAAAAACTAGGATCGTTCCCAACATCTATGAGTGTTAGGAATCCCCTTGCCCGTTGCTTTAGCCTGAACTAGGGGTATTGTCCTGGATTCCCTCTGTCTACACTTGATTCCCTTTTCTGGGTTGGAGGCAGCTTGTGAATCTAAGTAGTATTAGAGGAAAAATAGGAACCTGACCCTTGGTTCAGTGGCACTTTGAATTCTGATCGTTTTCCCCATCTGCCTACTCCTGGTTATTTTTCAGAGTTCTGGAAGCTGCTCTATGCATCGTTACCAGGTTTGATAGCAGCACCCAGTGAGAGAGACAGGCTGGATTGCACCTACTTCATTAACTGGAACCGTAATTCCAAAATTGTGATATTTGGAAGCTTTCTAATTTGGTTTTTGGTGTCTGTTTTTATTGTCTTTTAGCCAAATAGGCCTATTGGCTTTACAGGCTGCTTGGGCCCTGGTTTGCTTAGACTAGAGATGATTCACAGTGCTGTGGTGTTTTGGTTTTTTGTTTGTCTCATTTTTGGAGTGAGGAAATGTTTTAAATATCACGCTGGGATATTCCTGGCAAGTGCAAAGAATCATATAAAAGGATCCATTTTAATAAAGTTTGGGCTTAATATCTTTCATGTTAATGAACAGATTTCTGTCTGTGGATGTGAAACCAAAGCACTCTAAAAAGATTTGTGACCACGCAGCTTACCCACCTCCCCACCAAAAATGAAAAGAATCTTTTACTTTGCTCTTAACTGCATTTAGCTTTAGCATGATTGATGTCACCTAAAATTACCAAGTCTATCCTCATGTAGCTACTTTTCTTAGATCTGTTCTCCTGTTTTCTATATTCCTATAGCTGAATCTTTGAACCATAAATTTATGCTAGAAGAGGCCACTTATAGTACCAATCCAGCTGATGTTAGGATAATTTTGAAGCTTATCATCTTACAACTTAACGATCTCAACTCTGTTATCTACAAATATTGCAGGTGATTAACTACCTTTGTATGTTTTCTCCCCAGTACAGTAGAACCTCCATAGTTGACCACCTCCCTACATTGACCATCTGCTTAAATTGACCTAATTTTTGTGGACTGGAGATGCTATACACATACGTATCAGTACAGTAGGCCTAGTTGGAACTTATGTCGGTCACCTCTGTATGTTGACCAGTTTGTTACAGTCCTTTGGGTGTTCGACTTACAGAGGGTCTACTGTAATTTCTAGAATCTAAAGTGGTCCTTCACCTGAGCCTGTATTCTAGGCTGACACAGAACATTAATTATCACCCTTTGGGTAGCATCCAGTTACCTGTGGAAGTGGCTTAATGATTATTTATTAGACGCATGTTCATTCCCAGCGGGTGGTTGGTCATTGCCCAGCTGTTTTACTGAGTATCTGTTCAGGGACGGTGGAGCAGGGAAACAGCAATACGTGATTCTTGAGACAAGCGGTTAGCTGGTAGAAACTCAGGAACAGCTCTCCTGGGGGCACTTCCGCACTTCGCACAGTGAGCAGGACAGGGAAGAGCTGACCAGGGCCACGGGGCAGCATGTGATATGTGTTTTGAGGAGGAGGCGGGAAGCCTGCAGAGGGAGAGCCTGACCATGGAGAGATCAGGACAAATTTCCCAGAGGAGCTTACACTTACCTCTTTATCTGGTTGTTTTAAAATTATCACACAAGTAATACACCAATTTATTTCACTTTAAGGGGGAAAAAAATCAGAAAATATCAGTAAGTTAAAAGAAGAAAATAAATTTCCTGGAATCTAATAAGATAAGCACCGTTCACCTTGTATGTAACACTTTGTCCACGTGTATATTTATTTACTCTCTATGTGTATGTGCACGTATGTAACATATAAATTGCTTTGTAATGTAGTTGTTTTACGCATGCCTCTTTTTATCAGTAGGCTTTACGACATTCTCCATTTTTCTTTTAAATTTCCATATTATAAATTTCATGTTTTATGGCATACAGTTCTGTGCATTTTAACAAATGTTTAGTCCTATGTCCACCACCATAATTAAGGTACAGAATGGTTTCATCACACTTACCCCACCCCCTCCAAATTGTCTGTTGCTGTTCTTTTCTTGTCAACCCCTCCCTCTACATCAGCTGACCCCTGCCCCTTCCTATAGTTTTGCCTTTCCCAGAATGTCACATAAATAGAATCATACTGTACGTAGTAACCTCCCTGACTTTTTTTTTTTAAGAGATGGAGTTTCTGTCACCTGGCTAGAGTGCAATGGCACTATCATAGCTCACTGCAACCTTGAACTCCTGGGTCAAGTGATCCTTCTGCCTTAGCCTCCCAAATTGCTGGGATTATAGGCATGAGCCAACTCACCCCACTGTATGTAGCCTTTTGAGTCTTTTTCTTCATTTCACATAATGCACTTGAGATTCATTTTTGTTCTGTATATCAATAGTTTGTTCCTTTTTAGTACTGAGTAGTATTCCATTTTGTAGATGTACCATTGTTTGTCCATTTGCCGACTGAGGGACATTTGGATTGTCTGCATGTTTTGGTGATTTTGACTAGAGTTGCTGTAAACATTTGCATACAGCTAGTTTGTATGATCATAATTTTTATTTCTCTGGGGCAGATACCTAGGAATGAGATTGCCAGACTATGTGATAACTGTATGTTTAACTTTTTTTAATTAAAAATTTTTTTTGCAGACAAGGTCCTATTGCATGGACACCAGTAAGATAGAAGCTGCTTGTCTCACTTGCAGTAGAGCTAAAGTTGATTGGTGGGTGCCTGATCCATATTTGAAATTCCTCATCAACCTAGTGGCTTTAACAGCCACTGATAATCATGGTGTGGGTCAGCCATTGTCATGAGGGTGGGAGATGTTGCCCACTCCAGGGGCACTTGACAGTATCTGGAGACGTTTTTGGTCGTCAGCCCTTGAGATTGGGAGAGTATTGCCACCTAATGCCTAGAGGCCAGGGTGCTGCTAAACATCATACAATGTACAAGACAGCCCCCCACAACAAAGAAGTATCTGGCCTAAAATATCAGTAGTGCTGAGTTTGAGAAATGTGTTCTGGGGTCCACTGTGGTATCAGGATTTTGAAAAGAATCTCAGATGAACCAAATACAAGAACCACTGACATAGATCAAGGGCTGTAGGAAATCAGAGAGAGATGAAACTGGTTTGGGCTGAGGAAAAACCCATAGAAAGCTTTAGTGGAAGAAGGATGACTTGAATGGGAATTAGAATAACTTTGATTAAATAAACAGAAAAAAAATTTTGTTTTGAGTCCATCAAAGTTAACAACCTCTCGTTTTCAGATGGATTGAAAACCTAGGCCTAAACCATTTGAAAATGATGATTTTCTAATTCTGTCATTCCTACATTTATTAGCTGGGATTCTGTAAGGCACTCCTCATCATCCATTTGATTATCCTGAAATAGTTGGTTTAGGAAAGTCAAGGCAAATGCTTGATCCTTTTCCTTTATTTTATTTACAGATGAAATCAAGCTCTGTTGCCTAGGCTGGATCTCAGTGGCGTGATCATATTGCACTGTAGCCTTGAACTCCTGGGCTCAAGCAATCCTCCCACCTCAGCCCCCAGAGTAGCTGGGACTACAGGCAAACATCATCATGGACAGCTAATTTTAAAGGTTTTTGTAGAGATAGGGTCTTGCTTTGTTACCCAGGCTGGTCTTGAACTACTGGTGTCAAGCAGTCTTCCCACCTTGACCTCCCCAAGTACTGGGATTACAGGCACGAACCATTGTGCCTGACCCTTTTTCCTTCATTAATTTTCCTAATAACAAGCTGATGTTTTAACGACCTCCAAAGGTGAACAATGGGTTCTTTATTCCCTCTTCATAATGTCAATACAAACCCTTAGATTTTATGTATTTAATATATTTCAATATTTTGTGGTCATTTAAAAAGACTTTACTTTGAAATAATTTCAAAGTCAAAGGTTGCAAGAGTAGTACAAAAATAATACATGCTTTCACCTGGAATCTTCAAATGTTAATTTTTTTTTTTTTTGAGACAGTCTCACTGTGGCCCAGGCTAGAGTGCCAGGGCATCGTCCTACCTCACAGCAACCTCAAACTTATGGGCTCAAGCGATCTTCTTGCCTTAGCCTCCCAAGTAGCTGGGATCATAGGTGTATGACACAATGCCTGGCTGATTTTTCTATTTTTGGTAGAGACAGGGTCTCGCTATTGATCAGACTGGTCTTAAACTCTCAAGATCAAGCTATCCTCCCAGAGTGCTGGGATTACAGGCATAAGCCACTGTGCCCGGTCCAAATGTTAACTTTTTACCACATCAACTTTAGCCTTTCTCTCTCTCCCCCCTTCCTCTCTCTCTGTTTATATATGCTTATGTGTATGTATATTTATATAATATTTTAAGTCTTTTGAGAATACATTGCAGACTTTTTGTGCTTTTTTATCCCCCAAAAGTCAGTGTCCTGAAGACAAAACCACTTTCTTACATAAGCACGGTATAAAGGTCAAAGTCAGGAAATTAACACTGATTCGATATTGTTAGCCAATTTATAGACCTTACTCATTTTCCTCTCCTTGTCTCAGAACTTTTCTTTTTAGTAAAAGAAAATCTTGGATCATGTGTTGCCTTTAGTTGTCATTTCTCTTTAATCTCCTTGAGTCTGGAATAGTACTTCAGCCTTTGTCTTTCATGCCATTGACAGTTTAGAAGAATACAGGCCCATTATTTCGTAAAATGTCCCTCAGTTTGGGTTTGTCTGACATTTTCTCCTGTTTTAATTCTAGTTGTTTTGTGATATTGTCTGGAATGCCATAGAACTGAGGATGGATTCTTTTCAGGGCCTCATATCAGAGGCAAATGATGTACATTTGTTTCATTACTGATCTTAATTTGGGTAAAGTGATGCCTGGAGCCTTCTCTACTGTTCACTTACATTTTTTCCAAGTATTTTTTTTTTTTGGTTGGGGAAGTACTTTTAGAATGTGTAAATATCGTTTAACTTCTCAAACTGTCATTCATTTGTTTTAATATGTCCATTCTTGCTTGAATCTAGTATTATTATGATGGTGCCAAATGGCAATTTTATAAATTCACTATTTCTTCTGTATTAGTTGGATTTTGGCTGTAAGGAAGAGTTTTCCCTTCTCCCTTCTTTATTTATATTTGTGTGGACTCATGGGTTTGGATTTTAATAATAGTCATTATTTATTTTGATGCTCAAATTGTCCTAAATTTGGCCAGTGGGAGTTTCCCTAACCTGGCTCCAATGTCCTTTAGACATTTCCCTTCATTTTCTTAGCACAAGGGTTCCAGGCTCATCACAGACTCTCCTAACCCAGCCCTGGAATTCTCTAAAGAGCCCTGGTTTCTTTAAGAGAAAATGGGTAGTAGTTAGACTAAATTTGGATGTCACTTTACACATGTATCTATCTTCTCTACCACACTAGAATTCACCATTTCAATGAGAAAACCTTGATCCTTTCATGGGGAATATTATTTATCATGTAGATTTCCTGCCTCACACCTGAATTAGCCATTTCACTAAGAATCTTTGTTCCTTTTAGTAGGAAACTATATTAAGAACCTCAGTCTGGGCACCAGGGGTGCTCATTGTTATAGAGTTATCATTTTTTTGAGGTCTTTCTACTCATACGGCTATTTTTTTTTTTTTTTTTTTTTGAGATAGAGCCTCAAGCTGTCACCCTGGGTAGAGTGCCATGGCATCACAGCTCACAGCAACCTCTAACTCCTGGGCTCAAGCGATTCTCCTGCCTCCACCTTCCAAGCAGCTGGGACTACAGGCACCCGCCACAATGCCCGGCTATTTTTTGGTTGCAGCCATCATTGTTGTTTGGTGGGCCAGGCTGGATTCAAACCCGCCAGCTCAGGTGTATGTGGGTGGTGCCTTAGCTGCTTGAGCCACAGGTGCCATGCCTTACAGCTATTTTTTTTAAAAAAGAAAAAGGAAGTCCATCTTAGTATTTTCAATTCAAACTTGTACTTCAATCTTTGATTTTTATACTTCTATCTTTTATCCTTGTGCTTAAATTTTTTATTCCTAGGAATTAAAAATAGAATTACCATGTGGTCTAGCAATTCTACTCCTGGGTATATACCCAAAGAATTATAAGCGAGTACTTGAACAGTATTTATACATCAGTGTTCATAGAATCATTATTCACAATAACCAAAAGGTGGAAGCAGCCTGGGCAACCATTGGTAAATGAATGGGTAAACAAATGCAGCATATACGATACATGCAGTGGAATATTACTCAGCCTTCAAAAGGAAGGAAATGCGGATACGTGCTACAAGTACACGTTCTCCTGTCAGACTGGACTTGGTGAAGATGGGGACTGGCTCTGAGAGGTCCATTTTACTTTCATATAATGACAATGGCTACCATTTATTTACCCCTCACTGAGCAACCCTATAAAGGTTGATACATGATATATGAATGAAGGTTATTGTCCCTTAATTCATCTTATGGATGAATAAATAGAAAAAAAATCCATTTTACAATTTTTAAATAGAAGTAAATGTGCGCAGAATGATAGGGCTGATGAGGGTCAAAGCTGAGCTCAAACCTCAGGACTGTGAGACTCCAGAGCCTCAGCATTTTAACCACCTTGGTAAGTGGCTATGCTCATGGCTGGCGATGCCTTTAGCTGAGTCAGGGGAGGGGACTGTTTGCACTACTTGGGGGCATTAAGGGTAGAGATGCTCGTTTTTTAGAGGGAGGGGATGAGCACTTTCGTGGCCAGGTCTGGGGCTTAGATTGAAGTTTAGACTAGAGAGGAGGATTAGAGGGTAGGAGTCTAGAGCAGGGAATCTGTTGGGTAATTGTGTGTGTCTGATGAGAAGGCAGCAGAGGCGAAGCTCTGGAGCACCTGCCATTCGGGAGTGGCAGGATGTGGAGGGAGCCCAGGAAGCTGAGGGTGAGTGGAGGGTGATCAGTAGTGGCCTGGTGCGGTAGAGGGTTCTGTGGCCTGGGTTTGAAAACCAGCTCTGCTGTTTATGGAAGTTTGTGATTTGGGGTGGCTTGCTCGACGTTTTCTTTATCAGTTAGATGGGGATTAAAATCCATGCTCCTCTTGGGGTGATGAAAATGTTCTGAAATTGCAAAATAGCGATGGTTGTACAACTTTGGATATGTTAAAAGCCATTGAATTGTACACTTAAAGGATAAATTTTATGGGGTGTGAATTAGGACTCATTTAAAAACCCACCAGCCAGCCATCCTCCTAACACAATAGAGTGAAGATTAATAAATTACAGGAGAGACTGCATATATAAGCGCCCGGTGCTGTATCTGACCCACAGTCGAAGGGCTCAGCAGAGACTCTGTTAGGAGGGCCGCTGTGCCACACATCCTAGGGGCTGCTGTTCTCATTGTCTCTGAGATACCATCTAGAGATAGCACGCTGAACGCTGGTCCCTGCATCTGTGGGATAGGCGTGCAGGCCCCCGGAGCCATGGGTTTGGGCACTTGCCTTCTCCTCTGCTGCTAACACTCAGCTCGCTGCTTCCCCTTCCAACAGCAGCCAGTCCGGGGACCCTCTCACAGCTGGATGGTGCAGACTCAGCGGACTTCCTTCTGGCCTTGTAGGATACACAGTTCACTATTTTGGTCTAAATTCATCTTCAGCAAAAAAATGCTCCTAGCCTGCTGGTTTCTCATTCAACGAGAAGAGTGGTGTCCTTGTTCCCATTTGGTTAAGGTGGTTTGTCAGAGGTTAGGTTGGGGAGGTACCCAGGAACTAAAGCAGGAAGAGGAAGGAAAGGGCGGGAGGTTTTACTTTTGAAGCCCATGGGGATATGATGCTGCTTTCTGGGGTGTCAGCCTCATCCGTGCAGCTAGGAACCATGAGAAAGGAAGAGGGATCAGAAGACCCCAGGCCAGCAGTGTAGTTACACATCTTCAGAAGTGTATGGGTTGCAGGCAGTCTCTTCCTGTGTCCTCTCCACGTGCATTGTTTTTGCTTCGCTGCTAATTTAAACAGTCTGAAAATACAGCTTTTGGGGCAGGGTGGCATTTGCAGTAAAATTCTGTGGGTTATTTTTCTGGCAAGAAAGATGCTGACCAATCTGTGGTTCTCTGAAATCATGTGCAATTATATCATCAACCACATAATAAGGTTTTCTAGATTTTCTTTTAAAAATAAAAACATGTTTTGCACTTTATTGGATAACACTGTGTGCTCGAAGTAGCTGAATATCCCCAAATAAGCCTATTTAATTTGCCTGACACCGCGATATACTGTGGCCACCACGATATACTGTAGTTGACAAGTAACCTGCGGGTTTAATGAATGCTAGAGCACACTGTAAGCATAAAAATGTATGTTAAAGATGAGAGTCTTGGCCCCACCCACCCCCAATTGAAGTTAAATACAATCTCCAAAGCTCACTCTTAATTTATTTGGCTTTAGGATTCCAAAATAACATTATTTACACAGTAGAACTCAGCATGAAACATCTGTCAGGGACACTATTTGAGTAGGCCAAACCAAGCTTCCTGGGACATTAACAACCTGAACCTTTCTGTCCTCCATGGAAACAGGACCTTCAGGGTGTGAAGAGATCCAAGTGTGACTGGCCCAGGTCAGCGGGCTGCTTGGGGGGCACAGACCTAGGGCACCTCTGATGCTCTCCTGGCCTGTCTACCCACGTCTGTTTTCTTTCTTCCCTTTGCCCTTGGCAGCCCCTCCGTTTCTTCTCAACAATAAAGAACTTACTTGCCTCTGCCCATTGGCTGCTTTGCTCAGCTAATTGCTGCTGACTAATTAGTCCTCTCTGCCAGCCTAGGTGGCTTTAGCTCCTGAGGGCTCTCTGCCTTTCCAGAGCAGGTAATTTTTTTTTAATTCTTTGTGCCCTCAAATCCTAGCTTGGGCACTGTTTATTTAGCTGGTGGAAAAACAATGAAACCAAAGATCACAGGCAGAGACTTTGGTTGCAGTTAAATAATTTACACCCGCAATAAGCTCCTTTGTTTTAGAACCAAAAAATATTTGCTCATTGCTCTATTGTCTCAAGGGAGAGAAGGGTGATATTTTAAATTTATCTTCCTCTTGGGATGGCCTCCCTTGGCCTCACCTTTCTCCCCTCTCAAGGGAAGAAATCATGGATTACCTTTCTTAGTCAAATTAAGGCATTACTATAGCTAGATCCCTTTGAGAGTGAGGAATCATGTTGAATGTTTCGTCAGATACCCTTTCAGCACTGGCTACCCCCAAGTTTTGTGCTGTTTCCTGGAAGAGAGATCATACAGTGACGCTTTTCTCATGGTCAAAGGTGGGTAGAGTTGGGAGAAGGTGTAACTACTTCTTGCCTGGGTCTGTGGCAAGGGAGGGAGGTCTCCAGAAAATCTCACACTGGCAAGAAAATCCTTCACAAATTCAGAGGAGGTGAGGAAGAGCCCTTTTAGATGCTGGAGGGTAGAGAGCCACAAATATTTGGCGACCAGCCCTGCCTAGTCCTACAAAGCACATTTAGAACAATGGGTCAGCATTAGTACAAATAAAAATGCCACCTTTGTCAAATGATATCTCAAACAGATGTCCAACTAAAAATCAAAGAAAAATACTTTGATGTTAGAGTCTGTTGGTGTTCTGTGTTCAGATCCCAAACCGGGGCAGTCAGAGAAGCATGTGACCACGCGTCTCACTTAACCTTTTGTCCATCTTCTTCCTCAGGCCTAACACTCACCTTCCTTATTCCCCACGGTGTATCCTTAAAAGCAATGCTCACGTATTCCTAGGTGATGTCATGGATTGCTCTTTTGGATGGAAAAACAGTGAGAATAAGTAGTTTTTGACTGCTCAAGCTACCGACAAGATGACATCTGGACTTAAAAAAAAAAAATTCCCTTTTGTGAAACCAGGCTATACCTGTGCTGTCTGTGCACCGATGTTTTATAAGTTTTTATTTATTGAAAGCCTAGAATTCATTTTATAAACTCAGTTTTGATTATTTATCATTGCTTGTGATGCTATGATAAAACATGGGAACGTGATCTTAGATACATTTTCAGAAGGGGGGTCTGGTATCACGTGAGCCTGTCTGGTAATGTGGTTCATTTACAGGTGACCTTGGCTCCTGTTTTGTGCACTGCTAGGAAGCCTGTGGGCTGATATCACGTGGGATCCTACAAACTCATGTCATGGACACCTTCAAATGGATAGTCATTTTAACATCTGGTGTTTATTGTTTTTATTTTTATTTTTTGAGATGGGTCTTGCTGTGTTGCCCAGGCTGACCTCCAACTCTTGTGTTCAAGCAGTCTACCAGCCTCAACCTCCTAAGTAACTGGGTGTGTGCTACTGTGCCTAGCATATCTGGTGGTTTTGGAGGCCCATTCTGTAGTTCAGAATTAAAAAAAAATTTTTTTTAAGCCTGTTATTTTTGCATGTACATATGTTTAAATTGATCTTCATTAGGTCCTGTGATAAACTGGTGATCAAGGAAGATTAGAGTTTTATCTAATCTTTAAAGATTTTAGAGACTGTTCCTTCTTGGGGGTGGGGAGCTCATTGCCATGACATTAGCGAGAATGAGGCCAGCCATTTTATTGTGTGACCCTCCCTCAATTCCTGTGACCAGGAAATAGGTTTGCATACTATCAGGGAGACTTTGGAGATGATAAACTCTTGTGATAAAGAAATGGGATCAACATAGATGTACAGAGTGGCTTTCATTTTCCATTAAAGTTTTTAATTTCATTTTAAAATATTCATGAATGGTTTCAAAACAAATAAGGATTGGTTCTTAGAGGTCACTAACATTTAGCTCATAATAAACCTGATTATTTCAAGTGTTCATATATGGAACATTTAAGTTTTTTTCTGATTAAAAACACACGTCTGTGACTTAGGCTATCTCAAAGAAACAAACGTACACATCTAACACTCATTGTAGACATTTTTGAAAATTAAAGAAGCTTAAATAAAAATAAACCTATCCATATTCCTGCCATATAGATGGACCCACTATTAATATTGTAATATTTTACTGTAGGCCGGATACAGTAGCTCACCCCTATAATCCCAGAACTTTGTGAGACTGAGGAGCAAGGATTGGTTGAGCCCAGGAGTTTGAGGCTCCAGTGAGCTACGATGGTGCCTCTGCATTCTAGCCTGGGTGATAAGTGAGACCCTGTCATTTAAAAAAAAAAAAAAAATATTTCTAAAAAAATTTTATTATAGATTCTTCCTGAATTTGTAATATGTACATGTGATATATTTACCCATATGTATAGTTATATCCAATGTATATATATACATGTATTATATGCATATATTATAAATATATAAGTACATATGTATTTATGTGATATATATTGTAAATATATAAGTGCACACATATGTCTTATATATTCAAGCATAATGAGTATTTAAAACAAAAAAAGGGAAAATCACCCTGATTCCCCTGCTACCCACCCAATCTTAATCCACAGAGGACTGATTTTTTTTTTTTTAACTCCTTCAGTATTGGAATTGTATTTGTAAACCCAATATGGTTACATTGTTTGTGCTTCAGCCAAAATGGGGCCTTTTTTTTTTTTTTTTTTTGGAGAGTTTGGCCGGGGCTGGGTTTGAACCCACCACCTCCGGTATATGGGGCCGGTGCCCTACTCCTTGGACCACAGGCGCCCTGCCCAGTGTTCTGCTGTCTATTCTTACCCTAAGCATCCCCCAGATGTCTTTCCCTGCCAGTGCATAGTCCCCTCCATTTCTCTGCCTCATG
Source organism: Nycticebus coucang (assembly GCF_027406575.1). NCBI lineage: Eukaryota > Metazoa > Chordata > Mammalia > Primates > Lorisidae > Nycticebus > Nycticebus coucang. The sequence goes on along the minus strand of NC_069781.1, from coordinate 165,005,641 downwards.
ATCCTTACTGTGTACAGAATCTGATGATTAAATTCACGAACTCATCCTAGAAAAAGCTGTACATATCTCATTGCTGAATATCACTATGGTGACCTTCAAAGTACTCCCCTGGGGAAGCTGTGCACTGATGCCAGTGCCTCGGGTACCCTTCAATGGCATTTTGGAACTCTTTTTCTGGAATGGCCATTGGGACTCGCCTTAATGTCCTGACTGTCATCAAAAATGTGTTCCTTTCAATATTTCCTTTATCTTTGAGTTAAGAAAAAAGCCAGTAGAGTAGGTGAGAAGGAGGGTATTCCAATACAGTTATTTGTTTACTGGTTAAAAATTCCCTCACAGACAGTGCCATGCAAGTTGGTGCATTGTCGTGATACCAGAGCCATGAGTTATTGGAGAAAAGTTCAGGTCATTTTTGCCTAACTTTTTTACACAGCCTTTTCAGCATTTGCAAATAGTAAACTTGGTTAACTGTTTGTCCAGTTCGCACAAATTCATAATGAACAATCCTTCTGATATCCAAAAAAGGTTAGCAGCATCATTTGGACTCTTGATTTGGACTGATAGAACTTTTTGGTGGTGGAGAATTGTCTGAGTTCCCATTGTACACCTTGACACTTTGTTTCAAGGTCATCATATTTGTACACCTATGTTTCATCACCAGTAATAACAGCCCAAAACATTGTCTGGCTTGCCTCTCCAAAGGGTCTTAGCAAACTTCCACTCTTGGGCGGTGCCTGTGGCTCAGTGAGTAGGGCACTGGCTCCATATACTGAGGGTGTCAGGTTGGAACCTGGCCCCAGCCAAACTGCAACAAAAAAATAGCTGGGCGTTGTGGGACGCAGCTGTAGTCCCAGCTACTCGGGAGGCTGAGGGAAGAGAATTGCCTAAGCCCAGGAGTTGGAGGTTGCTGTGAGCTGTGACACCACAGCACTCTACCGAGGGCAATAAAGTGAAACTCTGTCTCTACACACAAACACACAAAAAAACTTCAGTTCTCCTTTGCCTTTGTTCATTGGTGCGCTCTTTTGGGACCCTTTTTGTACGCACCAGTCTTAGTTTTCCTAACTGTTTCTATTGCTGTTTACTTGGTCTGCTATGCTTCTCACAGTCAGCCAATGATTTTAACGCACAATTCGATGAATTTTTGCAGGGTTTTCATCAGTTCTGCTCATTACTCACCTTCCTGACCTCTCTTCATCAGTGACACTTTCTCCCCTCTCAGGAAAACATTTAATCCATTTGTTCACTGCTTTTTCTTTGTGGCATTATCCTCATAAACTTAGACTAACATGTCCTTGATTTCACTTCCAATTTTGCCAAGTTTAACAGGAAATTTAATGTTTGCTCTAATTCAAGCTCTGACATTCTTATGACAGCACCCCAAAACATGCAGTAACAATAATCAGCAAGACACGGCCTCACACCTCAGCATGAACGCAGTTGTGAGACACCCGTTTACCAAGGTTATGAAACTTACCAGGCTGTTTGTACAGTGCTGCCATAGCGGCAAGTTCAGGAACTTCATTGTCAGATTTTCATATACGTGCCCTGTAGTTTATTGAACCATGGCTCTCCTACTGGACACTTCTGTTTTGCCCAGGCTGCTCTTGAACTCCTGGGCCCACGCGATCCTCCTATGTCAGCCTCCCACGTAGCTGGGACTGCAGTTGTGTGCTGTTGTACCCAGCCCAGACACTTTTTAATGTGACACACAGTGTAGCAGTGAACGTGATTTGTACAGTTATTCTCAGGAGACATGTTTGTAGAATTTCTGGGTCAAAACGTAGGCACGTTTCCAGTTGTGACAAGGCCTGAGAGATCACTCTTCACTACATCCTCCGTTAGTCTGTTCCCTCATGCTAAGCATGGGAGATAGACTTGTTACCCATTCTCTTGCCAGTATGGGATATCATTTTTATGAATCTGGTAGATGAAAGTGGTATCTTCATTTGCATTTCTTTTGTTGGAAGTGAAATTGAGCATCTGTTCCTCTGTGGTTTGTTCTCCCCACCCCCACCCCGCCCCTGCCCCAAGTCTGGAACCGTGCAGGCTGCTGTAGCAGGGAAGGAAGCCTGGTAGAGGGTAGGAGCTTTTGTAGTCCCTAAAAGCTCCTGCCAGAGGTCACAGAATGTCGCCCACTCACATTTCATAGCCCAAAGCCTGCTGCCAGTTTTGAGGGCCTGGAGACACATGATTTTGGAGGCCCACTTTAAGAAAAAAAGGTATACAATGAAAAATACAAAACCAGGTACAATAGTGAATATTTAAAATACGAAACACGCTGAATTACAAGTTTAAAGAATATTTCCTCCCGTTTCTGTTTCGGCCTTCACTGGGATAGATCCTGTCCATTTTGTTTGAACTTCAGTATCATCTGTGGATCTGAATAAGTCTACCAAATCAACCTGAAATGCAGGTGTACAAAAGAACAGTTCAGATTTTAGATCTCCACGACATTGGATCGAGCAGCGTTCAAGCAGTCAGTCCGCTCTCATGCGACACACACTGATTTATTGATGAGTACGTGTAGGAGTATTGCTGGAACATTTGTTTCTTCAGGCTATGAGTTGGAAGCAATTTTGTGTGCCATTTTATTTGGGACTGTCAGACTTTGTGAGCTTGAAATTTGTCAGATACTCCAAGATGTGATCCGATACACTGGACTACACAAAACTGTGACCTTCTTCACGCTTGTATTTGCCGCTTATGGAATCAATAATATGATAGGTTTGGCCTGCAAACTCTGGAATTCTGATAAATTTTGTTTTGTGTGATTCCCACCAAAAAGGAAGAAAACGTACAGTGCATTTCTAGTTCTGTACAGTACCTTGCGGAGTGTGTTCCTGGTGAGGCACAACTTGCGTTTACGCGATTCTCCACTTAGAAGTTTATGCATTTGAAGATCTGAAGACTTTCCCGAAGACAAGCTTCTGGTTCCATATGTTCCAAACCCGGTTTTCGTCTATTACCCACATACCTCTGGCTGGGTGTTGTAGGACACGTTTATCTTGTGAATTCTGGGACCTGGTCCTATTGCCAGGTCAGTCTGGGCAGTGGGTGCGGGAACATACGTGGAAGCCGTTGCTGCACAGGGAGGGCTACAGGACCACCCAACCATACTGGAGGTGATGGCTAAGCCCAGCTGTAATGTATGCCTCACTCAACTTCCAATTCACTGAATCCCACAAATGTCCATTGCTATTCCATCATCACCTGGCACCAAGGGCTGCGACAGAGAGGAAGGCGATGTGGAAGGAGAGGGGTGTTACAATAACCGACTAATCGGTCAGTCCTCTCTCCTGGGCCCCCTTCGTGCTTTTTGGTATGACCAGGGTTCTGGGAAACCCCCAGTTGTAGAAATCTGACAGCATTTTAATATTAATTTCCTTATCAACTATGAATATGTTTATCCTCCAGTCATTTGACAGGTACTACATGGAAAGGGCTCTTTCCAAGGGCACCCCCAATCTCCTGATTTGCGTCTTCTTCGACGTCTCTGTACTGTTTTTACAGGTGACATTTGTCACTTCTAAGTTTTAAGTTGAATTAGTTTTGACTCTTTGCCTGCCTTGAAGTTGTTGGCTTCCAGTGTAACTTTGAGTCTTTATTTTTTAATTTTTTCTTGTTGGTCAGTAGTAGTTTTTACTTCAGTAGGGATTATTAGATTTCACTGTGCTGGAGGAAATTTTGACATATTGCTATGCCAGAAGGTCAGACAAAAAAAATGTACTGCTTACAGTGGCAGAAACCATTTTCAGTGCCTGTGAATAAGGGATTAATTAATTTATGGTACTGTGTCAGTAAGTGTATCTACATAGGAATACTATGTAGTTATTAAAAATAACACATTTCTATTTGTGTGAAAATGCCTATAGATTATACTATTTCTAGAAAATAGTATAGAAATAGTAGGCTAGAAAACAAAGTGTATAACCACGTGGTATTACAGTTTAAAAACTACATATGGATCAATTATAACATCTTATTTCCTTGTATATAGTGTATTATCATTTAGAGAGCCCTTTTACATACATTTTTGTTTTGATTTGATACATGATTTACTCTTTGGTTGTGCAAAGAAGGCAGGTATTATTTTCTGGAACTAATAGGGGAATAGTATAGTGACGTTGTAAGACCTAGAAAGACTGGGGATCAAATCTTGGCCAATAAATCCAGGCCTGCCACTTGCTGTCTAGTATATATGTCATGGGACCTTTATTTCCTTTTTCTGTAAAATGGGGCCAATATCTACCTCTTAGTTGTGTTGGGGGACTCAGTGGTATGGAATGAGAAGTGCCCGTGTAGGGCTTGATTTGTAGGTATCTATAACCAGTGAGTAATGGATCATTTATATTAATTAGGTTTTTAGCAATAAGATGTTTTTCCTCCTGTAATGTATTATTTAATGCTGTATAACTACCCCAGAACTTAGTGACTTAAAATAGCAAACCATTATTATCTTTCAGTTTCTGTGAAATTTCAGCATGGCTTTGGTCAAGCTGTCCCCTGGGGATGTGTCATCTTCTTTGGGAGTTGGGAAACCCACATCCAAGATGACTCATTCATATGGCGGTAGGCAGGCGGCGTTAGTTTTTTGGTACTTGGACCTCTTCATAGGGCTTCTTGTGTGTCCTCCTGACATGGCACTGGTTTTCCCCAGAGCGAATGATCTGAGAGAGAGAGAATACCTGTGTGTGTGAGTGTGCAAGGCAGAAATCACAGTACTTCTGACCTAGCCTGTGACATCACACACCTGTGAGATCGGTTCTGCAAGGATCACAGGTCAGCTTTAATCATTGTGTGTCACAACATGAGAGTCCTAGGGAGGGATGTTGGGGACCATCTCGGAGACCGGCTGCCACTCTCAGTAACTGGCAGAGTGAAATTTAAATCTAGGTCTCCTGGCTCTCTTCTATCACTGATGGAGTTAGAGTGCCCCAGGCTTCGCCCGTAGTCGTCCTCTTTTCTGTCTATATTCACCCAATTACATCTTAATTCCAGAACTTTCTTCTGGACTCGTGACCTATATATCCAGTAACCAACTCAATTTTGAAGCTAAATAGGCATTTCAGCCTTAGCATATCTAAAACTGAGCTCCTGACAACCCCACCCAAACCCTGTCCTCCCGTGGGCCTTCCCATCTTGGTGCCATTCTTGTAGATGCTCCAGCCAAAACTGTAGTGTCCTGCTCCTCTCCCCTCCGGTCATCTAGCTGCAAATCTGTGGGCTCTACCTTCAGAATACACCCAGAATTCAGCCTGTCCCACCACCTGTGCCGCCTCCACCCTGATCCATGCCACTACCACCTCTCACCAGGAGGTTGCAGGAACCTCTCTTCTCTCTCCACCCTGTCCTGACAGTAGTCTCTTCTCCACATAGTAGCTGGTGGCCCTTTTAAAACCCAGATGAGAAGATACTACTCTCTAGTATATCCATGGCCCTCAGGATGGCCAGAGATCTCACTGCACCGGGGGGCTCCATGGGTCTGGCCTCCCCTCCTGAGAGTCTCCTCAGTGCCCCCTGCCCTGTCCCAGAGCCCTCACTCTCTGCCTCGAATGCTCTTCCTCCGGCAGCCATGCCCTGCTTCCAGGAACTCCTTCTCACATAGCACCTTCTCAGGAAAGCCTGGCAGAGCCATTCTGTCTAGACTTTCAAACACCCTTGCCCCAGTTCCACTGTTCTCCTTCTCTGCTTCAGTTTTTCTCCTTTGTTCTTATCACTGTCTAATTTACTCTTATTTTTTATTTCATTTTAGAAAACTTCTCTTTTATTAGATTGTGAACTAAAGAGCAGAGATTTCCTTTTTGCCTATTTTGTTCACTACTACAACAAATGGCCTATTAGATTGGCATAATTCTTGAAGCCATATTTATTTTAATATTTAAGAATGTGGAGGGTGGCACCTGTGGCTCAGGGAGTAGGGCGCCGGTCCCATATGCCAGAGGTGGCGGGTTCAAACCCAGCCCCGGCCAAAAAACCACAAAAAAAAAAATAAATAAATAAAATAAAATAAAAAAAAGAATATTTAAGAATGTAGGTGTTACCTTCCCACACAAATATGGTTGAAGTTAGCATACCAGAGACATTTGTAACTCATCAGTACAGTGTGTTATTTCTTGCCCAAGATTACGAGATCCGATTATAGGGGTGAAAAACAAAAAGAAAGTTTAGGACATTCCCTTATGTGAACTATTTCTTTTGTGAATTGATTGCAAGTTAGGCATGCAATTCAAATGCAAGATTAGAGTCTGTGGTTCTGTAGGGAATTAAAAGGAGAGCTATTAGGAAAAGTGCAAAGTGCATGTTTAAAGACCCACACATTTTGTTTTATTGACAAATAAAACTTGTATATATTTACTACATACAACATGATCTTTTGAAATGTGAATACCATGTAGAATGGCTCAAGGAGTGCTTATCAACATATGTATTAGCTCACATACTTACCTTTTTGGGTGATAAAAACATTTAAAATCTACAATCTCGGCTATTTTCGAAATATAATACATTGTTATTAACTAGTCACTGTGTTGAATAACATTGTTATTAACTAGTCATATTGTACAATAGATCTCTTGACCTTGTTCTTCCTGTCTGAAATTTTTGTATCCGTTGACCACCAAACCCCACATCTTTAATGAGCTGACTTAGAATAAATATGTAAAAGGACCACATATTGTTAAGATGTACCGAACTGTAGGTATAGGCTTGTTGAGTCCCCATTTGCTGGCTGTGTGCAAGTTTCTGTGCTTCGTGTCTTGGGAGTTGCAAGGGATGGACTGGCCCCACCCCCAAAAGCTCAAGAGGCAGAGAAATGCCATCACAGATGAGCAAGCTTTCCTGGAGAGGATGGAATAAAATAATGTCTGGCAGGGAGAAACAGAGAAAGAAGGCATGGGGAGGAGGTGGCAGTGTTGAGGGGAACACTGAACTGCATGAACAGGACTTCAGTAGGCAGAGAAGGACCCAGAACAGCCTGCGCTCTGGGTGGTTCCTTCTTGGAGATCGTGTCAAAAAGCAGATCCCCATTCTGTAGTTCAAGGAGAGGAAGCAGATTCTGCATTTTTAACAAGGTTCTTGGGATGCTGATGTCTCTGGTTCTTAAGGAGTCACAGAGCTGCCTGCTGTGCTCCCCTGACTGCAGGCAGGGCCACCTGGGGGCTGCAACACTGACTGGACACGTGGGGGCTGGAGGACCCTGGGTGAATGCAGCGATGACCAGGGACCCAAGACTGATCTGGCTTTAGGTGCTTAAGACCACCTGACCTTTCCTTCATCACAAAGCTGTTAACTCGGCCTTTGGGCCATGTCTCTCTCCTGCAGTCTCCCTCTAAAAATTCACTTGGTAATTTCCATCCATACTTGTTTGACTTGATGATCTCCAAACTCTTGGGGCACATTGCTAGAATGTTACTTTGGTCTTTCATGATGGAATTGATGCTGTTACTGGTGGATTATTTTTTATAAGCTGCCAGTCTGTCATCTTGTGATCAAGTCTAGTGATATACTTTTAAAAATCATGTGAATATTAAATGGGCCTCCTGTTTTTATGAACTTATTATGGGAGAAGGGGAGATCGTTAATCATTCTTTAAAGCCATCTGGGTCCCGGTTAAGCTGCTTGATCTCAGCATGAGCCACCAGGGTAGTTGTAGATGCCATTGAATGGACACCATCAAGATTACATCCCCCCCCCCCCCCCCGTAAGGATCGAAGCAGGTTGGATTTCTTTCTTTCTCTCTCTCTCTCTCTTTTTCTTTCTTTCCTTTTTGAGACAGATTCTCAAGTTGTCACCCTGGGTAGAGTACCGTGGCATCACACCTCACAGCAACCTCAAAGTCCTGCACTTAAGTGATTAAGTCCTGCTTCAGCCTCCCAGGTAGCTGTGACTATAGGCGCCTGCTACAGCACCCTGCTATTTTTTTTGTTGTTGCAATTATCATTGTTGCTCTAGCTGGCCCGGGCCAGGTTCAAACCCACCTGCCGCGTTGTGTGTGGCCGGTGCCCTACCCACTGAGCCACTGGTGCCGCCACGCAGGTCGGATTTCTGACAGTTGTATTGCCGTCCGCAGAGGAAAACTCTGTGGCTGCGTATTGTTATTTTTCAGTTTTGTTTAAGCACGGCAGGCACATATGTCTGCAGATGTGAACTAAATGTACACGTTCATGTGTTTCCGATTCTCTTCCTAGATTTTGGCCCTGATTGCGTTCATCTGCATAGAGACCATCATGGAGTGCTCCCCGTGTGAAGGCCTCTACTTTTTTGAGTTTGTAAGCTGCAGTGCACTTGTGGTGACTGGAGTCTTGCTGATTATGTTCAGTCTCAACCTCCACATGAGGATCCCCCAGATCAACTGGAACTTGACAGTGAGTACAAGTCACGACTCTGTGACTGTAAAAGCATCGCATGCTGGCTGGCTCTGAGGAAAAACTGGAATCTCTCCCTGGAGTGTCTGATTCTAGTTCATTTTGATATTTACATATTCCTTTATAACTCAACTATGAGATTTTAAATTTCTGTACTGGGTTGCATAAAACTACAAAGTAAATTTAATATTAACTAATGATAGAAACATCATAACAAAATTATTTTGGCCTTTTTAAAGATGTCACTTCAATTTTGTGATCCTCTGAGAAGACTGGTGACGTTGGTATTTGCAGAATATGGGGAAGGAAAACACAATGAAGACATTTACATGTTTTTCAGACCGGACACAAGCCATTTGCAAAAATATTGATTCTGAAAGAATTGAAAATATGAATGAAAATGCCCATAATTAGCAAAGCCTAGGAGTATTGTTCAAAGCAACTGGGAGGATCTGGAGGGTTTGGTGGTTTGACTAGAAAGTCGCAAGTGAAAGTGTGTTCATTTATCCTTGTGGTTTGGATTGTTAGGCTTGTTCGGATACCCTTGGGATTCACCATGGGACACCTCAGGGGTGGCAAGTCCCCGACCTCCTTTGCTGGACTACATGACTTGTTGTTTTTTTTTTTTTTTTTGTAGAGACAGAGTTTCACTTTATGGCCCTTGGTAGGGTGCCATGGTGTCACACAGCTCACAGCAACCTCCAACTCCTGGGCTTAAGCGATTCTCTTGCCTCAGCCTCCCGAGTAGCTGGGACTACAGGCGCCCGCCACAACGCCCAGCTATTTTTTGGTTGCAATTTGGCCGGGGCCGGGTTTGAACCCGCCACCCTCGGCATATGGGGCCGGCGCCCTACCGACTGAGTCACAGGCGCCGCCCACATGACTTGTCTTTACTTAGCTGAATGAGAAAGGAGTTTTAATAGTGTTTGATCTTCTTGGTATTTCTTTGCAAATAAGCATGTGCAGGAGTTCAAAGGGACTCAGTCAGGGAGACACACCAGCACAGTCAGTACCGAGACACGCTGCAACATGAATGAACCTTAGAACCATTGTGCTAAATGACAGAAGCCAGGCGCAGAAGACCACACAGTCTGTAGTTCTATTTATATGAAATGTCCAGAATAGGCACGTCAATAGAGGCAGGCAGCAGATTGGTGGTTGCCAAGTGCTGGGGGAGGAGTGCGGAATAACTGCTAATGAGTGTGAGGGGTTTTTTTGGAGTGCTGAAAAAATGTTCTAAAATTACATTGTGATTAAATTGTACATTTTAATCGGTGTACTTTATAGTATGTGAGTTATATCTCAATAAAGCTGTTTAAAAATACATGATACAACCCACCCAATAACCATTTATAATTCTTGGGTATTTGTAATTCTTCTAGACTTTTTTTTACATATGCATGTCACGTTGTGTGGGCAGAGAAAAAGGACGTATTTAAAAGTCATTCTTTTTGTTTTAATTTATCAAGAGTATCTTCCATGTTAAATAATCAGCTTGCATCATTATGTTTAATCACCGCATAGTGTTCCATTATGGAAATACCATTTTATTTAACAAATCCCTTATGTATTTATTTACTTATTTATTTCTTGAGACAGAATCTTATTTGTTGCCCTTGGTAGGGTGCCATGGTGTCATAGCTTACGGCAACCTCAAACTTCTGGGCTTAAGCGATTCTCTTGCCTCAGCCTTCCAAGTAGCTGGGACTACAGGCACCTGCCACAATGCCCAGCTATTTTTAGAGACAAGGTCTTGCTCTGGCTCAGGCTGGTCTCAAATTGTGAGCTCAGGCAATTCACCTGCCTTGGCCTTCCAGAGTGCTGGGATTACAGGCATGAACCACTGCGCCCGGCCACAAATTCCTTGTTTAACATTTTATTTGTTTCTGCTTTTTTTTGCTCTTTTAAATAATGTCCAAAAGAACATCCTTTATGCTTAGACATTTTTGCCCTGATATATTTAAGATGAATTTCTGAGTGTGGAATTTATAGGTAAATGAGATGAACCTCTTTGAAACTTTTGATACCTATTGGAAAATGATTTTCCAGAAAGTTGTGTCCTTTAAGCCCTACTTGCTGGCTTTCTCACGCTTTCAAACACACACACTTACCATAGGTGTACAGTCTCTGCCAGTCTCACAAATGAATGGCAGTATGTGATTGACAATTTAATTTCCATTTCTTTGGTTATAAGTAAATTTGGACATTTATTTCTTGCTTACTGGCTACTTATAGTTCTTTTTTTTTTTTTAAGACAGACTCACTCAAGTTGCCCTGGGTAGAGCTGTGGCATCAGAGCTCACAGCAACCTCAAATTCTTGGGTTTGAGCAATCCTTTTGCTTCAGACTCCTGAGTAATTGGGACTGCAGGCGCTCACAACACCTGGCTAGTTTTTCTATTTTTAGCAGAGACAGGGTCTTGCTCTTGCTCAGGCTGGTGTTGAACTCAAGCAATCCACGTGCCTTGGCTATACTTCTTTTCAAATTGCATTATCTATGGCCTTACCTCACTTTGTTACTTTTTCTGATGAGCAAATGTTGTTTGTAAATTAAGGATATTGATCATTTTATCAAATAGTTATTTATGGTTTAATATTTGTCAAGATTTTATTTGATGTTTTCTGCCTTTGGTGTAATGCTTAGAAAGTTCTTCCTGACTAGGGTAATTTAAACACACGCAGTACTTTTGTGCTTTTGCTTTTTTTAAGAGACAGAGTCTCACTTTGTCACCCTCAGTAGAGTGATGTGGCATCACAGCTCACAGCAACCTCCAACTCCTGGGCTTAGGCGATTCTCTTGCCTCAGCCTCCTGAGTAGCTGGGACTACAGGCGTCTGCCACAACGCCCGGCTATTTTTTTGTTATTGTTGCAGTTTTGGCCGGGGCTGGGTTCGAACCCTCCACTCGCGATATATGAAGCCAGCACCCTACCCACTGAGCCACAGGTGCCGCCCTATGCTTTTGCTTTTGATAACGTAATTTTTATCCTCTTTGCTTTATTTTGGTTTAAACCATTAGGAATACAAATTTTAAAAAATGATTTGTTTAATCAATTGCCTTAGAACCATCCTTTGTGTCCTCACTACCTTTCTTTTTAAAATATAGCAGTGTTTTGTTTTTTTTGTTTGTTTTGTTTTTTTGAGACAGAGTCTCAAGCTGTCGCCCTGGATAGAGTACTATGGCATCACTGCTTACGGCAACCTCAAACTCTTGGGCTTAAGCGATTCTCTTGCCTCAGCCTCCTGAGTAGTTGGGACTACAGGCGCCTGCCATAACACCTGGCTATTTTTTGGTTGTAGTTGTCATTGTTGTTTGGCAGGCCCATGCTGGATTCGAATCCACCAGTTCCGGTGTATGTGGCTGGCACCTTAGCCACTTGAGCTACAGGCCCCGAGCCAAGCACTGTTTTTTAAGTAACACTATACCATTGTCATGCCCAACAGAATGAGCTACTTTTTAATGTTATTTAATATCCAGTTCATGTTCAGATTACTCCCATGTCTCAAAAGTCTTTTTACATTTGTTTTGTGCAAATCTTCATCCAAACATGGTCCCCCACTGCTTCATGTTTTGTTTTGGTTTTTTTTTCTTTAATTTCATTTTTATTCTACTGATTTCTTAGAAAAACTGGGCCATTTATCCTGGAAAACATCTCACAGTGTGGAGTTGGCTCCATATACCCGCGTGTGGTGTTTACTTGTTCCTCTGTCCCTGTCTTTTCTGTGACCCAGTCCTTGGCTCTAGGACTTCAACAGAAGCTTCTCTGAGAATGGAAATGTTTTCTGGTCTGCCCTCACCTAGGCAGTAGCCACTTAGCATTCAAAACGTGGCTAGTGTGATTAAATAATGGAATTTTAAAATTTTATATCATTTAACTTTAAATAGCCACATGTGGGCTAATGTTTGCTCTATTGGATAGCTTAGTTCTAGAAGGTCAGTTATATACAGGTTCAATTTTTAGGCAAGCGCCTCAGCATATAAATATAAGTCATTAGAGGTGGCACAGCAGGGTGAATGTCATTAACAATAACTTAATTGTATATATCAAAATAACAAAAAATGGAATTCGAATGTTTGGGACAAGAAAAGGTAAGGGCTTGAGGTGATGACAACTGCAGTTACCCTGATTTGATCATTGCACATTGTATGCTTATGTGAGATATCACATATAGGTCAAATATGTACGCCCATTATATATCTAAAATAATTAAACATTTAAAAAGTAAAAATAATTCAGTGAGATCGGAGGAGGCAGACATGTTATACTCTTGTTAGTAGTTGCTGCTTCCCCCGTTTAATCTGGTCCTTTAACCTCAGATCTTGCTGGGAGATGCGTCTTTAAATATCCTTTTTGAATTTTTTATCACTGTGCTCCCTGGTGATACCGATCTCTTCAGTGATGATTCTGTCTATTTATTATTGTTAATTATCATTACCAACCTAAACCACTGACACTGTTACCTTTAAATTTTTGCCCGTTTATTTTCTAGCCCTTTACCACGTCTGTATTTTTGTATAGTCATGGTTCCTGTAGATACTGTTTTGTTTGATGTTTGACCTCAGCATCCTACCCATAAAATATTTTTTCCCCATTTTGGAACAGTCTTTGCTTGGGGGGGTATGTTTTCTATTCTTTTGACTCCTGTGTGCATCTTACCCAGAGCTGAGCATAACTAAATGCTTCCTGGTTTGAATTTGTGAAAAATTTGCCCTGGCTGTGCAGGTCCCAGCTGAAACCTGTGCTGGTGTAGATATTTCTGAATAGAGCTTTCCCTGCGCCCACGTGGTAGCCATGAGCAGACACAGGTTGGGTTTGTGCTGCATGGTCAGCTCCATTATGTGAACATTGTTGTGTTGCATCTTTAAAAAAAAGAAATCTGTGGGTGGCACCTGTGGCTCAGTGGGTAGGGCACTGGCCCCATATACCGAGGGTAGCGGGTTCGAACCCGACCCCAGCCAAACTGCAACAAAAAAAGAAAGAAAGAAAAAAAGAAATCTGGCTTAGCGCTTAAGAAGAGTGGTTATAGCACCAGCCACATACACCGAGGCTGGCGTGTACAAGCCCGGCCTGGACCTGCTAAATAATGACAATTGCAACAAAAAAATAGCCAGGCATTGTGGCGGGCGCCTGTAGTCCCAGCTACTTGGGAGGCTGAGGCAAGAGAATCACTTAAGCTGAAGAGTTTGAGGTTGCTGTGAGCTGTGACACCATAGCATTCTACCGAGGGTGACACAGTAAGACTCTATCTCAAAAAAAAAAAAAAAGAAAAGAAAAAGAATTCTAAATTGAAGCCAGCCAGCCAAGGGGGCCCACCAGGTGTTAATAGTGTAGTTAACCTGGCACCCAAGCAATTTGGGCTTTTTCCTGAATTTTCTTTCCCTATGGAGATTATAGAGGCACTCTGGTATGACTCAGGGTATTTGGGGATCTTAATGACAAGGTAATAATAATGACAGAGGTAACAATAAGTGTGTAGGGGACCCTAATTTTGGGCCAGGCACCGTGCTTGGCTCTTCATATGCATGGTTCCATTTAAATCCTAATTCTGGGATGAAGAGATTACTCTTCCCCCATAAGACACAGAGAAATAAAGTAGCTTGTCCATCTAAAGTCATAAGGTTGGGTAGGCCCCTAGTCAGCTGTGTGGCCTCTAATCACTGCTGTGTTCCTTTTTGCAAGTAGACAAGAGTTAAATCTTTGAAACACTGGATATATAAACTGATTTGCTTTGCATGAAGCTTAGAAAATCCTCCAGGATGTAGTGCCAGAGAAGTTTGAGAAAGTGTGAGGTCTGGCTGAGTGTGTTCTCTATGTGTGAAACCATTTCAGATGTCACACGTGAGTGTGAGGAATGCTGGAGGGATTTTACTAGTTTTATTTGGATTCTTGGGGGGCTTTATCCTTATTACCAAGATGATTTGACCTTTTTTTCTTTTTAAGAGACAGTATCTTACTCCGTTGCCCAGGTTAGAGTACACTACAGCCTTGATCTCCTGGGCTCAAATGATCCACTTGCCTCAGTCCCCCATGTAGCTGGGACTACAAGGCCATATTACCATGCCAAACTAATTTAAAAATTTTTTGTTTTTGTAGAGACGAGGAATCTCTGTATTGCCCAGCCTGTCTCCTGGCCTCAACTGACACCCCTCCTGCCTTTGTCTCCCAAAGTGCTGGGATTATAGGCATGAGCGCCCAGCCTGAATAAGAGTGAGATCCCATCTCTACTAAAAACAGAAAAATTAGCTGGGCATTGTGGTGGGTGCCTATAGTTCCAGCTACTTGGGAGGCTGAGGCAAAGGGATCACTTAAGCCCAAGAGTTTGAGGTTGCTGTGAGCTATGATGCCACAGCACTCTACCCAGGGTGATGGAGTGAGACTCTGTCTCAAAACAAAACAAAATGAAAAACCCACTAGATTCTAAAAATAATTAGCAGTTTGCATTGCTATGTAAGTCAAGAAATGGTAACATACTTGGTTAAGATATAGATTTTGTTTGCTGTGGTGGTTTATTAAATAGCGTCATGAACTGCTAATCATCTTTCTCCTTTGTGTGACCAATACCCCTGTGTCATTGAGACAGAGCGGTGGCACCCCCAGGGAAGTTGGGTATTGTGGTTCTCATTTTGGAAGTTCCTCAGCTGCTTTCAGAGCAAAGGATAGGATGGTTCTGTTCACGCAGTTTTATTTCATCTTTCTCTTTAGGATTTGGTCAACACTGGACTCAGCACTTTCTTTTTCTTTATTGCTTCCATCGTACTGGCTGCTTTAAACCACAAAACAGGAGCAGAAATTGCTGCCGTGGTAAGAGAACTCAAGTGATTAAAATGCACGCTGGTCACACAACCCCGTGGCTTGCTGTCTGTCCCTGGTGGGTACCTTGCTCATTCTCCTCCTCCAGCTCTGCTAATGATGGCATCACTAGGCCAGTAGGGGTCCCAGTTCCTCATTGCTGCAGTTCTCAAAGTGTTCCCTAAACAGCAGCCTCAGCATCGCCCAGGAACTTGCTAGAAATTCATTTCTTGTGGCTTGGCGCCTGTAGCACAGTGGCTAGGGTGCCAGCCACATACACTGCAGCTGGCAGGTTCGAGCCCAGCTCTGGCCTGCCAAACAACAACTACAACCAAAAAATAGCCGGGTGTTGTGGCGGGCACCTGTAATCCAGCAACTTAAGAGGCTAAGGCAAGTGAATCGCTTAAGCCCAAGAGTTTGAGGTTGCTGTGAGCTGTGACACACTACCGCATTCTACCGAGGGTGACATAGTAAGACTCTGTCTCCAAGAAAAAAAAAAAAGAAATGCATTTCTTAGGCCTCACCTCAGAACTACTGAATAAGAAATGTATTTTCAGTAGCCGGGTGTTGTGGCGGGCGCCTGTAGTCCCAGCTACTCGGGAGGCTGAGGCAAGCGAATCGCCTAAGCCCAGGAGTTGGAGGTTGCTGTGAGGTGTGTGACGCCACGGCACTCTACCGAGGACAATAAAGTGAGACTCTGTCTCTACAAAAAAAAAAAAAATCAGAAAAAAATGTATTTTCTTAAGTCCTCTGGGTGATTCAGACACACACTCAAGTTTGAGAACCCTTGTTATAGTCTAACAGAGTTCTGGATGTCTGTGAATGATACTGCTTTTGAAAGCCTCATGGGGGGCAGTCGGGGGTCCTTGAAGAAGAAGAAAAATAATCGTGACACCATTTAGCAGTCACAAGATGTTTCTACTTTTTAAGGTGAGATGCCATGGGCCTTGGGGACAAGGTAATGTGAGACTTTCCCTCTCTATGCTCTGTATTTTTATTTTTTTCTTAATTAGAGATGGAGTCTCCCTATGTTGCTCAGGCTGGATTTGAACTCCTGGGCTTAAGAGATCCTCCTGCTTTAGTCTTCTGAGTAGCTGGGACTAGAGCACATGCCAGAGCATTTAGTAGCATCGTTCTTGATTTTCAAAAAAACATGTATCACTTTTATAATTAGGGGAGATTAAAAGGTTTATGAAGATGTTAAACTAGCTGCTCTCCCAGGTGTCAGTAGCTTCATCAGTCCTTATCAGATTATTCAAACCCTGCTGCTTTTCACTCTGGAGCTGCCCTGGTAAGAGGCAGGTGGTTTGAAATGTCCATCCATGGCCTGATCTGGACTCACATGTGAGACCCTCATTTTGTCTACATCATATTTTATCTGCATCGTATTTTCTTACCTGAGACCAGAGGCCATGAAGGTGCTATAAAAAGAGGTACTTCTGTGATCTCTTTAAAAATTGGTCCAAAATACTTCAAAGGAAACCCGAGGCTGTCTTTAGGTCAGGCAGGATTTTCTGTGGGTCAGCTGTGGTGTGACAGCCACACCTCCAGCAGGGATGGGTGATAGGGCAGAGCTGGAAGAAGCTGTGGTTTATGTCACTGAGAAGGCCATGTAGGGCCAGGTCTTGTGCCTGAGGACTAGCTGTGCTTGTGTGTTTTAGATATTCGGCTTCCTGGCCACTGCAGCCTATGCGGTGAACACATTCCTGGCAGTGCAGAAATGGAGAGTCAGCATCCGCCAGCAGAGCACCAATGACTACATCCGAGCCCGCACGGAGTCCAGAGACGTGGACAGCCGCCCTGAGATCCAGCGCCTGGACACATGAAGCCCTGCCAGGGTCCTCCTCCCTCCTGTCCCTGCACCCGTCTCTCAGTCAAGTTTTCTTTCCCTCATCACATCAGACATTCATGTGATTCAGCTGAATTTTGTCCTCTTTGATAAAAGTTCATTTTGAGAAAGGGTTTCCAGAGTGGCCTAGGGGGTGGGTCCGTGGTGGGCTGGGGAGGCCAACATTCCCCAGCATTTGGTTGCCTTGGGAGCAACTGGCCACACTGACTACCCAGCTCCAATTTAGGTCCAGTTGTCCCAGAGCTCAGGTGTCTGACTCTGAGCCACCCTGTCATATGTATTTGTGATGAGACTTTGGATTTCATGGGGCTGCTAAGAGGGGGCAACTGTCAAGGAATGAAGGTCAGGGCTGGAGCGGTCGGTCAGCAGCTGGTCTAGGGCAGCCTTGCCGCATGCTGTAGGTCAGTGTTGGGCTTGGCTGCCAGAATCCACCCTCCCCTCATCTTCTGTGCCTGGGGCCTCCAGGCAGTCCGCAGCAGCCCAAAGACCATATGTGATTCTAAGGGCCTTGGCGATGGATGTATCAGTGGAGCCCTTTCTTTGCTGGGCCAGGACTTCATGGGGGAAGGGAAAGGTGGTGTCCTGTGGGGATGGCCCCGCAGGACTGCTGACTGGGGTTAAGGGGAGGTGACCTTTTGTTTCCTACCCTGCTGAGAAATCATTTCATTCTTCCTCAAATGAACCACCTTCCTGAATCCCAGATTTTTCCGCAGGAAAATGAGGACCATCTTGTTTTCCAGCTTCCTGCCTACCCTAAATCTTTTGAGGCTGAGTTGCAGATTTTCTATAATTTTACCTTCTCAGGTAAAAGCCATGAAGGAAACATGTCCATTCCACCAGTCAAAGCACTTGCCCTTTTGCTGGCCGCATGGACCGTGGTGGGAGGTGTGCGTTTGTCTGTGTTAGGAACCAGCACACGCATACATACCTCTGTTTTAGGGATGTGTACTCATTTTCTCAATGCTGAGAGTTCTCAAGTGATTCTGAATAGATTTGTCCAAGATTTGAAAATACTTGAATTTGTACCAGGACACGTCCCTTCAGAAGGCACTAATTGTCTTTTTGGGTGCCTCAGAGTCATAAACGTGATCATCAGTTTTGGAAGTTGTCGGGGCCGGGGGGTGGCGGGGGGGAGAGGGATCCTAGTTCCTTAAGATTTTTGATTTATTCTTGATAAAGTGAAGATTTTTGTTGTGGTGAATGAGTTAAATGAGCCCCTCTGATGCTATAGGCTTTTTTTAAAATTAGAGATTAATTATATCTTTTATGGAAAAGTTGTTTTGTCAGGTTTTTCACTCTCTGAACTGTTTTTAATGTTTACAAACTCACTCTAGCTCTAATATTTGTGCTTAGTCCTCACCAAGGAAAAAACACTGTTGGTGGCAAGATTGTGCAGTAATGTGGTGAGTCCCCAGGATTAATGTTTACAACTGTAGCAGTGCTCTGTGTAATACCTAACTCAGAGGGGTAGGGGATAGGATGTGTGAGAACGGCCCCCTGTGCCTCTGAGGCATTGCATTCTTCAGAAAAGAGCAGCATTTGATGTCAGTGTTGGTCAGGCACCACTGCTAGACTGGGGATGCTACAGTAACTGGTGCTGTGCTGTCTCTGAAGGGTTGGGGTTCTGGGTTAGCGCCCTAAACAGAACATCCAGTGTAATCCGAGTTCTGCTACAGTTCCCGCCCATGGCAGTGGCCCAGGCTGAGTGGTCAAGCGTCGTGTGTGCACTGGGGTACCTCCCCCCTTTTCTCACAGTGAGGGCAGCTAGGCCTGGTCTGGGCGTGCTGCCAATGGGTCTGATAGAGCCCTCTCCCATGTATGTTGTAAGTCAGTCTAAGTCATGCTTCACAGACTTTGATCCGAGTCCGTGGAGTGATTTGGGGGGAGATTATGACATCTGGATTTTATCTGTTCCTTTACATATTTATTTTGCATCTGTTGAGTGCATATGCATAGTCAAAATTGGGCTTATCTCCCCGAGGGCCACAAAGACTCAGCCTTGCATTAAAAGGGCACACTTGGAAGGACCACCCTTTGCCGTAGTAGAAATCTGGGAATCGTGTTACTTGGCCTCAATAAAAGGCTGCCTTTGAAGTGAGATTGAAAACAAGAATACCATTCAGGCAGGATTGCTGCCCAAGTTTTCCGGAGTCACTTCAATAAACCTGGTTTATTATCTGGTGAAAAGGAGACAGGTGATTGGCCTCCCAAGGGTGTGTTTTCAGCTGCAAGAAAAAGTTCTGAAGCCCATAGATGTGGCAAATGTTGAAAGATGATAAAACACAATGACATATTACGCCACAGAGTAACTTAGGAGTTCATACAGACCTTGGTGATAGACTCTTTGGAATTATTTATATCCCTGTAACTATTTAATATCTTTTGTGCCATGAGGCTCCCTCATGGTTTTTGTAAGCATGTCTCCTTGTATTAAACTAGCTCCCACTGGAACCAGAAATGTCTATGGACACTTCCCAATTGGTATAATGCACAGTCACACATCCCACTACATCACAGCCTGGTGAGGAAAGGTTCTGAAGGGAACAGGTTTATCTGTGGTGAATGTAAAGACACCTATATCTTTTGTTATGTCGCTTAGGGGCCTTCAAATGACCTCTTTGCAAATTGAAGGAAGCATTTTTGCATTTAATAGTTCCATTGTCAGTTTGGTTTGGGACATTTGAAGGCTGAAGCAACCTTTGTTTTGCGCAGTTTTCTCGTGGGATGGTACTGGTTTTCAGTGGGAGCAAAACTTGAAGAGAACTGCAGTTGCTGTGTACATCTGGATTTGTTCCTGGAGACTGTGCAGTTGAAACCCTCAAGCATTTGGTGGAACCTCTGGTGGTTTTTGATGGATGCAAACACTGACGTCCTCAGAGAAAGTTTATTTTGGCACTGATTTGGTTGACTTGGATTTTTTTTTTTCTTTCCCTTCTGATACTCTTTGGTTCTCTCTTCATGCTGCTGAAGGCACAGAGGGAAATACCTTTTCCCTCTAATACAGGGCAATTACAGTCAGGAAAGCCTAAAGATACATGGCCCCACATAAAGCCAGGAAAGGGCAGCTGTAGAGAAGTTTGATTTAAAGAAAACATCCATTCAAGGGAGATGCTTTTTGTCTACAGAAAAAGGACGAACATGGTGGCCTGTACAGCCCCCGTACACGCATTGTCCTTGCCCTTGAGCAGAGGAGCCCACGTAGGCAGAGCCTGGTCCGTTGCTGAGGGCTCAGCCCTGGGAAGCCGATGGCACCATAGTCCTTGGGGCCCTAGTCCTGTCTCTTGGCAGGAAAGCTCATGTCTGCAGGCAGGCAGAAGTGTGTCTGACCGCCACCTTGGGTGCTTCTGGCCAGAGCTTTATGCCTCAGTCGACACATTCCTACTCTTCAAGTTCGCAGATTCACCTGCCTTTCTATGAAGCTTTCCTAAGGAGTCACACCTGGCTTAAGCCACAGGCAGTCTCTGGGGAGACCAGGCACTAACTCTCTGTCTGCATGTGTATGTGAATCCGTGCTAGCAATGAATGAGCCTTGAATAACCCTCGTGTGTGTCATGTCCTGTGTGTGGCCTAAGCTTACTTTTTCTCAAGGACTTGCACGTGCTGTTTGGGAAGACACCCCACACCCATGGGCTCTAAGAGGTAGACTAAGGTCTAATCTCCGTGCAAGATTTTCTGCCGGTTGGTCTTAGAACCTGTCCTAGGAGACGAGTAGAGCATGGAGACACATAGCCTGTTTGGTGATTCTGGAAGGCAGTGATGATTTAAGTGGGCCTGTTGTGCCATCTGTGTTCAAAACAAAGCAGTCGTGAAGTCAGTGTGCCATCACTGGATTGTCATCTTCTCCAGATCTTGTTTATAGAGAAGTAATGACATTAGACAGGTAGCAAAGATAGGAAAACACTTCCTAGGCCAAAAGCTGCTGGTTGATTCTCTTGAGCAGAATGAAAAGTTGCTTTCTGCCCCAGGGGCTGCTGTTTATGAAGTCTCCAGGCACCTTTTTGGTTCCTATTGAAGTTGCCGAATCCCAGGTTTCTCTCTTGCCCAGTTCTGTCTTATTTTATTAACACCTGCATCCAGCAGGGTGATGGCATGGTAGGCTGGTGAGGTCTTAGCAGGAGAGGCCTGGGAAGTGGGAGGAGGCAGCGGCCTGGCACACCCAGCTGCTGTCTGCTGTCCACCCGTTGATGACATTAGTTGTGTTTACAAACTCAGGCTATCTTGGAAAAGCATACTATTTGGCTAGCTACTTTCCTGACCTCTTGTCTTTGGAAAAGTGAGGTCTTGTGTTCCAGAATCAGCTTGAGGGCAAGAGCAGAATGCCAGGGGCCTGTCTTCCTTGGTGCTGTGGGTGAGCTTTTTGCATCTAGTTTGTGAACTTGTGGGTCCAGTCAGGTGACCAAATCTGGCTTGGGTTCTATTTCAGACAGGACATAGACCTAACACTTCCACCCTTTAGCTTTACAAACTTTCCCAACTCTTTATAAGATTTTTTGTTTCTTCTCTCCTCAGCAGATATTAAAATCATAAGATTTTTATGAATAAATTCAGTATGTCTGGTTGAGAAAGTAATTTGAAATATTTGACCTTTTATTTTATTTAGAAACCGTCTCAGAAATAAAATTCCTTTAGTATCTATTAGATCTAGAAGAATTTTCTTCTGCAAGTGAATGTTCTGTTTAACTTTTCTTTGTGCCAGTAAGTAGCATTTGTACACTCACTGGCTTGAAACAGAGGAGTAGGCCCTATTATATTTTCCCTTCTTTTGTCTGGAATATAATCTTTTTCCATTTGGATATCATTTCTCAATCGTGGAGATTTTGTTTTCCCTTCTAGTTTTTCTTATTCCATAAACACGACAGGAAAAAAAAAAAAAGTACTCATAAGCCCACTGAGTTTGAAGGACTGGCAACTCACCTACCATAAAATTTAGATGGGTCCTTGAATAGTGTGTTTAGTTCATAGGGTTGGTTTGTTGTCTGTATTTTTCGTGCTGAGACTTTAATTCAGGTGACTCTAGAGTAGCAGGTTTTCTTTGGGATGCATAATACACAAAGGCCAGAGAACCTGCACTGAGGGGGTTAATGCTGCTTAGACTCCAAGCTGTCCGAACTTCTGTGGTTCTAATTTAGGAGTAAGATACCTTAATCAGCTTTGTTGATGGGATTTAGGGTGAGGCCCAAAGTTTCTTTTCATAATTGTGCCTGAAAGGAGAGATGGTATGAAACAAGATTCTGGTAATGGTTTTGTCTGGGAGTCACTAACAGTCTGAAACTATCCCATCTGAGTCATCTTTGGATGACACTGCTGACACCCCTAAGGACTCCCTTTTTATCAGGAAATGAGGATGGTGGAGGGAGACCTGGAGACCTGGTGCCTGGGGCAGGGCTGGACTTAACTGATGGCCTCTTCCCTCTATGGGCCCTGCTTTGCTTGCTTGCTTTTTTCCAGAATCGATTTTGCAAGTTTCAGGATCCTGGTCCCCTCTCTGCAGAAGTGAGAAAGCAAACACTCAGAACCCACTGGCCCAGGGCTGACTGAGAGTGCGGGGGAGAGCAGGAGGCCTGGAACAGCCCCCTGGACTGGCCTAGCCCAGAGGGGCACCTCTTCCCAACTCTCACTCTATAACCTATGTAAGAATGAGTTTTCAAATCTTGCCTCATGATGAAATTGACCTCTTTGGATAAAATCAGTGCTTTTCTTAGCTTGATTTTTTTTTTTTTTTTTGACATGGTTCCTCTATAGAGAATGCTAAGGAATGAAACTATTTGTATATGTTGAAATTTGTAGGGGTTCAGGAACCCATGGCAGAAACACTAAACTATTTATTTACAAGTATGACAGTATTTTTTTTTTTTTTTCAAAATAGGCAAATCTGTCTTTTTGTATATTTTAAGACAAATAATCACTTCACCTTTGGTGCCTTCCATGTGTCACATAAGCACTCTTGTCAATCATGGAATTGGAAAAAGACGTACATTTAGTTAAACCAAATAACACTATTTTTGTAGCATGAATTTAGAGTATGTCCTTTTAATATTGTTTTCAACCATGTTGGTTTCGAGGTTTTGGCCATTTTCTCTTTAAACTTCGTATGTATTTAAAAAAGAAAAAACAAAATGATCCCTACTCGCCCTTTTTCTTCTCTGCTTTCTCCCTGCCATCTTGTTTCTGTTTATGTAAATGGTCTGATAGTAAATTTCTGTAAATAATTATGAGTCAGTGTAACTGCATTTGGCATTTTTTAATCACTTGTTCAGTTTGGAGGGCCGCTGCTCACCTCCAACAGTAAGAGGAAAGTGATTCCGTATTTTAAAAAAGAAAATCATCAATGCTCTGACTTCCCCTTCTTTGGGTCTGAAATGGCAAAAATCCCATGTCTGGCTCTTTTACTGGTTTTAGCCTGGTAAACACAAGGGTGTTCTCCGGCCCAGGCTCTTCTTCCAGTATCTACTCTCCCGGGAGGCCCTCAGCAGTCTCTAGGGCCCTCACCTTCCACTCAGATTTCGGATTGGTTCAAGGACACTCTGGGCAGGCTCGGTGGCCCTTTCCAGGTTTCGAGCCTGAACAAACTAGAGTCTTTGCTGTGAGAAGCCTGATGAAAACAAGATACAGGGACAGCCTCCAGCAGCTTTCCCACGCCTGCAGGATACAGTTATGTATGTCTGGTCAAGAAAAATCTTGAGTAAACTAGCTGAGCCATTGCGAAATAAAGGTATGGATTTGTCAAGACATAAAATGGTAGCTGTTTTTGGTCCTTCTGAAGGGTCACAATATGTAATTATTTGATAATAAAGGAAATCAAGTTAGATGGCTAAGTCATAACTTTCCAATATGATGACTCCTTGGTACTTTCCCTAGTGGCACTTTTGGGGGGCAGTGTTAATAACTATTACACTATGCTTGTTAAAAGTCTGTTTCTTTTAAAGATACAGCTGTGGGGCATTCTGAGGTGACACCCATTTGGCAAATTGGTTCATGCTGTCATGGGTCATGGCTCCCATTCTGGCAGCTTCTCAAATTGACATGGATGCCCTGGGGTGGGCACCTCAGCTCCGAGTGGCTCTCAGGCTTGATTCTGTACATCTGAGTGGTTAGGGGTTCCCAGAGCCTTTGGTCCTGTTGACTTGGCCCTGACAGCAAAGCCTCACGCTGCCCTCAACGTTCCCCTTTTCTGTCTTTTGAAGGATCAATTTTTCATGGTACTCATCTTGATTGTTTTCATAGTGTTCAAATCTGTATTTTTGTATGTAGAGGGAAATAATTTTCTCAGCACTAATCGCTAATAAATATTGTATTAAATTGTCATGAAGGAATTCTTGTTTAATAAATGGACACATAAAAATGTTACTGTCTCTTTCTTCACTCTTACTTGCCTCCTCTGTCCCTTAAAGGCCGTGGATCTGGTCCCTCAAACAGGCCTGCTCTGCGGAGGTTCAGCAGAACTGCAATCCTAGGACTGCACAAGGCCTCTGTGATATCGCTGGGGCTGGGAAGGTGGAGCACGGATCCCATGTTCCTTTCTGCTTCAGCACATTCCACCTGAGAGTGTCCTGTGTAAAATCTGGCATGGAATGTCTGGCCTCTTCCCGTCAGCGAGGACATGAATGCTGACCCAGGGTCTCCCCCCTCTCCCCCGCCAGGCTGCAGCGCTGAGGTCCCTCATGCAGCCAGTTTCCTAAACCCTAAGAGCCTCAGGTTCTGGCTTCCTAAGGCTGCTGTGGGACAGACATTATCCTCTAAGTGAGAGGGCCCTGGGCTACCTGTCTAACCTTTCTTTCAGTTTCCTTGCCTGTAAAACAGGATTGTGTAAGGAGCAGGCAGATAAGAGGATCAAATGCTGGTCAGACACTCACCCCAGTGCCCAACAGGGAGAAGCGCGCATGCCCTGTCTGTGTCACGTTGTCACTTACCAGTTTGTGTTGCAGCATAACAGGATCCTTGACAGTATGGAAGATTTTTTGAAACACACACACATCATTCTGGTTTAATCTGTTATGGCTTTTTTAAGGGTAGGAGATTCATATGCAAGAGAACAAGGTTACAAATGCCCAAAACATGGGTCCAGAACTCTGGCTCATTCAAGAGGGCTAGGGTCACAAAAAATGCCATTTGTTAAGAAGCTGCTTTAGTATAAAAAAAGTACAAAAAGCTACAAAAACTCAGATACACAGTGTAAGTCCTTGGGTGAACACAGAAGGGTTGTCTCATGAGGGGGCCAGGAGACCTGCTCTGGTTTCTAGAAGTGCATCATCCTGAGGGGTCCCGGGACACTCTTACCTGGTGGCCGGCCCTCAGGAAGAGAGAGGGTTTGGCTGGGCCCGCCCAGCTACCTGTAATGCTGTCACTGTTCGTCATTCTGTGGGACCCTCTGTCTTTTGGAATGGGGAAGCTAGACCCAGAATGGTCATCTGAATCGAAGAAGACATGGTTTCCAAGGGTGTGAGGTGTCAGTTGTGGGTGCTGAGACCCACTCTCCTAGATAAGGCAAAGGTCAGTTTTCTCCTTGCTTCAAGAATGAAGAGGGAACTGGTGCTCCTTAAAACAAAGGCTTCGTGGAAGGGTCCTTATTGACAAAGTGGCTGCAGGAGCACCATGTGCAGACAAAGACCACAGGGGCCTGGTGGGGCAGCCCTGTGGTGGTTTCTATCTGTATTTGTTCCTGTTAGGGAAACACAGATGCCCCCCACACCCCGACTTTGCAGCATGAACTGCTCACTGTAGCAGGTGCTAATAAGGCCCTGTCAGCTTTGTCTCCTTGTGCTTGTTTTTGGCAGAGGTCAAAGGGCTTAAGGTCTAGGGGACAGAAAAGGGGAGAAGGGGTGGAATACTCAAGGTGCCCGCAGGTGCAGAGTGGTTACCAGTGCTAAGCCAAGGGTCAGTCAGTACAATGGGCTCAGGTGTAACCTTGAGGCTGCAGGCAGGTCCCCTGAATCAGCAGCTCTTGGCTGCTCCAGAAGCCACAGCCTCCGTTCCAAAAACACTGTGTTCCCAGCCAGCCCTGTGAGGAAGTTGCAGGGTGGAGGCGCCATGTGGCTTGGGTTGCCAGGCTGCGGTCAGGCTTCAATCCGAGTCTGAGTCTGAACTTTCTTCTGAAAGGAAAGCAGAGGATGCGTGGCAGGAGTTGTGGGCAATGGTAGCTGGGAATGGTTTCTGGGGAAGCACAGCCAGGTTACAGGCTGTAGCCTGGGCCCAGGCTGACTCCACCATTACCTGGTGTGAGGTTTGGCCCCAGGCCTGGGACCCTCCACAGGCAGCTGCTGTCACTTCCAGGGTATGTAGGAGGGGGGGTTCCATCCCCAACTGCCACCCAGATGCCCTATCCCCTGGGGTCCCAGGGCCTCCCAACTCTCCCTGGGTCATTCTCATGTGGGGTTGTCAGGGTTGTACCCCCTGCACCCTAACCCATCAGTTCAGCTGACAAGGCAAGGACAGCTGTTTTCTTGTTCCCTAAACTAAAATACGCTGGAAAATTAGCAAGCCTCTTTTTAGCCATTTTATAATTCTCTTCCCCTAATCCTCTTTTTATATTGTGATCAGAATCAATTTTACATGTGAAGAGCCTGTGAGGCGTGACTTGAGGGTTCCTGAAATCCCAATACTGAAGACGGCTCTGTAGAGCCTTCTAGGACTCCCCACCCTAGAAAGGGGAAGCACGCCTGTCACCGACTCCAGCCCCATGCTGGCTGCCATGTGCTGATGCTCATCACCTCCCTGGCCAGGCCCCATCTGTCACAACCTTGGTCAGCTCAGGGTGGGCTGGGGGCAGTGAGGGGTCCCCAGGTGCTTGAAGGGCCTCCCCAAGGCCTGACTCTCTCCTTCCCACTGTGCCTGGGCTGCACTCATTAAGATTTTTTGGATTTTTCTATATTCAATTCTAAAGTATAAGCTGGGAATAATTATACAGTAAACATATATATGAAATTCTCCAAACATTGAAAAAACAAATGTGTCGCCATTGACTTATTCACTGTGTTGGTTATCCTGGAAGCAAGCTGCTGGGAGCAGGTCACAAGGGCCTAAAGAAAATGGGATCTGCTGCATGGGGGCTTGGCAGCACTTGTGTTTAGCAGAGGGACCACCTCCGGGGTTCAGGAATCTCCATGGCCCCCGCAGTCACTGCAGGGGGACATGTACTTGTTCCTGAGCATCTCACCTGGACAGACCACCTGTTCTTTATGTTGTTGTCTTCCTTCCTCTACGTGCCCTTCTGACTGCACCCTCCTATACAGCCACCGAGACTCAGCTCTAGGGTTCCCTCTGCAAGCCTGTGTCCTGTCCTCCCTCAACCTGCTTCATCCTTCTCCTGGCTCCCGTTCGGCTGTCATCCATCTGAAGGCCTCCCTTGGCATGGCACACATTCTGCTGTGCCCCTTGCCACGCCTTCTGGCTGGCCACGCCCACCTGGGCATCCCTCCCACCCAGCAGAAGGCAGCCTCAGCAGGTGTCTGGGCCAACAGATGCTGACACAGGGCCCTGGAGGGACGTCTGGTGCTGAGCCAAACATCTGCTTACTCAGTCACAGGAGTCCACTGTGGTCTCAGGGCTGCTGGCCAACAGCACCATCCGCTTCTCTGATAAAAGTCTTCCTGGGGATGGGGAGGGGGTGGGGCAAGGAAACAGCCAATGGGCTGCAGGGCCTCAGAGCCCCTTCATCTGGGTTGGTGCCCGCCTTTGTGTAATGGCGCTGCCACTCTCTCTGCTCCTCCTGCCCCTCTGGGCCAAGACCTCCTCTGGTGGCCTCCTGGGGCTGTGAGCTCCAAGCCAGCTGTATGCTCCCTGACATACCTTTGCAGACCCCCTGCCACATGCCCTGTCCTGTGCTAGGCAAAGTCACCCCAAGGATGTGACAGTTGCTATGGTTGTGTTGTCACAAACAGAAAAACCAGCCTTCCGACTTCCAGTTTTTTTTTTTTTTAAATCAGGTAACGTGCAAGCTGGCCTTGCTGAGCTGGAAAAGGCTGTCTTGAGAGGCCAGAATATCCACTGCACTTTTTTTTTTTTTTTTTGAGACAGAGTCTCACTTGATCATCCTTGGTAGAGTGCGGTGGCATCACAGCTCACAGCAACCTCAAACTCTTAGGTTCAAGTAATCCTCTTGCCTCAGCCTCCCAAGTAGCTGGGACTACACCCGCA
This sequence comes from Nycticebus coucang, assembly GCF_027406575.1. NCBI lineage: Eukaryota > Metazoa > Chordata > Mammalia > Primates > Lorisidae > Nycticebus > Nycticebus coucang. The sequence goes on along the minus strand of NC_069781.1, from coordinate 164,977,504 downwards.
CTCTACAATGCTCAACTATTTTTAGAGATGGGGTCTTGCTCTGGCTCAGGCTGGTCTCGAACCTGTGAGCTCAGGCAATCCACTTGCCTGAACTTCCCAAGTGCTATGTACTTTCTTTTTTCTTTTTTTTTTTTTTGAGACAAGAGTCTTACTGTGTCGCCCTTATTAGAGTGCTATGGCATCACAGTTCACAGCAACCTCCAACTCCTGGGCTCAAGTGGTTCTCTTGCCTCAGCCTCCCAAGTAGCTGGGACCACAGGCTCCTGCCACAACGCCTGGCTATTTTTTGTTGCAGTTGTCATTGCTGTTTATTCGGCCCAGAGGGGTTCGAACCCTCCAGTCTCAGTATATGTGGCTGGTGCTGTAACCACTGAGCTACAGACGCTGAGCCATGTGTACTTTCTTTTAAGATAAAATAAAAACCTGAACTTGCCTGGGTGCTGCGATAAGGGCAAGTGCCTGGGTCCCTGGCCCTTAGGTCTGGGCAGGTAAGGCAGCAGGGGAAGGTGGAATGGGGCAGGTGGCCACTCTAGAACCCAGGTGGACAGGTGCTCTGACAGTGACTGGCTGCCTGGGGGCTTGCCCAGAAACCCAGGCACGCTCTCAGCTTGCCCTTTCTAGAAAGGCAGAGGCCCTGGAGCCCTGTGCTCCCCGAGGGGACTGGCTTTGTGACCACAGCCACATGAAGGGATGTGAGAACTGGGCTGTGAAAATACTTCCTGTCCATGGGGAAAGAGAAGATGCTCCTACCCCAGCCTCACACGAGCCAGCATCCCCAAGGGAGGGCAAGCCACTGCAGAAATACTTCTAGGGCATCCACTCACCTTCTGCCTTGTGCGCTGTGGTCTCGTCTGCAGAGTCCCCTTGTTTGAGGAATTTGGCTACATCATTAAAGATCAGGTAAAAGTTAATTGCAAACACGATGGTGGCAAAGAAGCCAAACACCTGTGGGACACAGCAGACAGGGTGGATGGGATGAGGCACAAGGACCAAGTCTCCAACCCAGCAGCCACTGGGATATTGCAGCCCCCACTCCATGGACTGTTGAGCCCTGCCAGGGCAAGCAGCCCAGAGTGGCAGGCTCAGACCCCTCCGAGCGGGAGAACGGGCAGCCCTTCGGAGATCAGGGTAGAGTAAAGCTCTAAAAAGAAGCAGTAGGAATAGCTGGACCTGCACAAGATCCCACAGGGAAAGAATGTGCCCCAGTTTCCACCCGACGATGTCCAGAGGAGCATCTGCAGCTTCAGAAAGGGTGGGGTGAACCTGAGGGGCCACTTCTAGGCACCCCCTCCCAGGGATGGGGGGTTGCTCACTCCAGCTGCTTTGGAAGCCCCATCTGAATATTTGGCGACTGCGGTGATGGAGATGGCGAAGTAGATAAGGGCAGCAGTGACACAGCGCAGGAAGTCCTGGAGAGAGAGGGGCACAGTGTGGGGGGAGGACCTGGACCCCACCACAACCAGAGGGCTACCACCCTGTTCTGCCCCCTTCCTGGGTGCCTCCAGGGTGCCACCAGCAGCTGACACTGCTCTGTGGCTTGGGCCACTTGGCGGGGAGGTAGAAGTTGGAAAACCTTTCACCTGCTCCCTTCCAGCTCTCTAATGGGGAGACCTGGTCCTAGGCCTCGCCAGCCACACTTGTGGCTGATCCATTTACGGATCACGGTTTCTGAGTATCCATCCCTAAAATTGGGGCACAAAGGGTGAAGCCCTGCTAGGGCGGGTGGAAGGTTGCTGATAGCCTTTGCCGCCCTTTCTCCATGACACAATTCACTGAGCAAAGTCCCCTGGTGGGGCTCTGGACTCCCAGGCAAGAAAGCAAGGCCCAGGTTGCCTGATGGAGGGCTCTGGGAAAACCCTGCAAGTCCTCAGCTAACCTGCCCGCCTGGTGGAAATGGCTCGAATTCCTGCGGCGGAGGCGCATTCCTGGGGGCGCCGCTGGGAGCTCCAGCGCCACCTGGTGGCCAGGAGCCCATCTCGAGGTTCCCTGCCTCGCACACGTGCTCTGGAAGCGCCACACCCTCCCTAGGTCCCAGAAGGCTGAGAGGTGTGGCTTTTGCCGGCCTGGCTCCAACAAACTGCACCCTGCCTCTCCCGTGCCGGGAAGGGGTCAGGGGCGCGTGCCGCCTCTGGAGCCTTATCGGCCGCTCTGGGGTGCAGCTAACCCCTCCAGAGGGGACAGGGCCTCACCATCATGGGCCAGCACAGGCCCTGCCACTTGTCGTTCAGCTGCATGGCATCAGCAAAGAGGAAGTACAGGGCCAGCAGGAACTCCAGGAGAGGTGCCGTAAGGAAGGCGGATGCTGAGGATGCCACATAGCAGATAAAGGTGATGAAGGACAGAATCTGAGGGGAAGGAGGTTAGGGGAGAAGTCAAAGCCTTTTCGTGACCTTGGGTCACTGCACCTCTGAGCCAAACTCTGCCATCTGCACCCACAGTCCAACAGCTGGGAAGTGGCACAGCCAAGATTTGCACCCAGGCCCACGTGCTGCCCCCAGTCCTGTGGGTACGATCCTGAGTCCTGACATCACCCCAGCGCCCTACCAGGACTCAATGAAGAAGCTCCAGCCTGCCTGGAGGCTCGTTGCCCCCGCCCCCAGGACTCACCCACTCTGCACACTACAGGGGCAAGTCAAAGCTAAACAGGAACCAGTTTCGAAAAGTAACACCCAACCAAAGATGTGTGCTTTTCACTAAATGTAAACTTTCTCTTAAAAACAAAAATCTTGGGCTCGCGCTTGTGGCTCAAGCGGCTAAGGCGCCAGCCACATACACCTGAGCTGGTGGGTTCGAATGCAGGCCCGGCAAACAACAATGACAGCTACAACCAAAAAATAGCTGGGAGTTGTGGTGGGCACCTGTGGTCCCAGCTACTTGGGAGGCTGAGGCAGGAGACTCGCTTGAGCCCGCGAGTTGGAGGTTGCTGTGAACTGTGATGCCACAGCACTCTACTCAGGGTGACAGCTTGAGGCCCTGTCTCAAAGGAAAAAAAAAATTAAAAAAAAACTCTTGAACTTGAGTTAATGATATGCATGCTAAAGTGTTTAGAGTTGAAATACACTGATCTCCGCTCAGCACCTATAGCTCAAGCGGCTAAGGCACCAGCCACATATACCAGAGCTAGCAGGTTCAAATCCAGCCCAGGTCTGCCAAACAACAATGACAACTACAACCGAAAAAGAGTGGGGCATATGGCGGGTGCCTGTAGTCCCACCTACTTGGGAGGCTGAGGCAAGAAAATTGGTTACGCCCAGGAGTTGGAGGTTGCTGTGAGTTGTGATGCCACAGCACTCTACCCAGGGCAACAGCTTGAGACTCTGTCTCAAAAAAAAAAAAAAAAAAAAAAACTTGGGTGGCACCTGTGGCTCAAGGAGTAGGGCGCTGGCCCCATATGTCGTGGGTAGTCGGTTCAATCCCAGCCCCGGCCAAAAACCGCAAAAAAAAAAAAAAAAAAGAAAACCAGAAAGAAAAAAGAAATATACTGATCTCTGCAATTTACTTCGTGTCAAAAAATAAAATGGGGCTGGCTGTGGTGGTTCACTTCTGTAATCCCAGCGCTTTGAGAGGCTGAGGCCAGAGGATCCCTTGAGGCTAGGAGTTTGAGACCAGCCTTAGCAAAAGCAAGATTGTGTCTCTATTAAAAATAGAAAAATTAACCAAATTAGTTGGGCATGGTGATGCACACCTGTGGTTACAGCTACTCAGGAGGCTGAGGCAGAAGGATTGCTCCAGCCCAAGAATTTGGGGTTGCAGTGAGCAATGATGACAATACTGCATTCTAGCATGGGCAACAGAGTAAGACCCTGTCTCGAAATAAATAAATACATACAAATATAAATAAGTAAAATAGACTGAGGGACAGATAAAGCAAATGTTAGCAAAATGTTAACATACAGTCTAAGAGTGTTAATGGTACAAAGCTTTCGACTTTTTTATGCATTTGCAAATTTTCATAATAAGAAAAAACTATTCGGGCGGCGCCTGTGGCTCAGCGGGTAGGGCGCCGGTCCCATATGCCGGAGGTGGCGGGTTCAAACCCAGACCCGGCCAAATTAAAAAAAAAAAAAAAAAAAAAAGAAAAAACTATTCAGCAGAGAACACGATGGTAGATACCAGGGGCTGTGCTGCATCATTCATGCATCCTTTGTGAAAAGGGGGCCCATCTACACTTGCTACAGAATCGAACTTCTCTGCAGCCTCGCTCACAACTCTAGGTGGAAACAGCTGATGCCAGTCAGTCCCGCAGCCCAGGTGTGTGCCGGGCAGACCAAGATGGCAGGATGCTGGGCTCCTCTGTGCCCAGTAATCACCGTGGCTCATGGGCATCTCCTCTGATCCTCACAACCGTCCCTGCACCAGGTGCCATACTGACAGATGAAAAGACCCCAGGGCACGCAGTTGGTAAGAAGGTGCCAGAATTTGAACCTGGGGTTGGCTGACTTCTAGTTAAGAGTTCTTAAGCAACCTGGGCCTGTGGGTGCTTGGGGAGGTCATCTCTCCTGGTTTCTGTCACTGTGGCTGTGTTGGAACACATCTATGGCTGAGTATCTCATTGTGGGTGTTGGTGGGGGCATGAGGACACCCAGATGTCCCACAGGAAGCACTGCGGGTATTTCAGGCAAATGAGCTGCAGGGATTCAAGGGCACCCTTTTCTGCCCTGCACATGGCCCTGGCAGCAGCTGAGCCCACCTTGGACAGATAGGAAACTAAGGTGTAGAAGAGGAGCTTGCTAGGCTGCCAGGGCCTTCCAAGAAACCAAGGCCATGGGCCTAACAGGCCCTGTCCGCAGCTCCTGCTGAACTTCCTGTGCCAAAAGCTGTTCTGTGTTCCTCCCCTTCCTGTCTTCCATCTCCCCCCACAATCCCCCAGCTTAACTCTGGGGGATCCCCCTTTCGATTCCTGTTTGCTCATTCCTGATTCCTGAGGCTCACTTCCTCCCTAATCCAGCCATGGCAACATCCATACTTGCTTGGGCCTGGGGGTGGGAGGGAAGTGACCAGTGAGGCATTTAGTACCAGCAGTGGCTCCTATGGACCCTGAGTGCCCACCACACACCTTTCCTTCTCCACCTAGCCCTAGATTCCTGACACCCAGCTAGGCCAAGGGCTGTTCTCTGAGTGGTCCTGGGTAGGGGAGGGATTGGGGGGCTAGGTGGATTCAGGCTTCTTCCCCCAAAGCATCTCCTTGTGGTCTCCGGGTGGGGCTGAGGGGGGAGGCCAGCCAGGGAATGTGGGCTCTGAGTCCAGCCCCTGGGGGTCTTACTTGGGAGTTGAGCAGGTGCTGGGCTGGTGACCTCTGGCCTGACAACACAAGAGGTTGTAGGAACAACTGCTGCTATCAGCCCTGGGGCCAAGAGAGAGAGACTGTGGGAGAGAATCTTCCTTCCTCCACCCTCCATCTAGTTCTCACTCGGTCTGTCGCCTGAGCCACCTGTCAAATCCCCTAAGTGCTGGGCACCTCAGTTCTCTCACTTGCCAAGGGGAGTAGGGACAGGCACCCCCCAACTGGTCCGATCTAAGCAACAAGTGGCCGCCGGATGTCCTGCTCCCTCGTCTCACCACCTCTCTGCCCGGCCTCTCCCTCTCTCCCGCATCCCTGGAGGCTCAGGCCAGTCCCCACCCCACAAGCGGACTGTACGGACACCAGTTGCGCGAGTTTTCAGAGGATCAGGAGAACAAAGGCGGCCGGTGGGGGAGAGCAGGAAGGAGGAAGGAGCTCAGCGGGGCGGGGCGGCTTCACCCCGGCGAGGGAGGGAGGAGGGCGGTGAAGTCACCCCGCGCGGGCTACCAGCGCCCCTAACTCCGAGTACCGGCCTCACCCATTCCCGGGGGCTCCCTTCACTCTACACGGCCCCCCCGCCCCGGACTCCTTCCCCAGAAGCGTCGCAGCCTCCGCCCCGCAGCTCTAGGAGCGCCCGGGCCCAGCTCGTGCGGAGAAAAGCAGACCCTCCCCCGCGACCCGGGTTCCCGGACGGCGCAGCAAGCTGATTCTTCCCGTGCCCAGCCTGGGGGCGGCGACAGGGTTGGCTGAGCGGGGCCAGATGTCGAGGCGCAGCTGTCGCGCGGGCCCAGAGAGGGCGGCGGTGCCTGAGGTCACACAGCGCCCTGTTGGGGCCACTCGCTCCCTGCATCCTGAAACTCCCACCTTTGGACTCTACGGGTTAAAAAACCGGGGAAAACTTGGGTTCGGGACCCGCCCGCCTCCAACTCGCTCTCTGAAACTTGGTGACGCTGCCCAACCTCGCGGGGCTCTTAAGAGGACTCTGCCGAGAAGGCTCCAGGATGGGGCTTCAGAGCGCGACATCCGTCTCCGGGCCCCCTGGCGCCGCGAGGCAGCCCCCACGGTCCCGCGCACTCACCGACTCCGCCAGCAGGAGGCGGCCTTTGAGCGAGCAGAGGAAGGCGCGCGCCGGCAGCAGGGCGCGGAGTCCGGGGACTGCCGGGCCCGGCCGGGAGCCGCCGGCGGGCTCCGGGTCCGGGTCCGGGTCCGGGTCGGGGTCGGGCTCTGGGGGCCACATGGCGGCGGCGGCAGGACCGAGGCTCGACATCACTTTCTCTCACCCGCGCCCAGGAGGGAAGCGGAAACGCAGACTGTGCGGAAGGAGAAAAGGCGAGACGATTTGGGAGCAGGGGCGCATCCCCCGCCGCCCCGCCCCCGCCCCGCCCCTGCCCGGCCCCTTGCCCCCGCTCCCCCTCTCCTCGTTCCCTCCTCGGACCCCGGGGGTGCTCCGGCCTGAGACAGGCCGGACAATGGGCAGGATTCTCCCGGTGCTGGCCAGAGGCCTCCTCCTCATCCTTGTCCTGGCCCCTGGAAATCTTATTACCGCCCCTGACCACCGGGTCAGGACTCCCACTTATCAATCCCTGGCCAGAAGGGTTGTCTACACTCGCAGTCTCGGGTCTAACTTCTTGCCTGCGCGTCTGAGATCCAGAAACCTAGGCGTCAAAACAGCAAAGCCCCTGCCTCATTCTTCCATGGCTTTGATCGCGTTGTCTGCGGTTAGCTCCCCCACTCCATCCCCTCTCTCTCAGCTCTCTGAGGTTTCTTTCCTACTGCTTCCCTGGCCACCCTTGGGGTTCTTGGCTAGCCCATCCTCCTCCAGGGCCTCTTTGTTGGGTGGCCCAGGCTTTTGTTCTACACCCTGCCTACCCCAGTCCATCCCAGGAGGACTTTCAGACGTCCACTGGAGCCAGTCCCTTCTCCCCCACCAAGTGCACTGCCATCCATTCTCCCATCACCAAGGCCAACCCATCTTCACCTAAAGCTTTCTCTTACCTCTGTCCACTTCTCACAACCTAAGTTACCATCAGATCCCAAACCACTCTGGTCCCTCTCTGAACTGTTGTGAGAGTTCAACTCTTGAGAGCCCTCTACAGTTTCCTCCCTTGGCAGCCAGAGGGATGCTTAAATCATAAATCACGGCACTTCTATTCCTACCCCCAAAACAAAAAGCACAAAAAGAACAAAACCTTGGGAGCTTCCCATCTTGCTCAGGGTCTTGGGATAGAAGTGAAATAGGGTGTATAATTCCTTGCTGTGATTTCCTCCCTTACCTCTCTCTCCAATCTCCTTACAATTCCTTGAACAATGTGTTCCCTTCTGCCACAGGGCCTTTGCATGCGCTGTTCCCACTACGTGCTATGTTCTTTTGCTACCTTCTTAACTTTCAGCGGTTATAATTCAGCGCCACTTCCTCAGGGAAGCCTTTCCTGACATTTATTTATTCAGTCAATAGTGCTAGCAGTCCAGGATACAAGGAAGCCCCAGCTTTGGGTGGGTGGTCTGGGGCAAACACTAAACATGTCTAGAGAATCCTGTATAAGATGATTCCTGGTGATAGATGTGAACTGGTTCAGAGGATGGCCAGCCAGGCAGCGTCAAAGAGGACTGAGTCAAAGGGTGGGGGGAGGATAGGAGGAATGGGAAGGGCCAAATGGTGGAGGACCAGACCCTGGTACTTGGATTTTACTCTATTCCCTGGCTGGAGGCCAGGTGGGAATTCTAAAAGATCTTGTTCTGATCTATGTTATTAAAAACATGGCTCTGAACTGCAACTTGGTAAGAAGAAAACAATGCAGTTTTTAAAATGGGCTACAGATTTAAACAGACAACTCACCAAGGGAGATACAGGAATGAATGTTCACAAAGCACAACAAAAGGTGCCCAACATCCTTAGACATCTCGGAATGCAAATTAAAACCACAACGAGGTACTACTACATACCCATTACAATGACATAAAAAGCACACTCCCAGGTGCTGGTGAGGATATAGAGCAACGGGAACTTGCATGTAAGGCAGCCGTTCTCAACCTGTCGGTCTCGACCCACCGGAACTGTATTAAAGGACGGCGGCATTAGGAAGGTTGAGAACCACTGATTAAGGGGTCTTCAAAAACTTTGTGGAAAAATGGAATTAAGGCTCAGCGCCAGCCACATACACCAGAGGTGATGGGTTCGAATCCAGCCTGGGCCTGCCAAACAACAATGACAACTGCAACAACAACAACAAAAAATGGCCAGGCATTGTGGCAGGTGCCTGTAGTCCCAGCTACTTGGGAGGCTGAGGCAAGAGAATTGCTTAAACCCAGGAGTTGGAGGTTGCTGTGATCTGTGATGTCACGGCACTCTACCCAGGCCGACAGCTTGAGGCTCTGTCTCAAAAAAAAAAAAAGAAAGAAAAAGAAAAAGAAAAATGGAATTAAAAGGTAAAAATAAAAAGTATAGGGGCGGTGTCTGTGGCTCAAAGGAGTAAGGCACTGGCCCCATATGCCGGAGGTGGCGGGTTCAAACCCAGCCCCACCCAGAAACTGCAAAAAAATAAAATAAAATAAAAAGTATAAACCTTATTTCTTTCTTTTTTTTTTTTTTTTTGAGACAGTCTCACTTTGTTGCCCATGGTAGAGTGCCATGGTGTCATAGCTCACAGCAACCTCAAACTCTTGGGCTCAAGCGATTCTTTTGCCTCAGTCACCTGAGTAGCTGAGACTACAGGTGCTCACCACAACACCTGGTTAATTTTAGAGATGAGATCTTGCAATGGCTCAGGATGGCCTCAAACCTGAGTTTGAGGCAATCCACCCGTCTCAGCCTCCTAAGTCCTAGGATTAAAGGGTGAACCACCATGCCCAGCCCTCTTTTTTTTGAGACAGTCTCACTTTGTTGCCCTCGATAGAGTACGATGGTGTCATAGCTCACAGCAACCTCAAACTCTTGGGCTCAAATGAGCATCTTGCCTCAGTTTTTCATGTTTAGTAGACCACTGTTGCTTAGGCTGGTCTCAAACTGGTGAGCTCAAGCAATCCATCCACCTCAGCCTCCCAGAATTCTAGGATTATAAGCATGAGCCACTGCACCCAGCCAATAAACCTTATTTCTTGGCCAGGCGCAGTGGCTCACATCTGTAATCCTAGCACTCTGGGAGGCTGAGGCTGGTGGCCTAAGCTCAGGAGTTCAAGACTAGCCTGAGCAAGAGTCAGACCCTGTCTCCAAAAAAAAAAAAAAAAAAAAGGCGGGTGTTGTGGTGGGTGCCTATAGTCCCAACTACTTGGGAGGTGGAGGCAAGAGAATTGCTTGAGCCCAAGAGTTTGAGGTTGCTGTGAACTGTGATGTCATAGTACTCTACTGAGGACAACAAAGTGAGACTCAATCTCAAAAATAAAGAAAACTGATTTCTTATCATAAGCTCCAGGAAGGTCAATATGCTTTTGTAAGCAATGATACCAGCCTTTTAATCCATCTCTAAGGAACTGAGGGTCCTGGGAATTTAACCATATCAATGTAGTCTTTTTTAGTGTATTAACTGAAGAAAAATGGATGCTGTCTACAGATTTTGGGGTGAGAGCCAAATCAGGACTGTCCAGTGGGTGGCTGCTTAATGATTTCCAATTGAAACTGTCACAAAATTGCACTTGTTTGGTGAGAGGAGTGAGTAAGAGCATTGTCCTAGTGGAGAAGGACTCTGGTGAGGTTTTCTGGGTGTTTTCTGCTAAAGGTTTGGCCAACTTTCTCAAAACACTCTCATAATAAGCCGATGTTATCATTTATTGGCCCTTTAGAAAGTCAACACTCAGAATGATTTGAACATTCCAGAAAACTTTTGCCTTGGGACCTTCATTCTTTGAGTTCATTTTTGCTTTACGTAACTCCTTCAACCTCTTGATACCTATAGCTTTTTTTGTTTTGTTTTTAAGAGACGAAGTCTCACTTTATTTGCCCTTGGTAGAGTGTGTGGCATCACAGCTCACAGCAACCTCCAACTCCTGGGCTTAGGCTATTCTCTTGCCTCAGTCCCAGCCTCAGCTGGGACTACAGGTGCCCGCCAGAACACCCGGCTATTTTTTTGTTGTTTTTGCAATTGTCATTGTTGTTTAGGTGGCCCGGGCAGGGCTTGAACCCACCACCCTTGGTATACGGGGCTGGCACCCTATGCACTGAGCCACAGGCTCCACCCAATAGCTATAGCTTTGATTGTGTTTTGTCTTCAGGATTGTATTGATAAAGCTATGTTTCATCTACTGTTACAGTTCTTCCAATAAACCCTTTAGGATCTTGACCTCCCTTTTTTTTTTTAAACAGTCTCACTCTCACCCTGGGTAGAGTGCGTGGCATCATAGCTCACAGCAACCTCAAACTCTTGGGGTCAAGTGATCCTCTTGCCTCAGCCTCCCGAGTAGTGGGGACCACAGGCACTCACACAATGCCCAATGAGTTTTTTCGATTTTTAGTAGAGATGGGGTCTTGTTCTTGCTCAGGCTGGTCTTAAACGCCTGAGCTCAAGCAATCTGCCCGCCTCAGCCTCCCAGAGTGCTAGCATTAGAGGCGTGAGCCACCGCACCCAGCTTGATTTCACTTTTTAAAAATTTCCATTGAAAGCTCTGCTATTCTGTCTGCAGCTGATCTGTATGCGAGTGTCTTGGCAGCTGAGTGGAAAGTTTACTCAACTTTAATTTTTCAGTCAGAACTGTATAAGCTGAACCACTTGAGATATCTGGGATGTTGGCTGTTGTTTGTGCTGTTAATCATTCAGGCTCTTCAATTAGGGCATGACAAAGATGAATTTTTTTCCTTGCAAATTGATGTGAATGGTCTGCCACTGTAGGCTTCATCTTCCACATCCTCATCCCTTCTTAAAGTGATGTATTCATTTGTAAACTGCTGATTACTTTACGGCGTAAACTTTTCCAAAAAATCAGTGATTTCACCATTCTTCCACCCACACTTTACCAGGAATTTGATGTTTATTCTTGCTTTAATTTTAGCAGAATTAAGGTTGCTGTGATAAAGGTTCTTTTCAAGCTGATGTCTTAACATTCCTTTATTTATTTATTTTTTTGCAGTTTTTGGCTGGGGCTGGGTTTGAACCCGCCACTTCCGGCATATGGGGCTGGCGCCCTACCCCTTTGAGCCACAGGCGCTGCCCAATGTCTTATCATTCTTAATAGCTCAAACTAGATCTTGTGTAGACATGTTTTAAGTGGATAGTACAAGTTTCTTTTGGTGCAAAATTTTTTGAAATCCATGCATAGATTTTTGCATGTTGACATGCACTTACGAACTTTTTGAAGTTCAGATGGGCCTGATTTGGTTCCTTCTGACTTCTTTTTGCTTACTAATCTTAAAAAAATCTGTAATCAGGAGGCTGAGGCAAGAGAATCGCCTGAGCCCAGGAGTTGAAGGTTGCTATGAGCTGTGTGACGCCATGGCACTCGGCGTCAAAGTGAGACTCTGTCTCTAAACAAAAAAAAAAAGAAAAAAACAAACTGTAAAGACCACCCATCATTCTTCAGTTGACCATAAAAAAGACTGCATTGATATGATTAAATTCCCAGGACCTTCATTTATTTGGGGACAGACTAAATGGCTGTAGGGGGACATGGTGGCTCTATAATCCTAGCACTTTCAAAGGCTGAGGCAAGAGGATTGCTTGAGCTCAGGAGTTGGAGATCAGCCTGAGCAAGAGCAAGATCTCATCTCTACAAAAAATACAAAAATTGAAAAACAAAATACAAAAATTGGCCCAGCAGAATGGTGCACACCTTTAGTCCCCAGCTACTTGGAAGGCTAAGGCAGGAGAATTGCTTGAGCCCAAGAGCTGGAAGTTACAGTGAGCTGGCCTAGGTGATACAGCAAGACTGTGTCTCACAAGAAAAGAAAAAAATATGTCTTTACTGAGTCTCAGTTTGTCACCCTCGGTAGAGTGCCATGGCATCACAGCAACCTCCAGCTCTTGGCTTAGCTGTTTCTCTTGCCTCAGCTTCCTGAATAGCTGGGACTACAGGCGCCCGCCACAACGCCTGGCTATTTTTTGTTGCAGTTTGGCTGGGGCTGGGTTTGAACCTGCCACCCTTGGTATATGGGGCTGGTGCCCTACCCACTGAGCAACAAGCACTGCCCAATAAATTCATTTTTAATTTTTAACTTTTAATTCCATTTTCCATGAACTTTTTTGAAGTCCCCTGATACATATATATTTGAACATAGGCATTTTTAATATCTTCTCTCACACCTTACTTACCTTTTCATTCTCTTAATGGTATTTACTGATGAATAGATGTTCCTAATTTTAATGTGTCAATTTCTTTTCTTTTCTTTCTTTCTTTTGAGACAGAGTTTCACTATGTCATCCTTGGTAGAGTGCTATGGCATCATACCTCACAGCAACCTCCAACTCTTGGGCTTAAGTGATTCTCTTACCTCAGCCTCTCAAGTAGCTGGGACTACAGGTGCCCGCCACAATGCCCTGCTATTTTTTCATTGTAGTTGTTTAGCTGCCTGGGCTGGGTTTGAACCCGCCACCCTTGGTGTATGTGGCTGGCCCATAATCACTGTGCTACCGGTACTGAACCAATGTGTCAATTTCTAAATTTCTTTTTCTTTTATGGTTAGTATTTTTTGTGTTTTGTTTAATAAATCTTTGCCTACCCCAAGGTTATGAGGATATTCTGTTGTTGTGCCCAAGTCATAAGGATCCTCCACATAAATCACCTGGAGACCAAGTCCGGTGCAAAAGCAAGAGGTTGTTTATTTACAAGCTCGAGCCTGGGCTCCCTGGTCCTGGTGCAGCAGGAGAGCAGAGAAGCCCGGATCTCGAAAAGGAGGGAGGTTTTTAAGGGTACAGAAAGAAAAAAAGGGAGGGGTTCAGGTGTGAGCTGCTGGGGCGAGTTGATGGGGGGTCTAGGGGACTGAGCACTTGTCCTTGGCTGTCTGGGAGAGTGTTGCTATCGCTTGGAGCAGACGTTGTGTAAGGGCGTGGATCATGGGGCAAGGACGGGGGGCGGGGGAGGGAGCAGGTTGCCTAACGCCTTTGGTATGCAGCTGCAAAATGAAGACTGAGGGACAAGATGAAGTTAGTTTTAACAAAATGGAGTTAACTTGGTCCTTACATTCCCCTTTTCTTGTGCCTAGAAGGTACAATCATGGGTCTTCAGTGCGTTTTGTGAGCCCTAGCTCTGTGCCATTGCTGGTGCGTTCAGTGCTGAGGGGGGTATACTGTGCCTGTAAGACCATTAATTGAACAGTATTAATTCTAGCTCGGATGAAAGCCAGTAATTTATTAATTATGCAGGGGCCGAAAGTTAATAGTAGTAATAGGATTACAAGTGGGCCCGCTATGGTTGAAATAAAAGTTGTGAGCCAGGGTGACTTGCTGAACAAAGATTCATACCAGCTCAGAGACTGTTCCTGCTCGAGTTTTCTTTTGCAGAGACCTTCTCTCACTAACTCCATGGACTGTTTGATTACTCCTGAGTGGTCAGTATAAAAACCGCATTCTTCTAGGGCTACACATAATCCACCTTGCTGAAGGAACAATAAGTCTAGTCCCCGCCTATTTTGGAGTACTACTTCAGAGAGGGAAGTTAGGGACTCTTGAAGGTGGGAAATGGAGTTTTCTATTCTTTCTATGTCTAAGTCTATTGCAGCATGCAGAGCTCCGTAGTTTTTGTCTTGTAGAACTAAGGAGGAGATTCCTGTGCCTGCTCCCGCTATACTTAGTCCCATGAGCATCGCTAGATTTATTGCTGTGACTGGTTCTCTCTTGGTTCTTGTAAGTGTGCCTGCAGCTGACTCGTATGCCTGATATAAGTCTTCTTCTGAGTGATAGATTAGCTTGGGGATGAGCTGCACTAAGACACAAAAGCCCCGGGTTAAATCAAAGACTGCCCCATGTAGACACGGGGTGAGTCCACCAGGAATTGTTGGTGGGAATTATATATCCAGTCCTATTCCAGGTCAGAGTTTGATTACATAGATGTTGGTATTGGGGGGGTGTCTGACCTATACAGGTTCATTGTCCTATAATGGACTGCAGGGTGATTTGGGGCTTAGACTGTTGCCAGCGGCAGTCGCTAGCCTGGGAGCTGATCTTAGGTTTGCTTATTAGGGCAATTCCCTCATAGTATGGGGGTCTGGCTTCTACACATAACCAACAGGACTTAGTAAGGTCTGGTCTGGAAGTATTTGAGACTTGGTATATAGCAATGACCAATTTCCAAAGTGGATCAGGATCTGTAGTAGGCACAGGTGTGGGGTTTAGAATCAGACTTTGGGTACTGAATGCTTGGTCTGGGGAGTCAGGGGAGTCACGGAGCTTAGGGGTGACTACAGGGGGAGGCTTAAGCACTGTATTAGGGCCCACTACAGCAGGCTTATTATTAACAGGGGTGTATAAGATTTTGAGTTAGAAAACATTACCCGGGTCTGCACCGTGCGCGTTGTACAGTCTCACACCCCACCATTTGCCGAGTTCCCAATCTAGCATTCGCTTTCCTTTCTCCGTAAAGGTGATACTAACTGTGTCAGGTTTGGGGCCTCCTGCACAGGAGTGCCCTCTCCAAACACCCTTCCTCTTTACTTGGATCAAGTCTCCTTGTCTCGGGGGGTTCCACCATAATTGCCCAGTGGAAACATAGTTCCATGAGTTACAGAAATATGAACTTGCTCCTCTACACTTATTAGGAAGGTGACCGGGGCAGACATAAAAGTACTTGGTTAGGGTATTTCCAGACCAATATGACTGCCACCTGGAGGGGCAGGGTCTAATCCCTACCAGATTATGTAGGTTGACTAAGAGCTCCGGGAACCAAGTACTTTTAGGGTGAACTCCAGAGGTCTGGTTGAGCACCGTGCCTGTGCTGGCATCAGTGACTAGCCACGTTATCTTAATAGGGCGATGAGGGTTAGTGGTGAGGGGTATAATCAGCACAGCAGAGTAAGTCAGTAAGTGGTACACATACAGTGGCATCAGGGATCCTGGCATTTCTGCAGTTTGAGCTTCAGTGGGTTATCAGGGTCCCGTAGGAGTTTCCACTAGGGGGTGGAGTCTTCTTTGATGGCAAACGGGTCGGCTAGGCAAACGTGCGTGTGATGTATCCAGGAGGTGATGCCGTCAACCTTGAGTGTGGTGGGAGTAACGAGGACCACGGTGTATGGGCCCTTCCACCAGGGCTCCCGCGTTTCTTGTCGGTGACGTTTCACACACTCCCAATCTCCAGTCTGGAAAGCGTGTGGTTCAGGGACAGGTCCTGAGCTATAGAGGGCTATAAGTTTCTCCCAGTCAGCTCATTGTGTCTTTTGATAGAAATGTAAAGTTACTGCATAATCTTTCCAAGCTTTAAGATCTGGGCCCTTTGAAGTGAGGGTATTGTAATGCAACTTAGGGACTATAGGGGGTTGCCTTCCAAAGAGAATTTCATAGGGAGTTTTTCCTATAAGGTAGGGTGAGTTTCACACCCTGTACAGGGCGAAGGGGAGGAGAGACATCCAGTCACTGCCAGTCTCCGTGATTAATTTACTCAGGGTCTGTTTTAGGGTGCGGTTCATCCGCTCTACCTGCCCTAAACTTTGGGGTCGATAGGCACAATGCAATTTCCAATTAGTCCCCAAGGCTTCTGCTAGACTCTGCACTACCTGAGAAGTAAAGGCTGGGCTGTTATCCGATCCTATCTGATTAGGGATTCCAAACCTCGGCATTATATCTTCCAGTATTTTCTTTGCTACTACCTGCGCAGTCTCATTTCTGGTCAGAAATGCTTCTACCCATCCTGAGAATGTATCTACGAAAACAAAGAGCTATTTGTACCCATATTTACCTGGCTTAACTTCAGTAAAGTCCACTTCCCAGTACGTACCTGGCTCCGTCCCACGCACTCTGGACCCTGGATTGTGGGAGCTAGATACACTGTTAGTCACAATACATACTTTGCATGAAGCTATGACTTCGTCAATTTTAGTATTCTGGTTTTGAATTTTGATTTTGGCATGGCACAGTAAGTCTTTCATTGGATTCTATGGAAGATTTCCTGTCCCAGTTTTGCTGGCACAAGTGCTTTGCCATCACAGGTGACGTACCATCCCTTGTACTTCTCGGGGGAGTGGGCTTGTGAGATCTGTTTTATCCATTTTAGGTCCTCTGGAGTATACCCCGGGGATTGTGGAAGTGTTGGGGGTCCAGGGTCTGGCAATGTAGTAACAGGAAGCTCTTGGATAGCCGAAGTGGCTATAGTCCTGGCAACCTGGTCGGCCCGCTGGTTGCCTCTGGCTACAGGGGAGTTGCCCCGCTGATGGCCAGGGCAATGAATGATGGCTAGTTTCTGGGGAAGCCATAAGGCTTTTAGGAGGTCGAGCATTTCATTTTTATTTTTGATGGTTTTTCCCTCCGCCGTAAGGAGTCCTCTCTCCTGGTAAATTGCCCCGTGTACGTGGGCAGTGGTGAAGGCATATTGGCTATCGGTATAGATGTTAAGTTTTAGGCCTTTCCCCAGGGTCATGGCTTGTGTTAGAGCTATGAGCTCAGTCTTTTGAGCTGACGTCCCAGCTGGGAGGGGCTCTGCCCATACAGTCCTGGTCTCAGACACCACTGCTGCTCCCGCATACCTGCATCCATCTGTATGAAGCTGCTCCCATCTGTGTACCAGATGGCCAACGCGTCAGGGAGGGGCTGGTCCGAAAGTTCCTTGGCGTACGCTGTGAACCTGTCAACACAGTCATGGAGAGGGGCATCTAGGTCTGGATTTGGCAGTAGGGGGCCCAGATTGAGAGAGGTCTTTGGTAGGAACCGGATTCATGGGGGGTTCAGCAGAAGGCCCTGGTAGTGGGCGAGTCAGGCATTGCTAATCCACCGATCCGGTGGCTGTTTGAGGACTCCCTCAATGGCGTGAGGGGTCATGATCAACAGTTCTTATCCTAAAGTTAATTTATCTGCATCTTTAACTAGCAACGCAGTAGCTGCGACGATGCATAGGCATCGGGGCCAGCCTGCCGCTACAGGGTCTAGTTTCTTTGACAGGTAGGTGATGGGCCGGGTCCAGTGACCAAGCGATTGAGCAAGCACCCCTTTTGCTATGCCTTTGTGCTCATCTACATACAGATAAAAGGGCTTGGTAATATCTGGGAGTCCTAGGACCGGGGCCGAGAGCAAAGCTCGTTTCAGGGCCTGGAAGGCTCTTTCTTGTTCTGCGCTCCACTGGAAGGGCAGGCTGTCCTGGGTGGCTTCATAGAGGGGCTTTGCTATCTCCGTGAACCCCGGAATCCACAGATGGCAGAACCCGGCTGACCCAAGGAACTCCCACACTCCTCGCTGTGTGGTGGTGGTGGTGGGGATTTTCAGAACTGTTTCTTTTCTTGCCTGGGACAGCCACCGCTGCCCATCTTTAAGGATGTACCCCAGATAACTCACAGTTTGTTGACAAATATGAGCCTTCTTGGCAGAGCCCTGGTACCCCAGAGCTCCTAGTGCAGTCAGCAAGTCCTGGGTGCCTTGGTGGCATTCTGCTTCTGTCTCGGCTGCGATCAGAGTGTCATCTACATACTGTAAAAGAGTCAGGTGAGGGTCCTGCTGCTGGCACTCACTCAGGTCCTTGTGTAGGGCTTCATCGAAGATGCTGGGGGAGTTCTTAAACCCTTGCAGCAGCCGGGTCCAGGTAAGTTGACCATGGATCCCTTGCTCTTCATCGTTCTACTCAAAGGCGAACATTGCCTGGCTCTGGGGGGCTAGCAGGAGGCTGAAGAAGGCATCTTTTAAGTCGAGAACAGTGTACCATACTCGATCAGGGGTGAGAGCACTCAATAGTGTATAAGGGTTTGGGACGGTGGGGTGGATGTCTAGTACCCACTTGTTGACCTCTCTTAGCTCCTGGACTGGTCTATAGTCATTGGTCAGTGGCTTTTTTACAGGCAACAGGGGAGTGTTCCATGCAGATTGACAGGGCACTAGTATCCCACTCTTAAAAAGCCTCCGAATGTGAGGCGTGATGCCCCACAGGGCCTCTTGAGACATGGGATACTGCTGTACTCATACGGGTTCAGCCATAGGCTTGAGCTCTATGATGACTGGTGGTTGGTGGGCAGCTAGCCCCACTCCTCCAGTCTCAGCCCAGGCAAGTGGGTAGGTTTTCAGCCATACAGTGACATCTGTCAGTTGATGGCCCTGAGGCTGCTGCTGGTACAGTCTGTACTCATCTTCAAGTTGTAGGGTGAGTATTTGTATAGGACTCCCATACTGTCTGTGACAAGGGGTTCTTCGTCTTTGAAAATGATATGAGCCCCTACCTTAGTTAGGGTCTCACCTGAGAAGAGGGTAGGGGCAGTCTGGGATAACCATGAACACGTGGGATACCGGGCCCATGCCTAAGTCCACAGTTCTTCGGGTAGTCCATGAATATTTTTTGATGCCCTTGGCCCCCTGGACCCATGATTTCCTGGCATCCATAGGGCCATGGTCCTATGTCAGGACTGAATGCTGGGCTCCAGTATCAACAGGAAATTAATTGGGGTCCCCTCCACTCTGAGAGTTACCTGGGGTTTGGGGAGGGGAGGCGAACCCTGACCCCCCTACCCTTCGAGTCCACTCAGTCCTAAGACTGGCACTGGGGGGGGGGGCATGAAGGTCTGGGAGGTGGTTTCTTGAGGCACTCCGGGGCCCAGTGTCCATGTTCCTTACAATAGGCGCTCTGGTCTTTCTGGAGGCGGAGCCTTTCCCCGCCTGGGGAGCCCTCCTTACCTCCTGCCACCAGTTGGTGCAGCCACCTGTTTCTTTCGTCTGAGTTCACAGCCGTGGAGGCCAGGAGGATCCTGGCTAATTCCTGGGTCTGTCTTTTAGCCACCTTTGTTTGCTTTTGTTCAGGAGTCTCACAGTTGTTGTAGACTCTTTCAGCAACTTCTAGGAGGTCCTGCAAAGACTTCTCGCCCAGTCTATCTATTCTCTGCAGCTTGTGCTTAATGTCTGGAGCTGACTGATTAACAAAGACCATGACAACTGCTCTATTCCTCTCAGCTTCAGGGTCTAGGGGTGTGTGCATGTGGAATGCCTCCATAATTCTTTCTAAGAAAGCTGCTGGGGATTCTGTCTTTTCCTGCTGTACCTTACCTACCTTGGCCAAATTAGTCGGCTTTCTAGTGGTTTTACGGAGACCCCTCATTAGAGTCTGGCAGTAGACTTGGAGTCTTACCCACAGAATGGGAGAAACATTTTCAAATCATATATCAGATAAGGCTATACTACCTAGAATATAGGAAAACTTCTTATAGCTCAACAACAAAAAAGGCCAACAACCCAAGTGAAAAATAGGCAAAGGACTTGAACAGACCTTTCTCCAGAGAATTTCTACAACTGGCCAATGATCGCTTGAAAAGATGCTCAACATTATTAGCAATTAGGGAAATGCAAATCAAAAACATGAAATACCACTTCAGACCCACTACATGTTTTTTAACTTTTTTTATAAAAGAGGAAAATAGGGCAGCGCCTGTGGCTCAAAGGAGCGCTGGCCCCATATACCGGAGGTGGTGGGTTCAAACCCGGTGCCAGTCAAAAACTGCAAAAAAAAAAAAAAAAAAAGAGGAAAATAATAAATATTGGAGAGGACATGGAAAATTTGGAACCCTCATACATTGCTATGTGAAATATAAATTGGTGCAGCCACTGTGAAAAACATTTTGGCAGTTCCTCCAAAAACTAAACATAGAATTACCATGTTGACCCAGCAATTTTACTCCTGGGTATACATCCAAAAGAACTGAAAACTGGTGTTGAAACAAAAACTTGTACACTAAAGTTCACAGCAGCTAAAAGATGGAAACAACCTAAATGTCCATCAACAGATGAATAGATAAACAAAATATGATATATAGCCATACAACAGAATATCATTCAGCCATAAAAACAGTGAAATCATGGAAATGTTTTGAAACCAGATAGAAGTGCTTATTGTACAACACCGTGAATGTACTAAGGGTCACTGAATTGTTCACTTTCAAATGACTAATTTTATGTGAATTTCACCCTAGCAAAGAAACTTTTAAATTATTCTCCTTAAAGACAAAAGCAGTAAGGTGATTATTTCATCGATACATAATACAACATGGATGAAACATGAAAATATGGTCAGTGAAAGACGCTAGACACAAAAGGCCACTCATTATGACTCTAGAGTCTAGACAAAAAGCATATTAGTGGTTTCCAGGAGCTGGGGAAAGGAGGGAATAATTCCTTACTGGGTATGAAGTTTCCTTTTAGGGTGATGAAAATATTCTGGAACTAGATAGTGGTGAATGTACTTTGTGAATGCACTAAATATCTCTCGTGGTAAATTTTATGTTTATTTTACCATAATTTTAAAAAAGTTTATGTTGTACCTAAGAGATAACTTTTACTTTCTTCTCTTTGCCATTTTTGTAACTATGGAGATGAGTTAATTAGGCTTTCTTACTGAAGGCCAGCAGGTGTCAGATTATCTTAAGTAGCCATGATTAAGTTGGTAGGTGCTTTGTTATTTCAAGTAATAATGATTAAGCAATATGAGATATAGATATAATTTTTTTTTTTTAAGAGACAGAGTCTCACTTTATTGCCCTCAGTAGAGTGCTGTGGTGTCTCAGCTCACAGCAACCTCCAATTCCTGGGCTTAGGCGATTCTCTTATCTTAGCGTCCGGAGTAGCTGGGACTATAGGCACCTGCCACAACGCCTGGCTATTTTTTTGTTGCAGTTTGGCCAGGGCCGGGTTCAAACCCACCACCCTCAGTATATGGGGCTGGCACCCTACCCAGTGAGCCACAGGCGCCTCCCATCATTTTTTTAAAATTTCAGATTAATATGAGGTTACAAATGTTTAGGTTACATTGTTTTCATTTTTAAAGTAAAGTTCAAGAAATGTGGTTTTTATTAGTGCTTGATTTGGAGCCACTATATAAGGCTCTGAGGCTTTTCACCTGTGCAGACTTCCCAAGGCAGAGACTTCCTAACGTGGACTCCTATGGGTGGAATGGACTTCCTAACGTGGGGGGAAGCTTCTTACACTAGCTTGCCTGCCCCCACTAGCTGAAAAAAGAGCATGTTACAGCTACTTTCATTCATTTCTTTTTCTTTCTTTCTTCTTTTTTTTTTTTTTTTTTTTTGAGACAGAGTCTCATTTTGTTGCCCTTGATAGAGTGCTATAACATCATAGCTCACAGCAACCTCAAACTTTTGGGCTTAAGTAATTCTTTTGCCTCAGCCTCCCAAGTAGCTGGACTACAGGTGCCCACCACAACACTGGCTATTTTTTTTTCTTTTTTGCAGGTTGCTGTAAGCTGTGTGACGCCACTACACTATGCCGAGGGCGATAAAGTGAGACTTAATCTCTACAAAAAAAAAATTCCTTCTCATCCTGTGCTATGAGTTCCCACCCTAATACATTCCCCTTAGAATTATTTTTCTCTACTCCTTTTTTTTGAGACAACGTCTCACTCTGTTGCTTAGGCTAGAGCGCAGCAGTGCAATCAATCATAGCTCACTACAACTCAAACTCCTGTGCTCAAGTGATCTTCCTGCCTCAGCCTCCTAAGTAGCTAGGATTATATGTAGCACCACTATGTCTGGCTAATTTTCCACAGGGTCTTGCTCTTGCTTAGGTGGTCTCAAACTCCTGGCCTCAAATAATTCTCCTGCTTCAGCATCCCAAAGTGCTAGGATTACAGGCATGAGCTACCATGTCTAGGCCCTCTACTACTTTTTTGTTTTTTTTTTTAGAGAGAGAGTCTCAAGCTGTAACCTGGGAACAGTGCAGTAGTGTCATAGCTCACAGCAACTTGGGCTCAAGTGATCCTCTTTCCTCAGTTTTTCTATTTTTAGTAGAGACAGGATCTCGCTTTTGCTCAGGCTGGTCTTGAACTCGTGAGCTCAAGCAATCTATCCACCTTTGCCTCCCAGAATGCTAGGATTACAGGCATGAGCCATTGCACCTGGCGCCCCTCTATGACTTTTAAAAAAAATTATCAAGAAAGCTGGACATGGTGGCTCTTGCCTATAATCATAGCATTATGAAAGGATCACTCAAGGACAGGAGTTTGAGACCAGCCTGGGCAACAGAGCAAGACCGTGTCTCTACAAAATGAAATGTAAGGGCGGCACCTGTGGCTCAAGGAGTAGGGCGCCGTTCCCATATGCCAGAGGTGGCGAGTTCAAACCCAGCCCTGGCCAAAAAAAAAAAAAAAATGAAATGTAAAAAATTATCCAGGCATAGTGGCACATGCAAGTAGTCCCAGGTACTCAGGGAGATTGAGGCAGGAAGGTCACTCAAAACTAGGAGTTCAAGGTTGCAGTGAATTATAATCATGCCACTGCACTTCAGCCTGGTCAACCGAGCAATACTGTGTCTCAAGAAAAAATTATGATTAAAAGAAAAATAAAATCACCAAGACGATTATATATATATATA
Organism: Nycticebus coucang; assembly: GCF_027406575.1. NCBI lineage: Eukaryota > Metazoa > Chordata > Mammalia > Primates > Lorisidae > Nycticebus > Nycticebus coucang. The sequence goes on along the minus strand of NC_069781.1, from coordinate 164,954,809 downwards.
TATATATTTTTTTTTTTTTTTTAGACAGAGTCTCACTATGGTGGCATCACAGCTCACAGCAACCTCAAACTCTTGGGCTTCAGCAATTCTCCTGCCTCAGCCTCCCTAGTAGCTGGGACTACAGGCGCCCACCACAACACCAGTTATTTTTTCTATTTAGCAGGCCCAGGCTGGGTTTGAACCCACCAGCCCCAGTGCACGTGGCCCACGCCCTAACCACTGAGCTACAGGTGCCAAGCCAAGAAGATATGTATTAAAATAAAGACGTAAATACTCTCAGAGAAATATGAAGGCTGAAAGAGGATATGATTGCAATGTTTGTGATCATGAAGATTTGAGCAAAGCAAACAAACATTTATAAAATTCTAAAATTTTCAGTAAACTTTGTCTTACTGAGTTCCAAGTGGTTCACTTTAGAATTAAAATGATCTCAGGGTAACTTTAGGGCAGAGGCTGTGCCATGTATGTTCAATTTCTCCTCATCCCATGCCCATATCCACTCCCCCTCTGGAGTAGGCGGATCTCTTTGAAATGCTTCAATGGATTCTCTTGCCCTCTGGCTTCCTGTTGGGTAAGGCTCGCCTCATAATTAAAAAGAATTTCTTTCGCATTATATTTTTGATTTTGACTTTTTAAAGAAAGTGTTTGTCAGTGGTAGCCTTGGAGTCAGTTCCTGCAAAAGAATAATGTCTTATTTGTCTTCCCACTTGGTTGCCAGTTCCCTCAGAACTTTGGAGCTATTAATACTTTTCCATTGTTTCATAATATCCAGGATGGCCTTTGATGGATGGTTTTGTTCTATTGTCCATATCATCTTCACGTTGTTTCTTTGTCCCTGGAAGTTTTTGGCATTTTCTCTTTATCTTTAGAATTCTGGTATTTCACCAAGAAATGTATAGGTAAATCTCCTTTTCCAGTAAACTTGTTCTATACTTGATGGAGCCTTTTTATTTGAAGATTTTAGCTTTCCTTTAGTGGAGGGACTTTTTTTTTTTTCCGTTGTTTACTTTCTTCCTTCAATTTCTCTGTTCTTCCCTCCTGGGATCCCTTTGAGATGGCTGTTACATAAATCTTCCTGGATTTTTCCTCCATGTATTTCTTTTGTTCTTTAAAAAGTCTCTGATAAAATCAGGTGTACCTGCCCAAATAAACTTGTCCTGCCCAGGCAGGGTCAGGTTCATGGCCGGCCCAGGAAGGGTCAGACTAATGTCCCTCCCAGGAGATAGGAATACCACCAATCCTGGCTGCCCTAACCGTTTAAAACCCTGTCTGCCATAGCCCACGTGTGGATTTCTCCCTGGTCAGGAATCTCACTTCACTTGCAATCTCACCCCACCTGATGGAATAAAAGCCACTTTATTTGCACGAATTTGATCTCCGTTTTCTTTTTGTCTCACGTGTCAGAATGATTTTATTGTTGGGTCTGGAACCTTTCAGTCTCCCTGCCTTTTTGCTTTATTTTCTGGGAGATTTATTTTTTAGATCACAAATTGGGGTCTTAAACTATGTTTGTTCTATTATTCAACCCTTCTGTTAAATTTTTTCCCCCAAGAACTCTTATTTATACTCTTTTAAGGACATACTATTCATATTTATTCTGAGTATACTAATTGGGATTTTTTTTTTTAGAATTTGCATTTCCACCAGATGTTTAGGTGATACGCCTCATACCCAGGCCATTCCCTGTTCCTAGTGTAGTTTTTCTCTGAAGGAGTATCTGCCTACAGCCTAGTCCCTGTTTATTCCTACCTGGAGTCCTTTTCTTCTCATGACAGACATTGCCCCAAGTCTACTTAGCCCCGCTTAGCCCCTACTTTGTGCCTTGGTATACCCTGGTGTGGAGACCCGGCCTTGAGGCGGCAGGGCCTCCCACAGCCTCAGCAGCATTCAGAGAATGAACCCCCAACGACTTCTCCTTTCCCAAAACAACCATATCCCTCCTTTCTTCACTAACCTCTGCTAGAAGTCATGTAGCTCTTTCTTTGTCTAGTTAATCTTTAGGAACTATGCAGGAATCCTTGTGATCTTTCCCTTTTTACTATTTAACATATGTTAATGAAGTTAAATAGAAACCATTAATAGGATGATCTGTTTTTGATAAAGTTGTTTGCATTTTCCAATCATCTTGTAAGACCCCAAGTATGTCTTTTCTCTATGCTACTTCCCTGTAAACAACCCTGCTGAGATACTATAAAATAAAGCTGATTTTGGGCGGCACCTGTGGCTCAAGGAGTAGGGCGCCGGTCCCATATGCTGGAGGTGGCGAGTTCAAACTCAGCCCTGGCCAAAAAAGTCACCAAAAAAAAAAAATAAATAAAATAAAGCTGATTTTGTGTTTTGGTGCTGGCTGCAGCCATCAGCTGAGTCGGACCTGCCATCCATCCTTTATCTCTTGTGTCTTATGTTATATTTTCCTCAATCCCCACCCCTTCCATTCTGGTCCGTTCCCCTTCTCTGAGCAGCTTGCGGAACCTCTGGGATTCTTTCTCTGTCTGGAAATGAAAAAAACTTTGCCTGCTATAGAGTATCACCCACGATGTGTTGAAAGGAGTGATCAAAGGATTTTAGGAAGGCCCGCCCCTTTCCATTGGATTCTGAGCACGGTTATATATAGCTTACATTTTTATGTGACAATTAACCTGCAACAAAATGCACAGATCTTAAGTATAAAGTTGAGTGTTTTTTTTTTTTTTTTTGTTTTTGTTTGTTTTTTTGTAGAGACAGAGTCTCACTGTACCACCCTCGGTAGAGTGCCGTGGCGTCACACGGCTCACAGCAACCTCCAGCTCTTGGGCTTACGCGATTCTCTTGCCTCAGCCTCCGGAGCAGCTGGGACTACAGGCGCCCGCCACAACGCCCGGCTATTTTTTGTTGCAGTTTGGCTGGGGCTGGGTTTGAACCTGCCACCCTCGGCATATGGGGCCGGCGCCCTACTCACTGAGCCACAGGCGCCGCCCTAAAGTTGAGTGTTTTGACACATTATATTTGCTCGTACAACCAGCTCCTCCCGTGAAGAAAAATGTTTCTAATATTTCCAAAGTTCCCTTATATCAATCCCCAACCTCCACCTTCTAAGACAAACACTGTTTTAATTTCTTTCATTACTTTTTTTGTTGTTGTTGTTCTTGAACTTCGTAGAAATGGAATAACATTAGTGTCTGGCTTCTTTCACTCACTACAATGTGAGGTTCATCTGCGCTGTTGTATCTGTGGTGTGTTCTTATTGCTGGGCACAGCCTGTCTTCTTCTGAACATTTAGCTCTTTCTAGTATTTTGCTTATTCTGAATGTTCTAGTGTTATCACTGCTTTCGGCTAAATACCTAGGAGAGAGGAACTCTGGGTCTTATGACAGGATAGTATGCATTTTTGAGTTTTTTTCTCTACAGTTTAACTCCCTCTAATTGCTCTCACACCTTGCAATAGATTTGTCTCATACTGCCCAGCCTGCAGGCGGTGAGATGGGGACCACAGAGAAAGCAGTGGATTTGAGTGCAGAGGAGCTAGAGCTGGGGTCACCCCAAGTTCCAGGTCTGTACCCTGGAACAGACCCTTCCTATCCCCCTACCTAAAGGCAGTGGTTTCCTCCAATTACATTTCCTTTGAAGTGGCAGCCCTGTGTGTGATCTGCTCCTGGTGGTAAGTGGAGGCTGCCACTTCCTCACCTTCAGTGATCCCAGTGTATAGCACAGAGCACAAAGGTTGGAGTCATTATCATGGCCCCCAAAGCTCAACCACCCCCCACACCCCTAGGCAAACCTCCTCTCAGCAAAGGGGCTTAGCCACCCTCCCAAACTGTCTCTCCCATGCAAACCTCCTCCCAGCAAATCACTCACATGTTGGTTTAGGGCCTCGCTGATCTCTCCTGAAGATGGCCCCTCTCCTTCCACGATGGATAGACTGTCCAGAGAGAATGGGGCCCTCTCTGGGGGAGGGGCTTGTTTGGCCTGCATGGGGTAGGGGGCACCTGTCTCCAAGGCCCAGCTGGAACCTGGCTGTGGGCTGTGTTCAGTCACAGAGGGCTGGCCAACTGATTGAGGAAACTGTGGCCTGGGCTCCCTGCTACCCGCCCTGCTCAGACCCTGGGAGGCCCTAAGATCTGAGAAGATGACACCCTACCTTGCCCTCCTCCTGTGTGAACTTCAAGAAGATCAATACTAAACTGCAAAGTAAGAGCAAGGAAGGCCAGCAAACTTGTTTTTCTCATGCCAATTGCTTGAATGATTTCTTTCTAAAGTCAAAAATATATGTTGATGTGGGCTGGGCACCTGTATCTCAGTGGTTAAGGCGCCAGCCACTTGCACTGGGGCTGGTGGCTTCAACCCAGCCTGGGCCTGCTAAACAAACAAACAAAAAAATATTGATGTGGACAAAATGTATCCTTTTGCTTTCCAGGTTTTCACGTTCCCCAGGCCCTTCTGGATGACAGTGTCGGCAGCTGGTATCTCCCACACCTCTGTTTGCCCAGCCCTCTACGCCCTGAAATCGTGAGCACCTCCAGAGCACCCTGCCTTCTGCACCATGACTTTCAGTAACTTTTGTTGAATAAACAAAACAATGTTTACATCAATTTAAGTTTTAAAATCCATTTAAGGAGACATTTCTTCTCCAAGCTATCATTTTAGAAAGGAGACAGGGAAGGCAGTGGTTTGCCATTTCTGACAACAGGAGTCTCCTCTAAGTCACTTTTTGTTTCCTTTGGCTGGGTCTGCGTCTGGGGCTGCTGCTGCTTCGGGTGTTGGTGGTGCCTGGCCTGCTTCTGCTTCCTTGGGCTCTTCAGGTTGTATTTCCCTTGGTGGAGGAGGAATCAGCGCATTCCTTCTGGCCCTCTTGCCTTTGAAGTGTTTTGTTTGGATAGGTATATCAATTAAAGCAAAAAATGCAGCAGCACCCATAAGGCCCTAGAAAACAAAAGGATCTTCATTACTTTTGCTGTTCATTCCAAAGGCCTCATGTTTCCTTCAGGTTTCCTCTTCCACAACAGGTGCTATTTAACACATCCCCTCGTCCCCTCATACCAATAGCCTTGACATGCTCTGAGTTTGTCCCTCCCTCAGCTTCAGCTTTCTCCATTGCCACTGTTCCATCATCTCATCTCTTTTTATTTTCTCTCTTTAAACTCAGCCAGAATGGGGCCCTTTGCTGTGGAGTCACCAGCTATAAGAAGGAAGCCATTCACTTGGGCTGGCCCCCTCGACACCATCTTTATTTAAATGGCAGCTCACTTTTATTAAACTTTGAACTTGAGACTTTTGTGGAAAGAAGACTTTTCCTAAAGCAAGGGAAACCACACATATTCCAGAAGAGGTGAATTTAGAGCAAATACACAACCCATGTGGGAAGACTCACCAGACCAATTGTGTAATACAGCGGCAGGGACCTCTGAATTGTGAAACCAAAGACAGCGGCTCCCGAAAGGAATATAAAGGAGAACAGGTCATTGAGGAGGTCCTGAAAGTGGGAGAGTGCAGTCAGCCTCAGACAAAGCCAAGGGCCTCAGCAACACCTGACTCAATGTAGCTTCCTCCAAAGGAACGATGTTCAAACTTCTGCCTGATTTTTAAATATAAGGATACACACCAGGCTGGGTGGACATAGCTGTGGCCTCCCAGCTGAGGTTTCTGAGTTATGACCCAAACTTAAGGCTGCTTAACTGCCTTGAGGATTCAGCTCCCTCTCCTACCAATGGTACCTCATTGTTGTTTTAATTTTCATGTCACTGTTTGCTAATGAAGATAAGTATTTCCAAAAACATGTTTGAGGCATGTGAGACTCCTGCCTATTCATACCCCTTGATCATTTTCCTGTTGGTTTTTAAAATTTTGTTTATGATGTTTCCTGTTGTAAGGTTTTACTTTCTTTTTTGCTCTGTCATCCTGGGTAGAGTGCAGCGGCGCCATCACAGTTCATTGCAACCTTAAACTCCTGGTCTCACAGCTCTCCCACTGCTGTGGGCTCCCAAGTCGCTGAGACTATAGGTGTGTACCACCGTACTCAGCTAATTTTTCTATTTTTAGTAGAGATGGGGTCTCACTTTTTGCTCAGGCTGGTCTCAAACTCCTGAGCTCAGATGATCCTTCTACCTGGGCCTCCCAGAGTGTTAGGATTATATAGGCATGATCGATTATGTCTGGCCATTGTAATATTAATGGGATACGTAGTCTCTACCACCCTCTAACTCTTTCCCTTTCTCTCTCCCCACAAGTCCAGGATCATTTATTGAATATTCTGTTCAATTATTTTGTAAATTTGCTTGCCATATGTATGTGGGTCAGTTTCTGAGTTCTCTTTTCTTTTCTTTTTTTTTGAGACAGAGCCTCAAGCTATCCCCCTGGGTAGAGTGCCGTGTCATCACAGCTCACAGCAACCTCCAGGTTCTGGGCTTAAGTGATTTTCTTGCCTCAGCCTCCCAAGTAGCTGGGATTACAGGCCCCCGCCACAATGCCCAGCTATTTTTTGGTTGTAGTTATTGTTGTTTGGAAGGCCCGGGCTGGATTCGAACCTGCCAGCTCTGGTGTATGTGGCTGGCGCCTTAGCCGCTTGAGCTATAGGCGCTGAGCCTGAGTTCTCTTTTCTATTCCTGTGTTACTCTTATCAAGCTGCCATGGTAAAATTGCAGACTAAGTGGCTTAAACAATAAACAGTTGTTTTCTCACAGTTCTGGAGGCCACAATTCATGATCAAGGCGTTAGAAAATTCAGATTTCTGGTGAGGATTCTTTTCTTGTTTTGCAGATAGCAGGTTTCATGCCATGTTCTCATATGATCTTTCCTTCTTGTGTGAGCATGTGTATGCACTTGTGAGGGGATGTAGTGGGCAGAGAGATAGAGAGGGAAGGATAGAAAGAGAAAGAGGAGGGAGAGCTCTGGTATCTCTCTCTCCTTTTCTTTTCTTTTCTTTTTTTTAGAGACAGAGTCTCATTTTGTCACCCTCGGTAGAGTGCTGTGGCGTCACAACTCACAGCAACCTCCAGCTCTTGGGCTTATGCAATTCTCTTGCCTCAGCCTCCTGAGCAGCTGGGACTACAGGTGCCCGCCACAATGCCCGGCTATTTTTTGTTGCAGTTTGGCGGGGGCCGGGTTTAAAACCGCCACCCTCGGTATAGGGGGCCGGCGCCCTACTCACTGAGCCACAGGCGCTGCCCTGGTATCTCTTTTTATAAGAACACTGTTGTGTCACAGCCACAACTTTATGATCTCATTTAATCTTAATTAGTTCCTGAGGGACCCCATTTCCAAGTAGAGCCGTACTGGAGGTTAGGGCCTGGGCATGTGAATTGTTGGGGGGGGCACAAATATTCATTGTCTAACAATTCCCTTAGTCTTTTATTCAGTCCCTGAGCTAGTACCAAAGTTTTTTTTTTTCTTTTTTGGTAGAAACAGAGTCTCACTTTATGGCCCTCGGTAGAGTGCCGTGTCGTCACACAGCTCACAGCAACCTCCAACTCCTGGGCTTAAGCGATTCTCTTGCCTCAGCCTCCCGAGTAGCTGGGACTACAGGCGCCCGCCACAACACCCGGCTATTTTTTGGTTGCAGTTTGGCCGGGGCCGGGTTTGAACCCACCACCCTCGTTGTATGGACCGGCGCCTTACCGACTGAGCCATAGGCGCCGCCCAGTACCAAAGTTTTATGGTAAATCCAGTATCTCTGAATGGATTTAAGGCCATTCTTTTAATTCTTTGTATTCTTCTATAAGAATTACATATATATATATATATATTCAAACAAAAGGTCTCACATATTTATTACTATACCAGCTTATTGTGAAGAACTTATAAACAAAGAGAAAAGTCATTTTCCCAAAGAAACATGGCCAACTGTCCAACTGATGACATTTTCAGCTTGATACGGTAAGATGATAGTGACTGTGGTACAGCATAGGGTACCTGCCATCTCATGTGCAATTCCATATAGACCCAGCTTGGTTCTTCTCCAGGGTCTCCTCTTTGACTTGTTCCTGATTTTATTACCAGTTTTCATTCGAATCCATTGGGGAATGGAATGATTTTGTTTTTGTTCCTTGGCCAGAAACCACTTGCTTCTGAAAGTCTTGTAAGAGGACATGGCAACAAACTGGACTCATCACCTCTTCCAGAAGGTGATGGATTTTAGAATCGCCTTGTGAAGTTCCATGAAAAACCCATAAGATTGAAATATCACTTAATTTATAAATTAATTCAAAATTGCCATCTTCATGTTAGTAACTCTTCGCATCTGTAAATGTGATATATTTCTGTTTAGTTTTCATTTGGTTTCAATTTTTTTGTTTTTGAGACAGAGACTCACTGTGTCGCCCTTGGTAGAGTGCCGTGGCGTCATAGCTCACATAGCCTCAAACTCTTGTGCTTAAGTGATTCTCTTGCCTCAGCCTCCCAGTTATCTGGGACTACAGGTGCCCACCACAATGCTCAGCTATTTTTTTGTTGTGGGTTGTTATTGTTTGGCAGGCCCGGGCTGGGTTTGAACCCACCAGCCCCAGTGTATGTGGCCGATGCCGTAACTACTGTTCTATGGGCGCCAAACCAGCTTTTCTATTCTTGTGATATTTTACTAAGAAGAATGTGTTTAACTCCATCCAGATTAATACACGAGATGTAAAGTCTCCATCTTTTTATGGCTGAATAGTATTCCATAGTGTACATGTACCACAGATATACCACACATATCCATTCATGGGTTCATGGGTACTTGGGTTGTTTCCACATCTTGGTGATCATAAACTGAGCTGCAATAAACAATCTAGTGCAAACATCCTTATGATAAAATAATTTTTTTTTTCTTCTGGGTAGATGCCTAGTAATGGGATTGAGAGATCTACTGGAAGGTCTATTTTGAGTTATTTGAGGATTCTCCATACTTCTTTCTAAAGAAGCTATCTTAGTTTACAATCCCACCAACCGTGAATGCTTTTAAAGTTTTTCATCCTAAAATGCAATAATGTTGTATGTTTGAGCACATACCTATTATTAAGATAGGGAAGTTTGGGGCGGCACCTGTGGCTCAGTAGGTAAGGCGCCGGCCCCATATACCGAGGGTGGCGGGTTCAAACCCAGCCCCGGCCAAACTGCAACCAAAAAATGGCCGGGCATTGTGGCGGGCGCCTGTAGTCCCAGCTGCTCGGGAGGCTGAGGCAAGAGAATCGCTTGGGCCCAGGAGTTGGAGGTTGCTGTGAGCTGGGTGAGGCCACAGCACTATACCGAGGGCCATAAAGTGAGACTCTGTCTCTACAAAAAAAAAAAAAAGATAGGGAAGTTTGTTTTATTTTATTGCTAGTTTGCTAAGAGTTTTCTAAAAATTGATATTAGGTATTACTAGTTTTCTGCAACTTAGGATATGATAATATGATTTTTTTCCTTTAAATAAAATATGGTGAGATATATATTTAATATGTATAGTATAGATATGATATATACAATAATGAATATATATCTTGAAGGCAAAACCATCTCTGCATTCCTGATATAGATGCTGCTTCATCATGATATATTGCTTTCTTATATATTGCTCAGTTCAGTTTGCAAATATTTTATTGAGAATTTTTATGGCTATCTTCAAATAAGATATGCCTATAGTTTACTTTCCTTATAGTGCCTGGTTTTAAGATAAAAGTCCTACCAGACAGTACAACATACTATAAAGCCTTTAGAAAGAAAAATTAAAAAAAAAAAAAAAAGAGAGAGAGATTAACAGAACAGCACATAAGGTGTAGAAACCAATCCTACATATGGGATTTTTAGCGTTTAATAAAAATGACATTCAAATTGGTGGGGAAAAGATGTACTATTTAATCAAATAAAAAAGCAGGTGATGTGGTAAAACAACTAGATAGCCATTAGGTTATAAAACTGGTGCTATGGTTCATAACATATCCCCAGATCACTCAAATGAATCAAATTATTGATTGATTGATTGATTGATTGAGACAAAGTCTCCCTCAGTTGCCCTTGGTAGAGTGCCATGGCATGGTAGCTCACAGCAACCTCAAACTCTTTAGGCTCAAGTGATCCTTTTGCCTCACCCTCCCAGGCAGCGGGGATGATAGGTGCCTGCCACAATGCCTGGCCATTTTTAAAAATGGGGTCTTGCTTTTGCTCAGGCTGGTTTCAAACTCCTGAGCTCAAGAAACCCATCCATGTTGGCCTCCCAGAGTGTTAGGATTATAGGCATGAGCCATCATGCCCGGCTTGAATCAAATAATTTAAATGTAAAAAATGAAACAGGCTGAGTGCAGTGGCTCACACCTCTAATCTCAGCACTTTGGGAGGCCAGAGTGGGAGAATTGCTTGAGGCCAGGAGTTCAAGACCAGCCTGAGCACCATAAAAAAAAAAAAAAAAAAAAATTAGCAAGTGTGGTGGGCATCTGAACTCCTAACTACTTGGAAGGCTGAGTGAGGCAGGAGGATTGCTGGAGCCCAAGAGTTTCAAGGTGCCCTGAGCTATGATTGCCCCACTGCATTCTAGCCTGAGAGACACAGGGAGACACTGTCTCAAAAAAAAAAAGGAAAGAAAGAAAAGAAAAGAAGCAATAAAAATGCCAGATGAAAACATGGGTGAATTGTATTATAACCTATTTTTTAAGACCTATTTTTATTTTTCTGGGAAATTATTATATCCAAACTTTCCAATTGATTGACATAAAAAGCTATTTACCTTGTTATTCTTATAATCTCTTTTTGATCTTTGTACTATTTTTCTTTGTTCCTTCTTTTCTTTTTTACTGAACTTGGTTTATTTTATTAGAATTTTCAAAGAACCAGATTTTTTGTTTTATTAATCTTTCCTGTTTCATTAATTTTAGCTCTTATCCTTGGCATTTACTTCTTTTTTTTTTTTAGGTTTGAGAATTAATTTACTTTCATCACCAAGAAAGATGATTCACCATATTGATACAGAAATGGCAGCATGGAGAGATGGAGGGATGGCTGCCTGCTTAATGTGGTTGCACATTTCTTTTGTTTTGATTCTTAGGTACAGCAAATGAATGTCCCAAATCATTCAGATAAGCACTTGGGAGGCTGAATACTACTTGTTAAAACTGGAAAAAATTCTTTAACCCCACAAATATTTTTAAGTTAAAAACTTGTTTATGAAAAAACAAAGTAGCAGTGTAAGTGTGGATTTCTATACTAGTCTCATTCTACTTCCAGAGAATGGTTTTTAAGGAGATTCTTAGAATGTTGAAATAGAGAGCTTGATTAAATGGGGCTGTTCAAGGGTTGGGTATTTGAGGAGATGGATAGGATTATGATTTTTTTTTTTTTGAGTGTCATTATGTCACCCTTTGGTAGAGTGCCATGGCGTGACAGCTCACAGCAAACCTTAAACTTTTGGGTTTAAGCAATTCTTTTGCTTCAGCCTCCCAAGTAGCTAGGATTACAAGCACCTGCCACAACGCCCGGCTATTTTTTTTTTTTTCTTTTTTTTTTGTAGTTGTCATTGTTGCTTAGCAGGCCCAGGCTGGGCTTAAACCTGCCAGCCTCGGTGTATGTGGCTGGCGCAGAGCTATGGGTGCTGAGCCAGGATTATGATGCTCTTTTAAACAGGTAGTGGTGGCATGCACCTGTAATCCCAGCTACTCCACAGGCTGAGGTGGGAGGACCACTGGAGGTCAGCCTGATCAACCTAACAAGACCTTGTTCCTTTTTAAACAAAAATCTCTGGTCATTTAATCACTCACCAGTTACCTAGTACCCATCAGTTCATGTCTCAGCTTTGTAGTGCTCTTTTGTAAGGATCAAATGAAAGCCCTAAAATCAGAGCCCTCTGTATTTGTACTCTTGGCCATTTATCCTGCCTAGAATGCTTACGAGTATGCCTTTGAGAAACTGAACTTTTCAGGCAGAAACTACATACCACAGGTTGACATAAACAGCTATTTGGGGAAAATTATACTCTTCTCTCCAGACCACATGACTGCCAACGTAAAAGGGGAAAAAGCCAAGCTAAGGACCCAATTTCTAAACAGAGGTTTGGCCCCATTGTTCAGTCTCTCATACTGAAACTCTTTCTTCCCTTTTTATAGTTTACCTTGAAGTATGAATCAGCTAGACAATTTTCCATGACCCTCTTCTAAGAGAGATGTGTCAGGCAGCACAAGATTGCTTATTCTTGTAATCCCAACACTGTAGGAGGCTGAGGCAGGATGAAGCCCAGGAGTTTAAGATGAGCCTGGGCAACAAAGCAAAACCCCATCTCTTGTTGCAATCCTCCTCCTGCTGCTATAGCAACTCTGTAACTGCGGCCATGGCGATGCTGGACTGGAGCAGGCGCCGCCTGGCCTTACTCCCCACCAAGCAGAGACTGCCAATTGCAGTGGAGTGACTGACACTCTTCCAACCAAGCGCTTCTGGAGAAAGCAGCATTTACTTCTTAATTCTATTATTTTGTTTTGTTTCCGTATCTTCCTTTTTTTTTTTTTGCAGTTTTTGGCCTGGGCTGGGTTTGAACCCGCCACCTCCAGCATATGGGGCCGGTGTCTTACTCCTTTGAGCCACAGGCGCCGCCCCCGTATCTTCTTCACATAAACACATGAATTGTTAATTTTCAGTCTTCTTTTCTAAGTATATGGAATTGAATTTAAATTGTTTAGCTGCATTCTACAAGTAGTGTTTGCAAGTACTGCATATAACTAAACACTCACATTTGGGGAAAAACATGGGGTTTTAGTTACATTTTAGTTGTTGATTTCTAATTGTATTGCGATGAATTAGACAATGTGGTTTATATATTATCACTTTCTTCTAATTTGTTTCTATTGGCTTTATGGTCTTATGTGAGGATAATATTTATGATTGTTCCAAGTGTGCTTAAATAGAATATATAACATGCTACTATGGGGTATACACTTCTATATGTTTTGTATGTCAGTAGATCAAGCTAACAATTGTTGTGGGAGGCATGTTAAAATCTCCAACTATGGTTGCTATTTGTCAATTCTTCCTTATAATTAAGTATATTTTCACCTTTTGTACTTTAGGGCTATATTGTTAAGTGCATATGAGTTCAGAATAGCTATATGGCTATATGTAGTGATCCTCTTTATATATATTTTTAAATATATAAAATTGGTTTAATATGTTATTAAAGCTATGCCGGCTTTCTTTTAGTTAATAGGTTCCTCTTACATTTTCCATCCCTTATAACCTTTCTCTGTTTCTGAATTGTTCTCATGGTTTCCTGTAGTTCTTTAAACTTTTTTAAAATAGCTGACTTAAATATTGTGTAGTGAGTCTAACATCTGGGCTTCCTAGAAGACAGTTTCTTAGTAATTTCTTTTTATCTACCAGTATATGAACCACATTTTATTTCTTTGCATACCTTGTAATTCTTTACTGAAAACTGAACATTTTGAATATTATAATGTGGCTAATCTGGGAATCAGATTTTCTCTCCTCCGCAGAATTTGTTATCTCTGTTTCTTGTGTGTTATATTGTAGTTATTTGTACATTTAATGATTTTTCTAAACTTTAACTTTAAAAATTTATTAACTTTTTTGGATGGGGTCTTGCTATGTAGCCCAGGCTGAACTTGAACTCCTGGACTGAAGTGATCTTCCTCCCTCAATCTTCTGAGTAGCCGGGGATATAGGTGCATGCCAATGTGACTGGCTTCTAAACTTTTTATGTGACACTGTATTCTTTTTCTTGTATGACTACTGAATTCTCTGTTTTATTAGCTTAATAGTTAGCTAGTGATTTGATAGAGAGTACATTAAATGTCTAGAAACAAACCAAAAAATACTCTACAGGTCTTTACAGATTACCATTGTGTTGGGGAACTCCTTCAACACTTAGCCAGGCTGTTTGCAACTCTAAGTTGCTAAAAGCTTAGAGTCTTGGCTCAGTACCCATAGCTCAGTGGTTAGGATGCCGGCCACATACGCCAGGGCTTGTGGGTTCAAACCTGGCCTTGACCTTCTAAACAACGACAATAACAACAACAACAAAAATAGCTGGGCATTGTGGCAGGCACCTGTAGTCCCAGATACTTGGGAGGCTGAGGCGAGAGAATTGCTTAACCCCAAGAATTGAGGTTGCTGCAAGCTGTGACACCAAGGCACTCTTCCAAGGGTGACACAGTGAGACTCTGTCTCTCTCTCTCACACACACACACACACACCACACACACAAAAGCTTAGTGTCTTCTCAGGTCTTTTCTGAGCATGTATCCAGTCTTGAGAAGGTGTGTGGCCTCCTAGATTCCCTAATATATGTGGGAACTTTTCAAAGTTCTTGTTCTTCTATGTATCTCCTTTCCCAGTCTCTTCCTTCCCAGATTTCTGGTCTGTCTACTGCTTCTTTCCACATCTGTTTTTCTTTGCCCCAAGTGGCTGAGCCTAGTACACTGCCTTTAAATGGTTTTAACAAATGCTGCTTAGGAGGCTGTTTCATCAAGAAGGTTTTAAGGCAGGTGAAACAAAGGCAAGCCCCTGGGCCAATCTCTTAGGCAGCCATCCAAATAAATCAAAACAAACAACCAAAATTTCTTTGACAACAAAATCCGTATTGTTCCCTCTGCCACTAGCAGGCTTTACTAGGAATGTGGGCTGCTGTGTTCATGACCAATGCTAAGCTGGGGAGCCAGGAATGTCAGGCAGGTAAGTTAAAATGCACAATGCTCTTACTGAGATTCAGCCCCTTTTTCCCTACTAAGCATTCCACTGGTTGTTCTAAGTTTTTGATTAGAGTCCAAAGTTCTGAAAAAGTTGGTTCTGATAGTTTTTGTTAGTTTACTCACTGCTATAGTGGAGGGACAAAGTTTTGCACTTCTCTTCAGTGCCGTTTTCAGTGACATCACTCTCATTAAATCTAGAAGGTTCTCAGTCATTGTTACTTTGAATATTTCTTCTCCACCATTCTCTTGACAACTTAAAAAAAAAAGTTATGGGGGGGCGGCGCCTATGGCTCAGTGGGTAGGGCGCTGACCCCATATACTGAGGGTGGCGGGATTGAACCCAGCCCCAGCCAAACTGCAAGAAAAAATAGCCAGGTGTTGTGGTGGGCGCCTGTAGTCCCAGCTACTGGGGAGGCTGAGGCAAGAGAGTCGCTTAAGCCCTGGAGTTGGAGGTTGCTGTGAGCTGTGACGCCCCAGCAGTCTACCGAGGGGGATAAAGTGAGACTCTATCTCTAAAAAAAAAAAGTTATGGGGTCTATTTGTGTTGCCCAGGCTGGAGTGCAGTGGTTATTCACAGGTGCAGTCATAGCACATTACGGCTTTGAACTTCTGGGCTCAACTGATCCTCCTGCCTCAACCTCTGGAGTAGTGGCACCACAGGAGTGCACCAAAGTGCCTGGCTTCTTGACAACTCTTGATGGATGTTCTTACTCCTTATTCATTTTTCTTTTTTTTAATTGAGACAGTCTCACTTTGTTGCCCCCTTGGTAGAGTGCCATGACGTCACAGCTCACAGCAACCTCCAACTCTTGGGCTTAAGCGATTCTCTTGCCTCCGCTTCCCAAGTAGCTGGAACTACAGGTGCCTGCCACAATGCCTGGCTCGTTTTATTTTTTGTTCTGTTTTGCAGACCCGGGCCAGGTTCCAACCCACCAGCCCCAGTGCACACCTTACTCCTTAGTCTACATCTCAACCTCTCTCTTTCTTATTTTCTCTTTTAGTGCTGTGTTCTTGGTAATTTCTCCATACCTTTTGGTTTATAAATTCTCTCCTGTTTTGGATCTACTTTTGCACTCATCTATTGACATTGTTATTTCAGTAACTATATTTTCTGTTCTAGACATTGTATTTCGTACTTTCAAAACAATTGTCACTTCTGTCCTCATCCTCATACTGTCTTCTTTTCTTAGAGATTTTACTTAAGTTTGTAATCATTTAAAATATATTTATTATTATTTTCAGATAGCTCTTCTATTACCTCATATTCTCAGGATTTTACTCCTCCCATTTGTATGTTTACTAATTCTTAATTCTTAGGCATGGGGATTTCTTTTTTTTAAACCAAGCATTTTGCAGTTTTGAATTTTTAGTCTATTTTTGACAAGGTTTCCACCCACATACCCACATAAGAACCTCTTCATTCCTAAATTGTGATTTTATACTTGTTTCTGTTAGGAATCCCTTCAGAATATTATCAGATGGGGATCAATTTTTATGCTAATTCCCAGGCATGGAGGTTTCTAGACTATAGGTAGCCAAAATGTAAACTCCAAAACTGCACAAAGTAAAGTCTCAGGTTTTTATTTCTTGAGGAGGGCTCCCCTATACTCCCTCTCAAAGCTCAGACAGAAAGGAACATGATTTCTTGTTCTATTCTGTTGGGGACAAGTGTATGTCTTTTCTGTCTATCTTTTTCCCTAAGGGAGCAGTCTTTCCAGGATGCCAGCTTTATGCAGGGTTCTCAGTTCTAAATCTCCACCTTGCTTGGGATTGATGCCTCATCTCTTGACTTGAGAGTGCATGAAAACCCATACTGAGGTTCCTGAGACAATATATCATGGGCCATTCCTACCCACACTTTGCAGCTTATGTAAGCACTACCTAGTCCCCATTTCTGACACCTGTGTGTTTCCCTTTCTTTTTGCCAGCTCAGCCATTCACTTAAAGCAATACTAGTTATATTTCCCTTAGGTAAGTACAGCAGGAAGATTTTCCCGGTTCACTGCTTTTTCATCTTGCTGGAACTACAAGTATCATCCTAGGCTCCTTGACTGGGAACTTGTCCTCTACCTGTCCTTTTAACTTGTTCTCTACTTGTCTCTTTTATAAGAGTCCTTAGACTCTTTTGACCCTCTTCTCCTTTCTCCTTGTACTGGAAGTTATTGCCTATCCCACTGAGATCTATGGATTCCTGGACCCCAATAAGGAAGGCAGAACAGAATGTACTGACAAAATTGTGTTTGAGTCGTTTCTGCCACTTACTAGCTGCGTGGGGCAAGTTAGTTGAACATTCTGAGCCAACTTCCTCAGGTGTAAAAGTGGCTGGAATAGTAAGCAGAGGGTTTGGAGGCAGGCTGTAAATGTGCAATGAAAAAGGGGACCCAGGGTTCTGGGGTCCTGGGGTGTTCATGCCTGGCTGAGGGCTAGGTGCCTTGTTAACACACAGATGATGATGAGTAGGGATTCAAGTCCTCCAGTCCTCAGGATTAAATGTTAACCCCGCAAGGGATTATTACTGTCCTCATGTTATAGATTAGGAAACAAGGGGCTGGGAGTGGTCCTGTAACTTGCCTAGCTCTGTCTTACTCCACTGGACAACTGCTTTGGGTTGAACATTCTTCCGAACTAAACATCCTTTATAGGGATAATCACTGGAGACCTAAGGCTGCTTTAGAAGTGATTTTCTAAAAACCCAGCTCATTTTGTCTTTGAGTTTTGGGAGACTAATTATTTCTTCTTTGAATTCTGGAAATGAGGTGCCTTCTAGGGTGATGTGCCCATTTGGGTGGGAGCTGGCACGGGGTTGGGGGAACGATTGATCGTTGTACCTTCTCTTCCTTCCCTCCAAGGACAGTAAAGGCTCAGGTCCTCCTCGTTTGATCACCAGGTAGGTAAGAGTTTCCTACTTTCATCCTGACACACAGGCAGGTTTTATGGAGAATTTTCTGCCTTCCTACCCCTCCGCTGCCCTGCTGACCCTGCCTGGGCTGCCCAGGACCTGGGCAAGGTGTGTCTCTCTCTGTTCAGTCACTTTCCAGGTGCCAAGACACTGAAGTGGACAGCACAGAGGCTGAGGACATTCCCTACCACCCCTCACTTACAGAAATGGGCCAGAGGATGAAAGGGATGTATCTATTGATGGCAAAGCTGTAGAGGATGATGAAGGAGCTGAAGATGGCTATCTCCATTTTGTTGACGAGACGCAAGACTGGATGCACCGGAAGTACGTAGAACAGCATTGCAGTAGCTATCAGGCAGCCCTGCAGGAGACAGAACGCCTGAGCCAGCAGCAAAATGCTCTCACGGACTCCGGAGCCTCTTGGAGGACTCCTGGAGCCCGCTCCTCCTCTCCCCCACCCTTGGTTTTGGACCCTCACCCGGGGATACCATTCCAGCTTACCAAACTCAGAATCTTGACCTCGGCGTGCCCCATGCTCCAGAACTCTTTATTGCTGTCCTTGAGTTCCCACCGATAGCGGCGAAATCCCTTCCTTGTGCCCACTCGGTCCTTGGGCTGCACTGACTTTTCCCTTACGGGTTCCTGGAACTCTACCTTCTTGGCCTCGGCAGGCTTGGCCTCGGCAGGCTTGGGCTCCTCAGGTTTGGGCTCGGCAGGCTTGACCTCTGCAGGCTTGACCTCCTCAGGCTTGACCTCTGCAGGCTTGACCTCCTCAGGCTTGGGCTCCTCAGGTTTGGGCTCTTCAGGTTTGGGCTCTTCAGGTTTGGGCTCCGGTGCTGGGGGTGGAGCCTTTGCCTTTACCGGTTTTTCCTTTTTTTTCCCCTTGTCCTTTTGCTTTGGCGCCTTAGCCGCATCTTTGCCTTTTTTACCCTTGTCACCACCTTTGGCTTTAGGCGCCATGGTTTGGTTGGAGTTCTTGGCTTCTCACGGCAGGCCTAGCCTGTCCTGCTGTCTCTGGACAGGGCCGGCCCTCCAGAGAGCCTGGTGTCCACCGGCCTGCTCAGAGGCCGCGCCCAGCTAACCGCCGGGACCAGCCAAAGCCAACGCCCGCGCCTTCTCCGCGCGCCCGCCTGCCGCGCGGGCTTATCTACCTAGCGTGGGGCCAGAACCTCCCGCCCTCTCTGCGGGAGCCCCCCGCCAGGTCCCACCTGTGCGCGGGTCTCCCCTCCGGGTCCTAGCGAGGTCTCACCAGGGGCCTCAGGTCTGTGGCCGCCACTCCCGCCTTCAGGCAGGGTTTGCTGGAACCCGGGTCGCCGCCCTCGCCACCTCCTCCTCTGGGCAGTGCACTCCGAGTTCTGCAGGCACCACACGGCCGTGCACGTGAAACTATAACGCGACGTTTACACAAGGCAACACGCGGAAGCAGAAGTGTTCCCGACTTAGCAGCCCTGATTTTATGGTCACATGGAGGCTGGAATGGGTGACAGCATGTGGTCTCAGGGTGGGCGTGGAGGGAGTGCTTTGATACAGAAACGGGTAGCCTGGAAGGTGCTGGGGGCTGGCTGCAGCGCAGGCATCAGCTGGGCGCCTGGCGGGGAGAGCTCTCAGTTTTTGGTTTTGATTCCCAGGACTCTTTTCATGTTATTCCTCATCGTCTTGGTGACCACACATGCATCGATGCCACACACGATTGCCGCTGTGAGACACAGGGACTGTCAGACACAAGACCATATGCGGGAAGGAAAGGTGGGGTTATTTTGCAGCAGCAGCAACCACTGGAACCCATCCCTGCCCAAGGTGCGAGCTGCCGGCGGCCTCCTATTTCCTCTGACTCTCCTCTGCTCTCTTGATGTCTGCCCAGCTGTCTGCTGCTGGCCCACGCTGCCTCTCAGAGAAAGGAATTTTAGAAATAGTGTGTTTTGTTGCCGGGAGTGGCTTCGCCTGTGACGCACCAGGAAAGGTCCTGGAAAGTGCACTGGCTTTAGAAGGCTCCAGGTAGGGGTGTGGTCCTGAGGAGGCCTCTCAGTGGAAAGGACTCTAGGGCTATGTTTAAAAGGGCAGGAAGGAGTTCCCCAGGGGACCAAATGGGAGAACTCTAGGTGGGGGACTGGGTTCTCCAGGAAATTTTGTGTGGTCAAGACCTCTGGGACCACTGAGTGAGGCGGCAGAATTGAGGCCGGGGCAGTGCAGGATCAGGGACTCTATCACTTGAAGAGGTCAAGTGTGAGACTCAGAAGACCAGCTTGTGGTGGCCATTAGGAGAATGGAAGGCAAAGCAGGCTGGAGGCAGGGAGACCACTTGAGGGTGCCCGGGCTGCTGCTATCTGGATAAGAGCTGACAGAGATCTAGGGGTGGGAACCTCTAACAGTAGGAGGCTGGGTTGCTGAGTAGCAGAGAGGGACCAGGGGTCCTTGGCACCCAGTATCCCCTGGTGCTCTGGGACTCTTTCCAGCCTTGGATATTTCTCTTTATGTCATTTGATTCCTGGCTGTTTCCTTAACTTTTCCTGGGTCGGTCTTGCCCCAGCTTCTCCACAGGCAAAAGGCTCTTAGCACTGAGCTCAGGCCTGGCACAATCCAATAGTATTAACAAATATTTACTGATTTTGGAATGAATTCAAAGAACTTAAACTCTTTTGTTTTTCTGGATTAATTTTTGTCCCCGTTGTTTTTCTTGAACCAAAGTCCTACCTCCCCACCTCCCCTTCTTCCAAGCATTTGATCTGTCATTTCTTGTGTTCTTCCATATGATGAGGGTTTGAATCCCACTTTGTCCCAGCTTTGGGACCCAGAACAAGGTATTTAACCTGACTTCCTATATCTGTAAAAATGAGAAATGTAAAGATTAAATTAAAATGTGCCTAGATTGGTACAGGGCACATACTGGGCACTTCAACAGGTGGTAGGTTTCTTTCTTCCTTCTTGAATAGCCTGGGTTACTCTCTTTTGACAATGCACTTTTCTCCCCCTGCAGTCCCTCCTTTCATCTGTCTTTTGTGGGGTGAGGGACAGGGTCTTGCTCTGTTGCCCAGGCTGGAGTGCAGTGATGTGATCGTGGGCTCAAACTTTCCTCCTGCCTCAGCCTCCCCAAGTAACTGGGACTACAAGCACGTGCCATTACGCCTGCCTGGTTTTATTATTTTTTGTATAGATGGGGTGTTGCTTCAAGCAGTTCTCCTGCCTTGGCCTCCCAAAGTGCTGGGATTACAGGCATGAACTATCATGCCTGACACAGGTCTTTAAAATAGGATTCTCTAGTCCATAATAGTAAAATCCTATTTATAGACAAAACTACCTTGCTTAACATTTCAAAAATAGTATGGACTAGAGGGATTCAGCAGACTCTTGTTTTCGTACCTATTTGGAAAATGCATGTTAGAGTTCAGATTTTCATGAGCTTAGAATGTGTGCAACTTCATATCATCTGAAGAAGTCAGTGCAGGAAGGAAAAGGGGTGGCAGTAGAGTTTTTGTTTTCTTAATGACAAAATGATGGTCTGCCAGTTTCCCTTTTCAAAGACTTGGAATATTGATCTTAAATGGAATCATGAAAGCATTTACTTACCCCTCCAACATAGAATAAATGCCTTCTCTTCTTTTCTTGCATTGCAAAGGAAGCAACTACTAAAAGGAACACAGATGAAATGATACTGTTGATAAGATCCTGTAACACAGAATTGAACATTATCAACTTTACATGAAAATATAATTGCACAAAATATTTAAGTTGGTCATTCAACTACCCATCTAAGGATGGATGCCTTTTAAAAACTTTGATTAAGAGGAACCCTCAGAGGCATAATTCTTACATCTTCCAGAATATGAGTTTGTGTGATTTTAATGTCTTGTATAGGACTCTGTCTGCAGAAAATGGGTTTATTTTCATTAAAGAATACGATTGCGGGGGGCGGGGGGAACCGCTGACAACTTTTCCATGAGGTTTTTCTTAACAGGCATAGGAAAGTGAGCATGAAAGAAACTTAATGGTTTAGGAGCCTAGCCCAAATAGGCCTTCTATAAATATTTTTTTTATAAGATGTCATGTATTTTTACATTAATGAAAATTATGCATTCTATTCTTTACCACATTTGTTTAAATATAAAAATAAAATTTCAGATGAGCACTTCACAGATTTCATTCTACTCTCAGATCTGCAGATAAAACCAATTCTCTGGAAATTAGGTCACATTTATTCAGTGAGTTCACATGTCCCAAGGCCACACAAATCCAGCTGAGGAGCAGGCTGATATTCAGCAGTAAATGGCTGTGCCATTGACTTTTGCTCTTCCCTGAGACGTGGCCAGAATGGAGCCTGCCCGACATCTGCTAGCTCGTTGTGTCCTTCTGCATGTCAGTTGGATTTCAGTACTGGGTGCTCTAACTGCTGGCCCAGTCTGCTTCTCTGTGTGCTGAAATAAAGAGTCAGGATGAGTGGGTGGAGGTGCCCCCTAAGTGAGTGAGGCTGAACGTCAGTAGAAGGGCAGTAATGGAAGAGAGCATACTCAACACTTCAGTGGCACCAGTATATGCAGAGGGGCAAAGCCCAGATTGATGAAACCATGATATGGTTCAGAACTTAATTTGAACATTTAAATCTTTAAGTCTTTTTTTTTTAAGAGAGACAGAGTCTCACTTTGTCACCCTTGGTAGAGTGCCATGGCGTCACAGCACACAGCAATCTCCAGCTCTTGGGCTTAGGCAATTCTCTTACCTCAGCCTCCTGAGTAGCTGGGACCTCAGGTCCCCGCTACAACGCCCAGCTATTTCTTTCTTGCAGTTTGGCCGGGGCTGGGTTCGAACCCGCCACCCTCGGTATATGGGGCCGGCGCCCTACTCACTGAGCCACAGGCGCCACCCAAATCTTTAAGTCTTGATGGCCTGACTTGGTACCAGTAGGCCTGGTATATAGCAAGGAACACTGCCATCCAGTCTACAGCATCACTATGGCTCTAAGGGAACTTCTAAATGTGCCATGGATTTCCCAGTCATTATCTCATTTAACCCTCAAAAAGCAGCCACCTGAGTCAATAGTGCTATGATCCTCATTTTACAGAGGCTATAAAGGAGGCTTAGAGGGTTTTTGAAAGTTGCCTAAGGTTGAATAACTGGGGAAGAGTCGAATTAGAATTCAACTTGCTATTGCCTCCCATCAGGGGCACCAAAATGAGGAAATGAACTATCACCCTCTGCTGGAAGTGAACCATCTAATCCATCTTTGGCATCTTCTGTGGAATTGGTCTGGGGGTCAAAACAGGATGGCACAAATACTTTGAGAGCGGTTTTTGTTGATGAGCTCTTTTGGCCTGCTCGTACATGTATGACCTGGGGCATGTTTGATCACCCCTCTGCCAACTTGCTACTTTTTACTATGGGGACAATGACTAGGATGCATTGGGTTGAAATATAATGACTATGAAAGGCTCTGATAACACACCTAGCATCTAGTAGATAGTGGGAGTGCATCAGAATACAGATAGATGATACCTGCTCTCAAAGTATGCATGGAGAACAAGTGCCTGCAAACTCCAGGTGTTGTTACTGAGATTAGTGAGCAAGAGCCCTATCTTGGAATGGGACTTGACTCCTGCAAGGGCAATAATGCCTACTGTTTTGGCATCTGATGGATGACCTGGTGAAGGTTGGAGGGAAGTCCCAGATGGGTTCTGCAAGCTGAGCTAGTGGTCCGCCTATAGTAGGCAGGCCAGACTGAGGCAGGTACAATGGTTTGAAGCTTTGCAGAAAGCTTGGCACCTGAGGATTGTGTAAACAAAACTACTCAAAGATGCAAATGATGAGAAGCAGAATGTAAACTTTCAAAAATCAAAATTAATTCCTCTTTTTTTTTTTTTCTTTAATCGGGCCCAGGCAAGATTCAAATTTGCCTTCCCTTGGAAGTGAAAACAATATAACCTAAAAATTTGTACCGTCATATTAAATTGACATAAAAAGTAACAAATAAATATTTTTTAATGATGCAAAAGAATAAACTCTTTGTTACATTAAAAAACAATCAAAGTTAACTACCTGCATTCCTAGATCCTTGAGAATATGAGTGCAACAAATTAATTTAGTAATAGGAATACGGTCACAGCTGAGTAGGCCCAGTTAATCTTTGACTCATTATATAATTTTATTTCCTCATTGGACTACTGAATCTTATAGTTATGTTCTGGTTCTTACAAACAAATACTCCCTTTAACTGTCCCTTGGAGCTAAGGTTTGCCTCACAGCTAACATGTCTATTGCAGCTCACATTTATTGAGCACTTACTATGTGTCACGTACTGTGCCAAGATGTTAACATGTGATCTCATTTGATTCTCACAACAAACTCACATTATCTCCAACTTAAAGATGGGTAAGTAACTTGCCAAGGGTTGCTCAGCCAGTAAGCAGCTATAACCCTTGGCAGTTTGACTTGAGTGCCCATGGGACTTCTTCCTGACTAACCCTCCTCTCTTTTGCCTTAGACACAGATCCTCTTATTGGCTTCATCTGGACAGGGAGACAGATATCTCTGATGGCTGAGTTAAAATTGCAGCTGAGCCTGGCCATGTGCAAGACTTATGCTTTCCCCCCAAATGCAATCATTACTCATTATCTTTTTCTTTCTGCCTAAATACCTTATTGACTAAAGTAGCCTCATCTGCCTAAAATAACAAATGTTTGTTACTTAACTATAATTTTTCCATAAAGGTAAAGCTCCCAAATTATTCTTTGAGATGTACAAAATTGTGTAGAATTATCACTGGGAAAGAACGAGATGCCTTAATGATGAATGCTTATTATTTAAATAAAATCCTGAATATTAGGGGAAAAGTTAAGGACTTATAGTTTGTTTCACAAAATGTGATTTTTTTTTTTTTTTTTGAGACAGAGTTTCACTTATTGCCCTCAGTAGAGTACTCTGGCATCACAGCTCACAGCAACCTCAAACTCTTGGGCTCAAGCAATTCTCTTGCCTCAGCCTCCTGAGTAGCTGGGACTAAAGGCGCCCAACACAACACCCAGGTATTTTTAGAAACAGGGTCTCACTCTTGCTCAGGCTGGTCTCCAACCTGTGACCTCAGGTAATCCACCTTCCTCGGCCTCTCAGAGTGTGTCAATATGTGATATTTATAATAGGAATTTGCAAACAATGAACATTATTTGATATTCAACTAATGCAACTTCCTTTGGTTTCATTTGTGCCTGGAGTTCTTTAAATGCATGTCAGAGTCTGATTAGAAATCACCAGAATTGGGTGGCACCTGTGGCTCAAGGAGTAGGGCACCAGTCCTGGATGCCAGAGGTGGCGGGTTCAAACCCAGCCCCGGCCAAAACCACAAAAAAAAAAAAAAAAAAAAAAAGAAATCACCAGAATTACTGTAAAGATATTTCTGATAGCTTTGGAATCTTCACTTCTACAGAGTTTTTGTTTAAAATAAGTTCATTATATTCTTTTTAAAACATTGCTTTCTATTGGCAAAAACATTTGCTTGACCAGAATTCGGTTTCTGTGACCATGCTGGATTATACATATTTTTTACAATGTAGAAGTATTTAAAATATGGGCTATTCAGAAGACAATAATTATAATTAATACTTTCTTGGGTATATTGGCAGATGACACTAGACTACGGGGGACAAAGTAGTCTAAATATGAAGACAGTGTGGTGGGATGAGGAAAGCTGTACTCTTGCTAGCTTTGATGCATGGTTATGTTGATAAAAAATGGGCTTAAATTAAAAAATTTTAGATTATCACTTTATTTACTGCTTTAATTCCATTCCCAAATTTGTATGTAAAACCGATGCTCTGGAAGTTGGGTGACGTTTATTCTGTGAATTCACATGTACCAAGAATGCAAGAACCCATCCAAGGAGCAGATCTTATAGGCCCTAACATAGCCCTGGGGCTGAGAGCTGGACCTGTACCTCTCCCCATAGTGTCAGGGTCCGTGGCATAGCCTTCACAGTACAGAGCAGCTGCAACTCAGAGACTTAGTTTGGATCCCCAAGCCCAGGATCCATCATCTGTCCAGAGAAGGAAGCCTTGACAAAATATGGTCACAGAGCCCACAGATCTCAGCAGGTCACTTATATCAGAAGCTGGTATTCTTCAAGACTTCCCTGTTGAGGGCCTAAAGCCCTGATGTCTCAGACCTTGTATTTATCTTCCTGATGGGGACTTGTACCTTCATCCCCTTGTCAAATAAGAATTAGAATAGGGAAATAAGGAAAGCTATCTTTGTAGGAGCCTGTAAGCTAGAAATCACTGCTTAAAGTCAGTACTCCTTATCCTAATCCCATACATCCTGGGAACCAAACCTTCTTATCTGGAGAAAAAGGCTGAAAGGAAATGGCAGCCATACATCTTGGATACCTCTAGCCCACTGGCAAGCCTTTAAGGCTATGCAGAGCTCACAAATGCTTCCAGTATGAAATAGGCCATGTGATCTGTGGCTTCCCACAGTGAACTTGCAATAGGTCCCAAGTGGCTCCTGTAGCTTGATGCTGACACATTTCCAAGTTCCCCTATCCTGTGAAGTGCCAAGTCATCACCTTCTAGCACCAATACCCTCACTAGATTAGCACAACAGGAGACCTCCCTATTAATACCCAGGGGCAGCTACTTGTCCCTCAGTTAAATCATATGTATACTCATCTTTCATCTCATGGGATCTGAAAGGATAGATTACAAAGGAAGAGAAGGGGTGGAAGAAGGAAACACAATTTGGGTCCTGTTTTGAGGGATCTTTTTCAAAAACTTCCAAGTCAATTAGATCATTCACTATCTGGCCAACTATGTGGTAGCTCAATATGTGTACTGTTAGTTGAGCATCAGAGTAACTTGGCAAAACCTGTAGCCCCCCTCAGATCCTTACCTTAAGGGAGAATGAAAATAAAGAAGCCATCACAAGACAACAGTTTCGAAAGAGCTTGAGCTTTAGAGTCAGACAGACCTGGGCTCAAATTTGAGCGTCCATGCACCTGCATATGACCACAAGCAATTTAACTTCTTCAATCCAATTTTTTCATCTATTAAATGGGGGGTCAGGAATGACTACAACCTCAATGGGTTGTTGTGAGGATTAAATAAGGTAATATATGAAAAGGTATCTGGCACATGGTATGTGCTCAAAAAGAGTTACTTTACCTTCCCTTCTTGAAAATTTCCATGGACAGAGATTTTAGTTTTCCCTCAGAAACCTCTCCATGGATATAGCTTTCCATAACTAAGAGGGTCTTCCATATGTCCAATTAAAGTTGCTGATATTTTGCTTTGTCTGCTTCCTGTTGCTTGGCACTCTGTGGGACAGAGAGAGCTCAGCAGCCTTTTCAGAAAATCCCTCATACATTTGAAGAAAATATTTGCATTTTAGCTCAGAAGCAACCAATCCTACTTTAATGTTAGAAAAATGTACTATAAGGAAGTGGGGTGAGGAAGAGCCCTGAACCCTGAGTTAGGATTGTTCATGTGCAAGACAGTGTGGCAGAAGCCAGCCAACTACCTTATGGGGCCTGATGGGTTGTTTTTCTTTTTTCTAAAAGATAGAGCCTTAAGCTGTTGCCCTGGGTAGAGTACTGTGGCATCACAGCTCACAGCAACCTCCAACTCCTGGGCTTAAGCGATTTTCTTGCCTCAGCCTCCCAAATAGCTGGGATTATAGGCGCCCACCACACGCAGGCTATTTTTTGGTTGTAGTTGCATTGTTGTTTGGCAGGCCCGGGCTGGATTTGAACCTGCCAGCTCTGGTGTATGTGTCTGGCGCCTTAGCTGCTTGAGCTACAGGCACCAAGCCTGGGTTGTTTTTCTTTTTGGAAACTTTGCAATAAATGTTTACTTTGTGCTAAGTACTGTGCTATTGGCTTCATGCAGGTGTAAATGTTTCAGGAACCCTACCAAGGTAGTTATCATCACACTTTTCCTTCTCTACATTTCTTAAGTGGGGAAACCGAGTCTAAATGTTCCATAGCTACTAAGGTGGCAGGGTCAGGAACCGGGCCCATGTCTGCCTCTTGCTAACACTATATTGCCTCTCTAGTCTAAGGCCTGAGGGATTAGCTTCAGGGATTTTTCAGTTGGTAAACAGTGTACAAGATTGGAAAAAGCTATTGAAGGAGGCTGTGCAATGTCTTTTTCCAGATGGTCTACCATATGGCTCTCCTTTCAGAGAATGGACCCTTAACACACACTAAAAGGTTGACTCGGCAATCTTTCAGGGTATGCATGGTAATTTTCTGCAACTCTGTCCTGTTAACTCTTGATTCAGGAGGGGATGTTTATAATCACTAGATAGAGTGCTGTCTGAAAAGTGGAAGCATATGCTGTTTTATAAGGAATGGGGTGGGAAATGTGTTTACCTACTGAGTATACTAATTAAAATTTTCTTTAGGACAGCTGAAAAGTATATTTTTAGTGATACTCAGAGCTGGAAGTGGGAGTGTGTATTGTCCCTCCTGTGAGCAAAGGGGTGCAAGGAATCTTTCTGGGTATTAGGTGAATTTTTCTCCTGGGACCCAGGCAAAACCCTGTCACAGCTCAACTATGTCCTTGTCTAGAGAAAGAGCACTGTTGCTCTCACTTGAGGAGAGCCCTCATTCTCAGCTGAGGGCAAAGGTTATATTTGAATTATGAAAATGAACACTTACAAGTAAGGGCCAATGTAAATAAGTCATCAAGTGTTGAAGGGTTAGCATATATGTTAGAATAAAAAAAATGACGATGCAGATTTCCAGAACTGTGACTGCTATATATGACTCAACGGCTTGAGCAACAATGAAACAGGCTAATGCTCCTATGATATACCCCTGCAATAAAAGAAATAGGATTTGTTTAAATCCATGTGGCTATTAAAAAAACATAAATTGTCAGAATGTAATCTGATTATACTGAAGTTGCCTGTATTGCTTTGCATATACATGTTAAAAATTTCTTATATATTTAAGAAATGAAACAATACAGGCAAATAATAAAAATGCACACAGAACAGAAGGGTAAAAAAAATATCAATTTCTTTCTCTTAACTGAATCTAACCCTAGTCTCTTTAAAAGTAACCCCTGTTAACAGTTTATATTTTACTAGAAAGAAGTATGTATATACAGACAAAAGAAATAGATATTTTAATGGAAAGACTAAGTTTCCTGGTTTTCTTTCTTTTCAAACACCTACTGATTATCTTAACATCATTTATTGGGAAAGGCTGGTATTATCCCCATTGATTTGAAATCCAATCTTTATTGTATACTGAATTCTCAGATGTATTTGGGTCTCTTTTGAGAATGTTCTTTCCCATTGAGTTGGCAATTTCTTCTCTAGTACTTTTAAAATTATAGGGAATTCATTTTATATTGTGTTATTGTTTGACCTAGTCCTCCTTTTATTACTTGTTCTCAGACTTTTTATGTCTCCATGTTTGTCTTGGTCAAGTTTCCCAAACTAAGCCTGTTGGTATTTTTTTTTTTTTGCAGTTTTTTTTTGGCCAGGGACAGGTTTGAACCTGCCACCTCCATATATGGGGCCGGCGCCCTACTCCTTTGAGCCACAGGTGTCGCCCAGCCTGTTGGTTTTTAATTGGGACATCATTCAATTTATTATAGTTAGAAAATATAAAATTTAGTCCTTCTATTAAAGAATAAAATATGATCCTAGCACTCTGGGAGGCTAAGGTGGGGTGGATCGCTTGAGCTCAGGAGTTCAGGACCAGACTGAGCAAGAGTAAAACCCTGTTGTTATTAAAAAAAAAAAAATAGACGGGCATTGTGGCTAGTGCCTGTAAACCCAGCTCCTCTGGAGCCTGAGACAAGAGGATCCCTTGAGCCCAAGAGTTTAAGGTTGCTGTGGGCTATAATGATGCCAAGGCATTCTACCCAGGGCAACAGAGTGAAATTCTGTCAAAAAAAAACCAAAAAGGGTTCCAGTTAGTTTAGTGTTTTTAAAAATATCTCTCGAGAGTTTTGAAGTTTTCTTTCTTTGTTTCATACTTTATTTCATTTACTCTTAGATATTTGATCATTTGGATTGTTGTAAAAATAAATATTTTCTTATATTTTAAGTCATTATTTGTCTAGAGGAAGTATTTTAGTTTATTAACTCATTAATGAGTCACCAAACTAATCTTGATCTAAATTGCTGATCAAGTTGATTTGAGGTTTTTTAGATGTAATCTCATCAGCTAAAAGAAATGATAATATTTTTGCCTGTTATTTTCAAATATTCTTACTTTTTTTCCTAATTGGGATGACTAGTGGTTCCAGAAAAATACTAATAGTATTACTAGCAGACCTCCTTTTTTTTTTTTTTTTTTTGCAGTTTTTGGCCGGGGCTGGGTTTGAACCTGCCACCTCCAGCATATAGGGCTGGCGCCCTACTTCTTTGAGCCACAGGCGCCACCCTAGTAGACCTCCTTTCCCTCCTTCATTTTAATGGAAATACTTCTGATGTTTAATTAAATATGATGCTTTTAGTTTGAAATATTTTATAATGCTAATGAAATTCCTATTTTACTGGTATTCCTTATTTTTATTCTTGGAAATCAGGATGAATGTTGAATTTTGTCACATGTGTTTTGTATTCTAATATAATCTCATATTTTTTTTCCTTTTACTTATAATATAGTAAAATTTTTTGGGTTTTTGTTTTTTTTTTTGAGACAGAGTCTTGGTAGAGTGCCATGGCGTTATAGCTCATAGCAACCTCAAACTTTTGGGCTTAAGCAATTCTCTTGCCTCAGCCTCCCAAGTAACTGGGACTACAGGCACCTGCCACAACATCTGGCTATTTTTTGTTGCAGTTGTCATTGTTGTTTAGCTGGCCCGGGCTGGGTTCGAACTTGCCACCCTCAGTGTATGTGGCTGGTTGTAACCACTGTACTACCAGGCGCCGAGCCAATATAGTAAACTTTTTAATAATCATTCTTAGGTTTATTCCTTATGGTACTGCAGTTTTAAAAAGTACTGATAACTATTTTCTACTAATATAATATTATTTTGCTTTGATACAAGTGAGGTCTCTATTTTGTTTTCTTTTTCTGCAAGTGGTCATGTTTTGATACCAGTGTTATACTGTCTGTAAAAATAGTTCCTGAGTGTTTCTTCTTTCTCTGTTCTTTGATAAGATTTGAGTAGTGTCAGAATTACATCCAGTAAAGGTTTAAATTGAAGAAGTCAGGTTCTGAAGCAGTTTTCAAAGATACTAATTAGATAAAGTTCTCAGTTTCTTCAGTGTTTACACTGATCTGTTTAGATTTTTCTCTATTCTGGGATCAGTTTTGGTAATTTACATTTTCTCAGCAAATCAACCATTTGATCCAATTATTCACAACTATTTGTTTTGCAAAATACTCCTGTAGACCCAGCTTATCAGTGTTTGTAATTATTTTCCTATTCTGGTTTTTAACTTTCATGTCCTCTCTTCCCCATTATTTTCTTGATCATATTGGGTTTTATCAGATTAATAGGCCTTTCAAATGACTACTATTGTACTGATCACTTTTAGTATTTTTGTTCAATTTACACCTTTCTGCTATTATTTTCATAGCTTCTCTAATTCCCTTTATGAGAGGGAAACCTAAGAAGTATAAAAGGCGGGGCGGGAGTGGGGGGGCAAATTTAATAGGTTGATGTGTGTGTTGGGAGGCCGGGTGAAGAGGAAAGGTGTACCAAAAGGTGTTCCTGATGTCCCAGGGCATCACTTCCCACTGCCAGCCTACACCTGCCCAGCTAGGTCACCAGCTCTCTGCTCACCATTCTCAGGATCTTCAATATTCCAGTGGGTGAGAAGAAAAAACGTTTGACGCCATCGCTGAATTTGTCAGGGACTTTGGCCCTGCCCTTAGCACGCTTGACGATCGACTGCCCTTCCTCACCAAGCTGCTTGATCACCTCCTCAGCCCGCGGCTTCATCTGCTCCTCAGCAAGCTCCTTGATCTGCTCCTCCTCAGCAAGCTTTTTTTTGATCTCCTCCTCCTCAGCAAGCTTTTTGATTTCCTCCTCCTCAGCAAGCTTTTTGATCACCTCCTCAGCAAGCTTTTTATCCTTTTTAGCAGGCTTTTTGAGCGTGTGCTTCTTAGCAGATATTTTGGCCTTTCCGCTTTTGGACTTTCTCCGTCCAAGGGGCTTTAGATTTACGGCTCTGGTAGGTTTTCTCGGCGCCTTCCAGGGCTCTGAAGGAACCTCGGTTTGTTGGAAGTCCTCTGAAGGTTCCCTGAACAACACACGCTGGTTCTCCTCAGGATCCATGGTGGGTCCCCACGGTGTGGCGCTGTCGGTCTGGTCCTGCAACTTAGAATCAGGGCAGCCACGGCTGGCTCTCCCCTGGGAACCAGCTTCACGCCCAACGGCTGCTGGTCACCTACCCCCACTTACCGGTCGCGGGCACCCTCCCCGCCTCGTGCGGACAAGCTGAGCCCTCCAGCCGTTCTCGTCACTACCCAGGATGCTACTGTTGCCTACCCTGGGGACTCAATGTGTCTGCACCCTCCTTCCCCCGCCCCCCGCAAGCCCTGGTCCTCAAGCTATCAGCCAGGTAGGAAGGGGATTTGAGGCCCACTGAAGGGCAGTTCTGGTGCGTTCATCCCTGCCACTCAGGCCCGGGAGTTGGAAAACCTAACCCCGATGTTCTCAGTGCTCCCTTGGAAGTTATAGTAATGCCGAAAGCTGGGCGCAGAATTCGGGAATTCCTATCTCTAGCTTCCTTGTTGAGATTAAAATTAGAACTGCAGAATATATGTGGCAGAATAAAGAAATATGTTTAATACTTAGTGACAAACTAAAAACGAATATAAAATTACAGAACTTCTTTTTATCCACGAACAGGCTTTTTCTGATAAGGACCACTTGGATTGAACAGAAGCTTTCGGTAAATAAGGGCCCCATCTGCAAGACAGGACACTGCTGCCAGGAGTCCAAACGCCTAGAAAAAAAGACAGGGTGTTACTGCCCCAGTCACGGTCCCAACTTCAGCTAGTAGCACAAGTTTTAAGTGGTCCGCCCTCCAGATTTCTGTCCTGCTGGGCTAACTGGGATTGCTTCCTGTGCTGTACCTAATACTAAAATGGGAAGAGACTTTAGAAATCAAACTCTTCTCATTGGTGACTACAGAAAGGGAAAAGATAATTATTTTTTTCCCAGTCTCATTACGTTGCCCTCAGTAGAGTTCCATAGCGTCACAGCTCACAGCAACCTCAAATTCTTAGGCTTAAGTGATTCTCTTGCCTCAGCCTCCCAAGTAGCTGGGACTATAGGCTCCTGCCACAATGCCTGGCTATTTTTTTTGTTGTTGTAGTTGTCATTGTTGTTTGGCAGGCCTGGGCTGTTGTTTGGCAAACCTGCCAGCCCTGGTGTATGTGGCTGGTGCCTGAGCCAGAAAAGATAATTTAAGTGAGCAGAAATAATAAAGTGGTGTGTGTTCTGAAGTAAAACTTGTCTGTGTTTATCACTTGCCTTGCTTTTGCATGTGTTCTTTTAAGACTTACTGGTGATATTTAGTTATAATTCATATATCTATTCCCAGGGTTCAACTATTTGATTTCTCTATTGCCAAATTCTACTAGAAAAAGTGTCAAGATTAAATCATGGGGACCACTGCTATAAAAGCTTCAGAGAACTGGAGTGTAAGGTGATGATCTAGAGTGAATTCTCAAAGGCTTGGGATACATGCACTTAAGAGGTGTGATTCTAAACAGGCCTCAGGAAAATGAAAGTGAGGTAAAGGCAATAAACTAGACTATGAATGGGTCTTTAGATACTCTGATAGCTATTTGAAAGCTGGTGCCTCAGATGGAGAAGGGGGATGTTACTCCTTGCATGCCATTTGGTTAGCTTCATCCAGTGGCCTGAAAGTCTTGCTTGAGCCTGTAGTCCCAACTACTCAAGAAAGGTGAGGAAGATTGCTAATTGAGTGCTGGAGGGCAAAGGGATGTAGGAAAGAAAGGTGTGGCAAAACAAAGGTGAGCGACAAAGTGAATTAAGAAAGTTTTCCTTTTAAGGGTTTCCTGGCACCCCCTGGGCATCACTCCCAAGGCCATAGCCAGCCTGTATTCACCCAGTTAGGTCACAGCTCTCTGCTCACCATTCCTGGGATCCCAGACATGGCTTCCACAGCTCCATCTCCACCTGGAGTCTCAAACCACTGCCTCCTAGGTTCTGACTACACTGAATACCTCCCATCATTCTTTTCATGACTCTGGCATTTTGTGTATTGCTGGTTTCTCCAACTGGAAACTTTCCCCTCTTATCCCCTCGATTCGTGGCAAACTGCAGTTCCACTGCCAGAGAGAGGTAGTTGCTTCCTCTTTTCTGTGACTTTTAGCACTCTGTCAACAGCTTACATACAGCTGTTTGCACCTCTGTCATCTGTGTTAGGCTCTAAGCAACTTGAGGATAGGGATCATACTCTCGTTTAGAGTTATCCGAAAGAAACATAATATGAGTCACCAATGTAAGCCACATAATTTGAGATCTTCTAATATATACATTAAAAATGTAAAGAAAAAAACAAGTGAAATGGATTTTTATAAATTTTATTTAGCATAATATATCCAAAATGTTATCATTTAGCATATCATCAATATACTAGTTATTAATTATTCTCCATATTTTTATTTGAGTAATACATCTTTGAAATTTGATGTGTATTTTATACTTACAGCTCATCTTGATTCAGACTAGCCATGTATCCAGTGCTCATAGCCACAGGTCATAGCCTAGTGGCTATGGTACTGAAGAGCACGGCTCTATATTTTGTCAACATCTGCCAAAGTGCACTTAAGGAATGAATAAATGACTGAGCAGATAAGTAAATGAAAGCAAATCCTATTCCTGGTCCCTCTTTCTTCATAATAGAGGGATAAGATTATCTTAAAAAACAACTGGGGGAAATTGCTCATATGGCACTATCTCATTTCTAGAATAATTCTGATTCCCTCATGAAGTTGCATAGGGCCTAAGGGAGATGAAAACCATGGACTCTGGCATATATGGCTGTTCGAGAGTGGTCAGCTCTAAGTGGATCTAGGAGGAGGATAATTTAAGAAGAACTTTATAATTAAATTCTCTAGATCAGAACCTAGAAAAACCCAAAGATTTTGAATCTGCTATTAGAAATCTCAGAAGAATAGCAGAACTATAACTAAATTACATGACACACATTTTAGCTTGTTGTCTACGATAATATTCAAAATAATCCTTTAGTTGCAAGGTTTCTACCAACATTCCCTTGTCCTAAAGACATCTTTTGTTATAGTCTGTCTTTAAGTCCATCTTAAGAAGGATCTGAATAATAGCTCAAAACAGGCTTTCTCGTCTTAACAGGTGTTTTAAAGGAAGAGATGAAACTCATCCACCATGTTTTTCTTTTGTTTGACATCAAGTTTCTCAGAGCTCAGTGTTGTGATTCTGATTGTTTTTCTCAGTCTAATTTAGCCTTATATACCTATAAGAAATATGTACAGGAACCTCTTTCTTTGGTTAACTACAGTTTTAGTACACAATCCTATTGCTTCATATTAACCATGTTAAGCACTGCATACTGGCCTAGAACCCCAAGGATGAAGATAGTACTGCTTTCTATTCTTGCATCTGTTTTTCAGAAATTTGCATTATGATCAAACTGTAAGAAAGAAATCTCCACTTACCCCCCCAACAACCGTCATTGCCGTAGTTTCTGGAATTAGTGCCAACACAGATACAATGAGCATGAATACTGTTGTAACCATTGAGTTGATAATATCCTAAAAACACAGAATTGGAAGGTCAGCTTTACAAAAAGATTATTGAACAACGCTAAAATAAATGGGTCAGCTCCCTAAAGATTTTGCCTCTTTTACTTCATTTAACAATTTTCCAAAAGGAAGCATATTTATTCTGAACTGTTTTGACGAGTTTCATTTTATCAAACAAATTAGCATATAGCTTTCAGGAAACCAAAATGCCACAGTAAAATAACAGCTATATAGTATTTGGTCTATAATGACATCTAATGGGTTCTTTTTTACCTTTCGTACACTATCATTTACTCAACAAATTTATATTTCCTTTTTACTTAGCATAAATGTAGTTGGAGGGAGAACTGATCTGATTTGGAAAGTGGATGTATTATGTAGAAGGTTTAAAGCAGAATGTGTGCTCTGAGAAGTAAAAAGTCTCATTTTTAATAAGAAAATGCAGACTAATCTATAGTGTATATCAAACTTCATGTTACTAAAATGCAATTACAAAGACTTAAAACAGGCTCGGTTGGTGCCTGTCGCTAAGTGGTTAGGGCGCCGGCCACATGCACTGGGACTGGTGGGTTCAAATCTGGCCTGGGCTTGCTCAACAAGCAAACAAACAAATAAAAAGCCAGGTCTTGTGGTGGGCGCCTGTAGTCCCAGCTACTAGGGAGACTGAGGCAAGAGAATTGCTTGAGCCCAAGAGTTTGAGGTTGCTGTGAGCTGTGATGCCATAGCACTCTACCAAGGGCAACATAGTGAGGCTCTGTGTAAAAGAAAAAAAAAAAAAGATTTGAAACAGCACACACTTATGAGAAAGTGGTAATTTTCAGGAATATTCCTGCATACATCTATATGCAATGGCCGGCCAACTATATTGTTATTTCTGATGATATAGTCCATTCGTTTAACAATTTTCCAAAAGAAAGCATATTTATTCTGAACTGTGGCATTAAAAAGTACAATTTATATTTTTGAATGAATGTATAGTGTAGGCAAGGTAAATCATTTTTATTCTGGAAATGGCTTTTCTTTGTTTGCAGATACCTGTAGGCAAGAAGGAATCTTTAGGACAGAAATCCCAAATTCTAAACCCCTGATAACTCAGTAGTTATTAAAAAGAAAAGTGCAAAAAGGTTCAACGGATCAGGGAAAGATTAGATACACTTAGGAAGGAAGGAAAAAGTTCTTATTTGTAGGCGATTTTGAGTCTACATGTCCTAGGTTAACACTGATCTATGCAGGATATTTTGCTCTGCTTCAAGGCAACAGACCACACTCTACCTCAGCCAGGCAGCTCTGCCTCCTGTGAGCAATTTGTGCAAGTATTTATAAATGGCTTTGGACAAAAGTGGTGTTCCAGGAAACACAAAGAACCATAGGGGGAAAAAATATGAAAGGACAGCATTGCTAGTAAAACATCTAACACAGAAACATTACTGTACACAATGGTGTGCTGGCTCCAGTGTTTGCTTCTTTCTTGACTACCTGGGCAGGGGGCTAATTTGTTTATTTTTAATGAGCTTGTTTTGCAGAACTGGAAAAATAATGAACAAACAGAAGAAGGTATGTAACCCCTCAGCATTTGCCAGACAATATTCCAGGAAATCAGATGAGACCAGCCTAGCAGAGAATGACTGCTCTGGAAAACAGCCACCTTCTGTTATTATTTCACAATAACAACTTTTCTCCTCTTTAAAAATTTCAATAAAAGTCCAAGCTACTCATTCTCAGGGCCTGTAATTTCTTCTCCTTTTCATGCCATGCCCTTTCCTCTCTTAGAAAGTAAAATAAAACTCCTTGCTTCTAAACCTACCTTAATCTTTGAGTTGAGAATTCTTTATCAGCCTGTGTTACAAGCTCACACCCTAACATGATATGCCTGTTCTGGAACAGCAATGATCCTTAATAGTAATTTAGAACATTGCCATGGAGTAGAATGTAAATTTAATTAAAAAAACAGAGATTTCAAAGAAATTTTGAGCCTGTACTTAGATGCCACCTCAAAGGCTTGGCTCATTTTGTATGTTTTTTATTTGGATACTTGAGGGTAATGTTTAGAAAAGAATTGCTATACAGATTATATCACGTATTGTAACTATGGAGCAATCTAAGTGCAGATGACCAAGTGTGCTTCAATAGCAAAGGCAGTGGCTATCAGACAGAAGTACTTACAACTCATTTTTTCCAAACAGATTACTTGGAACCTTCAATTAAAGTTCAAAAGTCCCAGGCAACTTTTCTAGTTGTGCTCTGGCTCCCGTTCCAGGGACCTCACTCTATTCATTACGTCTGTCTTTGGTCATATTTCTTCAACTTAGTGGTGCCCCCTCTAGTTGTCCCCTTTCCTTCCCTGCTCCACAATTTCCTGTCACCTGAAACATGCAAACCCCGCTGATAAAGGTCACCAGAAGCCTCTCTATTATACAGCCAGCCAGCAAATATAAATATTTTAGTACTTATCTTTCTCTCTTTATATGTGACATTATTTGCCACTCCTTTCTTCTTGAAATGCTCTCCTGTTTTGGCTTCTATGACACCAGTCTCCCTTAGGCCTTTTCTTTTCTTTCTCTGGCCACTCCTATTTCTCATGCCCATGGTGGTGTCTACCAGTTAACTTTCAGCTCTCTTTATACTTTTTGAGCCATTTTGGCCAGTCTGAGCTCAGACTCCTTCACCATGTGATGACTCCCAAAGCTGCAGCTCTAGCTCCTCTAAAGTTCAGACTTGTTCTGAACATTTCCACTTGAATATCCCCAAAACAACTAAAACCTAGTACTTCTTAAACTGACCTCATTCCATCCTGCTTTCCTCTACCTTCTTTAAACCTATTCTTCCTATTTCAGTATCCTCTCAAGATAGGTAAGCGGATTATGTCACACTCTGACTTAAAAACCTCCCAAAACTCCTAACAGCCTTTGGGTTAATGCCCAGAGCACACAAACCCTTCTATATCCTGATTTCCCTACTGCTTCAAGCCTCCACTCCTGGCTCCTTTTTTGTCCATAACTCAATACCACCGCCATTCAGAGCTACCTGCAGATCATGTTCTTTCTCCACCTCCACCCCCCACACGCTGCTTCTATTGGGAAGGCCCTTTCCCCTCCATATATTAGTATACTGATAATACTTTTCATCCTTTAGCCTTTGGTTCAGGCAGTTTTTCTTCATAAACCTACTGTGATTTAATCTCCTTCCCTGGATGTATGGATCCAAACCATCCTGGGTATATGTCTACCATACCAATATCTGGGATTAGCAGATACTTAACATTTGTTGAATAAATAATTTCATTAGATCAAGATCAGAGAGGAATTTGGGTGACATAATGGAGCAAAAATTTAGTTACTCATAGAGCATCATTTCTAAGAGATAACATACGATTCAGCAAAATTCGATTCTTGAGGATTTGGATACCTCCAAATTTACATATAAGTTTACATATAAATTACATATAAGTTACTCTCCCTCAGTGTATTCTATTAAATTTAGGGTTACAAGTTTGTTACTGGGTTATGTAAGAAGCTCCAGAGAATTATTATAGTTTGGGAAAAAAAGGTAAAATGTGTTAGTTTTATTAAACCTTGGAGAAGCACAGTATGAAGATCTACTAAACAAATTATTATTTTTTTTGAGATAGAGTCTCATTCTGTTGCCTAGGCTAGAGCACCATGGTGTTAGCCCAGCTCACAGTAACCTCAAAGTCCTGGGTGCAAGAGATCCTCCTGCCTCAGCCTCCCAAATAGCTGAGAATACAGGTACCCGCCACAAAACCTGTCTAATCTTTTCTATTTTTTTAAAGTAAAGACTGGGTCTAGCTCTTGCTTAGGCTGGTTTCAAACCCAAGCTCAAGGGATCCACCCGCCTTGGCCTCCCAGAGTGCTAAGATTACAGGCATGAACCTCGGCACATGGTCTATACATTTTTTTTTAATCACCTAAACTCTCCTGATATACAGCTTTCTGACTACAAGATCAAGATGTGGACCAGCATTTATAATCGCCTTCAAGAAATCCTTAGAGTAATTTAGTTTAGCCTTTCTGTCACTAAATGAGGGCCAACTAAAGAAGGTTTTTTTTTTTTTTTTTTAAAGAGTCTCATTCAGTTCACCCTGGGTACAGTGCCATGGCATCATAGCTCACAGCAACCTCAAACTCCTGGGCTCAAACAATTCTCTTGCCTTAGGCTCCCAAGTACCTGGGACTACAGGTGCCTGCCACAAGGCCTGGCTAGTTTTTCTATTTTTATTAGAGATGGAGGCTCACTCTTGCTCAGGCTGGTCTTGAACTCCTGAGCTCAAGCCATCCACCTGCCTGGCCTCTCAGAGTACTAGGATTATAGGCATTAGCCACCATACCCAGCCCTAAGGAAGGTTTCATAATCACTTTTCCTAGACCTCCCTCTAATCCAGTCTACCTCTGATGTGTAGATCAAGAAGGAGTTTTGAGAGATGCTACAGAGATTCTATCTATTTCACAGCTTTTTCCTTTATGGACTTTTAAACTTGTGAGTAGCCTGAAATGCTACACCAGCAGCCTCCAAAGGTAATTCCAGAAGATACCACTTTAAGTCATGCTTATGGTTTGAGAATAGCTCCAAAGTTCTCTTTCCTTAATAAGAGTTATAAGCTTGGATATCAGAACTTTGGAATCCAAGATGGTAAGACAAGTGTAGCAGAGGAAGACATGGCAGGTTTCAGTCCAGCCAAATATGGGAAGGGGAACAGCAGGGGAACACAGGAGTAAGACTTATGGAGACAGGATTTTGGGGAGGAGATCTGAAAGAGCAGAGAAGCTAGAGCCAGCTTTTAGTCCAGGCTATATACACTTTAACTAGTATCTTCAACCTGCCTAATTTGACAGTTTTCAGAACCATTTGGGCACTCCACTGGGAAGTGATTCCCAATGCTATGGAAATGGTAGGTCAAAGTTTATATGCTATGAGATGCGAGCTAACATTATTTAGTGTTCACTAATGAGTACAGATATTTTCTTTCTTTCTTTTTTTTTTAACAGATATTTTCAGGTGAGAAAATTTTGTGCTTTATTCAGCCTTCCCAATTTGTTTGATTTTCCATTTAGTGATGAGGGATGTGTAAGAATAGAAACTTATGTACCTGCCTCTATCTCTATCCTCCGATTTTGAGGCTGTATCAACATACATTTAAAAGGGAGGTAAAGATGAAGAATGTGTTTTAAAAAGTTAAAAATCAGAAAAAAAAGAATGCGTTTTAACTTTATTAATGTGGTCCTAAATTTAAATTTCTTTAGAAGATCTATCCTTAACTGGGAAGCTGTGGTGGGTGGATAGCCTGAGCTCAAGAGTTCGAGACTAGCCTGAGCAAGAGCCAGACCCTGTCTTCAAGAAAAAATAGCTGGGTGTTGTGGAGGGCACCCATAGTCCCAACTACTTGGGAGGCTGAGTTAAGAGAATTGAGCCCAAGAGTTTGAGGTTGCTGTGAGCTGTGGTGCTACGGGACTCACCCCCAGGGTGACTGAGTGAGACTCTTGTCTCAAAAAAAAAGAAAAATTCTCGGCTGGGCATGGTGGCTCACGCCTGTAGTCCCAGCACTGTGGGAGGCTGAGGCACAGGATGGATTGCCTGAGCCCAGAGGTTCAAGACCAGTATGAGCAGCAGTGAGACCCTCTCTGTACTAACATCAAAAACAGCCAGACATTGTGGTGGGCGTCTGTAATTCCAGCTACTGGGGAGGCAACGGGACAGAGCATTGCCAGAGGAAGAACATTTAAAAAAAGAAGAAAAAAAATGAACAACAAGAACAAAAAAGAGTACTTCAAACGAAGAAGAAAGAACAAGCAAGCTGAAATTAAAAAAAAAAAAAAGAAAGAAAAATTCTGTATTTAAGTGAATTCTAACACAAAGATCAGGTACATCTACTAATAGATGTAGTGCAGAAAATTTAGGCTCTATGGGTTCCCTGGATCCCTGAGAACCTCCCCCAAGGATCATACAGAACATATTAGCAGCAGGAAGAGTTCTTCCATCCTAAATCTATCTGCTTATCAGAGATTACCTTAAAGAATTTAAGAGAGCTGAAGGAAAGAGTTTATTAAAATGTCTCACTATGGTAGGAAAAAGTAGTTAAAATTTTAAGGATGAAACCGAACACTTACAAGTAAAGGCCAAAATAACCACTTCATTAATCGATCAATTCTGAATATATATAAAATTATGAAAAATAAAATAACGGTGACTTCAAATCCAGTGATAACAATGTATGTTTCAGGGGCTTGTGCGATGATAAAAAAGGCCATAGACGTCACAGTTAGTGCCTAGAAGGAAAAAACCCATGATTTATTCAATGACTATTAAATACAAATTTAACCTGTAGAAATTATTTCTAAAGTAACTCAGAAATGAGTTCCTGCCATATACACACACATATAAAAGAGGCATACTAAAATGTATTGACTTCTCTTTGTGAGGCGTTCCTTCCTATTTTAAGCCTGATTAATTACTCCACTTGCATGTGTAATAGCATTACCTTACACATTATTAGTTCCCTTGATCGTTCCCCACCAAACATTTCCTTTCCCTCCTGTCTCTTCAATCGGTCCTCCTCTGCTAGCTTCTTTCTTTGCCATCCTATAAACTAATGTAAGTTGTTCTCTCTTAAAACACACATACACACCTCTTCTTTTCATCCTGCTCCCCACAGATACTTTCTGTTTTCTACATGTTACATTTCTCAAAAAAGTCTGTATAATGGTTGTCTAACATTTCTTATCAGCCATTCATCATTCCTTCACTCTTAGCAATCTGGAATCTACTGTCAAATTTATACTTAGAATGTTGCCATGAAAAACACTGAGGAGGAAAGTTTCAAACAAATTGTCAGAGAAGAATAAATTTATGTTTAAAAGCTTTATTACAAAAATTACCACTTTTTATACACTTTCTTTTACATAAACACACTGCAATCAAATTTATATTTTAAGTGGAAAAACCCCCCAAAGATAATCAATCTGATCCAATTTCTTAATTTCCAAATGAAGATATGGAATACAGCAATATTAAGTGAGTTGTTAAGAGGAAAAAAAGGGCTTATGGGTCTCAGGGAGTTCCATCAATGCCACGATATTCTTAGAAATAAAGTTTTTTGAGACAGAGTCTCAAGCTGTTATCCTGGGTAGAGTGCCGTGGTGACACAGTTCACAGTAACCTCAAACTCTTGGGCTTAAGAGATTCTCTTGCTTCAGCCTCTTAAGTAGCTGGGACTACAGGTACCTGCCACAACGCCCGGCTATTTTTTTGTTGCAGTTGTTATTGTTGTTTAGCAGGCCTGGGCTGGGTTTGAACTTGCCAGCCTCAGTGTATATGCCCGGCATCCTACCCACTGAGCCACGGGCACCATTCAGAAATAAAGCTTTGTTCAAAGTCTCTTGTGTTTTTAGTAAATGGTTTGACCAAGAGTCTTCCCTGGCTAAACTTTTATGACACCATAAGGGCCAGTAACATATACATACTCATTTTAACTTTAAATCTATACAGGCTACTTATTCATAATTCTTTCAATTACTTTATTTATGTAAAAATACTTTACTTCGAAACTTCTAAATTGGTCAGACTACCAATAACTAGTTACTAAATAACTTCATTCTTTATAATTACTAGTAGCAACATGTCATCTCAAAGTACTCCATTTACTGAATCAAGGTCTTGAGTTCATGGATTATGAAAGGTCACCTTTACAGGCCCCATTCTCTCTAACCTTTTTGTATCATGGTAATTGGCATTGGTGATTTCTCCATTTTCTTAAAATTTCCCTGATTTCTGTCACAGTGGGTTCTTCCCTGATCCATATTTACAGTCCTTTCATCTTTCCCAAGCTCTTAGCCAGTTATGTTTCCAGTTATGTTTTAAACAGCCCACTAATATCTCAAATATTTCTTCACCATTCTAGGGAAACTGCTTTTGCTAACACCATCAATGATTTCAAAAGTACTAAATTTAACAAATATAATTTCCTTATCCAAATGGACTCCTATGACTGATTTGTCATTAGCTGTCCTTCTCCCTATTACTCTACTCTTCTAGGTTCCCAGGTCATCTTTTCTAATTCTTAAACCTCAACTGTTCTCCCTTGGTTGGTTCCTCTCCTTTAACCACTTCTTTAAAATCTGACATTCCTTCGAATTCTGTCCACATTCCACTCAATGAATTTGGGTCTCTATCCCAGGTCTGTCCTTTACATTTCACACGTAATAGCCATTTATAATCCCCATCTGGATAACCTACAGAAATCTCAAATTTACAGTGTCTAAAACTGAACTCATCTTGCCCCTTCCTCCTGTATGCACAACTTCAATTGGTGTACCATATGTACTTTATCAACCGTACTAGGAACATAAGGTCACTGTTCTGATTCATTCCCCACAAATGGTCAAACATCAGGTCCTGCTGACTTAATGCCTAAACATTTTGACTGCTACTTCCTCTTCATCCTTACTACTTCCCAGCATCTTTTTCTCGAACTACCATGACAAAGATATTACTGTAAAATTTCTACAATGTTAATTTGTTTATGCAGTTCTTTATCTAAAATCCTTCAATGGCTTTCCATGGTCTTTAGAATACAGGCTAGCTCTTACCATGTATTTAAGGTCTTCTACGATTTAGTTCCTATCTACTTCTCTAGCAAAGACTTGCTTCATGATTTATACACAGGGTAATTCCAGTGTTTAATTTTCAGTCCTAATCTTACTCAAACTATCATTGGTATCTGACATGGTTGATAAGATACTCTTGGTTTTCTCTGCCTTCCCAAATACTCCCTTTCATTCTTTTTTGCTGGTTCCTCTTCTTCCCCCCAATCTCTTAATGTTAAAGTGTCCCCGGGCTCTTCTCTGCTCTAACTACACTCCCCTTTGTATGACCTCATCAGTCTTATGACTTGAATAACCTCTATTTCTGAAGCCTGACCTCTACCAAAATCCACCCTTGTCTATTCCAATTACCCATTCAATAATGACTTGGGTGTCTAACAGGTAACTCTAATTTAACAATGAAATACAAAATTGAATTCCTAATCCTCCCCTATTTGCTTTATGCATCAGCTTTCCCATCTCAGTGGATGGCAATTCAATTCTTCCAGATGCTTAGGCCGAAAAAACTTGGAAGTTATCTTGGACTCCTCTCTTTCACCCCACATCTAATAAATTGTGTTGGTGTTACTGTCAAAATACTATATCCCTGACCACTTATTACCTACTCTGCTTACACCAGCCACCAGGTGGTCTCAGCCACCATCATCTCTTGCTCAGATGACTGCAATTGGACTCCTTGGTTCGACCGTCTTCCCTGCAGCAATCCTTTTCTGTCCCTCCCTACCAATCTACTGTCAACATATCAGCTAGTATATTTTTTGAAAAAAATGTTAAGTTAGATCATATACTCCTTTACTCAAAACCTTCATCTCCATTGTATTCCTCTTACAGCTTACTCCAGCTACATTGGTTTCCTTGCTTTCTTGATCCATTCAGGCACAGTCCTACCACAGCTGGTTATATGGTATACTCT
Source organism: Nycticebus coucang (assembly GCF_027406575.1). Classification (NCBI taxonomy): domain Eukaryota; kingdom Metazoa; phylum Chordata; class Mammalia; order Primates; family Lorisidae; genus Nycticebus; species Nycticebus coucang. Next base: position 164,910,066 of record NC_069781.1, on the reverse strand, counting down.
GCTTTAAATACTCTTTCTCTACATATATTTTCATAGCTAACTCCCTCACCTCACTCAACTCCTTGTCAGATGTCATTGCAACAAGGCCTATGCTGATCCTTTTTTTTTTTTTTTGAGAAAGAGTCTCAAGCTGTCACCCTGGGTGGAGTGCTATGGCGTCATGGCTCACAGCAACCTCAGACTTGTGGGTTTAAGCAATTCTCTTGCCTCAGCCTCCCAAGTAGCTGGGACTACAGGTGCCTGCCATAACGCCTGGCTATTGTTTTGTTGCTGTTGCAGTTGTCATTGTTTTAGCAGGCCTGGTCTGGATTTGAACCCACCAGCCCCCAGTGTATGTGGCTGGCGCTCCCCACCCCCATTGAGCTATGGGTGCCACCCACTCCTTCTATTTTTTATTGCCACCTGTAACCTTCCTCTCCAGCTCCCTCTCCCTGGCTTTTTCTCTTGTTCCACAGCACTTAACCCTTCTAGAATATCACATAATTTATTTATGGTTTATCTCCCTGCTCTATTACCCCAATATGTAAACTGAGGGCATGGATCTTTGTTTTGCTCACTGATATTTCTCTAGAACAGTGGCTGACACATGATATGGCCATCTCATAAATATCTGTTGAATGAATAAGGCAACCCTCAACTTTTTATTGTGGCTTTTTTTTCTTTTTTCTTTCATGCTTTTATTCAGGAAGTTTTCCCTTACAGCCAACCCTAGGTTCCTCTAGGAAGAGTTTTCTGACCATTTCTTCAGTTAGATGTCTCAGTTCTGTGCCCTATCTCCACCTTATCACATTATTATTGCTATCTGCTCATGTGTATATTTCCTGCACTGAAGTGAAGAACTCCATGAGTCAGCGACTTCTGTTCTGGCTCATCTTTGTTGTTCCAGGTTCTAGGGCAGACCACATTAAATATTCAAATGGCTTGCTGAAGGAATCAATATATCAAAAACTAAGTCTTTCTCACAAAACCCTGTTCCTCCTCCAGTGTTCCAGAGCATTCAGTATCTGACATAAAACTCCAGAGCTTCAGGTCACTTTATCCCTGATTATTTACTCCTAACCAAAAGTTATCTCTCCTTCAACTCCAGTGTGGTTTTCTAAACCTCTTATGCATTCTAACTTTTATGGTCTTACAGCTATTTCTCTCAATCACAGACATTTAGTGTGGGAAGGATCTTACATGCATCTTAAATTTGAGTTTCCTTTATAACATCCTCATCAAGGGCTTATCTACGCCTGTTACCTTTCCTGTCTAGGAAGGTACTCCCCCACCCCACCCCACCCCCAGCCCCGCCAAATGACCACCTAATTTTGGGACCTTTCCCAATATAAATTTCTTCCTCATATTAAGTAGAAATGCTTATTTGCAACTTTCAAATATTTTAATTCCACCCCTCTCTCCTTCCTTCCCCTTAAGTTTTCTCTTCTTGAATTTCTGTGATGGATTGCTTCAATTATGACAGTCTCCACTTTTCTAAAGAGGCAGGTCACTTTCCACCAAATGATGGCTCACTTTCTCCAATTCTCTGCTCAAAACTGACCTCAATGCTCCTGGGAAGTCTGAAGCTCTAGAAACGGGCAATTTCCTCCCGTCTTGTCTTGGACTGAATCAGCCTTTAGCTAAGTCACATCAAATGTCTGACTTTATGGTATCCATAGCACCCACTGAAACCCCAAAACACTTTTTTTTGGCAGTCTCACTCTCTCGCCCTGGGTAAAGTGCCCTGGCGTCATAGCTCACAACAACCTCAAACTCTTGGGTTTGAGCAATCCTCTTCCTTCAACCTATGGGCGCCCATCATGATGTTCAGCTACTTTTTCTACTTCTGGTAGAGACGGGGTCTCGCTCTTGCTCAGGCTGGTCTTGAATTCGTGAGCTCAAGCGATCCACCGGCCTCCCAGCACGGTACGATGACAGGCGTGAGCTCCCGAGTTCGGCCTCCCAAACACTTTTTGGAAACCTTGCCGGCTCAGGGGTACAACTGCAGCTGGGTACCTGGTTTGTGGGTCCAAGGACAGGCCATTCGGGTAGATCTGCTGATTTTGATTTATGAGTGTGCCCCTAAACAGTGTGAAGAGGGGCAGGGGAGCAGAGCGAAATGCCTTGCCCCAGCGGCGGTGCTGATACAAGCAAGGCTGAAAGAGCAAACGGGGCGCTCTGGTTCACTCTTCAGAGCCACACCTCACTGTCCTAGGCACCTCCAACGCCGACCCCCGCCCCGCGGCCCGGCTCTCACCAGCCGCAGCATCTTCACATGGCCTTTTATACTGAAGCAGAAAGGACGATGTACTGGTTTCCTCTGCGCCACCTCCATCGCGTCCGCAGACCCAACAGTCGCGCTTTCCCTTCAACCCTTCTCCTCAGCCTCCTGCACTCACAGCTCTTGCAGCCCTCGCGCAGCAGCAACAACCGCTGCCGCGGCCGCGCGCCGCCCCGCTGCTCCCGTACGCGCAGGCGCACTGCGCCGCGGTCGTCCCTTTACGCATGCGCCACATGGCCGGGGCCTTCTGGGGGTTCTGGCTCGGTCCTCCCCTTTCGCCTTTCCGTAGTACATTTGCGGATTTACAGGGGGCCTCCAGCGGGTCAGCCCACTGTTAGCCCGCTCTGGCCTGCCCGGCTTAAAGACCACAGCTCTCCAGCTCTCCTGAGGCGCTTTCCTGTCGGGAACAGCTCCCAGGTTAGGGGGCCACGGCGGGGACTTTGGCTAGGAAGAGAGATCCAGGAATGGCTGTCCTGCCTCTGCAGACCTTGGGCATGATTTTCCTTGGTCACCCTGTTTAGAGTAGCACTCATTCCTTAGCATCATAAGAATATAAGTTCTACAAAAAGCAGGGAACTTACCATCTGCTTCTCCCCTTGCAGCATTCCCAGAGTCCGGCACAGAGTAGGTGTGGAGTGTGTGTAGCTTGAACTAACGGCCTGGGCTTGTCCTTGCTGCCCCCACGCATCACAGTCTGTTCTGTATACTCTTACTTTTGCCTCCCACCAGTGTGAGTTCTTTTCAGATACTTGAATTCAATTCAGATTTTCCACAAGTGCTCCCATAAAACCGGCTGGAGCTTGGAGCTCCCCCATCCTGGAGCATTTCTTTTCAAGGATGTTAAGTATACAGTATATTGCTCCTTTCATGTGATTTAAATTCTGGCTTGGATAATTTGGCCATCACCCAGTCTATTCAGATCTCTTTGGATCCTGCCCCATCTCAGGCTTAGTTCATTTCATTCTGTTAAATCTGACCAGTAATTAACCTGCAACAGCCTCTTCCCAAGTCACTCACAAAAATGTTGACCTTTATCTTGAAGTTTATTTCTGAAATGCAAACTGACCCTTGTGTGGCAGATATGTAGGAAGCACAAGATGGGGTGGTGGCTTTCAGGTACCAGATCCAAGTGAACCCTCTGGCAAATGACTTCTTCTTTTCTGCCTAAAAGGAGACTGCCAAGGACTGAGAGAAGTGGGAAACCTCACCACCCAAGCATTGGAATTAACACATACAGTCCAGCTCCAGCTACTGTGAAACTACCCTTATAGATTGATGAAGGGGTATAAGGTGAGAAATAGAGAAAACTAGCCCCAAAACTCTGTAAAGGAAAAGGCCTAGCTAAAATAATGATAATAATCAAACTCTGTGAAGGATCAGGCCTAGCTAAAATAATGATAATAATCAAACTCTGTGAAGGATCAGGCTTAGCTAAAATAATGATAATAATCAAACTCTGTGAAGGAACAGGCTTAGCTAAAACAATGATAATAATCAGCCACTGTCCCCTCATTTTCTTGATAATAATTAGTCATTGTCCTGTTGTTTGTGTCTCTTTAATTGCTACTCTAAAGGATATAGCTGGAAGTTGTAAGATTCCTAACTCTACTCCATAAATAACATCACCAATTCAGAACCTAGGGGTAGTTTTGAGATTCTCTTGCTGTTCTGCATTCCAGTAGATTGACTGACCTGTCCAAGCCAAGAAATGGACTCATCTGGTCTTAGATCCTTCACCTAAGGCCCTGCATTCCAGTAATTGAGCCACCTAGACAGAGGCCCATACCAAAGGACTGATGATTCCACCCTAAAACCAGCCTCAGCAGACCCTGCTTGCCTAATCCTGTGCCCACCAAACTGTTTCTAAAATCCCTGTTTCTGGCCAGGCACAGTGGCTTTCTTTCTTCCTTTATTTTTACAGTGGCTTATGACTGTAATCCTAACACTCTGGGAGGCCAAAGCAGATGGATTGCTTGAACTCAGGAGTTCAGAGACTATCCTGAGCGAGAGAGAGAGACCCCTCTCTATTAAAAATAAAAAATAAAAAAATCAGGCAGGCATGGTGGCACATGCCTATAGTCCTAGCTACTTGGGTGCCCCGGCCCGCGGGGAATTCAACGGGGACCTGGGAAACAAAGGGGTCAGTCGAATGAGGGGACAAGAGACACGAAAGAATGAGAGCAAGTCAAGAGTCTGATCAAGCTCCGAAGAGTTTATTTTTCAGCTGGACTTATAAGCACACAAACGAGGAAGTAACTAAGGGCTATTCCTAACAGGGCGGGGAGGGGGCTAGTTTCTGGAAAATTACTAGGAGAAGGACCCTAAGGCGGGGGGTGCATTTTTGAGGAGATACGCAAGGGGAAAGTACCGTTGCTGTTTACGGTTCAATTCCTGAGAATAGTTTGCTCCTAAAATCAAGATAACAAGGGGTATTCTTGTGAGATGTTTTGGCTCCCGGCACTTGGGAAGTGAGGCAAGAGGATCAGTGGAGCCCAAGAGTTTGAGGTTGCTCTGAGCTATGATGACACCATGGCACTCTACTCCAGGGACAACAGAGTGAGACTCTGTCTCAAAAAAACAAACAACCACAACAATTAAACCCGATCCCATCTCACCAATTCTTGAGAAATTTCTTCCATCTTCCTGCTTAGTACTATTTAGAATAAACGTTTCTCTGCTGTAAACCCTGCTCTCTCTGAATATTGGCTTTCTTTTGGGCAGTGGGCAGCTGAACCTGGCTGGATGGCAACCACTTGGGCCTGGACCTGTGGAATTATACCTGTCTCCTCCACATAAGAGCTGAATTTAAAATTGTTTTTATTTTATTTTATCTAGAGGCAAAGGTCTCGCTATATTGCCCATGCTGGACTTGAACTCCTGGGTTCAAAGCAATCCTCCCATATCAGCCTCCCTAGTAGCTGACACTACAGGCACGTTAATACTGTGTGGCTCCTGTATGAATTTTTGCTACCTGACTATAGATGGACCTTCCAGGTAGCCTCCGCACCCTACTCACCCCTTGTCCAGTTGGAATATTGGTTGTGCCTTCTTGAGGGATCTAGCACCTTTAGAGTCTAGCCAGGGGTCCTCAAACTTTTTTAAACAGGAGGCCAGTTCACTGTCCCTCAGATTGTTGGAGGGCTGGACTATAGTTTAAAAAAAAAACAAAACTATGAACAAATTCCTATGCACACTGCACATATCTTATCTTGAAGTAAAAAAACAAAATGGGAACAATTACAAATCACACCACCGCATGTGGCCCCCTGGAAAGTTCAGAGGAAAGAGCTTGGACTGCCAAGCAAGACAGATGGGCTTGAATTTCAGCTCCATCCCTTAATGAATCCTTCTGATCATTTTGAACAAATTACCCAATTCTCTGACAACAAGCTTGGAGAATGGGAGTGACAGTATAGTAGGGTTGTTGGGAGGAACAAATGATATCATGAGTGAGTGTGTGCCAGGTGTCTGAAGAGTAGGTGTCCAATTAAGTAATCTGCAATAATTCATTAACCAGTCAGTTGTTGGTATTAATTGCTTTCCATCCTCCAAGTCCTGTCAGGTCTTGGGTGCATTCCCTAGCAGCGGGAAGACTTTCTGGCTGCATGCGGCGAACTCCCCACTCAGATTATTTCCCCTCTCGCTGAGAGGATAAAATGCGACCGGGTCTCTTTAAGGGCTGGGCCCAGGCTGGCGTCCCGGTGGGGCGGGCGCAGGGACCGAGGCTGGACGTGCGGTGCGGCGCTCTCACCAAGTCGTACAGAAAGGAAACCTGGGCCTGCCGCGCCTCTTGCCGGGCCTGCCGGGCTTGCCATGCTGCTGAGGCCGCTGCGGGGCTGGGCCGCCCGGGCGTTGCGCTGCGTAGGACCCGGGAGCCCCGGGATCCCCGCCTCCGGTCTCCGGCCGCGGGGGGCACAGCGCGGGGCCCGGCCCCGGGGTAACTGGAGTCTTTGTTTTTCTTCGCTGGCGCCTCGGTGCAGTCCCCGCTCCCACCCTTCGGCTCCTGGGACCCGTATGGACCCGGAACAACGAGCGATTTCCTCCCTGGGCTGGGGAAGGGGCGGTCACTGGCAGGTATCCGGGCGCCAGCGGCGGGGAGCGGTGGAGCCCGGAGCCCGGTGCCCGGCTCTCAGGCTGGGCGGGGGAGAGGGGCTCTAAAGACCTAGAAGGGGCCCACCCCGCGGGACGGGGCTGCTCTGACCTTGCGTCCGAGCCCGCTTCCTAGTCTAGTTCTTTTGGCCTTGGGGGTCAGTGGGTACTGGAAACTGCATTTAACCAGTCTTCACCCAGCGGCTGCAGGGGGTGTGTTTAGGCGCTCCCCACCCCCACCCCGCTCTCCTTGGGAATGGGGACCCACTTAGAAATGGGTCACCGTTATAGCCAGGTTCCGGCTTGGGTCGAGACGCACCCCAGAACCAGCCGTGGCTAGGGTGGGCCCCGATGTCCTTGGGCGGGGAGGAGAACCTGCATCTCAGGACCAAACCTGTGCCTGCTGCCCACTCCTCCCCTTGTGCTCTGCGTTTTCGCTTGCTGGACAGCCATCAGTGAAGAGTATATGAAATGGGTAGACAGGCTCGGCGCTTGTAGCTCAGCGGCTAGGGTGACGGCCACATACACGGGAGCTGGCGGGTTGGAACCCAGCCCAGGCCTGCCAAACAACAATGACAACTAGGACAACAGAAAATAGCGGGGTGTTGTGGCGGGCGCTTGTAGTCCCAGCTACTTGAGAGGCTGAGGTAAGAGGATTGCTTAAGCCCAAGAGTTTGAGGTTGCTGTGAGCTGTGATGCCACCATCTAGGGCGACATAGTGAGACTCTGTCTCAAAAATAAATAAATAAATAAAATACGTAGATACTGGAAAGTATAATATGCTAACTGTGCTCAAGGGACCATGGGACCCAGGCAGCAGCTGCACAGTGTCACACATAGGTACACAGTGGTGAGCATACCGCTGTTCCCGAGAGTCCCCAAATTGGTAAACATTTTTAGGCTAGGAGTATGCATAAAAACTATTGTTTTTGAGGTCATTTAGCAAATAGGGCAAAGAAGACTGAGGTATTTAAAACTGAGTTTAAAAATTAATTTCCTTTGTTTTGTAGATAAAGAGAGAGAACGGGAAAAAGAGAAAAAATCAGTGGTAAGTTCCTCTTGTATGTGCACTCTGCAGTGTAGGGTTCTTTTTTGAGCCAGGCTGGAGTGCCATTGAGTCAACTCACTCTCTTCACTCACTGTCTCTACTGGGCTCCTGGAGTTGGGGGAGGGGTGACAGGAGCACTTTCTCAAGGCCAATGCAGCTAGGACCCTGCCAGGTCACACCTGAAGCCAGCCCAGTCTCACGCAAAGGTGGTAATTACTGTTGCCTGGCTACCTCTGATGTTTTTTCAGAGCTTTTAGTTAGTAGGTGGTGAATCCTTCAGGGCCCCCTGTTTCCTTTTGGCCCAGGGTAGGTCCAGGTCCAGAAATACCTTCCAGGGAACTAAGTCCTAGACCAGGGATTTTCAACTGGTGTGCCCTGGCACGCTGGTGAGCTGTGAGAGGATTGTAAGAGTGTCATGAAAATTTTTAAAGATCATTAATTAAATTATTATTATTTGAGACAGTCTATGTCACCCTGGGTAGAGTGCTGTGGTGTTACAGCTCATAGCAACCTCAAACTCTTGGGCTTAAGTGTTTCTCTTGCCTCAGCCTCCCAAGTAGCTGGGACTAAGATGTTTGCCACAACACCCAGCTACTTTTTTTGTTGCAGTTGTCACTGTTGTTTAGCTGGCCTGTGTTGGATTCGAACCCGCCAGCCTCTGTGCATGTGGCTGATGTCGTAACCACTGTGCTACACACACGGAGCCAATTAAATTATTTTCAAAAGAAGTTCAAAGCATAGTAAATATACTCTTTTTTTTTAAATCAGCATAATTCAAGCATACCCCTGGAAGTTTAACTATAGGTTCAAGTGTGCTGGGAGATAAAAAAGGTTGAAAAACACTGGCCTAGACTTAGGGGCCTCAGGAGTCTGCTTAGTATAGTGGAACCTCTGTAAGTTGACCACCCAAGGAACTGTGACAAACTGGTCAACATATGGGGGTGGTCAACGTAAGGAACTAGGCCTACTATACTGATACATACATATGGTACATATCCAGTCTATGAAAATTAGGCCAACTTGAAGGGGTCAGTGTAGGGAGGTGATCAACTGGGAGGTTCTAGTGTATCTTCCAGTAAGAGACGGAAGGCTTTTTCTCTGTACAGTGTAGTGAATTAGATTCTAGGTAAACATACCTGTGTTTCCTGACCTCAAATCTGTTAATTAGGGTCTGGTTAAGAAGGCAGGACACTTATGCCTAAAATGTAATAGTCTGAGAAGTTGAACTAGGGAAGGGTAGAGCTAGACTGAGCAGATACATGTACACGGTCTAGGTGTTGATATAGAGGAGGGTCTGGTCTGGAGGCTGACGTCTTGGACTGAGCCCTTCCCTAGACATCATTGCCTGATGTTCCCCTAACTGGTTGGTTTCTGGCTCTGATGGGCATTTGTCTTTTGCCAGATCTGTGTCGAGGGCAACATTGCAAGTGGGAAGACGACATGCCTGGAGTTCTTCTCCAACAATCCAGATGTTGAGGTATGGCTTCCACACTGGGTTTGAATTTGAAGGAACCTGAAAATGCTTGATGATGTATAGACCAGCTCTGTCCTGTAGAAATACATACAGTTTGAGCCACAAATGCAAGCCATACTTGTGATTTAACATTTCTAATAGCCTTATTCAAAAAAGCAAAAAACATTTAACACAATCTATCCTAAATATTGTATTATCATGTCAACATGTAATCAGTATAAAAATCATCAACGTGCCATTTTGCATTCTGGTTTTTATACTGAGTCTTTGGAATATTTTAGTGGTTTAGTATCCCCTGTCCAAAATGTTTAAAATCAGAAGTGTTTTTGTATGTCATGTTTTTTGTTTGATTTTAGAATATTTGCATATACATAATGAGATAATTTGGGGAGGCGACCCAAGCCTAAACACAAAATTCATTTATGTTTCATATACACCTTACCGACATAGCATAAGGGTAATTTTATATAATATTTTAAAATAATTTTGTGCATGAAAGAAAATTTGTGTTAAGTACTTATGTGTGGAATTTTCCACTTGTGTCATGTCGGCATTCAAAAAGTTTTGGATTTTGGAGTTTTTAGGATTTGGGGGTTTGGAATTAGGGATGATGCTCAAATTGTATGTATTTTATACTTCTAGTGTATCTCAATTTGGACTAGTCACCTTTCAAGGTCTCAATAGCTGTGTGCAGTTCATGTTAACTGTATTGGACAGTATAGCTATAGACTGCCTCACAGTCTGGTTAGAAAAAGAGTTTACATGTGAAAGAAGAAAAGCCAAGCTATTGAGCAGGAGTTGTGTGTTACAGCATGACACTGAGATGTCAGTGTCCAAATAGGAGTATTATTGTGCACAGCCAATTAATATAATTTCTAGCTTATTTAAAGCCCAGTGACTAAAAGTAACCTCATAAAAGTTTAAGAAGCATCTCTACACTAAGACCCTGACCATCTTCCTTATTCTAGATTTTAGTGGTATAATCTATTCATCTTATAGCTTTCTTCTGTAACTACAGAGCCTACAATTTCCATACCATTATAGTTATTTTCTTCTTTCCTTCCTTCCTTTCCTGTTTTTGCTTCTATTAAAAATATATAGGGTTTGATAAAAATAATAAACATTATATACAGCCTCCCAAGTAGCTGGGACTATAGGCATCCTCCACGACACCCGGCTGTTTTTTGGTTGCAGCCATCATTGTTGTTTGGCGGGCCCAGGCTAGATTTGAACCCACCAGCTTAGATGTATGTGGCTGACGCCTTAGCCGCTTGAGCCATTGGCGCCGAGCCAAAATTATTTTTTTTTTCTTCTGGGTAGATGCCTTACAATGGGACTGTGGAATCAAATGGAAGGTCTATTTTGAGTTCTTTGAGGATTCAGTCAGGAATTTTTATATGTGTCAAGCAGTGGCCACCCACCTTCCTGAGCTCCAATGACAACCCTGAACTCCTAGGCTCAGGCCAGGTTCCCTGGTGGACACCACTTCACACATGTTGCCATATCTTGCTATTGGGAAAGTTAACTGTGTCCTGTGCGTATCTACCGGGAGAGAAGCCTTAGAAGCTTGTGCCTAGTTTTCCTCCAAACTTTGCCCACGTGCCTTTTCCTTTTGCTGATCTTACTTTGTGTCTTTTCACCGTTAGAAACCTTGGCTGTGAGTACAGCTGTTTGCTGTGTCCTCCTCCTAAATCATGGAACCTACAGAGGAGTGGGGTCCTATGGACTCCTAACACCTGTCCTGAGTGGTGACACTTATATTCTCATTGAGGACCTTGGAGCCAATTAACAGTGACAACATTCATAGCAACAACAACAGTTAACATCCAATGGGGGTACTGGGTACTGTTTTAAGGGTTCATCATAGTATCTAACTGATCCTTACAAGAGTAGTCCCTCTGAGGCAGGGCCTGTTATTACCCCAGTTGCAGATGAGGAAGCAAGCCTCAGTGAAGTGAAGTGGCTCATCCAGGGTCACAGAGCTCGTATGTGGTGGAGCCAGGTCTTAGCCGAGGCTGTCGGGCTCCAGTGGCCATGCCCTGGGTTGGTTCTTCTCTAGCAGGAAGAGCTTTGTTGGCTTTAGGAAGACCACTCACTCTTCAGATCTCAGCTCAGTGTTCTCTGGCCTCCCTAGCTAGGTTACCCTCACTGATGTAGATTCTTCTGGTCCTTCTGTATCTCTCTTTTATCACATTTCTTGGGGTTTGAAAATATGTGGTGATTTCTTTGATTACCTGGTTAAGGTCTGCTTTCATTAGTAGGCTTACAGTTCTACTAGCAGGCGTCCTCAAACTTTTTAAACAGGGGCCAATTCACTGTCCCTCAGACCATTGGAGGGCCAGACGATAGTTTAAAAAAAAAACTATGAACAAATTCCTATGCACACTGCACATATCTTATTTTGAAGTAAAAAAACAAAACAGGAACAAATACAATCACACTGCCTCATGTGGCCCGCGGGCTGCAGTTTGAGGACCCCTGTACGAAGGCACGGGCTAGAGTGGTTTTGCTTTTGTTGTACCCTCAGCGCCTAGCATGGGTACCTGTTCAATAAATGGTTAAGTGACAGTGTTACGACAGAGCACCTCTGAGCTGGGTCAGGACGCGAGGCTGCCTATGACCCAGCCCCTGGTGGGCTGGAGTGGTGCAGCATATGCTACTCGGGCTGGGAATATAGTGTGGAAGACCCAGAGGAGGGGAGGGGCAAGGAATAATTCACAGAGGAAGGGATAGGTGAACTGGATTTTGAAGGTTGTACAGGGGTTTTCCATGTCATGAAAGTTGATGTGAAATGGGGTAGGATGGGAATGTAGGGAAGAAGGAAGGAACAGTGTGAGCAAAGGTGCAGAGGTGTGAAGGGTGGGGGTGGTTACTCTTCAGGAGTCCCATGCATTGCCTCCTTTTGGTGTCCCTTCCCCTACGGCATCTGTTCACACACACTCTGAAGGTCCCCCAAGTGGAACCAGTCACGCTCATGATCTTGGCCTCTAAAACACCGTTCCAATCTTTTCTAGCACACTCTAGCACAGAGTTGGGTTGTCCCAGGTCTGAGTGTCTGCACTCCAGACAGAGGCTCTAGAGATGCCCAACAGACATCCTGATTGGTGTCTCAGAGCAGGGAGGATGATAGAGAAGTAGTCATCTAAAAGTCACAAGCAGTTCCAGAGGGCAGGAATGCCTCCAAATCAGCGAGACGGGAGCATACTAAAGAAACATGAGCAGCCAGTGGACCCAGTGTGGCATCAGAGGTAGACAACGGAGGCAAGTGACCTGCTAGGGTCACGGGCAAGCTTCCAGGTGGGGAAGCTGGACTTCAAGTCCAGCCCTATCTAGCTTCCCTTTGGCTTCTCCCAGCCCCATGATGGGCAGGAAAGGCTGGGATAGAAACAGAGGAGGGTTGGAGGGCACCAGCCTTGCCCTTAGGTGGCTCCCAGGGCATCCAGAGAGGTGGAGTGTGTCTGTGGATACAAGGACGGATGGAGTTGTTCTCAGGTCATTTCCAGAAGTTACATGAGGAAGCCTTGTCTGGATAGAGCTGTGGGCTCACAGAGGGGGTTACCGGGCTATTTTGGCCCACCTTAGGCACCCAAATCTTTATAATGCCTTTATCTCTCTCTTTCCCTCTATATCCTCTTTCTACACTTACACAGTTTCACAAAGCTCAGAACTGAGGAGCAGCAGCCCTCTCATGTTTTCTTTCCTTACAGGTATTAACGGAGCCGGTGCTCAAGTGGAGAAATGTCCGTGGCCATAACCCTCTGGTGAGTGGGTTGTTTCTTGCATGAACCCCAGAGTCCCCTTAAGTGCCTGGTGCTAATGCCTGAGCATATGTAACATTCCACACACTTAGCTGAGTTGGAGGAGAAGGAGGGCAAATAGAAATAGGCATGTTTGTATGCTGAGGTCAAGGACATCTGAGGCCCACATGGGTATGCACAGAGCCCAGGGACCTCACATTAGCTATCCCAAACAGTGGCCAGCCTCAGCGACCAGGGGTGTCCATCTCTTGCTGCTCATTTCATCCCCACCTCCAGAAGACACCTCGTAGAATCCAGGTCTCTTCATGCCTGACTCCTCAGGAGCTGAGTAATCAGGTTCCTTGGTGAACCCCTATTTGGGCTTGCACTTAACAATGTCTAGTAACAGGGTCTGCCTCTGGCCTCTGGCTCACGCTGAAGCCACCTGTCTGCTTCCCCAAGGGTGGACCTGGAAAGCAGAGGGCATAATGTGTTCATGCCCCCTATTCCTTCCCTTTCAGAAGGTTCTGCTCTGGCTGCTTGCAAGAGATGGGTAGAACGAGAGAGGGTTTGAGAAAGGGATATTGGCTCTGGGCTCCCATTCCCTGGCACAGGGATGATTAGTCACATTTTTCAGGTGAGGAAACTGCAACTTAAATAAATTGCCTGAGTTCACACAGCTGGTAATTGACAGACCTGGATTTGAGCCTGGGACTTGGAAGCTGCCCTCCCATTTTAAGCAATACAATTGGCATCTCTTCATGTGGTTCATTAGACTCTGGGTTCTGCTAGGAGCAGTGACTGTCTGTTTTGTTCACTGTTTACTAGAACATAGGTACTAGCACTTAATAGGTGCCCGTTCATTCATTTATTCATCCACCCAGTTACTTATTGCATGCCTACCATGTGGCAGACACTTCTGGATGCTGTGACAATTCAAATTCAAAGGCCCTGTTCTCCTGGGCCTAACATTCCAGCATGTGGAGGTAGAAGACAATGAAACGTATAATATAGTGGGTGGCTACAGAAGGAATGAACAGAGCTAAAGCATGTGAAAAGACTTTACTTAAATAAGGCAAAAACCTCTCATAGTCTTTGAATAAAGAATCCCACGGAGACATGAAAAGAATTTCTCCTCCATGCATGTGGGAGAAGATGGAATGCCAGTCGTTCATGTTTGTGGAACAAAGAAGCCTCAGAAACATTCATACTCTCTAGAAGCCAGGGAGGAATCAGGGCTTGATCATCAAGTAAGACAACTAGAATTTGTATGTTACGGATGATAGGTGACATTTCACAGGTCGGAATCACAGTCTCAGAAGTCTGACTATCCTTGGTACAAATAGCCTTTTCAATGAGAGATTTATAATAAAAAATACAATAGAATTAGTTATTTTTACATGAGTTTTCACTGTGAACAGAAGAGCAAGATTGATGTTTTGGTAAAAAGTCTCAATGCATCACTTTATCTGAATTGGTTTTCTCATGCAGAAAGGCATTTGTTTCTGCAGCCCTCAGGCAGGAAGCGATGTGTATCCTAATCTTTCTAAGATTTTCTTTCACCGGCAGTTAGGAAGGAGTCTGCGATTTTCAAGGCAGAGCACTAAAAGAGCATTAGCTTGCACCAAGAGAAAATGGAAAGCAAAAATGTGGAAAAGAGCAAAGTAAGATTATTAGTGGACAATGGAAGCTTGGAAGGAAGCAGACTGGGCCAGCAAGAGAAAGGTAGGAGATGAGAGAGGATGGAAGTGATCCTTTAGGGCCCCGTGGGCCATTGTAAGTGTTTAGATTTCATTCTGAAGGCAGTGGGCAGCCACTCGAAGGTTCAGAACAGGGGTGTGACAAGAACAGATTTGGAGGCCAGGCATGGTGGCTCACGCCTGTAATCCTAGCTCTCTAGGAGGCATAGGATGGTGGATCACTTGAGCTTAGGAGTCCAGGACCAGCCTGAGCAAGAGTGAGACCCCCATCTCTACTAAAAATAGCTGGGTATTGTGCCTGTAGTCCCACCTATTAGGGAGGCTGAGGCAAGAGGATTGCTTGAGCCCATCTACTCAGGGTGACAGAGTGAGACTCTGTCTCAAAAAAACAAAAGAACAGATTTATATTTACCAGGGTTACCGAGGCTGCTGGATAGAGAACAGACTACAGGGGCTCAAAGAACATTTACTGAATGACTGAATCCATGTTCCCCTGGAACTCTGTATAGGCACCTTCTACCTCTGTTACTGGGCTGTCCTAAAATCACTTTGGCATCTGTCTTTGTCCACAGCGTCCTAAGGGCCTGCACAGGTTTCTTGTGAGGGCTTTCCTGCAGGTGCCACTGTGATGTAACGTGCTGTTTTCTCCCTTCTGCAGGGTCTGATGTACCGCGATGCCTGTCGATGGGGCCTCACACTGCAGACGTACGTGCAGCTCACCATGCTGGACCAACACACTCGTCCTCAGGTATGTTTTAGATGCTCAGTTGATACCCTACACCAAATTTTCTTGATATTAGGAGCATGTGATTGCCAGGAAGGGAAACCTCACAAGGAAGCCCAGCTATGTTTTTGGTGATGTGTGGGCTTCTCTGTCTGGGGCCAAGGTCTCCTGCTCCAGCAGCTCTCTGAGTGCCAGCCTCAGCCAGGTGGTCTCTTCATTGCCATTCTAAGCCCACATCTTTATGACCTGACCACTGTTATATTTAACTCAGTTTTCTCAAAGTGTGGTCTCTGGACCAACAGCAGTAGCAGCACCTGGTATTTGTTAGAAATGAACATTTTCACAGGGTCTGGTTCTTAGTACAGATTTTGGGCACAAAGTATCTGATTGGCTCAGCTTGGGTTAGGTGTCCAGTGCTAGTCCAATCGGGTGCTAAGGGCAGGATCCCAGGGCACACACCTGGCTGCAGAGGCCTATTCCATCAGTGGGGATGTCACCAGGGACAGAGTCTTTTAGGAGAAAGGGGGTTTGAGGAGATCTGGTTGACACCTTTGGTTCAAAGCTGTAAGCACAACCTAAAATACCAGCTTCAGTGGCTCTGTACAAAGGAAACAGGGTATCCCTATAGCCAGTTGACAGCCCAGCCAGTGGGCTGGGAGAATAGATCCAGGTCTGGGCACCTGCAACTAATAGCTATCATTCTTTTAAAATCTGTTTTTTAAAATTGAAAGATGTGAGCAGAACCTTTTGGAAGAATATGAATTTCTCTCTCCCCAAATAATATGTCTGAGTGACACAGATAGGAGAATTTGAAGCAAGCATATTTTTCCTTTGCTAATCCCACTTTTCCTGAACCTAAATCATATCTAATTATTTTCTGAATATAAGGGGACACAAGTATATTCTTCTATTGAGGAAATCAATAGAAGGGATGGAAAGGTTAGGAAAGATGAGCAGAAGGAGAGAGATGGATGAGTGGAGAGCTAGGAGGCAATGGGCTGTAGAGTTGCTAGGAAAGGGATGATGGGAGAACGGAAAAGAAGGTGGATGGGAAGGCAGACAGGTAAGGTAAGAGAGGAAGTGCCTGGGTTATAGCTTTGAGTCTGCCTCTGATTTGTTGGCCTAAGTCCTATGGGTATGGGGTGTGGGGGAGGCATGGTCAAGTGTCAAGGGTCAGAACAGAAAGGTCATCTGTGGAGGGTGTGAGCATCTTGTCAGAGAGAAAGGGACAATGTTAGGCTCTTCTCCCTCCAGTTGCCCTGGTAGAGCCCCCAGAATGTCACCTCCACCCCAGCTTTCTCAGGGCTCTATGTGATTACTCCACTTAAGCAAATCCACCCTCTTTAGGTGAATAATAATAATGATCACCACACTTTGCCTCAAGTGGACGTCCCTTGGCAGTTTGCCCAGCATTTGCCTATGTGGTCCTCTCCTCTCCATGGAGGAGGCCACTGCTGATGGGCCCTCAGCCCTGGCAGGGTGTGGGTGGCTCAGGGCAGAGGGAGGAATACAGCTTAGCCTGATGTCAGACACAGCTTCTCCTCAGGCCCTGGCCTCATCCTCCCCATTCTCGTATCCAGCGAAGACCCTGAGCGGGGGCAGTAATGGGTGTTTTTCAAGGCTTCCTGACCCCCTCCTCTTCTCCTGAGTTAGCAAATCACTTTTTGTTTTCCTTTAGACGTCACCTGTACGGTTGATGGAGAGGTCGATTCACAGTGCAAGATACATTTTTGTAGAAAACCTGTACAGAAGGTACTGTAGTTTGGACAATTGATAATTTATTCAACCATTAGTTTTTCAAAATGAAACTGGAACTTTATTTGATTGACAGATATGGAGTACCTCCTGTATTGTATCCATTATCTATGGTCGTGGTAACACTGTGTAACAAGCAACCACAAAACCTCAGTGGCGAATAGCTACCGGCCAGTCTAGGCCTCAGCAAAGGTGACAGGGTGGCGCCTCTCTTCTTTTTTTTTTTGTTTTTAAGACAGAGTTGCCCTTGGTAGAGTGCCATGGCGTTACGGCTCACAGCAACCTCAAACTCTTGGGCGTAAGCAATTCTCTTGCTTCAGCCTCCCAAGTAGCTGGGACTACAGGCACCTGCCACAACACCTGGCTATTTTTTGTTGCAGTTGTCATTGTTGTTTTGCTGGTTTGAATCTGCCAGCCTCGGTGTACATGTGGCAGGCACCGTAACCACTGCGTTACAGGCGCCGAGCCACTCTCTCCTCCTCTTGCTTGTCACCCTCCTCCTGGGACCAGCAAGCTAGATGGTTGTGTCCCTTGTTATCTGCCCCCGCCTTGTTATTCTTTATTTTTATTTTTTATTTTTTGAGACAGAGCCTCAAGTTGTCGCCCTGAGTAGAGTACTGTGGCATCACAGCAACTTCAAACTCCTGGGCTCAAGCGATTCTCCTACCTCTGCCTCTCAAGTAGCTGGGACTACAGGCGCCCGTCACAACGCCAATTATTTTTTGGTTGCAGCCGTTGTTGTTGTTTGGCAGGCCCGGGCTAGATTCGAACCCGCAAGCTCAGGTGTATGTGGCTGACGCCTTAGCCGCTTGAGCCACAGGCACCGAGCCCCCCTTGTTATTCTTAATGACTGCTTTCTATTGATTTTCTTTGTAGTATTCAAGACAACCATATGAAATTGTTAATATTTGACCAATTTTGACCTACAAAATTGGCAGTTCCATGTGGTTCAACTTAGTATATGTCTAATTGTTTATTACACATACACACACACACACACACATCCCATTTCCTACCACCCTAACTGGACCATAAGCTCTCAAGATAGGCACTGAGTCTGGTTTCCTCATCTAGCTTGGGCCCAGCACCAGCACAGAGTGGGCGCCTGGTTGACAGTTGTTAACTGTTGATGAACAATAGAACCTACAACCATTCTTTGGTCTCCAGCCCAACTTTTTTCCCAGGCTGTGACTTTACTGTTTTATACCCTTTCCTTTGAGGGGGCCCCTGAAAAAGTTTCTCCTGTGGGCTATGGGCCCTGAGCTGCCATGGATCCTTCCCTTGAGCCTGTGTTGTCTCCAAAGTCAATGCCTCTGCCCCAAATCCACTCTGAGTATCAGACCAGTCAGTGTTGTGAGGTTGGGGAAGGCAGCCATAGCAAGCTCAGGTCATAGCTTTGTCCTCTTACCTTGGGCTATTCCTGCAGGCTCTAGCTTGCCCATCCAGCAGGCATCCTTCCCAGTGTTAGAGCCTCAGGCTCACCCAACTGCCTGGGTTTCCAGCGGGACACAAGGTGTCCATGCAAGCTTTATCCGACCCTTTGCTCTCCTGTGCTCCCTGTTCCTAGTGCCTCAGCCAGACGGAGGGCAGGCAGAAGAGAGGAAAGAAAAGAAAAAGGGAGCTGCTGTCATGTTTTTAGGTTTTTTTCTCTTTTAACTCTACCTGAAGTAACTTTATGTGATAATTGTTTACTGCTCTGATGAAACTGTAGTGGACCTTGGACAGAGAGATGGGATTTCCTATGAATCTTGAGTAGTGGGGCTATGTCTGTCTTTTTTTTTTTTTTTTAACTTTAAATATCTTTTTTAGAGAGTCTCACTATGTTGCCCTTGCAGTGGTTATTCATAAACAGGATTATGGCGCATTACAGCCTCCAACTCATGGGCTCAGTGGTGCCTCAGCCTACCGAGTAGCAGGGACTATAGTAGTCTTGTAGTCAAGACATGTAGTCACACTTGTAGTCTTGTGTCACTACAGTTCCGATGGGTTGCTTCTCTCTTTCCCAACCTCTGTGGCTGTGGCATCAGTCCAGATAATACAGGTCTTGCCCTGGGCCATTTTATGGGTAGTATAGGAAGAGAATGTTGTTTTAATTTTTTTAAGCTCTTTTCCTGTCCTGGTGTCTCCCCATGGCTCTCCCAGAATCTGTGACATCTGTGGTTAGGACTTCATGGGACAAGGAACCACAGAGGAAATTTGCGGTATCCTTGTTTCTGTTCCTGGGATCTAGTTGTTCAAGTTCATACACCTGCAAGGGGGCATAGACTCTCTGGAAGACCTTGTCGGAGCTTTAAGACCCATCACAGGTATCACTCGATGAAGCCCAAGCCTGTCATCTGGCGTATGGCCTCGGGTAGTCCAGAGGCTGCTGGGGGCACTGTGGCATGCTTGGGGACAAGCCATCTCCCACAGTCTCAAGGGAGATGGGAGAGGGCAATGCTCCTCAAACCCTTTCACTGGAGCTCCCTGAAGGCAGAGGAAAGCCCTAAAAGGCACTGCCTCCTCAGCTTGGCCTCCCAGCCCCTGTGCTGAAAGCTTCCACCTGCCAATAACCCAGACATTTCTTGAAGTCTCTTCTTTTATCTTAGAATTCATTGGATTTTGCATTCTACTCCATAATATGCTCTTCTGTGTCTATCTAAAAAGGATGGTTTACATGATAGCTTTATGAAAAATGGATGGCCCTGTAGTATACACTGTGCTTAGTATTGGCTTAGAGTATCCCTCCCTCAGAGCCCCCAAGTTCGGGAGGCAGAGAACCACGTGACAGGGATGTTGAGAAGCACCTTCTCAAGGCAGGTGTTTCACTTGTGAACTGGACCAGCTTTTGTGTTTCCTGGAAATTGGGCCATTTGCTCATGTGGTTGAGAGACTGGACAGGGACCACTGGGCAGGAGCTGTGTTTATTATCTAACCCTATTTGGCAGATGAGGACCTGAGGAGGGATTATAAAGCCAGGGTTCTTTCCGATTGGGCAGGAAACTAACCATGGGAGGGGTTAGTTACACCCCGCTCTGTGGGTAAGCAATGAATGAGGAAGTGGCAAGAGACATCTTAGATTTCACTCAGTAAAGCCAAACGCTTGGGGGCTTTTTGGACACCCTGAAAGCTGAGAATCCTGAGGTGCTGGCCCCAGGGGGAAACTGCCCCTTGCACACAGGTCTCACTGCAGGCATCTCCTACAACCACCTGTGCATCTTGCTAACCTGCAGACTCTGCTTCAGTAAGGCTAGGGTGGGGCTCCACTGTCTGCATGTCTAGTAAGGGCCACACTCCTAATAGAGAATCACAGCGAGGAATAAGACATAGAGAAGCCAGCAGCCAGGTGGCCCACAGGGAGCCGTCTGTCCTACACCTTGGCCGTTCTTCCCTGAGGTTCTACCCGGTGGCTTCCTTGGAGTCTCCCTGGACCTTTGGAGGATGTGAAAACAAGAGCACAGTCTTCAGGGCCACAGGAAGGTTCTGCACAGTGCAGGATTTCCTGTTTCTGGCACCTGGCCTGAGGCTTCTTCATTTTACATTTGTTGCTTCAGGTTTGGATTGTTGGGGGTTTGGTTCCCACCTGCAGGGAGTAGAGCCAGGTACTACCCTGTTTCCCTGAAAATAAGACAGTGTCTTATTTTAAGGTGTGCTCCCAAAGATGCGCTAGGTCTTATTTTCAGGGGATGTCTTATCTTTCCTGTAAGTAGGTCTTATTTTCGGGGAAACAGGGTAGGAGCCATACGATGGCATGTGGGGGCGTCACCTCCCAGCTTGGGAGCTTGTTTTCCTTATATCCTGAGATGCTCGAAGAAAAAGCTTCCTAACTTTCCATGACGGGGAACCCTTTCACAAGGTGGAGGGCATCTTGCTGCGGCCCCTTCAGGGCTAGGGTGGGTCTTTTTCTCAGAAGCCCTTGCAGCCCTGGGCTGGGATCTGGGGCAACCTGGACTGAAAACAATGAGGCAGTCATAGCCTTGCTGTCTAAAGTTGCAGGCTCAGGTTCATAGGAAAGTCCACATCCTAGAATTCTGCATCTCCCTGAAGGGTAACCTTGGGCCTTGAACAAGTGAAGAGCTCAGTGGGGAGAGGCCTGCTTCCTCTGGCCCTCCCAGGCCACTGTGAGGTTGGGGTGGGCAGAATGTAAGTGCAGTTATGCCACTGAGACTTTGAGAGGGTTGTGTTAATTGCTGAAGAGGAAGATTCTGGTTACAGTGTCCTTAAAGACAGGAACTTCTGTGGGGTGAGCACCTGGCTGGCATGAAAAGCTGAAGGTGGTGAGTAAGAATTACGTAGCTAAAGAGGCCACGTAAGCAATTGTGTGGTCCAGGTCCTGTGGGCTGAATAATTGGATGCACAGGTTGTACAAGATTGCTGGGTTGCTCTTTCTAAGAATAATAGTAAAGGAATTGAGTGGGGCTCAGCTGGGGAGGTGGCCTCTGACTCACCTGCAGCTGGTGGTCAGGGGCATTGATTATGACCTGGCATTTGGAATAACAAGCTGATCCTCTCCTTTCCTGACTGGCCCTGGTCTAGACCGAGGACTCACAGCCTGCATCATGGGCCTGAAGGCTGGGGAGTTCCTCAAGCTCAGGCCAGAGAGACCTGGAGTTGATCCAGGATAGCCCTGTGGTTAACAGGGCAGACAGACGCTGCAATAGAGATCACGTGGCTTTGAGGGCCATAGAGAGCCAGGCAGGAGCCCCTATCCAGACAGACTTGAGCTTAACTTCTCCTAGCCTCAGTTTTCCTCATCTATAAAGTAGGACTAAAACTGACCCTACAAGGTCTTATGAAAACAAAAGGAAATAATATATGCAAGGCAGCTGGTATCTGAGTGTGAGACTCCTGTTCTAATCCATCCTGTGCCAACTGGGGTCTCTCTGGCCCTCAGGGTACATGAGCAAATTTTGCCGAACAGAGCAGTCAGCAGGACTCACGTGGATCCAAGACCTTAGTCTGGCCACCTTTGGTGTCAGGGAGGGTACTGTGAAGCCCCCTCTGTCCACGGCTGGTGACTCACACAGTTGGATTTACTATAGAGAGGCAGGAGCTGTTGCGGGTGTGGGGAGCCCTGTGGCTGAGGCAGATGTAGGAGGAGCCGGGCAGAGTTCCTAGGAGGAAAACAAATGTGGTCACAACAGCACCAGCTGTGCCCGATGTCTCTCAGAATCTTGGAGACCAGGATTGTTTCCAGAAGTGAGGTGGTCATTGGTTCTCTCAGCAGGTTGGGTTGGTTTAATTTGGCTTCTCTGTTTTCCTACTCTGGGTCTTTTTACATCCTCAGTATGATTCCCGTACTTGCTGGGTGGAGTGAGTGCAGGTGTCTTGCCCGTAGCTCTTTCCCGGGTGTGAGGAAGCATCTTCTCCATACGTGCCTGTGTACCTCCCTCAGGCCTCCCTGGGCCAGACTGGGCCCCTGGTGGAGAGCGCCCTGCGTGAATGGCTCAGTGTGGCTTCTGAACCCATCACGGGGACTGATTGGGCCTACCCCCAAGCTTGGGGTGGGCTCAGGTTTCCCTGAAGCACTCGGGCCCCTCGGATGGACTCTGAATGGGTTACTTTAAGCAGGAGATAAGAGGAAAGGACAGCTGTCCTCATATCATCCCGACTTGTGAGCATCAAGTCATTAACTTTAGTTCCTGAATTTTGTTGGCCAGGGTTCCCCTCCTGGACATTGTGTGGCTTCCTCTCATAGGCTCCCTCTGCCCCCACCCAGAGGGTTACCAAAGTTTTTCTGGGAGTTGGCCTATATGTGGTCTGCTGTGGTCTACAAATGCCCTTCTCACCCCTACAAATGCCCTTCTCACCCCTACAAATGCCCTTCTCACCCCTGCTGTGCTCTTGGGCACCCTGCTCTCTCCTCCTGTCTACCAGGCTTTGCTGAGGGCGTCATGGTGGGCAGAGGGATGAGGGGAGAATGTCCCTTTCTAGTTGGTAGCCAGGAATAGACATCAGGTTTCTCCTTTACTCTTGGGCTTTTTCTTCCTTTCCCTTTTCTTCCTTTTTCCTTTTTTTTAAAGTTAACATTTGAAATATGTAGTAATGCTCCCCAACCCCCTACTCCTGATTTGACAATAAATATGTTGTTAAAATTTGGAAAATACATAAAAGTATCAAGAAAAAAAAGTCTCCCATAGTCCAACTTTCAAAAGTAGATGAATACTTTTGAAAATATGGTTGAGGGCGGCACCTGGTAGCTCAGTGAGTTGGGCGCCAGCCCCATATACCGAGGGTGGCAGGTTCAAACCCGGCCCCAGCCAAACTGCAACAACAATAAAAAAATAGCCAGCCATTGTGCTGGGCACCTGTGGTCCCAGCTATTCGGGAGGCTGAGGCAAGAGAATCGCCTAAGCCCAAGAGCTGAAGGTTGCTGTGAACCATGAGGCACTCTACCAAGGGCAACAAAGTGAGACTCTGTCTCCAAAAAAAAAAAAAAAAAATATATATATATATATGGTTGAGGTGATATAATGTTATACGCAGTTTTATATCCTGTTGTTTTCATTGAACGTTAGGTTATGAGCATTTTCCATGTCATTACATATTCTTTTACAATATCTTTCATGATATTGAAAATACTGCATGATTTTCTGTTGGATAGGTATACCAAGAGTTGGTTTTTCTTTTTCATTATTTTTAAACAGTGCTCCAGTGAACATGATTATTTTCACAAAATAAATTTCTAGAAGTGAATTTGGTTTGCTTATTCATTTCCTAACCTGAATGCTGTGTCTGTTGTCAGGGAACAAGCTTTAAAGTCCCTTTCTCTGCTAGGAATTCAGATTCCAAATGAATTCTCCCATCATTCAGTGCCGTGGCTCCTCCTGCATCACACCAGGAGCCGTCCCCCAGCCGGGGAGGCTTGGAATGCTCAAGGTCCTTGTCATTATTCATGTCCAATATTGCATGGGTTACATTATCCTGTGTGCTCCTGGTGACTCCTTTCGATGAAAGCCATCTCCAGATCCTTTCAGGGGAATGGCACAGCCCAGGAACTTTCTCTTGTGTGAGTAAAACCCTTACTATTCTCGTTGCAGTGGGAAGATGCCTGAAGTGGACTACGTCATTCTGTCGGAATGGTTTGACTGGATTGTGCGAAACATCGATGTGTCTATTCACTTGATAGGTGGGACCTCCCCTCCCTTCCCTCCCACCCTGGGCTCTCTCCTGGGTCCAAACAAGATATGCTTGGCTAGGTCTCCAACTCTCAGGGGCAGTGGGTGGAGCTCTTGCCATCAGGGATTCCTTCCCCACCTCAACTCAGCCTTCTCCCCAAGGGCAGACAGAATTTGGGGCTTCTGATTCTTTCTGGAGAAAAACACTGGATGTCATTCCTTAAGCTGCCTTCCCCTGGGTCAGCTATTTTCCAACACAAATCTGTTATGATTTGATGATTTTTCTAGTTTGTAAGGGAGAAGGAGGGACAGAGCCTGGACATTCAATGAGCCCCTGTGCTACGCTGTCTTCATACATCATTTAGGTCCATGATGACCCCATGGGGCTGATGACATGAAGGATGAGGGTCAAGTTGCCCGTTTGGCCACATAGGGGGCCAGTGGTCAAGCTGAGAGCTGGCTTAACTGGCTTGCCTTCTTTGCTGTTTGGCCTTGGCTTCCAAGCCTTGAGTAGAACAGTAAGAATCACATGTTTTTTTAACCTCAGTTTATCTCCGGACCACCCCTGAAACTTGTTACCAGAGGTTGAAGAGAAGATGCAGGGAGGAAGAGAAGGTCATTCCACTGGTAAGAGGCCTCTTTGACTTGCTTAAATACAAACCCGGAAACCCCCTTGTCACAGCCTGCCTTCCTGTCCCTGCCCCAAGTACTCCGAGATCATTGTGCCCCTGTTTGCAGAGAGACAAGCAGGAACTGAGCTCATGGGAGGGTGAACTCAGACTACCTGTGTGGCTAGAGACACTATGTGGGTGTCCAGATCCGCCTCGCTTCCTATGGCCCCCGACTCAGGATTCAGTACCCCTGTGTTCAGAAACATCCCCGCCTATCCCTGCCCCTCCCTTCCCCTCCCTTCTCCTTGCTACCTCTCCTGCCTGTATAACACCAGGCTTGTCTGTCCCCTGTGCTGAAGATGGCTTGACTATCTGTATACTCTGGATTCTTACTAGGGTGGGAGAACCCCCAGTGCTGAGCACAGTACTGTTTGCCCAGGAGGGAGACCTGCCCTTCTGGGTCTGGCTCAGGCTCAGGTCACAGAGACTTTAATGGGGACTGTCACAACAGGCCTGGACTGTTCTCCTTGCCCTGGTCCTTCACTGCCCCATGTCTCTCTCCAAAATCCAGCCTTCAGGATTGCTTGCTGATATTTCCAATACGGGGCCCCACTCATGCAGTTTCCCAGCCCAGCCTTACTGCTGTCTAGGATGAAGATTCTGTTTTGTAGCATGACGTATGAGGTCTCATGTGACCCAGCCCCGACTGCCTCCCTGGCATTCTCCTCCCACTCCCTGCCTTCCATGTTCTGACCATGAGGAACTAGTAGCTGCACACACATCCACAGACACCATGCACAAATGCTTCTCTGCACAGTGGTTTTCTTTGCCTTTCAAAATTAGCTTAGATGCCACCTCCTCCAGGAAGCATTCCCTGACTGGATTCCCTCCATTGTTGACACTATTTGTTTATGCCTTTGTTTCCCCATCCCTCACTAGTGTGAGCTTTTTAAAATTCATTTTTATTCCCTCTGTGTCCTCAGTTTGTGTCCCAGGGCCTGGTACCTAGTAATTGCTCAGTTGACATTGAACTGAATGTCCCATGTGAGAAGTTCCCGTTGGAGGTACACAGAGGCTGAGCAAGCATTTAGTGGACACCATGAGCTGGACTAGGGGCTCTGGAAGACCTGTCTGACTCCTGAGGCCTTGCCCAGCCTTGTTTTGCCCTGATGCCAGTAGGTACATTCTAGCCATGGAGGCCTGGGCCTTTGGGCAGTTCCTTTGAAATCCTGGAGACGGGAGTAATTGGAAAATGGAGTGCAATGGAGCCAGGGCCAGGCTGGACCATGCTGTGAGGGGGCACACCAGCTCTGTGCAGTGACGCAGATGTTCCCAAGAAATATCCAAGTCTGGAGTCCAGCCATTATCCAAGCCATTGTCTTAACAGTTTTGACAAGGTTCATGGGACAAACCTGGCTCCTGTTGCTGAGGGAGAGCTTGGTGGTGGCTGAAAAGGCAGCCATGTGGGTTATACATGAGCCCCTGGGGAGGGCAAGTAGGATGCTACACCAAGAGGTGTTTGGGGCCCACACGGGAAGGGGTGTGAGCGTCTAGTGCTGCTCAGGGTGCAGGCACTGGGGCTTGGGAGAGAGGCTGTGCCCTGTCCCCTGGTCTCCACCTGGCAGGCTTCATGCAGTTGGTGATCTTCATGGTCTTGAGGAGCCACAGGTTATAGGTTGTCTGAGGGGGCAGAAGTGTCAAGGAGTGAGCGTTATAGTCTTCTTGGTAGCAAGACAGGGGAGGGTTTCCGGGGTGCCCAACCTTTTGGCTTTTCTGCATTAGAGGAAGAGTTGTCTTGGGTCACACATTAGATACACAAACACTAATAAAAACTGATGAGCACCAAAACAAAACAAAACTGCATGCGGCCACAGGTTAGACACCCCTGGTTAGAGGCTGCCCTGGCCATGGGGTCACCATGGAGGAACTGGGGCCCTGCTGTTGGAGAAGTAGCAGGAAATGGGAGAAGCCAGGAGTGGGTCCTGCCTTTGACTTGACTTTGACTCAGTCTCTGGGGAAGGGCTGATGTTCATGCCCAGGAATCCCCAGTAGAGCAGAAGAGGGTGGCTGGTGATGGTCTGACTGTTAGATCGTCTGGGCGGGCTAACAGAGTGTGCGGCAGCGTCTACCAAGGCCCACCTGAGCCAGGTTGGCTATTGCAGGGTTCTTTTGTCCAAGTCACTATCCCATGGTCATTGACAACTTTGCTCCACCTGCCTAAGACCCTTTGTGGAAGGGGTCTGCTCCCCTTCTGTTTCCAACAGATTGTTTCCCTGGCAGGAGTACCTGAGTGCTATTCACCACCTCTACGAGGAGTGGCTGATAAAAGGAAACCTGTTCCCTGTGGCAGCCCCTGTTCTGGTAAGTCAGTCTCCCTCAACAGGGTGGGAGACTTTTCTTTTCTTTTTTTTTTTTTTGCTGTTTCTGGCCGGGGCTGGGTTTGAACCCATCACCTCCAGCATATGGGGCCAGGGCCCTACTCCTTTGAGCCACAGGCGCTGCCCAGGGTGGGAGACTTTTCTAGGAGTGACCCAGGGAATGTCAGCCACCCTGCACACAGAGGAGGGCCTCGTCCTTCAGAGTTTGAGCATTCAGAAGGAGGGAGGTGGGAAGGCTGGTAATGGGTTTCTCTCTCAGACCCTGTTTCTGGATTGAGTCTCACAGGGAGTTGGACAGACCTGAGAGAAGGAGGTCTGTCCTGTGCCATCACATCTAGTAGTGGCAGTAACGTCACTTGTCTGGCACCATTAGCAAAGGAATGTTGTAGATGTCCGAAGCCTACAGACCTAGGTTTTGGTTTTAATCGCTTGGGCCAATGGTCCATCTAATGTGACCTTCCTGCTCCAGAGGAAGACGCAGAGCCTCCTTTCCCCTTTTCTTGGTGACTTAGGTCATCAGAGAAGCATTTTTGCTGGTCTGGCCTGTCACACAGCAATGCCTTAGGAAGTGCTGAGTTGTGTGGGACTTTTTGCCCGGATGAAATGTCTTTGAGTTCCTGTGTTTGCTTTTTATAGTAACCCTACATCTGTCGCTGCCATGTGTCATTTCTGATGTTGATGGGTCTGCCCCTGTTAGTATCTCTTCACTTCCTCATCTGCTTGTTTTCGGTTCCCAGAGTTCTTTAGGGAGCCACCAAGACCCCCAAAGTGCTGGAACTAAAGGTGTGAGCCAGCATGCCTGGGCTACAGTGGATTTTTAATGAAGTAAAGTTTATTTTTCCTCCTTTATTATAAAAAAAATTAGAGAATATGAATTGATGGAAAAAAAAAAAAGTCATTCATGAGTTCACCACAGGAATGACTGTGGTGGGTTCTTCAGTGAAAATCTCACTGGGAATGTAGATTGCCCTAGAGCTGGAAGCCATTTGGCTTTACGCTTCCTTTTGATCTACCTGCAACCTTTTGTGCCCAGCCCTGTTTTGTCGCTTCGTCTGTCATGCAGAGTTCTGCGCAGCCCTGTAACCTGTGTGTTTAATTTCTAGGTGATTGAGGCTGACCACCACATGGAGAAAATGTTAGAACTCTTTGAACAAAACCAGGACCAAATATTAATGCCAGAGTATCGGAAGCATGGCCCATAGGACGGGAAAGGTCTACAGATCATGCTAGAAAAGTGCCTGCAGCTGCCAACTTAGCCATTGGGAACAATTTGGAAAAATCCCCTCTTCAGAGGGCTTTTTCTCTGGCCAGATTTATTTCCCTAATTGTCTTTTCTCCTTTGCCAGCGTCTTCATCGTGGGTAAATGACAAATGGGACCAATGGGATTGTCATGCCCTTTGGTGTTTGCAGCCTCCTAGTCCCCCTGGCACCTCTCCTGGTGGCTCCTCACCATTGGGTCCCTCTAATGAAGCCCTTAGGAAAGGGCGCCCATTGGGTGCCGACATCACTCTGTGCTCCATATACAAATCGCCTCACTCTTTGGACCACTCAGGCGGGCGAGGTAGTAGTCTTATATCCAGGTGAGAAACGTGAAGCTCGGAGAGGTTAAGGGACTCCTAGGGTCATGCAGCCTGTGTGCAGTCCAGCTGGCACCATTCAGACTTTGGACCAACTCCAGAACTTTTCCCCATGTAGCATCACCCTGCGGGCTGTCCCCCTTACCCTGGCTTTTCCTTGTAGAGGCCATCCATGTTTGTGGGGGAGAGCTGGCAGTGTGCAGAGCCAGTACTTTTTTCAGTACTGAGCAATTCTCAAGGACAATAAGCATTCCTAGACTTCAATAAAATTGTACTGTCTGGCTAGAGCCCAGTATACAGTGCTTCCCAGTGTGAGGCCGCTACGTCTATCACTTTGTCATCTGGACTTTGACAACTTTAGGAGAATCATACATTGGCTTCTGAATGTTGCTCAGTCTCCTTGGCGATAGAGGGTCTGTTTGAACTTCTGCCAGTTCTATGTCAGGGGGGTAGCTGTTGGCGCCTGGCTCATTTGCCTGGCGCTATGAGGGAGGGGCAGCCAGCCCTGGCTTCTGGGGCTCCCTTATTCCCTTGCATTCTTGCTGAGGAGCTTCACTCTTGGAATTACTGCAGGTTTTTGGCCCAGAGGGAGAGACACTAATGGCCTTAAGTCTTTTTGAAATGTTTTTCCATCTAAGGGGACATCTGGGGCCATAAAGCGTGAAACCATCTTTGTTGGTTCAGAAAATATCTGCTTTGCTCAGTTGTCTCCTGAATCAAGTAGGAAGCAAGAGAAAGGACCAACATTCCCTTTGGGAACAGTGTGGATAGGAAAGTCGAGGTTTGCAAACAAAGGCTCTTAAAGCTTTGCCAGTTTGGAGGTGGGCAGAGAGAGCTTCAGGAAGACTGGCTGCAAACACAGGGAGGGATTAATGGTGAACTCCGGAGAAACAGGATGAGGCCTCTCACAGCAGTACTTAACTGTGAATGAAGGTACCAAGGCCACTCCCAAGGCTCTGGGTGTGAGCACCTGTGCATGCAACTCCCTGATTTTTAACAGGTGCCAGGGGCCCTGGTGGGCCAGTACCAGAGAGCCCACTGACAGGTTATAGGCCCCAGCTCCTGGCCTCTCCTGTTCTGACCAATTCTTAGGCCATGTAGGCAGGAGGAGGGGCAGTGGTCAAGTGGGGGCCTGAGTGCCAGTGATTAACTAGAAAACTGGGGAAGGCAGGAGCCTTTGGCTATCAGAATTTTTTTTTTTTTTTTTTGAGACAGAGTCTTACTATGTTGTCTTTGGTAGAGTGCCATGGCGTTACAGTTCACAGCAACCTCAAACTCTTGGGCTTAAGCGATTCTCTTGCCTCTGCCTCCCAAGTAGCTGGGACTACAGGTGCCTGCCACAACACCTGGCTACTTTTTTTGTTGTAGTTGTCGTTGTTTGGCAGGCCCTAGCTGGGCCATTTCTGGTGTATGTGGCTGGCACCCTGGCCACTGAGCTATAGGCGCCAAGCCAGAATTTTTTTTTTTTTTGAGACAGAGTCTTAAGCTTTTACCTTGGGTAGAGTGCCAGGGCATCATCATAGCTCACAGCAACCTCCAACTCTTTGGCTCAAGCGATCCTCTTGCCTCAGTTTTCCTATTTTTAGTAGAGATGGGGTTTTGCTCTTACTCAGGCTGGTCTTGAACTCATGAGCTCAAGCAATCCATCCCCCCTCAGGCTCTCAGAGTGCTATGATTACAAGTATGAGCTTGGCTGCACCTGGCTGCTACCAAAAATCTTGACATGCCGGGTCCATCTTTCTGAATTTGTAAGTGAACAGTCCAGTTTTTCCCTTTGGGTCAATTTGAGCATCTGTTTTGGGGGCAATGTGATGGTTTCTTGCTCTCTGGTACCAAATAAATCCTTCACCTAAACCCTTTTGTTGATTTTGGAGTGCTTTCTATGCCAGTAATTGTAGCTCCTTGGAGAATCCTTTTGCCAGTACGATAATGTGTTCTTATTTTTTAAAATCCTGTTTTTCAACATGGAATGTATGAATCCAAAAAGAACCCCCTGCGTTGGCACCTTGGAGAGGGGCTGTGTGCATAAGCAATGGCTGAGGCTTTCCTCAAACATTCCCAACCCAGAAATCACACCTGAGATGGCTGGAGCCAGGTTGCCCACGGACAGTCAGGAGAAGGGCAGGTGGCACCTGGCAGGCACAGTAGGGCCTCATCCTTAGGACACAGGGAGGCCATTCCCAACGCCTCCCAGGAATGGTTGGGTGGAGCAGGGCCAGGGCAGGAGTGGGAGAGCTGGGACAGTGATGCTCCAGCTGTGCTAGCATCACCCTGTTCTTACTCAGAGTCTGGGGTTCCATTGGGCAGAGCCACCTCAGCTGCTCTGATTCTCACTCATTTTTTTTTTTTTTTTTTTTTTGCAGTTTTTGGCTGGGGCTGGATTTGAACCCACCACTTTTAGCATATGGGGTCGGCACCCTACTCCTTTAAGCCACAGGTGCCGCCAACTCACTAAATTTTTTTTTTAATGTTGAACAGCATATACATCCTCTTTTCAACATTTTTAGTGAAATCTGATTTACATTTATGATTTTTTATTTTACATGTAAAATATATGATTAGAACCATTAAAAAATATTTCATGTTCCTGGTGATTTTTTTTTTTTTTTTTAGAGACAAGGTCTTGCTCTGGCTCAGGCTGGTCTTGAACCTGTTAGCTCAGGCAATCCACCTGCCTTGGCCTCCCAAGTGCTAGAATTACAGGTGTAAGCCACCACACCCAGCCACATGCTGATTTTTTAAAAAACGAAATAGAGGCCAGACATAGTGGCTCATGCCTATAATCTTAGCACTCTGGGAGGCCACGGCAGGTAGATGGCTTGAGCCAGAGCCCTTTTTAATAGAAATAGAAAAACTAGCCAAGTGTCATGGTGGGCACCTATAGTCCCAGCTACTCTGGGGGCTGAGACAAGAAGGATCGCCTGACCTAGGAATTTGAGGTGGCCGTGAGCTGTGACTCCACAGCACTCTATCCAGAGTGACAGACTGAGACTGTTTAAAAAAAAAATCTTTCTTCCAGATCCCCACAGGCTCCCACCATTAGATCTGGGGAAGGGTGATGATATTTAAAACCCATAGAGGGTAAAAGATGTTTCTAAAACCTGTCTACCCTTAGGATGCTGGGCCAGCTCTGCTGTCCTGGAGGGTCTAGGGTCAGGGAGCGCATTCCAGATGTTTACCCGTTTATGGAATGTGGAACACTCATCTCCTGGCCTCTCCACCCTGAACAGTTAGTAAAATAATTAACAAACTCTTGAAAATGTCAGTCCTCCATTGCTCAGAATATAACCAATACACTGCCTGGCTCCTGTGGGCTTTGGGCAGGATTACTTACCAGGCTTTCTTTTCCTAATAACCCCAACCCTGCAGTGGTGAACTTGTCAAAAACTGTAATTAAACAGAAGCCAAGAGAAAGTCTTTCCTCCTAGAATTCAGAATGGGTATTGACATTTCTTGCTCTCCGTAGGAGCTATCTTCTTGTATTTCTGTATTTTTTGCTTTTTGTTCTTCAAGAGTAGTGCTTACCAGACTGGGCTCCATTGGGTATCCAGGGGGGTAGTTAATAGGTGTTCTGAGAAAAGGGAGTTCCTTAGTCTAGGAAGTTTGGGAAACCACCTGTGACTTCTCTCTTTGATGCACAAGGTACATTAGCCTAATTAAAACTCAAGAAGCTCTGCAATAAAAATGCCTTTTTAAACTTTGTTTAAAGCAGTGTAACCTGGTTCTTTGTACTCTTAATGATTCCCCAACAATTAAAAAAACCCAAAACTTTGTTTAAGCCAGGGGCTTTCAAACTTATTTGCCAGTGGAACTCATTATCCAGCACTACCATTAGTAATCTCTGAAGCCCTGTTATTTCTCGAAACCAAGTTCAGAATCACTATTCCAGCTGATCTTCAGTTGCTGCTGCCTCCAGCCTCTGTGCCCTTTGGGATTCTCTAGCTCAGTGTTTACAGCATCTGAATCACACGGAGGGCTTGCTACAGTGAAGATTGCTGGGCCCCATCTTAACAGTTTCTAATTCAGCAGGTTGGGGATGGACCTGAGAATTTGCTTTCTAACAACTTTTCAGTGACGCTGGAGCTGCAGGGACCAACTTTTGAGAACCACCTCTCTAGATGATGCTTTCTAGAATCATACATCCATGAGTTTGAAAAAACCTTGCGTGTCATTCTGCTTCTTGTGAGTGCTGGTTATCTTAAACCGTCCAATGGGAACACTGCTTAGCTCTCAGGGGTAATGTGAAAAAACTGAACTGACATATGAAAGGAGCCCAGACCAGGGGCTGGTATGCAGCAAGTGTTCAATAAATGTTAAGTTAGCTTATGTGCCCGGGAAAAAAAGGCCGTGGTGCAGTTAGTGGACGTGGTAACTGCAGTAACTGGAACTTACATCAGGGTGGCACAGATGCATGCTCAAACAGAGAAATCAGGAACAATCTTGACTGACCTTTTATTTTATTTTATTTTATTTTTGAGACAGGGTCTCATTTTGTCACCCTGGATAGAGTGCTGTGGCATCATGGCTCAAAGCAACCTCAAACTCCTGGACTCAAGCAACCTTCTTGCCTCAGCCTCCTGAGGCTCCCACCACTATACCCGGCCAGTTTTTCTATTTTTAGTAGAGACGGGGGTCTCACTCTTGCTCAGGCTGGTCTGGAACTCAAAACAATCCACTTGCCCCTTACAGGCATGAGTGACTACCCAGCCTTGACTGACCTTTTAAAAATGTGCATGATAAAACCACCATAAAGTTAAAAGATCATTGACAAAATGGGAGAAAATATTCCCAACATATATCATAAACAAAAGCCTTATGTCTTTAAATACTTAAAGAATTCTTACAAATGAAGGACAAAGGATCAAAAATCCAATAGAAAAATGAAAAGTCAGGCATAGTGGTGCATGGCTATAGTTCCAGCTACTTGGGAGGCTGAGGCAAGAGGATTGCTTGAGCTCAGGAGTTTGAGGCTGCAGTGAGCTATGATTCTGCCATTCTCAACAGAGTGAGACCCTGTCTCTTTAAAAAAAAAAAAAAAGGTCAAATCATCTGTCAGGGAAGAGACTGAGGAACTTTACAGTAGACTGAAGAACAAAGGAAAATTAAATGCAATGTGGGATCCTGGATAGGCTCCTGGAATAGAGAAAGGATATTACTAGAAAACTGGTGAAATTTAAATAAGGTTTGTAGTATAGTTAATAATATTGTCTGAGTATTAATTTCCTGTTCTTGATGTTAATAATTATATTTGATTATATAAGATGTTAACTTCAAGGGATGAAAGGTGAGGGATATTAAGGGGTGCATTGTACTATTGCAACTTTTCTCTAAGTTTAAAATTAGTTAAAATCACTCTTCATGAGAAATAAAAGCAGAACACAACACTAAAAATTTTACAATCCCCAATTTTTAATGTATGTATATGTAGAACAAATGGCAAAGAAATTGCACCAATGCAGTAACATTGGGTATCTCTGGATGGTGGAGATTGTGATTTTTTTTTTTTTGCTTTTGTTTTCATACTTTTCTGTACTTTCTGAATTTTCTACTTATTTGATCCCTGGAAGCCGTGGTGAAGGAGATGATGGCAAGATGAAGTTTCTCTCTCATGGAGCTTATATTCTAGTGGAGTAGGGGGGATGGAAAGTGAATAAATAAATTTAGAAAATCTTGTGCAGAAAATTAAGCTGATGTGACAGTGAGATGATTGGTTAGGGAGAGCCTCTCTGAGAAAGTGACATTTAAGGTGACATGGGAATAACAAGAAACAGAAGATGTGAGGAGTAGGGTCAGTGGGGTAGGGGAAGGGCCAGGCTTGGCATGTTTAAGAACCTTGCAGAAGCCAAGGTGGCTTTGACTGTGAGGGAAGGGACCTGGGATGAGGTTAGAGGGGAAGGGAGAGGTCAAGGGATGCCTTGGGCACCACCGGAGAGAAATGAACTGATGAGAGTCATGTTCAAATTTAGGTTATAAAGTCCTCTGGCAGCCTCCTCCTTGAGGCTTCTCAAAAAAAATGTCATTGGTGGCCTGTAATCCAAGCACTCTAGGAGGCTGAGGTGTGTGGATCGCCTGAACTCACAAGTTCAAGACCAGTCTGAGCAAGAAAGAGATCTCATCTCTAAAAAAAAAAAGCTGGGTATTGTGAAAGGTGCCTGTAGTCCCAGCTATTTGGGAGGCTGAGACAAGAGGCTCACTTGAGGTCAAGAGTTTGAGGTTGCTGTGAGCTATGATGCCAGGGCACTCTACCTTGGACAAGAAAGTGAAACTCTTGTCTCAAAAAAAAAAAAAGAAGAAAGAAAGAAAGAAAAAGAAAATGTCCTTAGGGAACCAATGTGTCCAGCACAGGACAAAGTCACTGTAGCACGTCAGGAACTCCTCCTTGTCCAAGCATGTGCTGGCACAAGGTCTGAGTGGACCAGGAGACCATTGAGGATTGTTAAGACCTCGGACAGGCTTACAGCCATAGGCAGAAGTCTCTGATTGTCAGCACCCTCAGCCACAACCCTCTCAGACCCTGTCCCTTTCAAGGGGCCGTGCTGTGGCCCCTTCAGACAGTTGGGAGCTTTCACCAAGCTTCTGTCTGAGCTGTGCCTGCCATGGAGCCTGGCAAGTTTCTCTCTGCCAGGCCCGAGCTCCTGCTTGCCTGTGGTTCCAAGAACAGCCTCATGCCAGACACTCACCAGGAAGACGCGAACTCCATCTTTTTCTTTTGTTTTTTTTTTTGTTTTTTTTTTTGAGATAGAGTCTCACTATGTCACCCTCAGTAGAGTGCCATGGCATCATAGCTCACAGGAACCTCAAATTCTTGGGCTTAAATGATTCTCTTGCCTCAGCCTCCCAAATAGCTGGGACTACAGGCGCCTGCTAAAACGCCTGGCTATTTTTTGTCCGAGTTGTCGTTGTTTACCTGGCCAGGCCAGGTTCGAACCTGCCAGTCTCAGTGTATGTGGCTGGCACCGTAATCCCTGTTCTGTGGCACTGAGCCTCAAACTCCATCTTCTTGGCATGCTCTGTGCCAAAGTCCCGCACCAGCAAAAACTCATCCTCCAGGGTGGCCATGTTGTCCAGCCTGCCCAGAACAGTGTCCAGCATGTGTTTGGAAAGCAGAGCTCTCATCCCATAGGAGAAGCTCCCAGTGCATGTCTGGAACAAATGAAGGTGTTCATTAAAGGGGGGATAGTATTTAGAAGTGGCTGAGAGGGGCCAGTCCAGGCAGGGCCGGGGGCACTGGGGGCTCCTAAGAAGCAGGTTGGTGAGGACATTTGGCCAAAGGAAAGACCATGGCCAGTGGTCATGTTATCCTCTGTCCACTTTTGCAGAGGGGTACACTGAGACTCAAAGACAAAATAAGACCTGTCCCAAGACATGCAGCTAGAAAGGGAGTAAGGTGGGACAAGGCCCCAGGTGTCCTTGTTCCCAGTCCAGCAGCCAGTGCCTGCAGCTGGAAGAGGTGAAGGCTCTCCAGTAGCTTCCAAAGCCACATTTCTCTCTTTATGATGAGCTCCGTAGCTCCATCTCTCTTCAGAGGGGCAGTGTAGTCTAGTGGTTAGAGCAGTGTGTCACTTACTAGCAGTAGACCATAGATAGGTTGCGGTGGCCTTTTTAGCTCACAGTTTCTCCAGCTGTAAAATGAGACCAAAGTCACTGGGTGTGGTGGGCATGCCATGTCCCCCACCTGACACTCCCTTGTGCTGGGGCTGGCAGTGCCTACATCCAGAGACCTGATTTCCTTCCTCTGGGGAAACAGAAACAGGTTGACAGATATCAGCTCAAGGAACGCCAGTGCCTGCAGCAGCTCAGGGCAGACTTGTGGGGCAGAGCTGGCAGCACCTATCCAGAGCAAGGGCCTCTTCAATTAGCAGACAGAGCTGAGGATGGGGTTCCTGCTCAACAGTCACCTGGCCGGGTAACTAAGGGCTGCTCACCTGCGGACCCAGGGTAGTCATCTCCTGCTCTTGTCAGGTAGTAGGTGATGAGGTCACCTAAGAGGGTCTTGCCTGGGTCTAGGGGTCAGGGCCCGTTCATGGCAGCTCCAAGGGACTGGATGAGGAGGAGAGTCCAGTGGGTCTCCCAGGCCAGGCTCAGGCTGTGCACTTGGAGGAATGGAGAGGGCCACCCCTGCCCTGCCACCAACACCCAGTCAGGAGGCCGAGGAGGAAGTTATGTTGGTAAAGGAGAAAGTTGTACCTAGCGAGGCCCTACCTCTGCTTGTCCTCTGAAGTGTTCAGATATGAGGGCGACAGGGCCCATGCTTAGCACCTCATCCCCACCCCAGCCCTATCCCCATCCACACCCAGTGGAACAGGGCCTAAATCAGGCTCTTTCCTTGTCCCCAAAACAAATGTGACAAGCACCTGCATCCTTCCATAACCCCATCTGCCAGGGCTATATCCCTCAGCATGTCCTTCAGTCCTCTCCAGATGTCACCTGGTAAGGCTCCTGGTGCCTCACGCTCCAGAGTGTCCTCAGCTGCAGCGGCATGTTCTGCTGGTGTGTGGGGGCAGGCTGCAAGCTCCGGAAGCTGACACTCTCGGGTGACCAAGGACCAGTGGGGGGTCAGAGTTGGTGGGCAAAAACCCTATCTTCCTGCCCCTTGGTGGGACAGTTATGCGGTTGCTCTACAGTCTTTCAGAGGGGCCCCAGGCGGAGCAGCTCCCAGTTACCCACAGAAGTAGCTTTCTCGTAAGTGCACCCTTTGTTGGCCCTTCTCTCTTCCTCATCTTACTTCCCTGTTCCTGCACCCTGCATCCTGGGATCACCTCCCAAATAAACTACTGGTACCCACATCATTTGTGACAGTGACTACTTTTGGGGGACCACAGACTGAAGCAATCACTTATATCTCTACTCTTCCATCTACTCTACTCTTCCTTTCTCTTTCTCTCTCTCTTCCTCCCCCCTCCTCCCCCCTCCTCCCTCCCTTCCTTCTTTCCTTTTTTTTTTTTTTTTTGTAGAGACAGAGTCTCACTTTATGGCCCTCGGTAGAGTGCCATGGCAACACACAGCTCACAGCAACCTCCAACTCCTGGGCTTAAGCGATTCTCTTGCCTCAGCCTCCCGAGTAGCTGGGACTACAGGCGCCCGCCACAACGCCCGGCTATTTTTTGGTTGTAGTTAAGCCGGGGCCGGGTTTGAACCCGCCACCCTCGGTATATGGGGCCGACGCCTTACCGACTGAGCCACAGGCGCCGCCCCCTTCCTTCTTTCCTTCTGCACATCTAATACTTCATTGATTCGTGCACTGATTTGCACTCATGTCAGCCTTTCTCAAAGTATCCTTCACAGAGGGGCACTTACTTAGGGTTCATAATCAGTTGTAAAATGAAAATAAAAATCTCTGGGTGGTCTCCCCACAACTCCTTATGCAAATGAGAAGGTAAAAGCCTCAGCACCTGTGAAGAACAGGCCCCATGGATCAGATCATTCATTAAGGACATTTCTTGCTAACCTTCCATAGGCAAGGACATGAAATTATACCTATGTCTAGCACCCCAAACTAAAGCCTGTTCAATCCCACACTAACAATGAATTATAAATTTATCTTACAGGTAACAGAACTGGAGACAAGACAGAATCAGACATTTTTCCAACTACCCAGGGTCATCAACATAACTGATGCTTCCTTTACACCCTTATTTTACATAAAATATGGATTTCTTGGGCCTCACAAGAATATACCACTGCCTCATCACCAGCTCACCCCCTACACCCTTCCATCTTTTCCTTTCTCCTTGTATTCCTTTTAAATACCAAAGGTTCGTCTTCCCTGTCAGAAAAACAGCCACAGCTTGTCTGTGATTCATGTTTTTCCCAAGTGAGTCTTCAAAATCTTGGCTTAATAAACCTCCATTGATTAAGACTTTTGTCTTAGTCATTTATTTGGGTCAACACAGTCTTTTGTGAGTAAAAATTTTATATGGCCAGATAAATTTGGGTAACACTGGGCTAAGAAAGGCATGTCCAGCTCAAATAGCAGGCTAATTAAGATTTTTAATTTCTAGGAGGGGCAACATGTACTGTATTTCCCAAATTTTTGGACATTGCATTTCCCCCCACCCCCCCGTTATTTTGAGATAGGAGTCTCATTCTGTTCTCCAGGCTTGAGTGTGGTTGTGTGATTAGTGAAACCACCCTTTATAAAGTTAATAAAGGGCCACAGGGAATTGTGGTAGAAGAAATATATATCTCTGTATATATAAAACCAGCCACTGTTCCCCAGTTTGCTGTCCTATAATTGTTCACTATTCAGGAGTCAAATAGCTGATGGTCATAAAGACTCTTAGTTTTCTTCCTTGCTCCATTAGATAACATCACCCTTGTGGAGCCTAAGGCTAGTTTTTGAAATATCTTTTAAGCCCTGAATTCCAGTGGAACAGCTGACCCACACAGATTAGTGGTCCATTCCGAAGAACTGACTCCCCTGATCTTGTGACCACCCCCCCTCCCACTCAGGAACTGACTCAGTAGAAGACAATTTCTATACACTTATGATTCTACTCTGAACCCAGCCAGTCAGCAGACCCATTGCCTAGCCCTTTGCCCACCAGATCTTTGAAAACCCTTTGTCCTAAATTCTCAGGGAGACAGATTTGAGAACTTCCTCCAACTCCTCATATGGCACCCTCAGTATTAAACTCTTTCTCTGCTATAACCCCTGCTATCTTGAGAGAAGATACCTAGAAAAAGTAAGGTCTGAGAGAACAAAAGTTTTCTCACAGTAGTCCCAAGGACACACCTACAAAGTCCTCCCCATGGTGACTCAGCTCTTAGGAATTTGTAGAAACCTAATTTCCTGGGACTTTGAAACTAACACCTGCTTCTGCTTCTGTAAAGCCCGTGCCCACCTCCTCCAGCTTGATTCAAACTGACTCATGAGAAGGGTGCCCATAGATGAGGAACTCTTGAGTAGAGATAAAAAGAAGAAGACAGAGCCAGTCAGGAAGCATGGCCATTTTTGGACTCTAGTTTGCCATGGCTCTGCTGGCTGAAATAAATCCTTCCTCTTTTAGACACGGGTGTTCAGGTGTTCTTTCTCTCCATCAGACCTCCTCTTCTGCAACAATCTCAGTGTATTGGCTTCCTTTTGAGCAGTGGGCAATGCACCTGGTAAGGCTGTAACACTAGCTCGCTTTAGCCTCAAACTTCTGGGTTCAAGTGATGGTCCTGCCCCAGCCTCTCAAACAGCTGGGACTATAGACACAAGATACCACACCAAGCTAATTTTTAATTTTTTTGTACAGATGGGTTCTGTACAAAACCCAACTGTATTGCGCAGGCTGGTCTTGAACTCCTGGCTATTAGGGGGCTTATACTGTGGGCTGAGAAAGAATTCTCAACTCAAAGATTAAGATAGGTTTGGAATCAAGATGTTTATTTTACTTTCTAAGGGAGGAAAGGATATGGTGTGAAAAGAAGAAAGAATGATAACACTGAGCATGAGTGGCTTGGGCTACTATTTGGGTTCTAGGGAGCAGAGCCTAGCTATTGTGAAATGATAACAGAGGGCAGTTGTTTTCCAGAGCAGTTCTTTTCTGTTGGGCTGGTTTTATCTGACTTCTTGGAATGTGGTCTGGCAGATGCAGAGAGGCTATAATGCCCTTTTCTGTTTGTTCAGTAGTCTTCAAGTTCTGCAAAAAAATCTCTTAAAAGAAACAAGTTAAGCCACAAGTGGTCAAGCAAGAAGCAAGAAATGGGGGCCAGCACACTGTTGTGTACAGTGATTTTTTTTTTAATGTTAGATGATTAGCAATGCCATCCTTTCACTGACCTCAAGCCATCCTCCTGCGTTGGCCTCCCACAGTTTTTAGATTACAGGTGTGAGCCACTGTGCCATGCTCTTGGGTTCCTTTTTAATACTAGTACCTGGTGTTTGGGGGAAGTACTGTCCTAGAGTAGTCAGCCAGTAGCCCAGCCCATGCTGGCCTGGGGGCTTTGAGAACAAATAATAAAGGTGCCTGACTTCAGGTGACTCACAACCTGGAGAGCCAAGCTCAGGGCAGGAGCTGGCTGTGACCTTGTAGTCACTACAGGCCATGAGGACCTGGTCCTTACACCATTTGCTTTCTCTGAGACTGTTGGGTGTCTGCCCCTCCAGTCACTGAGAAGGACATTTGTCTGGGTGCCTAGCCTTGGAACTGTCTCAGACTTGGATCACCACATCTGCAGTCTTGTTGTTCCCTACCTCCTACTCTCTCCTGCCCCCTGAATTGTTTCTGAACTCAGTGGCCAGGACTGTTCACACCCTTTTGGTTGAGAAGCCATTTCTTAGTTGGAGCTGTACTTGAAAACGGATCCCCCCTTGAGTAGCACCATGAAACTCCCTGTGTAAACCTTTAACTCTCCCTCCATAGGCTGTTCTAGATTAGTCATTTGATGTCCACTAGAGTGGATGCTACTGTTTCCTGCACATTAGCTCATCTGATTTTGAACCTTAGAAAGGTTAGTTTCAAGGTTATACCTGACCACCCTTTGGTTTTCCCCTTTACTTCCCTTTGAATTGAAGACACAGGTGAAGTCCAGCGAAGGTCAATGTGAGAGAATGCCAAGAGAGGCATTAACACAGCCTGGGGCCAAAGAGAGCAGGAGAGGTCCTCCCATCACTAGTCCTAATCCTCCTTCCTTCTATTTTATAAATAAATTGAGACAGAGCAAGAGTGGGGATTAGATCTGAGGGGCATGCATTTCCAATCGATGTTGTAACAAATTTCTAAAAATGTTGTAGCTTAAAAGAACACAAATTTATTACCTCATAATTCTAGAGGTCAGAAGTCCAAAATCAGTCTCCCTGGGCTGGTTCCTTTTGGAGGCTGTCAGGGAGAATCCATTTCCTCCCTCTATCTGCTTCCTAAAGCCACCTGGGTTCCTTGGCTCTGAGCTCCTTCATTCTGCTCCCTACTCTTCGGTGGCCACCTTTCACTTCCCTCTTCTAAGTCCCCCTGAGATTACTGAAGGAGCTCAGGAAATTTCACCCCATGTATGACTCCTGGGTATAAAGAGTATTTTTGAATTAAAGGCCCTTAGAGATCAACAGAACTTGGAAGGGGTTTACCCTACCGAAAAGAACAATTGACTTCCCTTCCCTTCCCTGTCATCTCAATGTTTTTTTTTTTATTTTTTTATTGTTGGGTATTCATTGAGGGTACAATAAGCCAGGTTACACTGATTGCAATTGTTAGGTAAAGTCCCTCTTGCAATCATGTCTTGCCCCCATAAAGTGTGACACACACCAAGGCCCCACTCTCCTCCCTCCGTCTCTCCCCTGTCATCTCAATGTTACAAGTAAGAAAAGTAATAATGCAACTAGACCTGGCCCAAACCATTTTAAGACAAAACCTGTCTCTCAGGTTAATTTAATTTCCAGTGAGAATTATTTACAAGTTAATCTGTTTCCCCCATTATTTATTCCTCCATGTATCTGTTCATCCTCCCTAGTAACCATTATTCCCCTGTGTTCCTCATCTCCTCTCCCCTGTAAAATGAGAATATATCAACTTCTGGAGCCCACTTGGAAATTGGGTAATCACTGTGTATTTCTTCCTGTGTACATGATCAATAAATCTCTTTCTTTTATTAATCTGCCTTATTGTGAGTTGATCTTTCAGCAAACCTTCCAGGGAAGGAGAAGTTTCCTCTCATTCCTGTTGAGTAAGCAATCTTGTTCTTGGTTTTTGGTGCACTCTTGGCCAAAGAATGACCAGACATCAAAGTAAGGCAAGCACCAGGTGAAGTTTATTGCATAAAGTAAGATACATGTGCCACAGATGTAACGGAAGGCCCCGATTATGGTCTGGGGTCCTATCTTATTTTGTCTTGGCTAGACCCTCCTTCTGGTTCAAATGTCACTGAAGTACTTTGATGGACAGTGGGGAGTTACAGCACCTGAGTGTCACTGGGCATGTGCATCTCCCATGACCCTCTCTGAAAGGCCATGGGGGTGGGGAGTAAAACACAATGCAGAGATTAAAGCTAATGACATGACAATTAGCTTTAGGTTGCTCTAGGTCACCTTCCAGACCCTATGGTGCCTGTGCTACTTGACCTGCACACCCTACCAATCTGATTAGCAGATCAGACTGGGGCTCCTGCCTTTGTCCCCAGGAGGGCTGGATGTCTCTCATTGTCTGCCTAACAATCCCCTCATTACATTATGCCCACCTGGATAATGCAGGCTAAGCCTTGACCCTAAGGTCCTTAACTTAATCACATGTGCAAAATCCCTTTGCTGGGTAAAGAAACACCTTCTGGGAGATTAGGACATGGTCATCTTTGGTGGCCATTATTCAGGCTACCAAACCAAATCTACCACCCAAAGCCATGCTTTCCCCCTAGTACCAAAGATTTGTACAAAGGAGTCACAGACTTGGGGTGGGGGGAGGATCTTCAGGGTTTATGGCCTCTGAGTTGTCTTCAAGGGTATAGTCCCCAGGCCAAGGAAAGCAGGGTCAGTGTAAAATGAAAGGGTCTCAATTCATTCTCTCTCTTTCTGTCCCTCTCTTTCTCATCTCTTGGCCCCTGGCAGACTTGTTCCCTGGAGAGAGAGAGAGCTGGAGTGGCCTTTGTCTTTTTTCTGTTAATAGGAATTTCACAAATGGGTACACTCAGATTCATCTTTTTCTCCCCCTGTGTGATTCTTCTATTGATGTTGGTTACTTATTAACTACTTTGTTCATTCTGGACATCTTAGTTCTCAGGTCCCTTCCTGGGTAACTGGTCTTATCTGTGAACTGCCTGCCACCCCCATCTCTCCCAGAATGGCAGAGCATGTGACAGTGATAGTGACAGTGAGAACATTGGGCTGAGAACACTGGGGCCGGTGCCTAGAATCCCCCCCTTCCTGCTCTCTCCTGCTGGAACCAGCCCTTCTCTGTCTCACCATTGGCCCCTGGCAGCCTCCTACAACTATTTAATTTGGTGTTAATTGCATTATTCACATTTCCTGGGCTCTCCAGGGAGTGATGGGCTTAGTGAGAACCTTTCTCTGCATCAGTGTAACTATCCTTTAGGACAACTTAGGTGGAGCACTGGAGATTTGCAGGGGTTGATTTGGCTTGGGAAGGTTAGTGGAGCATTGGGGTCCTGAGGCCCAGAGAATGAAAGTGTCTAGCTCAAGGTCACTGGTGAGCTGATGACAGAAGCAGAGAAGCTGGACCTCCAGGTCTCAGTGACAACTCTTCACCCACAGCAGTACCCAGATGCTCTCTACAGAGCCCAGAGGTTCAGAGGCCACAGGGAGAACAGGGGTGGGCATGCTACCTGGAAGGGGGCCTCAGGTCTGGAACTCAGGACTCACTGTCATCAAGTCCATGTATGACATACAGGGAGGAACCTGTTTTCCGTAGAGCTGAGCTGGACATTCTTACAGGTTGTCCACTTCATCGCCCCCTGGGGTCTGTGATGGGACCCATCTCCCCCTAGAGGAAACAGCTTGGGTCTGATCTTGAGTCCCCAGTCTGGAAGGATGACTTGGAGCCCTGGGGACAGCTCAGGAAGGGAAGGGCTGTGAGGAGGAGGAGGAGGAGGAAAAGAGGGGAGTCCATGGTGAGGCGGCCCTCCAGAGCTGGACTGGAG
Organism: Nycticebus coucang; assembly: GCF_027406575.1. Classification (NCBI taxonomy): domain Eukaryota; kingdom Metazoa; phylum Chordata; class Mammalia; order Primates; family Lorisidae; genus Nycticebus; species Nycticebus coucang. The sequence continues at coordinate 164,866,048 of NC_069781.1, read as the reverse complement.
TCTCAGGGCCCATTACACGGGTTCATATCTTGGCCTTTTGTCCATATTTGTGTGCTACTGCAGGGACAAAACTGCGTAATAACCACACTGTGGGTGGATGTCCTCAGGCGAGTCTTTCACACCCCCACTGTCCTCAGTGTGGAGTTGGGCTGGCTCACTGCAGCTGGCCAGAGGCTCCCCCCACCCCACCCCAGGGCAACCTTTGCAAAGAGCCAACCTTTGTGGTAGCCAGCAAATCTGGAGCACACGGGTCCAGCTGCAGGCTATTTCTGACCCCTCCACTCTCTGCCGTAGGCCCTGGTCTGCAACCAGCACCACCCCCGCCTGTCCCTTCCCCAGTACCTGCCCTCAAGCCCCACTCTTCCCGTATGTGAATAGAGATCTGGTGGGTAGGGCCCAACCTGTCAAGGAGACATGGCAACATCTGCTGTTTTGTGTGTGCCCAGTCTTCTTGGACTCCTTTCTTCTTTTCTCTGGAAAACCATTCCAGGAGAGACTGTTTGGCTCCCCTCCCCCATGCTCCCAGCAGGTGCAGGACCCAGGCCCAGACAATCAGATTTCAGTTTCAGACATAGCCATTCAGGGGTCACATTCTCCCTGAGATTTGATCTTTTCTGTCTGAGAGAGAGGGGATCTCCCCTCCTCCCCCTTCTTCTTCTTTTTCTTCTTTGAGACAGATTGTCTGTCAGCCTGAGTAGAGTGCCTTAGTGTCATAGCTCATAGCAACCTCAAACTTCTGGGCTTGAGCAATCAATCCTCTTGCCTTAGCCTCCCGAGTAGCTGCAACTACAGGTGTGTATCACCATGTCTGGCTAGTTTTTCTATTTTTAGTACAGACAGGGTCTCACTCTTGTTCAGGGTGGTCTCAAACTCCCAAGCTCAGGCAATCCAACAGCCTTGGCCTCTCAGAGTGCTAGGATTACAAGGAGTGAGCCGCCATGCCCAACCTTCCCGTCCTTTTGGATTGTGCACCAACCAAGGTAGACCTGGGGCTTCCATAGCCATTGTGCTGATGGGTGACTGAAGGCAATGGGGCAGGCAGCAGAGCCTGGTGAGACAGTACACCTGTCCATATTCTCAGGGTTCTTGGATCCAGCATGCCTGCACTGAGAATTATCACTTGCACAAGTCAGTTACATGAACCAGTGAGTATGATCTCTTGCTTAAGAAGGTTCAAATTGGGTTTCTGTCTCTTGCCATTGAGTAATGGGGCTGGGTGATAAAGCTCAGAGCCTGCCATGGGGTGCAGGGTCACTTTCAAGAGATGTCCCCCTATTCATCTTATGTTCTAGGTGCTGCTAGCTTTGTGCTGGGTTGTGGGCCTTGAAACTACCAGTCGTGGAGCAGAGACAGGCAGTCCCAGGCCCCGAGGACCTGCAGCCTTGGGTTCCTTAGAGATACGATGGACAGGCGCAGCTGGGCTGCCACCCTGAGGACAAAGATATGCCCAGGCTCCAAGCCCAGAGATACCAGACTTGACCTAAGCTATTGGTCCTGGGCTCCAAAGACTTCACCTGAGCTTGGGGAGGTGCACTGCGCTGTTGAGCAGAGCAGAGCCCGGGACGAACGATGAAGCTCCCTCCACTGCTTATACCCAGGGCCTGGTCTGCAACAACTGAGCATGAGCACTGGCGGCACCGGATCATGAAACACCAAGCTGCAAGTGCATGAGCTCTAAGTGAGAGGGGCACTAGTGTGCATGCACCAGCACTGTCTGAGCAAACCTGCACAAAACCACAGGCGATGGGAGCTGATGATGCTACAGATGGGTGTGTGTCTGGGAGTGTCTTTAGGAACTTGGTGTGAGGGACCCCTGTGTGTGTATGTACATATGGGTTTGGCCCGTGTGACAGCAGGTGTTCCATCCTTTGTATTAATCCTTTTTCCTCCCTCTTTGGGTGGACACCTGCTGTCATGTGTGGCAGATGCCGTTTGTGCCCTTGGACCTTGCCAGGCCCATGCATGCTGACCCAGTGCCAGGAGCTGCAGCTGCCCTGTCTGAGACTTTCTCTACCTAGAGGAGGCTGCATAGCCTGCACAAGGGGCAGGAGAGAACAATCTCCAAAGGGCAGCCTCCCAGCAATGACTGCTGAGAGTTGGTGTGGAAACGGTCCATTTCCCTCACCCCTCAAGTGGGCTGACTTCCAGGCATGTTCTACCCTGCCTCTCAGAGTGGCCAGAGAGACCTGCTTGAAGACACCCTCACTCGATCTTTGCCTTTCCTAGTTTCTCTGCCTTACTCCCTTTGGAGCTGCTGGGTCATCTCCCTAACCAACCCCTCATCCCCAGGTCTGACCCTGACCCCTCTGGTTCCCTGTGATGCAGCTCCACTCCTGAGCCCAGTGATGCTACAGAGGAGAGTCTTCCAAAGATGCTCTCCTCGGTCCTCACTCCTCAAGTCCTAGCACAGAGAGGAGGCCAGTCTCTTTGTGGGAATGTGCAAAGGACCTTGAATGTGTTACCATGTGTAGTCACACCACAGTACAGGGCACATCGTGGATGGAGGAGACGGGAAGACCCAAGAGCCTGGGCCTATAGCAGCAAGTGTCAATGGGGGGCCATTCATGTTGGGGTCCTCATGGGGCTGGACACCATCACCACGAAGGTTTCTATATTTCTTTCAGGAAGAGGGGCCCCAGGGCACCCAGGTGGCACCGGAGTCATGCCTGATGGTGTTTCTAAGAACAGGCAAGAGAATCTCTTGAGCCCAGGAGTGTAAGGTTGCTGTGAGCTATGACACCATAGCACTCCACCAGGAGCGACAAAGTGAGGCTCTGTCTCAAAAACAAAACAAAACAAAACAAAACAAAACAGGAGTGTTTATTTTGCATACAGAGATGTGGGTGGGCTAGGGGTGGGGGCACAGCTATCAGGATGTGTCCAGAGGGAGATGCTGTGGGACAGAGATTCGTCCTAAAAATGGGATGTATGAATGGGTTTAACCTCATGGAAACATCCCAAGGGTGGAAGATGAGCCCAGGATCAAAATGACAAGTTTTGACTACAACTATGAGTGCCGCTGGGCAATGGGTTTCAAAGCTGGAGAAGTGAGGCTCTTCATTGAAACTGACGCCTTGGCTTTGAACAGTGGCGCCAGGAAGCCGGCAGGTGGCAGTATGGGGTCGGAGTGGGGGTGGGGGACCCGCTGAGACCTGGAAGGAGGAGCTAGTGCTTCTCCTCCTCACAGTCACCTTCCCCTCTGCCACACCTCACTTCTGGGCGCTTGGGGGTCTAGAACTACGCCAGTGGACATTACTCGGGTTCTGGTGGGAGGGAAGTGAGACAGAGACAGGGAATTAGGCTCCGCCAAGAGATAGCCAGCCAAAGCTACGGTCTAGGACACAAAGGAAGAAAGGGAATTTCTGCCCAGCGGAAGAAAACAACTGAAGTCGGTCTCATTACAATTTTCTTCTCTTTCCTGGTAGTACAAACCGCCAGGGTGCTGCAAGCCAAGTGCCTTTAAAGTAAAACGTCTAGTTCCTTATGTTCCTAGAGTCAGGTCTCGAAGATGATGGCTCATCCCAGTGACATTTACACCAGCCAAGTCTCAGAAATGATGCCACATTTCAGTGAGGTTAAGAAAAAAATAAATAAATAAAAAGAACTCCTGTAAGTCACTGACTACCCAAACATCCATCTCAACAGGAACATGACAAGGCTTCAATCATACCTAATCATGAGCCCCCCCAGTCGGGGTTGCTAGCTGGAGGCACATTTTCAGTTTGCTGTGGGTATTTCCTTTCCTTACAAGTTTCAGAAGGTATGAAACCCCATGCACTTTTTGAAAGTGTTACTTCTCGCTATATTTTTACTGATACGACATATTTATTTTGAACACAGAAAAGATACATTGTTGCTTATTCAGCGCCTGGTCAGGAAAGAAAAAGCTGTTTCGCTCCAATCCTCAAACACTGATGAGTAGGTGGGGATTTTTATCTGCCCCCCACCCCAGCACTCTCTAGAAATTGCAGAAGCAGGATGCATTTTTTAAGAGTCTCTGGAGTGCATTTAAAAGGCTATACGGTACAACAGACAGATATTTTTTGCCTAGAAAAAGGTACACCGCAAAGGTGGACAGACTGTGTAAACAGGGTCCCTCCCCCAGGCGGAGTCTGGAGCTTCAGGATGTGCCCGCAGGATGCTACAGAACCCCTGGGTGGAGTCCTTCCAGCTCCGTACCAGAAGAAAAGCTGTTTCTCCAGAAAATAAAATTCATCCTTGCCACCCCTCTGTTTAAGAAAGGGATTACTGAATCGTCTTAGCCCTTCATTGGAGGAGCTGAAATGTGGGGAAGAGGACGATGAGGTGCTGTTGTTTAAGGGCAGGGTGATGGCTGCTGGCGATGCTGGCGGGACACTCCTCACAGATTCACGGCTGCCACCGTGGCAGGCTGGGTCTTCAGAAATCACTTCTGTTACCCGTGTGGTCTTTGATGGAAATTGTTGGGGCTCCAGGGCCAAGATCTGAGCCTTTCCGTTCCAGGCTGACCCCACAAAGGCCCTTCTGAGGCAGGACACTGGCAGCGTGGTGGGGACATGTTGTGGTGGCCTGGTGGTATTTATGGGGCTCATATCCCCTTTATTTTGTCTCTGCAGACACCCTGGAGGGGTAAGGCCAGAGCACGTCCATTCACCATTCCCAACTATGAGCTGCCACCCAGGAGGACAAGGCCAGCCTTGGAGTCTGGCTCCAGGCCATTCCTGCTCAGGCCACAGTGGTCGGCTGGGCAGAGGCTGAGCGAGAGGCCACTTCTGTGCCTTAGTGCAGTGTCCAGGCAGCATTGTGGTGAGGCCACCTGAAAAAAGGCAATGGCCTCATCTTTTTTGAAGACTCTCAGTTCTGGGCAGTGGGTTGGACTGAATAGGGAACAGCTGTAACCCATGGCCACAGCCACCATGTGGTACCTGCTGCCCCAGAGCCCTGGTCCTCCCCTGCAGCGTCTGAGATAACTCCACTAGCACCACCAGACTGAGGGTGCTGGGTTAGGGAGGGTGCCTGGTGGGCTGTAAGGGGCTCCAGCTTGTACGCAAACTCCCAGACCTGTGTCCCCAATCCTGTAAGTGGTAGGGTGGTGATGTTGTAGCTCTTCTGCCCTGGAATTGAGAGATAGGCACAGCACACAGTGGACGCTCACTGGGGCCTGTCTCACCTCCCAGGAGGACAAGCCAGCCCTGGGGCAGGGGTCAGGGCAGGCAGCTGACCTGCGAAGGTCAAGCAGTTTCTGGAGGCAGAATCAGAGTTTGGGCCCAGACTGCCAGGTGAGGGTAGGAGCAGAAAGGCCTGGGAAGAAGGCAGAAAAAACCCCATTTCTTACTTCACCTGTCTTCCCCCAGAGCTGTCTACACAGGCACAACCAACAGGCCGGGGAGCAGGAGGCAGGAAGTTGCAGGTGGGTTTTGTGTGGGCATGGTGGGTCTGTGTGTGCACATGTCTACACATGTGTGGGGCATGTCTAGGTCTGTGTGTGCACATGGGTATGTGAGTGTATATGTCTGTGTGTGTACAAGTCTCATCTGTGTGTGCATATGTCTTTTTGTGTGTGTATTTGCGCCTATGTGTGCCTGAAGGATGTGGTTCAGCCCAGAGGGACCTGCAGGCCCTGGCCGGCTGGGTCACTCACACAATCCTCTCTGGGCCAGAGGCAGGGGGCTGGGTTGGGGCAGGTGAACCCTGTGAGCCCCTCAGCCCTGGTCCTGGTCCAGGCAGTGGCAGCAGGCCCGATGGCGGGCCGGCCCCACACACAGCCTCATAAGGGGGCAGGGTGTCCATGGAGATGGTGCGGATGCCACGCTGGCCAGGTGTCCTTTGCTCCTGCTGGTGTTCGTGGAGGCTGTGGCCACTGCCCGAGTCTGGGGTGCCACCCAGTGTGGGGCAGGAGTCTGTCAGCGAGTAAGGTGGCGGTGCATCCGTGGGGACATATAGCTGAGTGGCCCCCGGCCCCATGCACTCCTCGTAGCTATGAGAGAAGAGGCTCCCTCAGTAACCTGCAGACCGTGGGCCTAAGGGCTGGGCAGGGGGTAGGGGAGGGTGCTTATAGAAGCACAGTGAATTTTTTACCTAGGGGGAGGTTGATCCTATGGCCACTGAAATAACCTAAGATTCCCCTGGCCCAACCTCCCAGGGAGACACCAGGAGGAACACACACTGGGGCTCAGGACAGCTGCCCTAGAAGCACTGCTGAAACTGTAAAGGCATCCCCAGCAGGCCTGCTCATGCTCTGCAGGAGCTGAGCCTGTCTCTTCCTTTCCTAGCACTCTATGGTGACATATGCTGAGTCATGGATGGCCTCAGAGGACCTGCTTGGTCAGGAGGAGTGAGGAGATGGCCGCAGCCACCACACACGTTTTCTGCACCTATCCCACGTGGAGAGGTACCACAATTTTCCATGCTGGGGGTGTCCTCGTGTCCAGAGCCCCACCCTCTTATGCCCTGTTCCCTGTGTGTCCTTCTTACCCTGGTGGAGAATCTGGGTACAGTTCTCGGAGCACCGTGGCATCCATGTCCCCGTCAGAGCTGATGTCCAAGGGTGGGGGCCAGTCCTCTGTAGTGCTACAGGCATAGCGCATCCTATGGCTTGAGTGGCTGGACGTGTGTCCGTCAGACACTGCAGGGAAGAGACCAACAGCCTGGGCCTCAAGCCAGTGCCTGGGAATGGTCCTTATGGGTCTACCTAAGATCAGTGAGGCTCATATCTGCCCTCACAGCTGCCTTCACCCCTCCGAGGCAGCCCCAGAATGTGCCTGCCATTGCAAGGTTGGACCTGAGGTGACAGAGAGGAAGCAGACTGATCTTTTTCCTGGTGGGGCTCCCAGGGCAGTGGCAGGCTCCCTGGGGACTGCCCGGTACCATGCAGTGTGTCGTGAAATTTGATAGAGGTAGTTCTGGGACTGTGAGAGAAGAGTCAGGCCTTACCAGCCTGGAGGTGAGGAGGGGCTTCCTGGAGGGGGGGCTGCCAGAGCTGGGTCTTGTCTAGGAATTAGCCGGGAGAAGAGAAGACCAGAAGGAGGGAACTGAACAGCCTGAGCCAAGGGGGGAGATGAGAAAGAAGAATGCGGTGTGAACAGGGAGCTTTGAGCTGTGGAGTTGGGCTGGGGCATGGAAAATGGGGAGAAGAGTAGAGGGATAGAGGGCTGCAGAGAACTCTGGGATCAGCCTCCCAGGCCAACCACACACTATTCCCTTTAGGTATCCCAGGGGAAAAAAAAAAAGGAATCTATGATGAATCTGGCAAGTCCACATGCATTCTCCTCTGGGGTTTTTAACCTCACATTAATATGCTTTGAAAAGTCCTGCATCTAAGAAACACATTCAGCTGTGCTTGTCCAGCATTTAACCACAGAATCTTACATTCTTAGACCTAGTAGCACTGCTTAGGAAATGCAGCTGGGGAGCACCAGTCTCTTATTCTACAGCTGAGGTTCAGGGAGGCCTGGTGACTTGCTAGAGGACACACAGTGAGTAGCAGAGCCAGAGGGCAGTGGCTGTTTTGTCTCTGGTGGTCTAAGCTCCCCATCTCCCAGTTTGTGAGAGGTCTAGTCATGGCTGGGAATGTGTGGCTATGAGGTCTCTCTAGCTTCAGGGCTCTCGGTGACTCCTCCCCTCTGGGGGTGGGGCTTGGCATCAGGGGCGGGGCTCTGACCTCTCCTTGCAGCGTGTGGTACAGTTGCCAAACCATTCTACAGACTTGGAAGGTAAGGCTCGGGGTCCCAAGCCTGGTAAAGCAGGAAGTTGAAATTCATGTAGTTTGTATAAACCCTGCAAACTGCTCTTCCCACTTCCCTAAACTCTTTTGCCCACTCTTGATACAAAATAAGTGGAAAAATTTAGATATGAAACCGTCTACAGTTATGATTCTAGGGTTTTAAGTAGACACTGAATAAGCTTCAGAAGAAAATATTCCAAACATGTTAACGGTGGCTCTGTCCAGAGGACAGGATCGTGACCTTTATTTTCTTTTTATATTGTCTGTGTTTATAAGGTTTTCTAGAATGTATGCATATTACTTTTCTGCCAGGAAAAATGCACCCAATAACATATGCTATAAAAAAAGGAGCAGAAGTGATATTTGTTTCCCTTCAGGACTTCAGCTGAAAGATAGAATCTGGAAGGCCTTTGGGAAGAAACTAAAGAGAAATGAAGGCACAAAACAACACGGTGAGGCCAGAAGTTGAACCAGGGCCACTGGACTGTGATAATGCTGGGTCCTGTCCCAGCCAGCATTGCCAGGGAGCAGGCCTCTGCTACCCACCTTGTCTTTGGGCTCAGGGAAGAGTTCTTCTACCTGTAGGGCAGGAGGTTGTGGAGGTCACATAGGGTAAGCAGGGTGTTTTCTGCACCTGAGGGGGGTGGTTGCACTGGGCATCCCTGGGTGCTGATAGGCCTGAACCAAACTGTGTTTACCCTCTCTTCTTGGGCCTTTCAGAGGCTGAGCATTTCAGGGAAACTGAGGCTACCCTGAGGTGCTCCCCTACCTTGGATCCCAAGTCTGAGATGACCAAGGTCAGCCCCAGCTATCCAGCTGGACAGAACTCCTGAGGGACAGCTGGAAGGAAACTAGCCCCCTCAGTCCCGTTGGAACTCCCCTAATTCCTTCTTTTCCCCTCTCTCCTGATTTCCTTATCAGCACAGACCCAAAAGAGTCTGGAAGCCCTGCTTTCTACCTTATAGGTAGAAGGAGGACCTGCATATCCTCCTTCTCATCAAAATTAAGAAATGTCTTGGTTGATTATTTAACCCCAATCCATGGTAGTCCTTTGGGAGGCTCTGAGAGAGGAAAAAAGAGGAACTTGCACCCATCTGCACCTGTGATGCCCTACCCCCGTGGTCGCCCCTTCCACCAGATGAAGAAACGGAGAGGTGAAGTCGCTTGCTCTAAACCTGCAGCAAGTGAGAGGACAGCTACCAGACTGCTCTGAAAGCTCAAGATGGAACAAAATTTCCTTCTTTCCCTTCCTCCCTCCTTCTTTCCTTCCTTCTCTTTCTTCTCCCTCCCTCTCTCCATCTTCCCTGCTTCTCACTCTCCAACATTGGTTGGCTCTTCCCTCTCTGTTTGGCTAGACTGCAGACTGCCCTTTGGGCAGGCAGAGGGACGATTCTGTCCTGAAGGTGATAGGGAGCCATTGAGGGATGCTGAGCTGAGGATGGAAGTGGTCCCAGTCTAGTCACTTTGGCTACCTTATGGAGAATGACCTAGAGCTGCCAGGCTGACAAGTGCCAGTTGGGACAGCTGGCATCAGTGAAGTGGCCCGGAGCAGGTCTTCTTTGGGGAAGAGATGATGAAAATAGCTTGTGTTTATTGAGCATTTACTCATTAGCCAGGAGCTATGCTATTTAGTCTCACAATAACTTTCTGAGGTAGATCCTTGTGTACCCATTTTATAGATGACTCACTCAAGGAATAGAGAGTTTAGGCAACTTTACTGAGGTTGTCAGTAGAAATTGGGCACCTTGAGTCTGAGATGCTTCTGGGACCTTGAGGATGATGTCTAGGGGGGCTCTGGGCATGCAGTTCTGGTGGTCTGGCGGGAGGGCTGGAGCCACCTGCAGGGAAGATGACGGATGGTGGATGACTGGACGGAGCAGTGTTGGTATGGAGAGAGAACCAGGACCCAGGAGTGGGCTCTGAGGGACCCTGACGTACATGGAGCAGAGAAGAGGGGTAGGAGAGGGGCTGGGAGCTTCAGTCCCCAGAGCTGGGAGGGCGCGGTTGACAGGTGGAAGGGTCCCCATCTCTGTGCCATAGGTGGGTGCCCACAGTGCTCTGATGCTTTTGTGGCTCCCACGCTATCTCACAGTGAGTTTTCCCACCTCCCTGGTAGCCTCTCAAGGTTCCCAGCAGCCTCTGCTCACCCTTCAGAAGGTTGGAGGAAGGTGTGGGGTGGCAGAGCCTCTGGACCCCCTGCTGAGGCCCCAGGGAGATGCCAAAGCAGAAGTGGGGCAGGGAGATGGGACCCCCTGAGGTGCTGCTATGACAGGGCAGGGGAGGGTACAGAGGTGCCACTGGGATGGGGCTGGGGAGTGAGTATCAGAGGGCTGACCCTGGGCTTGGCACAGTTGTAACCCCAATCACCCTGTCCACTTCAGGGATCAGAGCCAGGGCCTTGCTCATTGGCCCTGGTCCACAGGCCCCCATAGATGATGAAGGGACTGGCCTTCCCCTAGGCCCGCCTCTCTCCTCAAGGCCAAGGCCAGCTTCTCAGCCCTTGTAGCCTGGAACTACTGTGGGTTGCTAGTGTGTGCTCAAGTCTCAGTCCAGGCTTGGAGACATATAGGCCATTCAGCAAATTGCTTCTTTGTGCCTAAGTTTCCTAGTCTTGAAAAGGGGCTATTATCCTCTTGCTGTGAGGAAGAAAGGAGGTGCCTCCTCCCCTTGTGCATGGAGCATCTCCTCTGGGCTAGGCCTGGGGCTGGACCCTGGGCCCAGGTGGGGGTGAGTCACATGAAGGTCCTGTTCTCACTGCTCAACATGGTTGCCCCAGGGCTGGGGTGCTGGGGGAGGTGTGGGAACAAGGTCAAGGATGTGCAGGGAAGGGAAACACCAACTCAACTTTGCTAGGAAGGCAAAGAGAGGCCAGAGAAGTTCCTGGAAGGTGGCAGCGTTTGAGCTGGGTCTGTAAGGATTTTAACAGTTGGAGAAGCACAGGGAATGGCGGACCGGGCAGAGGGAAGAGCATATGTGAAGGGGCAGCGGTTAGCGGAGCACACACTGCTGTTTGGAGAGGGCCAGTGGCAGCTGAGCAAAGGGTCAGGCAGTGTGAGAGGACAGGCAGGAAGACTGTCCCTGCAGGTGCTGCCCAGCACCCTCCTGGGGTAGGGGGAGGCTGAGGGTGGTGTCTGGGCTCCTTTTAGGGGCAGGCGTGCTCTGGGCAGGAGCCCTGGACTCCCCAGGGGCGGGCTGGGGGTGCCAGGGTGGGCAGGCCAAGCCTGGCCCTGGCAGTGCTCCTGGCTTGTCTTCCTGGGGAGACATGGGGACTAGGCCAGCTGAATTTCCACATCTGTTTTATTACTGCTGACCCTTCTTCTTCAGTCCCCAGTGTAGAGCAAACCACTAACTTGCTGTGTCTTTCTTCCACAGTGGCTGTGTGCCCCCTGACTCATCCCTGTGATGTGCTCTGTGTTTTGTCCAGTCTCTGGCTCTTCTGGTCCTAACCACCCTCCCCGAGGAGCAGTGTCCCGGTCTGAGCACATCCACCCTGGCTGTGGGTGTGTCTGCCAGACACTGCCCTGAAATGTGGGGTGCCTCCCACAGTGTCTCCCTCATCTTCTGACCTCTCTCCTGGGTGGGACTGTCTAAGGGGCAGCCTGTGGGCACCCAGCTCAGGCTGCCTGGGCTCAGGTCTGGCATCCAGCACTTGCTGGCTGGGTGGCCCCAGGCCTGTTACTTAACTATTCCAACTTCAACTTCCTGATCTGTAAATGGGAAGGGTGACAAAAAGTAGCCACTCCCTCGGACCATGGTGAAGACTTCACCCAAAGAGATGACGAATGAAATGTACACATGGGTCATCACTACCAGGCTTCTGCTCACTAGCTTCAGGTACCCCCTTCGTTCCTTCCTTAACCAGTTAACTCTGTGAAGGGGAGAGGAAACGACCCAAACCTGCTGGTTAATCAGGATGTGTTGCGGGAGGGTAGGAGGGCTGATCGGATTCAGTTGAATTTTTAAAAATTTTCCTTTATTATGATTTTTTTTCACTCTTCCTGCCTGGAGGGGTCAGCCCCTCAGGTCCTGCCTTGGCTCTGGATCCCAGGAGGCTCAAGTCATTTCATCCACAGAGTCAAGGGGCCTCCCTGCCTGGTGACAGGGGCAGTGGACTGAGGGAGGCAGTAAGAGAAGTAAGAGGGGCCTGGCTTTTTCCTGTCATTGAAAATTGTCTGAAAATTGAATGAATTGAGTTCCTTCCTGCTGCTTTTAGACAACTGGCCCCTTCCAGGAATGAGACAGAGCCAGGTGGTTGCTTTCTGCAAAAAGTTCAGGCATTCTGGCCAGATGGACACTTCTGGGACTGGTCACCTAAGAATTAGCCACCAACTCGGCTTAAGGATGATTCTAATAATTGGGAGACCCTCAAATCAGTTCTATTTGCACTCTGCAGACTCTCTGGGGACAGAGAGTTCACTCATCATTCCTTTCATCCATTTATCTGTCCATGTATTCATATGCCCACCCACACTGACCCATCCCCCTGCTCTATCTCTGCTTTCCACCAGTCCATCCACCCATACCTCTCTCCACCCACTCATGCATCCCACTCAACCCATCTACCCATTCTCCATCCCCCTATTCCTCTACCTCTCCATTCATCCATTCTTCCATCTACCCACTTATCCATTCATCCCCTCCACCCATCTATCTCTCCATCCTCCCACTGATTTTTCCACTCAATGTCTCATCTTTTCATCCCCCCATCCCAATCATACCTCCTTCCCTCTATTCCTCCATCCACCCATCCCTCAGTCCCTCCATCTCTCCAACCCTCTGCCCAGCTACTTTCTGGACCAGCAAGACAGGGGCTGGGGAGTAGTGACACACTTTCTCTCTGACCTCAGCCTTGCTCTGAGTTCCACTCATGCCACCATGAACATTACGCTGGGCACCAGTGATCACTCTTCCAGGATGCCTTCCGCGACTACCTTGCCCCACCCATGGCAGAGCTGCCAGCTCCTTGATACTATCAATCACCATCTGATGGAAGTCCCAAGGTCCCCGGGCTTGGGGTGGGTGGCAGCTCACCGTAGCCGTGCTCGTATTCTCGGTGTCGGTGCCGCCGCCGGTGGTGGTGGTGGTGGCGGTGCCGGTGGCGGTGGCGGTGCTGCTGGAGCCGGGCCTGTCTGTCCCTGCGGATGCTGCCCACAATGATGGTGATGCAGGAGAGGATGATGACCACACCTATGACGGCACTTGCCACCAACACAGGAGACACGAGCAGATGACTGTGCTCTGAGCTCTCTGAGAATGTCGGGTAGAAGTAGCTGGTACGGTTGTATCGTGCTACTGTGGATAGAGGGAGAGGACACTGAGTTGGTCCCAGGCCTACTACACACCTTCCTCCTTCACCCCTGCTACCTTGAGTCCTCCACCCCTGAATAAATCAAGAACAGTTGGGAGTCAAGCCCATGGGTTGTATCCTGGCCACTCCTGGCAGGGATGAAGGGAGTAACACCTTGCCCCACTGTCTGCCGGAACCTCTGGGAGTGGGGGCCGACTACCCCTTCACTTCAATGAAACCCTAGGAGCTCAAATAACTCACAGACAGGAAAGGGGAAACTCAGAGAGGGCAATGGTTGACCAAGATCACACAGCATTCTAGTGGCAGATCTGAGGCTTGAACCCAAGACTCTTGAGTGCTAACCAAGGAGTCTGTTCCCCCAAGACATGAGGCTGAAATATCAAAATGGCTTTACAAATGTCTTAGGAAGGGGTGGGAGACTTAGGACCTTAGCTGGGGCTAGAAACATGCCCTGGGAGCTTTTTCTGGCCCAGCTGGTGGTCTGAGTCCTTCGTAAGGCTGCCAGCCTGATCTCTCAGCAGTAGGGAGCCAGATTCAGACACTCAGTGCACCACAGAGTCAGGAGCAAGTATGGGGAGATGTCAGAGCATTCCCAGGCCCTGTTCTGAGAGGGGTCTCCTTGCCTGTTCTCCCAGAGCCCAGGTCCAACCCCCTTGCTGTGCATTTGTTGCCTATGATCACATGTGGTTTCCAGGACTTCTGTTTGATTGCTTTCTGTGTCCTCAAATTCAGCAATTGGGCTTGGCACACCAAAGGTGCCCAGTGCATGTATTGAATGAATGGCTCCATACATGAGACCAGATGAGGAAATGGCAGGACTTGAGCTGTCTTAGGGGAAGTAGTCCTCTGTTTTGGGAGGTAATCAAGCAGAATTTGGTTAGTGTAGGAGGGCTACCAGTTGTAGGAGGGCTTATATTTCCCAAACAAGGGCCTGGACATCTACCAGTCAGAGGCTGGACACTCAGCTGAGTTGCTGCTCCCTTCTCATTCCTTCCTAGCACTGGCTCCTAAAGCCTCAATTACACTCAGCCTGTGGGAGGAACAGATGTTGAAGCACAAACTCAGGACCTTAGCTGAAGCTAGAAACATGTCCTGGGAACTTTTTCTGGCCCAGCTGGTGTTTCTTGAAGCTTACTGACCTTCATCAGGAGGGACTGGTTTATTAGGATGGGCCAGTATGTGATCCCAGCCTGAGATTTAAGCCTTTGCTGAAGTTCACTATAAGATGCTCTGCTACAGAGGCATGCACTAGGGAGAAGGAGCTCCCAGTGGCTTTGAATAGACATGCATGCTTCCTGACTTTGATGTAAGCATGCTGGAGTAAGTGGATTCCTGTGACTGCTTGAGGCCCGAATACAGGTTACTGTTTTCAGAGCCCCTATTACATATGGGATCAGTGTTAAGAGCTCATATTATCCTTGGAGCTATACACAGACATATATAAGACAAAAAGTAAAATAGCAGATGTAAATCCAACTGTATCAATAATATCTTTAAATGTGAATTCATTGAATGATTCAATTATAAAAAGGCTATCTATGAGGAAATTATAACAATTATAAACATATATGCACCTAACAACAGAGTTCCATAGTCCTAAAATATTGAGGGGAAATACATATAGCACAGAAAAAATAGTTGGAGATTTCAGTACATGTATATACACATTATATGTATCAATTTTCAACAAGGTATACAAAAACTAGGCAGAAGATCAATAAGAAAATGTGACATATACAATAACTAAGAAAATGCCATGAAGGCTACGTTGAACAGTTTGATGAGAATATTTCAGAGTGTTATGAAACCAGCGCATTGTACCCCTTTATTGCACTAATGTACACAGCTATGATTTAACAATAAAAATAAAAAAGAAAATGTGACATAAACACACTACACACAAATAGACCTAACAGACATCTATAGAACATTACACTCAACAACAGCAGAGTAAACATTCTTCTCAAGCACATGTGGAACTTTTTCCAGGATAAGCCATATATTAAGACATAAAACTAGGATCAGTAGATTTTTAAATTATTGAAATTGTACAAAATATGTTCTCTGATCATAACGAAGTGGAATTAGAAATTAATAGAAAAAGATTTGTGAAATTCACAAATATGTGGAAGTTAACACACCAGTAAACAACCAATGAGTGAAAGAGGAAATTGTAAAAAAAAATTAGAAAATCCTTTGAGATGAGTTAAAATGAATTGCAATAAAACTTGTGGGACGCAGCTAAAGCAGTGTTTGGAGGGAAATATATATGTGTAAATGTCACATTAAAAAAGAAAAAAAAGAGATCTCCAATAAACAACCTAACCTTCTACCTCAAGATGTTGGTAAAAGAAGGACTAAATCTTAAGCAAGTAGAAGGAAGGATATAGTAAAGATTAGAGTGAAAATTAGTGAAATAGAGATTAGAAAAACAATAGAGAAAAATCAATGAAAACAGAAGTTCTTTAAAAAGATTAACAACATAGACAAGCCTTTAAATAGAATAACCAAGCAAAAAAGAGAATACTCAAACTAATAGAATCAGAAACTAAAGAGAGGACATTGCCAAAGACCTTACAGACAAAGAATTCTTGGGGAATACTATGAACAATTAATATACCAACAAATTGGGTAACTTGTGTGAAATGTACAAATTCCTAGAAGTATACAAAACTAAGGAAATAGACTCAAGAAGAAACAGAAACTCTGAACAGACCTGTAACAGGTAAATAAATTGAATCGGTAAAATACACACACACACATGTATGTATATATATGTATGTGTGTGTGTGTGAATATATATATACTTTCCACAAAGAACAGCCCAGGACCATGTAGCTTCACTGGTGAATTTTACCAAATATTTAAAGAATAAATGATAACTTTTATAGGTACAGGTTTTTAGTTTGGGAAGATGAAAAAAGTTCTGGAGATGGAAGGTGGTGATGGTTACACAACAATGTGAATGTACTTAACATCACTGAACTATACACTTAAAAATGGTTAAAATAGTACATTTTACATTTTATACATATATGTGTATATATGTTTATATATATAATACCACAATAAATAACCTAGAAGAAATAAATTTCACTTTTTTTCTAAAAATAGAAGAGGAGAGAACACTTATTAACTCATTTTATAAGGCAGCATTACCCTGATACTAAAAACAGACGACATCATAAGAAAAAAAAATTACAGAACAATATCTTTTATAAATATAGATGCAAAAATCTCCAGTGAAATACTAGCAAATTGAATCCAATGATAACGAATGGGATTATATACTATGACTAAGTGAGATTCATCCTAAGAACGCAAGATGGGTTTAACTATTTAAAAATCAATTAAAGTAATACACCACATAATAGACTATAGTAAAAAATATCACATTGTCAAAATAGATGAAGAAAAAGCATTTGACAAAATTCAAAGACGCTTCATGATAAAAACACTCGATGAATTAAAAATAGAAGGGAAATTCCTTAACCCGATAAAGAACATCTATGAAAGACTTAAAGATAACATCATACTTAAATGGTAAAAGAGAAAAACTTTTCCTCCTAAGATCAGGATCAAGAGAAGAATGTCCATTCTTGCCACCTCTAGTCAGGATTGTACTGGAGATTCTAGCCAGCACAATTAGGCAAGAAAATGAAACAAAAGAATATATCCATATTGTAGAGGAAGAAGTAAAACTACATTTGCGCCTGCCACAATGCTTGGTTATTTTTAGGTTTTGCTCTGGCTCAGTCTGGTCTCAAACCTGTGAGCTCAGGCAGTCCACCCAGTTGGCCTCCCAAGTGCTGGGATTACACCGCGCCTAGCCCCAATTGGACATTACTAGTCCCGATGGACATTACTAGTTGACCATCGGTCTCTTTCCTGTTTGCCCAGAAGGCATCTTCAGCATCCTTTTCAACACAGCACTCCATGCCAGGACTATTACGAGCCATAGCTGGTCAGAAAATGGAGCTTTTGGCTGCCACTCATCTGGTGTGATCATAGCTCACTCTGCTACCATTCTTGAACCAAAGGCCACCTTCCTCCTCTCTGTCATGCAGCCTCTCACCTTCAGAGCCAAGAGCAGGACCAAGGTGTGAGGGATGCCAGCTCTCTGTGGGGAGGGTAGGAGTGTGTGGGGCTCATGCTGCTGTGGAATAGTGAGCTGGCTCCAAGAATCTTGCCCCCAGTGGGGATCTGGAATGTCCTATTCTGACTCCAGCTGCTGCAGTGGTTTGGGACACACTGGTCACCCCATGATCCAAGGCACACATGCTGCTAGAGAGCTGGGCATGGCAGGGCTGCAGGTGCACAGACTGCAAACCTAGGTTTGGGGGTGTGTGTGTGTGTGTTGGCCTGCCCTGCACAGCACTCAGAACTTGCCACTGAGGGGCCACCCCACGGGTCACCTTGGAGACGCTCTCCCTTCATCTCCCTCGGAAGCAGATGAGAGCCTTGCCCCCATCTGCAGCATGAGGCTCACCACCAGCTGGGCAGGAGGTGGCATCACCCGTGCCTGTGCATGGAGCCAGTTGACGCAGGCATCTGCCTGCATGGCCGGCTGGGAAATTAATGTCTCTGTCACTGCGACCTGCAGAGGTAGGCACTGCTTTAAATTATGAAGGAAACTCTTCCAATTTCTCAACCCAGGCCCCATTTTATCAATAAGATAAATATGACTGCAGAGAAATAACATGATGACAGCACCCTTCCCTCTCTCCAACCCTCAGCCTCCCTGTACCCCACCTGCAGCAAGTACAGAAGATGAAACAGGCTTTGTCTCCATCCTGAAATTTCTTCCCAAGTAGCTTCCATAAAGGTGCAATGATCAAGTAGAAACTATACCTTAAAATATAGGCTCTTCTCTGAGAGGCCACTTCCCCCCAACACCAACTCCTGAACACCTCCTGTGCCCCCCACTATGCTTAGTCCTTTTCCTGCACTCTTTTATCTCATTTAATCCTCATGATGGCCTCTGATGGCATCCCTAGTTAATAGGCAAGGAAATAGCCTCAGAGAGGTTAAGTAACTTCCCCCAGATCACACAGCACCTGGGTCAGTGGAAAGCTGAAGGTAGAATACACACTTAACCTCTGTGCTCTTGGTCAAGATGCTATTCTGTGGCTACCAGGCACAGTGTACTGGGAGTTTTTTGAGTCTTGTGAAAGTAAAAAATCCCTTTCCCTAAAATGACATTTTGCTTCCTCTGGGCCATGTGGTATGTATGTAGTCAGAACTGGCTAAGTAACCTGGGGCTTATTCAAGATGAAGGCACATCCACAGATGAACATTGCTGATAGACAACAAGATTTCAGACAGGAGGCTGTGTGTTTCAGGAAGAGATGGACCACAGAAGGCAGGTAGATAGGGAAGAGGACACAACCCAGGGCGGGGGTTGGGGGCCCTGTTCCGTGTGTATTCTACCTCCAGCTCGGTTCTAGATCGCAGGGAGTGACCCGTGACGATAACAAGGGAACTTAAATGACCAAGCATGTCCCATGCATCAGTCAAGCTCTGATCCTTTTACACACAGGAGTCTCTCTTTTAATCTTTGCAGCAATTCTGAGAGGTGGGGATTGTCTTTCCTCCACTCTGCAGATGGGGAGACTGAGCACAGAGCTAGTGACATCAGTGGAGCCAGACTTAGATCTAGACGGCTGTTTGCCTTTTCTGAACTGGCTGTCAACCACCCTGCTTCATGTGGCCTGAAGCCCACAGGGGGGTGGGTCTGTGTCGTCCTTGTCTTGTTCTCTCTCTGCCCAGCATCCTGGGCAGTTCTGGCAGAGAAAGGACTCTTAGGTGCTATTCTAGCTACATAAAGGGGAGTTGGTGACTGGCTGCTCCAGCTGCTTGCGTGCATGGAGTCGGGGGAGCTGCTCCCAGTCACTCTCACCCGCTGGCCCATCCTCTCACCCAATCCCCTAGTCCAACCATGGGATTTAAGCTGCTCACAGAATAGATAATTCCATCAGGAGAGTAAGTCAGGTCTTAAAAGTAAGGAGTCCAGGTCCGGGGTGGGCTACAGATCTTTGATAAATAAGTCTGGCAAATTCCAGTAGAGAAGGAATTCGGGGCCTCCAAGGAGGATTCGGCACATTTGAGAAATTATGAGAGGTGGAGTGATCTGGTGGGGGCTGGAGTTGGAGGAGCTGGGAGGGGCTAGCCTGGGAGGGCTCTTGAAGGTCAAATCAAGAGGTATCCTTTATCTCAAAATAGGGGCACGGTCAGAGTGTTTTAGGAGATCCCTTTGGCTGCAGATGGCAGGACAGATGGGCAGGGGCAGGGTGAGGAGGCCACATGGGACCCACATGAGCTGAAGCTGGGGGGAGAGCAGGCTTAGCCCACAGCCCTCCATGAGGTGTAGCCGAGCAGAGTAGCCAGGGTGAGCACACTCAGCACCACAGGACAACTCAGAGAGTTTCTAGAGCCCCGAGCAGGCTTCAGAGACAGCTCTGGTGTCATTCCCAATCTGCAGATGGGGTTCCAAAGCCCCCAGGTCCATGGGCCACTGCTGTGCCGGGAAGAAGCCAGCTCTGGCACCTCCAGACTTCTGGTCCAGGGCTGGGACTGAGAACTGTGAACTGAAAGAACCTAAATAACCCAGCATGGATGTGGGGCTAGGTCTTGGGCTTGCTTCCTCTCTGTTTAGATGCCATTGTCACCCCCATTTACAGACGAGGACACTGAGTCTTGGTGATCTAAAATTACGTGCTCAAGATTGCCCTGCTAGTTTTGTGGCAGATCTGAAATCTGAACCCAGGCCTGTCTGATAATTCGTCAAACAGTGGCACAAAACAGAAGAAAAGAGCAGGATGGAGGGTGTGATGGAGTAGGGGCTAGAGAACTGGTTTGTGTTCCTGGTTCTACCCCTCACTCATGTGTGACCTGGGCATGCCTCCCGCCCTCTCTGGTCCTGCTGGCTACCTGTCCAAAGAGACACTTATCCTGAACTGTTCTCTCTCCAGGGTAGGTAAATAGAGGTTTGAGGGTGGGGGGATGAGGAGGGACCAGGAACTATGAGGGGAGGCAGTAACATTCATGCCCATGTCAAGAGGAAGAAGCCAGGGCTGGTTCAACTATGGGAAAGCTGGGAAATATGCAGGGCAGGGAAACTGAGGCAGAACATGGTTCCTAAGCCCTTGCTGACAGTAGCATGCAGGCAGCTCCACAGCTCCTCTGTCTGGGTACAGGGAAGTGCTCTTTGCAGCCTGAAGCTACCTGAACCACAGTGACAAAGGGAAGGCACAAAGACATGGGCCTGCTGAGTCAACCTCTTTAGACCGCTAATCCTGCCCACTCTCTCAGAGATGTTGTTTTCAGGGAGAAGGGAGGGGCCAAGGACTCAGATCTGACTGATGGCTCCTGTCACAAAGATTCTGAAGACATTTGTCATGGGTCCACTTCCCTGGCAAGTCTGGCTTCAGCAGTGCACTCTTCCTCCGCTGCTGGAACTGCCGGGGGAGGCTGTGGAGTCACTGGGGGGAGTGTTGTGAACATGATCAGGCCCTGTCTTCCCTCTGCTCACTATCACCTACTCCCAGCAGGGACCTGGAGAGGGGTTTGGCAGGGGACATGGTTGGGCTCATGGCTTTGGCATTTCTGAGTCCCCTTCCTTTTCTGGGTGACTTCTCAGCTCTTCTGCTGGTATCCATCCTCTGGTCACCAGTAGACTGGTAGAGGGATGTTAGAGAGCTGAGGGCAGGACAACGACATCTCAGAGAGGACACAGAAGGGTTTGGTGTTGAAGGACAAAACAGCAGAACAAGATAAGGGTAAGGCTGTGGGATGTCACCTTGATGGCAGCTGAATGTTGGGATCACGGGGTGGGTAAAAGGGTATTTGGTATTCAGGATTCTTCTTACACTGGGGATGCATTTCTACAAGAAGTCAACTAATGTTGTGTCATGGTCCTGACACCTTTAGATGGCCATGTGTGCCATGGGGAGTGGGGTAGAGTATGGTGGAAAGGAGGAATGGAATGTGAAGTCATCAACCTGTTTATCAATTATCCATCAATTCACTCAACAAACAAACCATCTATCCTTACAGGCATTTTCCTAGGCATCTACTCACCATACACTCAATCATTCACCTTGCAGTCCATGCATCCACCCTTCCATCTACCTATGAATCCACCCACTCATCCATCTACCCAGGCATCCACCCATGCACCTGCCCATGCACCTGCTCATTCATCCACCCATGAATCCACCTATCCGTCTGTCTATGCATCTTGGCATGGATCCAACCATACATCCACTCATCCATCCATCCATGAATCTTCCCATGCATCCACTCGTACATCTACTCATCCATCCACCTATGCATCCACTCATTCATCCCCATCCATCCACCCCTGAATTCACCCATGCATCTGCTCATCCATCCCCTATCCATCCACCCAACCATCTACCCATGCATCCACCCATCCAGCTACCCAGGCATATACCCCTGAATTCACCCATCCATCTGCCCATCCATCCACTATGCATCTTCCCATCCATTCCACCCATCCAGCTACCCATGCATCCACTCATGAATCCACCCATCCATCTGCTTTCGAACTGCCCATCCATGCACCAGTCCATTCACCCATGAATTCACCCATCCATCCACCCACCTAACCACCCATCCATTCACTCATGAATCCACCCATCCATCTACCCAGGGATCTACTCATGAAATTGCCCAACCATCTGCTCATCTATCCTCCTATGCATCTGCCCATCCATCCATCCATCCATCCACTCACCAATACTCACCAAGTGCTGACTCTATGCTAGACAACATGAATATAAATTAGACTACGATGAACCTCTGAAGCTGTGGAAAGCAAATGGACCTGCATAGGTGCCCTGACACTGGGGGTGGGGCATCCAGGTGCATCATGGAGCTCCCTGCTCTCACTTTGACAGAGCAGTTCTGCTTCCACTTGTTTCACATGTCAGAGGTAATGGTAGAGTGAAAACCAAGCAGAAGGTTTTCAACCACTGTGTTAAAATATAACTGGAAAAATATAAGTGACCACCCACAAGCCCTTAATGATTCTATAAATACAAGATGAAAGTGATTTCTTCCGCTATTAAGATACATTCTGCATCTTAAATAAACTCACTAAAATTAACTCACATGTTCCTCTGCATATCCAAATTCTGCAAGTTTACCACCTTGTCATCATTCACCAAGGTTTTATCGCTGGCTTGAAGAACAATTTATTTATTGGCTGGAAAACTCACTGAGACAGTTTCATAACCACAGAAGTGGTTTTTCGTCTTTCTGCAATGGAAATGATGAACTGATTGACATCCCAGAATCAAGCTATGGTAGAATTACACATTCCATTCGAACTCACACCAAACTCACTTTCTTGCTAGGATCACCATCAGCCTCAACTTCATTTTCTCTTATCTTCTATCACTCTCCAAAGTTGGCTCTTGGACCATCCCCCACAAACAACATAGGTTTCTGTAACACCATTAGAGCCACTGGGAATGGCTGATAAGTAAGAGACAATACAACTGGGTTGAGAAGCCGACATTGGAGCAGGGGGTGGCATGGCCCATCCACCAGCCAGGGGATTAGCTCCCACACTCCAGCCTGCATTATAAGACTCAAAACCATGACTCAGAAAAATGATCATTGACTATAATATGGACTTTCCAGGAAGCTCGTGAATAATGGACAAATAAAATGTTAAATTCATGAATGCTGCACATTTTCATCAGCTATCCCACCCAAGGGAGAGACAATAAATTATGGAGGATTGCAAGAAAGCCATGTCATCCACATGCTGCTCTGCACAAGAAAAGTTTTAGTCCTTGGAGCTAGCTGAACCAGCCAGTAGCTGAGCCTCCTTCCCCAAAACTATCTTCCTGGAATTTTGCGTAGCCTTATGCCTCAGAGCCCACATTGAGGGGACCAGCTTAAGAAGCAGCTTTATCACAAGTGTGTTGCGGAAGGTGGCATCCACTATACCTCTAGGTATCCCCTATGTGAGGCTCCACGTAAGAAATTTCTCCAAGATGTGAAGGTCATGAAAGGCCTTGCTTTCTCCAAAGAGCTACTTTCTTCTTATAGACCATAAGAATCATGCAACTTATCCTTTTTGCCTTTTTACTTTGGGCCCCAGGAAGCCCAGAGACACTCTGTAGCTCACCTTCAGCAGGAAAGGAAACCAATCTTTCCCGGCTCTCTGGTGCTCGTCAGCATCATCCTACACAGCTGATTCACCATTTCCCTCTGTGAGTCAGATTTGGGGGAATAAACTTGACTTAAGGTCTGTGTAGGTCACCATCACATTATTTGCTGTTGTAGCAATGAATAATCACCTTGCTTTGGATGTGTTTTCTGCATTGCTTTAAAAAGCTTTAGGGAACGGAGTCTCTTGGAGTTGGTAAATGTGGTATTTAAGAGCCTGCTTCAGTGACATTGCCCAGGTTACTTGAAACTACCGCTTGCAGGCTCTGGAAATTGACCAAAGGCATACAATAATGACCCAAGAAGCATTTATTATGAAAACAATTAAACTTCAGGCACACACCGTGCAAGTCTGTGGTGTTCTTGCCTGGGAATGCTCCCGAAGTCCCCTCGCCTCACCCTGACCAACACTGCCAGTCAGGGAAGGACAGCCTGTAAAAAACAGCTGCTTTCCTGCTACCACTGGAGAGAGCCCAGTTGATTTAAGGTGTTGTTAGTTAAAGTGGAGATCTCAGTGGTAAATAAATGAAGAGGGCCTGCTGCTGTGCTAGCTTGAAGTGGTCCTGTCTGTGGCAAGAAATGGACTAGTGGACTAACTGGAGATTGAACAGGGAGTTCCAGGATGTGAGTCAGCTATAGGGATCCTGATAACTTCACAGTCCTGGGCTGACTGCAGGTTGTGAGCATGTAGAACAGAAACCAAAAGTGGGCCCACATCACCAATACATCCTTGCTAGAAAAGATATGAGAGAGCTTAGTAGAAAGTAAAATCTGGGGCAGGCTTGAAAATAGCCTGAAGTTTCAATGCACTCCCTGGTCTACATACACAACACAGATCCAGCATCAGCAGAGAGTGAAGCCTCACTGGCTTAAGATGATTTAGTCCAACTTCTGACCATTCTTTGGCTGAACACTGAGCTATGAAGATTTGCGTCAACCAGAAGGAAGGCAAGCTTTGAAATAAAAACAAGGGGGACAAAAGTGAGCAGAGACCTCAGCAGCTGCATGGTGTTAGGGAAACAGCATTTACAGATTCAGTTTAGACCCGTTACTAAACAAACCACCAACAAACTGACAATAACAACAAGCGTAAAATGTCAGAATCCAAAGTTACTATAGTAACATTATCCAAAATGTCCAGCATTCAACAAAAAATTACAAGACCAAAGAAATAAGAACGTGTAATCCATATTTGGGGAAAAACAACCAAATAGAAACAAAAATAACAACCAAAAGGAAAAAAACAATCCACAGACACTATGAGTTAGATAATAAAAGCATAAAAGTGTGTGTGCGGGGGAAGGAGATATATTGGAGGAAAGTTTTTTTTTTTTTGTAGAGACAGAGTCTCACCTTATCGCCCTTGGTAGAGTGCGGTGGCGTCACACAGCTCACAGCAACCTCCAAATCCTTGGGCTTAAGCGATTCTCTTGCCTCAGCCTCCCGAGTAGCTGGGACTACAGGCACCCGCCACAATGCCCGGCTATTTTTTTGTTGCAGTTTGGCCGGGGCTGGGTTTGAACCCGCCCCCCTTGGCATATGGGGCCGGCGCCCTACCCGCTGAGCCACAGGCGCCGCCCTTGGAGGAAAGTTTTTATCGGATTTGAGGTAGAATTATTCTGAAGTGGGTTGTGATGAGGTAAACTGTATATGTAATCCCTACAGCAACCGCTAAATACACTTGATCTTAGCCAAAAGGCCGAGAAGCGATAGCAACCGCTAAATAAAATAATTTTTTAAAAATAGTAAAATACCCCTAGGAGAATCAGAATAATATATTCAACTGTTTATTTAAACAGAAAAGATGAAAGTAAAGGAGGAATAGACAGAAGAGACATAAAACAAAAAGAACACAAATAGCAAAGTGGCTGATGTACATCTAACCAGATAAATAATTTATATTTTGCTAAGTTAATCTCTGTTTTTAAAAAGATATAAATGGATTAATAACCCACTTAAAGGGCAGACATTGTCAGAGTGAATAAAAAGGCGAGTTCTAACTATATGCTGGCTATGAGAGGCACTCCTTAGATTCAAAGGTACAAATGGGTTGAAAGTAAAAGGATGGGAGAAAATATACCATACAAGCAGCTGAAGTGATTATGCTAATATCAGACAAAATAGACTTTAAAGCAATGATTTTTCAACCGGTGTGCTGCGGCACATTGGTGTGCCGTGAGAGGATCTTAGGTGTGCTGCAAAAAATTTTAAAGATCATTGGGTGGTGCCCGTAGGTCAAGGAGTAGGGCGCTGGCCCTGTATACCGGGGGTGGTGGGTTCAAGCCTGGCCCTGGCTAAAAGTGAAAAAAAAAAAAAAAATTAAAGATCATTAATTAAATTATTTTCAAAAAGTTCAAAGCACAATAAGTATATTCTTCTTTTCACTCTATTTTTTGATCAACGTAATTTAAGTGTGCTGTAGAAGTTGTAACTATAGGTTAAAGTGTGCTGTGAAATCAAAAAGATTGAAAAACACTGCTTTAAAAAGTAAGAAATACTAGAGACAAAGGTATTTCATAATGACAAAAACAAATCACAATAAAAATATACAGGAAAACAAAACCACCACACATCAAATTTATGGAATACAGTGAAAGCAATGCTTCAAGGGAAATTTATAGCTTTCAGCACTCGTATCAGAAAAGAAGAAAGGTGGCAACTCAAAAAATATAAGCCTTCATCTGAAGAAATGGAAAAAGAAGAACCAAACCCAAAATAAGTAGAGGAAGGAAATAATAAAGATGAGAGAGGAAATTGATGAACCTGAGTGCCACTTGCCCTCTCTACATGCCACCCTGCCAGGGCATGCTTTTGGCAACCCCTTCATGCCTTTACGGCAGGAGGAACAATTATGACTCCCATCATTTCACCATGCTGCCTAGGCCTGAGGCCAGGGGCCTGCAGAAGGTAAGGCCCTGTGGGTTCCAATTCTGAAACATGTTAAAGATGATGGGATTTTGTCCTCGGATCCTCAGAGGTTCCCTCAGCTCCCAGAATTTACAGGAGCTTAAGAAACCAGCATCAGGGTGGTTGAAATATGTATATGAAAATAATATATCATGAGTAGTAGGACTTATTCCAGGAATGCAACGTGTAGTTTAAGACCAGAGAGTCTATTAACCCAACGTAGGTAAGACCAGACAAACTAGTAGACTAAGAAAAGACAGAAACTTCTTCACCACGATAAATCCTGTTGATCTCAAATGACTGCAACGGTCATGCTGAACTGTGGGGTTTTCTAGTACTTTCCCAGGATGTGATTCATGGAATGTGGGTTCAAAAATCATTACAGGGTGTGTGGGAACAAGTTCTTTATTCCTTCTTTCCCCACCCCATCAGATTGCTTTGCAGCTCTGAGTTGTCTTCAGAGTCAAACCAGTCCTGGTCCCAACCTGGGTCCCAGGCCTTTTGTTCACCAACATTCAGTATCCTGAGATGGTGAGTGGCCTGAGAGTGCTCAGGGCAGAAGAAACCACCTTCCTCTGGGAAGTCAAAGTCCAGAGCTCTTCTGCCAGACCTGACTCCTAGAACAGCACTCTGGCTAAGTAAGATACAGTCCTGGCTTCAAATTCTGGCCCCACATCTTGTTGGAAGTACCCACAGAACAAGTCAGGCCTCTGAGCCTTTATTGCCTCATCCATATAATGGGAACCGCAATCTCTGCTATGAATTTATCAAAACATACCACCTAGCAGGATGCCTGCTCATAATAGGTGCTCAGTATATGACAAGCAATTCTTAAAATATCCCTTAGACATAGACCTAAATGTGAAAGGCAAAGCAATAAATCTTGAAGAGGAAAATATCAGAGAATATCTTTGTGACCCTGGATTTCTTACACAGGACACAAAAGGTACTAACCATTTAGAAAGGTGGATTATGTTAAAATAAAGAATTTTGGTGGGAGTTTTTGAGTTGCAAAGTGGCTTTAGCCCCCAGTCTCTACATATCTCAGAGACTATGGCTATGACTATGGCTTGAACAAATGGTTAATTTTTGCAAGAAGATTCTTTAGATGTATTCATCATTTGCAACCTACCCCAGGTTACTGGAGAATGCTTTCATGGAGGAATCTGTCTATACAGGTGCCTGGAACTGGTTAATAGATCCCAAGACACAAAAATGTCCTTCTTCATGTCTTTATGGAATCATCCATTTTTTTTTCACAATTAGCTTTTCACTCTAATAAGTTTGTTCTTTGCTGTATACACAAGAGAGCAGTCACACCATCAATTACAGCATTTCAATGTCAAACAGTATTAGTAGAGTGTAATATATCTTGTAATCATGCCAGAAAACTAATTTTGAAACCCAGGCCTTCTGTTTAATGGAGGGGGCATCTAAAACAGCCTTTCTTCAAGTAAGTGATATATGAAAAGCCCCATAGGATTCCTTTTCAGTTCAAAATATGTGACCCTTAGAAGCAGATGACAGGAAATGTGCAGTATTTACCCAGACTGTCTTTTGATGATGACTCATATCATCAGTGCCATTGGTACCTCTGTTTACCTATGTTTCAGTATAGGTTACTGACCTTCATTCAAATTTTTTGTTGGTTTTTGTTTTTGTTTTTGAGATAGTCTCGTTCTGTTACACCAGCTAGAGTGCAGGGGCACCATCACAGCTCACTGCCACCTTAAACTCCTGGGCTCAAGAGATCCTTCTGCCTCAGACTCTCAAGTAGCTGAGACTACAGGCACCTGCCACAATGTCCAGCTAACTATTTTATTTTTTTGTCTCACTCTTGTTCAGGCTGGTCTCAAACTCCTGGCTTCAAGTGTCCTTAGCCTCTCAAAGTGCTAGGATTACAGACATGAGCCCCCAGCCTGGCCCTTTGTTCAGTTTTTATATGGTTTTTGCATTCTACTCTAAATCAAAACCAATCACAGCCAGTGTCAAAGCAAATGGAAAATGCTCTGTGAGCCGCTATTTTCTTGCCTGTGTTTCCCTGGCTTGCCATCCCTGTGCCACTTGCAATAAGACAGTCACACACAGCTGGCCTTTCTTGTATGCTGAAAAACAAATCCCACTGCAGGACAAACACTGAATGTGCTGAGACTGATATCAAAATGATAGGTAAACATTTGTGAAGCTAAATCTTGAACTTCTGCCACTCTTGTGGTTAACACTAGTTCAGTGCTTTTAATTTCATGCCTAGGTTGATTTCTAGTTAAAAAGAATTTAAAGAATACCTCACAGGTTTCTAAATATATAAATTCAGTTATAAATTATATACTGTATAGGAATTTGATAATTGTGTTGTTTTAGATAATTGGATTTTATGCTTGGTAGACACGCCAGTGCACTAGTATTGCAGGTATAATTGATCCTCATACTTCCTTATAAGAATAATATGGGAGTGATGCCAAACACTACCACTCGCACTGTTTAGAGGTTATTGGTGACATTCTGTGTGTGCAAAATAGTCACTGTTGGTATATTAAAGCACTGAAGGTACGTTTTTATCTTAGGAAAAAAAATTTTTTTTAAAGAAGTTTAAATTATTTCATGAGCAATGTTTTCAATTTTATTTTAGCCTAAAACCTGAAAATTTAATAAAGATAGACAAAAACTCTTTCTCAAGGCTTTTATCCAACTTAATATGATAATGTGCCCAAGACGGCTTTCAAGTTTAAATATTTTTTTCTTTTTTTTTTTGAGACAAGAGTCTTACTTTATCACCCTCGGTAGAGTGCTATGGCATCACAGCTCACAACAACCTCCAACTCCTGGGATTAGGCGATTCTCTTGCCTCAGCCACCCGAGTAGCTGAGACTACAGGCGCCTGCCACAACGCCCAGCTATTTTTTTTGTTGCAATTTGGCCAGAGCTGGGTTTGAACCCGCCACCCTCAGTATATGGGGCTGGCGCCCTCCCCACTGAGCCACAGGCGCCACCCTAAAAAATTTTGTTTTTTCCACTGCAGCAATAAAACACCCTGTTCTTTTTTCTTTTCTTATTTATTTTTTTGAGACAGGGTCTTACTATGTCACCCTCGGTAGAGTGCTGCAGTGTCACAGCTCACATCAACCTCAAACTTTTGGGCTTAAGTGATTCTCTTGTCTCAGTCTCCCAAGTAACTGGGACTACAGGTGCCTGCCACAATGCCCAGCTTTTTTTGGTTGTTGTTGTCATTGTTGTTTAGCAGGCTTGGGCGGAGTTTGAACCCACCCACCCCAGTGCATGTGGCCGGCGCCCTAACCAATGAGCTATGGGCACTGAGCCAAAACACCCCATTCTTAACATGTACAATGGGTATTTAATAATATTATGTTCTGTATATTTTGAAGCTAAATATGCACAAAGTGAATAATCATATACAAAATTAATAAATATTATATATATAAATTAGCAATACTCATTAATCCAAAGACACTGTTATGGGAACAAAAGAGATGGGGATGTCCACAGAGAGAGGGATGATTTTTGCAATGATATATCCAACATGGGATTCATAGTCAAAATACATAAAGAATCCCTAGAAATCAATAATGAGAAGATCCAATAGAAAAGTAGGCAAAAGATTTGAATAATCACTTCACAAATGAGACTATTCAAGGTGCTAAATTATTTTTGGTCACCAGAGAAATTCAAATTAAAACCATGGTGTGATATTTCTACTATGTACGAGAATGGCTAAAATGACAAAAATCCAGACAATACCAAGTGTTGATGAGGATGTAAAGCAACTAGAACTCTCATACATTGCTGGTGGGAATATGAATTAGTACAGCCACTTTGGAAAATTATTTAGCTCTGTCTATTAAAACCAAACTTACAGATACCCTAAAAGTCAGAAATTCCACTCCTAGGTGGAAAGTATTCTCCAACAGAAAAGCACCCATCTGTTCACCAAATAATAGAACTCTACGGTCCAATATGATAGCCACAGCCACAAGTAGCTATCTAAATTCAAATTAAATTAAAATAAAATTTCAGTACCTCAGTTACACCAGCCACATTTCAAATGCTCAATAGCTACATATGGCTAGTAGCTATTATACTGGACCGTGAAGATATAGAATATTTTCATTATTGTAGAAAGTTCTGTTGGGCAGCGCTGTACTACAATGCTCACAGCACCACAATTCATTCACATTCATCACCCAGAACTGAAAAGTACTCAAATGCCCACTACAATACACTAAAATAGAATGGTTAAGGTATTTGTGGTATATATATTCACACAATGAATTGCTATATATAGTGATGACAATACATGATCTATAATATAGGTGAAAATCACAACATAATGTTGAACAAAAGGAGCTAGACACAGAAGAAAGCAGACTGTATGACTCCGTATATATAAAGTTCAAAAGCAGGTAAAATTAATATGCGGTGACAGAGGTCAAGGTAATGGCTGGCCTGGAGTGGTGACTTGGAGAGCACATGGGGAGAGTTCTAGGGAGCATGTGTTCATTTTGTGAAAATTCACATAGCTGTACAAGGATGTGTGCACCGTTCTGTATGTATATTTAGTGGTGTGCTGGTGAACCAGCTTTCAAAGGAAAGAAAGAAAAAGAAAAAAAGAGAAAGAGGAAGGAAGAAAGGAAGGAAAGAAGGAAGGAAGGAAGGAAGGAAGGAAGGAAGGCCCCTTGTGGGAAGTAGGTAGGTTGACTTCTTAACGGGGTGCCCCATCTCAGTCCTAGAGTATCCAGGGGTACGGTGGGCACAGACAGACAATCCCTGGGGGTTCTTCAAAACCACAAAAAATGAAAAGACACAGGAGGGGCCCAGACAGGCTGTGGGTTCAAGAGTCAACAGATGGAAGGGATTAAACTGTTTGAATAAGTAGTTAGATTAGGAAACCTGGTTTACTTCCCCTGTGTGAATAGAACTAGCTTCTCCCTCCCCCTTTACTTGAACACGGCTTTCAAGCCAGAGTAGGGTTAAAGTGCAGAGACCCCTGACAGTCCCTGATTTGTACTGTTTGCCAATTTCCACAGTGTGGAAACATTACCATCATGGTGGATTTCTGGCACTGGTGGTTTAACAACTGGATCATGAAATTCCTAATTATTTAACTATTGGTTCTCATGAGCAGCTATCGGGTATTTCTACCAAAACGAAACACCTCTAGAGAATCTGTCCAGAAAAAAAAAATTCCCGTTCTTACTCCAGATGCTTGGAGATTTGCACAGTGTCTTGGCTCCCAGAGGTGGGGAACTACAACAGGCAGGAGAGGAAGGTGTGCTGGTCGGTCTGTCCTTTCCCTTGAAAGTGGCAGGCAGGGATCTGGTTGGGACAACCTGTGTCCTTTGAAATACATAGCTTAGGTCACAGTTTTACTTTCAAGAGAGGGCTGCCCTTTCCCTGCATCTTTACTGAAAATAGAGGAGCAGGCTCCATCCAGGGCATTTCCCCACTTTTATGTGGAAAGAGTGCTTTATGTGGGCGGCGCCTGTGGCTCAGCCGGTAAGGCGCCGGCCCCATATACTGAGGGTGGCGGGTTCAAACCCGGCCCCGGCTGAACTGCAACCAAAAAATAGTTGGGCGTTGTGGCGGGCGCCTGTAGTCCCAGCTACTCGGGAGGCTGAGGCAAGAGAATCGCTTAAGCCCAGGAGTTGGAGGTTGCTGTGAGCTGTATGAGGCCACGGCACTCTACCGAGGGCCATAAAGTAAAACTCTGTCTCTACAAAAAAAAAAAAAAAAAAAAAAGAGTGCTTTATGTGAGGCCAGGATGGGAGATGGATGTTTCAGCCACTAACATGCCATGTGACTTGGTCTGGTCCCTTCTCTGGACTCAGTTTCCACCTCTGTGCTGTGAGGCAGGTGGGGTGGAGCCCCATGGTAAGAACCATAGGCTCAGCAGATGACTTTTTACATCCAACCTGCAAGGTAGGGGGAACCCGTTTGCTTGAGTTATCCCATCAGGTGCTTGTGCTGGGATCTGGCCTCTGGCCCGCCTCTGGTGTGAGGCTGGCAAATGAAGGTGGACCAGCATGCCAAGATCCTCTCAACACCAACCCAGGGTTGCCTGGGAGGGGAGAAAGAAGATGTGTTTTCCCCCAGAACTGCCTGGGGAGGATCCTGCAGGTAAGACTGAATTTGGCTCTGCAGAAGTTACTATGGGATTAAAACACCAAAGAAGAAAGAAAAGAATTAACCCCCATTGAGCACCTATGTGTTCACCAAACTGTCACAGTCCCAAAAGGAACTGGATATAATTAGCTCATTCTGCAGATGAATAAATAGAGGCTCAGATGATTGAAACACACTTGCTCCAATGGTTTTACGACCTGGGTCTTTTAGCTTTCGCTGCTGTCATTGCACTAGGAGGCCCCATCAACCCCCTAATCCTCATCTTTAGCCCCAGCCCTGGGGAAAACAAGTGCCACCCAAAGGCTGAAGGATCTAGAGTATTGACAAAGGGAAGTTCTAGAATGACTCTCTCTCGCAAGGCCTGGGCTGCAGAGGGACGTGGAGTCCAGGTGGGTCCAGGTAGGCAGAGGGAGCAGCTCCTAGAAGCTGATGGTTTATTTGGGGACAGAGAGGGGCATGCTGCTTTGAATGCAAACAGAGGCAAATAGAGAGAACTCAGGAAGTAAAAATGTAGTCCAGCTTCCAGAGGGTCCAGTGTGGGGTGTGCCCAGGGCTTGGATGTAGAAGCCCTCCTGAATCCTGTCTGCTCCTGCAGGTGGGTCCCTGGGCATGCGACTTCTCTCTCCAGGTCTCTGAAGCATGCCGGCTGCACACTTCTTCAGTAACATCAGAGAACCCAACCAGCCTTTCCCAATCACCTGGGCATGGTTCCAGATGTAGGCAGGGATGGGCGTTAGGGTAGCTAATCTAGGGTAGCCCTTGGCAGGGAAATGGAAGTGTCCTTACTCGTTCCTGTTTGCAGGAAAATCCCTCCCTCAGTGTACTTGGCTTTGGGATGCCGTGGGTCACAAGCCTGGGATCATACTTCCCTTGGCAATACTTCTAGGATGCAGAAATCATTTTGCTTCCACCAGCCTGAGTCTCCGTCTCTTCCCTTTCCCGCATTCCCGTACTTGCTCCCTGGTGATCTCATTCAGCTTCCCAGCACAGAGCAACGTCCACACACTGACAGCCCCCGAAATTACATCTCTGGCTCTAGAATGTTCCATGAACTCTGGATTCATATATACAGCCTCCTGCCCTACATCTCTACTCCAGTGTCTACAAAGCTTCTCCAATGTAACATGTCAAAACCTTAAATACTGACTCACAGGCCCCCACCAAACCGGCCCACAATCTTTCCCATCTCAGCACACAGCAGCTCTATCCTCATGTCCCAGGACCCAAACATTGTCCTTTTTGACTCCTTTTTTTCTCATCCACCCCAAATCCAATTAATTTGCAACTCTTAATAGTGTCACCTTCATATCTACCCCATTTTGTCACCTCCATAGCTAGTCTCTGCATCCAAAGCCCTGTCATCACCACCTGGACCACTGTCCTAATCTCCTAATTGGCCTTCTCGCTCCCATCTGCGTCCCCCTCTAGTCTGTCACAGCCAGGGTGATCAGATCCCTTCTTAGTTAAAAACCCCTCCAATGAGGAGTTTCCATCTAGGTAAGCAGAAGCCATAGGCCTCCCATGACCTCCAAGACCCTCCTGTGCTTCTCCTCTGTTCCTCTTGAGGCCTCCAGCCTTACTCCTGGGACAAGACAAGGCTATCCCCCCTTTTGAATCCCTCTGCCTGGAACCCTCATCCTCTGGACACCTGCACAGCTCCCTCTCTTCCTTCTAGTAAATTCTAGTGTTATGTTCCTGGTGAGCCTCTGCCCTGACTCATCATCTCCCCAGGCCTTATTTGTCTTCATGGCCCTTCTCCCCATGTGTCATGTTACAAATGCATCTGTTTGTTTTGGTCTGTGTCTTCTGACTGTGTCAGCTCCATGAGAGTTAGGACTTAGCTTTGTCCATGGCTATAACCCTGGTGCCATGAAGGATGTCAGCATGTTGCAAATGCTCCATAAATATTTGTTGAATGAGTGAATAAATCAGTGGAGGAAGGAGCCTGACAGCAGGGAGGACTGACCACTGTTTACAGCAGGAACATGGTGGAGCCGCACTGCATATAACCAAGCCCCAGGCTCCTTTCCAGCTCATGGGACCCACAGTCACTTTTAACTGGGGGAGATGTAGTGCCATTACCATGGTGCCAGGCATGTGGCCCCATATTAGCTCAAACCCTCACCTCCTGCTGCATGACAGGTAACCGGATATCACTGGTTTAGACCTGGGAGAAGCTGAGGCTCCGGCAGGTTAGGTAGTATATAAATGACGCAGGCAGGATTCAAGACAGGTCTGAGTTCCCCAAAGCCCACACTGTTATCCTCTTCCTGGCTATTTGTGAGAAATACACAAATCAAGTCCATGTTCTCAGAGAGACCTGCCAATGACTACAAATTTCACAGACTGCTTGGGTCTTTGTCACTCTCTCTCCCTGTCCTCTTCCCCTGCAGCCTCCCTGTGCACTGTTGACCAGGGGTCCAGCCATAAGGTTACCTGTGACAGCTGTCATACCTGCATCCTCAGAGCCCCTCTATCAGCCTTGAAGGGTGACGTTCACTTAATCTGTAGCCCTGCTTCACTCTTTGTCCAGGGGGAGGCCAGAAACAAGGGCCTGCAGGGGTGTGAGACCTTTGTAAGAGGAAAGGGAAGGACAAAATTGGGGAAAGTCTAAGTCCAGAGAACAAAAGCAGCTCTGGGGGAAGCCCTTAGGGGTTTTGTGGACCCAGGGGAAAAGCCACCCTGTAGGGGGGTCTGCAGTAAGCTTGCCACCAGGGGTCAGTGACATGCAAGCACTTGGCCAGCTGGGCGGGCTTTGCAAAAGCTGGAGCCATTATTATTACTACATTAAGTGCCCAAGCCCAGGTTGAATGTCCTCTTGCCAGGGACTCTAATATGACATGATGGTGCATTTAAAATTAAGATTTAGCTATTAGGTGGTGAACACTCCTATAGTCGGACCAGAGAAAGTCTGAGATGAGACAGCCAGGGATGTTCACAAGCCACAGAGTCCTGGAGCAAAGTGGAGTCTCCCTCCAGAGTGAGATGAGACAGCCAGGGATGTTCACAAGCCACAGAGTCCTGGAGCAAAGTGGAGTCTCCCTCCAGAGTGTAGGGGTGAAAGAGTAGACTGGACTCGAATCTTGTCCTTTCGTTCAGCCGTGGCATGGCTAAAATTGAGTCCTGGGCTGCCTCACTTGGGGTGTAGCTCTGGCCCCACTGTTTTCTAGCTGCATCATCTAATTTCTTTATTTATTTGGGCCTCAGTTTCCTTCTGTGTGGAAAGGTCACACTGGCTCCTTCCTTGGAAGGCTTCTTCAAGGAAGCAAGGAAGCCACATAAAGAAATGATCATAAGCTTCCATAAAGTCCTTCACCTGTGAGATCTCATTTGCTACAGCAACCTTCTGGGAGGGGTACTATTATCAGCTCCCATTTTATAGTTTAGGAAAATGAGGCTTAGAGAGAAATGACTAGCTGAAGTGACTCCCTTTATTCCCTTGCCTACTCCAAAGTCACACCTCAGCAAAAGATGGGCAAAAGTTTCATTTCACAAGCTAAAGATCATTGGGTAGTGCCTGTGTGTGTTTAGAGAGAGTCTGAGGTTGCATTCAGACTCAGTGGCAAAGAGTGCTGCAGTTGATTAGTGATGTCTGTTCTGGGCACAGCCATAGTGAATTGTGTAGTGTGTCCCAACCATTTGCTCTGCTTACCCTTGAGTCGTTTTTGTTGATAGCTAGGTCTCTGCAGCAGTAACTGTTACAATGAGCGGAACAGAACAGTAGCATCTCGTCTGAACTCCAAATTCATCTCCAGAGTCCCAGTTGTTTTCCCTCACTAAAGACCTGGGTAATACTACACTTTGTAGGGAAAACATGGCCAAAAGAAGAAGACTTTCAGGTTTCTCAAGCATCTTCTCAGTGCCTAGCACCAGGCTAGACTCTCCCTGCAGCACATCAAATCTGAGCATCAAACCAAAAGGGTGGTATTACCTTTTCTAATTCATAGAAGATCAAATTGAGATTTCTAGAAGTGAGGTAGGCCAGATCACACAGCTGGTAAGTGGCTATGCGATTGTACTATTAACAGAACTTTAGTACCGTCTATCATCACAATGACTCTGAGTGGGACCTAAGTCCACCAGAGGCCCTGCCAGGCTGCAATTCCTGCCGGCCTGTGTGCAGCCACCCTGAGCTTGGCAGAGACCAGCCACACTTGACTTCTCCTTGGATTATTGGGTGTCTCTACCCACCCTCTTTCTTCTTGCCTTGCTACAGACTCAGTCTCCACTGGAGCCTCAAATCCCCTCCTTCTCCAGATCTGTTCCCACTGCCCAGGGAACTCCACAGAGCTGCTATCAGCTGGTGGTGGGAGGAGGATGTGAAGCATCTGATCTTGGAGCTTGGGGTCCTGGGGGAACCCTGGGTCACCCTGCCCAAGTGGGACCAGATGGAGAAGGCTCCCTTACCTCTGGCCTTCCCGAGGATCCAGGCTGGTTTTCCTACTCACTCAATGCTTGAGGTAAGTCCTTTGAAGGCTGGAAAATTGTTCCTAGGCCCGGCACTTGCAGGCAGAGAAGCCAACTGCCCTCTCCCAGACACTTGGCCAAACCTTTCTCTGGGTTAGGGTCCCCTGCCTCCCCGCTTTTTGTTCTTGCCTCTTTCCTTGCCAAATGGAGGGGGATGCTGGGGGCTATAGGAGCCTTCTCTGTGAGGGTGGGGATGGGCTGAAGTGCCTGAAGGGGAGATGGGGCTTGGGTGGGGTGGCGGGGTGTGGGCAGTGCCTGGGAGGAGCCAGCCCAGCCTGGTCTGACTGCTGCCTACCCAACTCCGAGAGGTCAGCGGATGACCTGGGATCTTGCTCCCCCAGGGCGCAGGACCAGGGGGGCTGGGAAGAGCTGGGCTGTATGTGTGGCTCTCACCTTGCCACCCTCCTTTTGCCCTGTGCTCTCTCTAGACTTTGTGAGCAGTGACTCCTCGGGGTGGGGTCTTGCTTGGGACACTTCAGGGCTTATTTTTTCATCTGAAGACATTTCTGGGACCTTTCTAAACTGGCAGGGAGTAGAGGTAGAGAAGCCCAAACAGGAGCAGATGATGCCTCCTACCCTACGTTTTCTAGTCTTTGTGGGCTTCAGTATCTTCACATGTAGCTGGCAAGGTCATGTGGGAGCTGAGAGAGTCAAAGCAATTTCGTTATGTTTCTAAGTGCACAGAGTGGCTTCAGATCTGGAATGCAGGGTTTAAAAAGAGAGGCATGTGTCCATGTCAGGGCCCTTCCTGGCATTTTCAGGTCTTCTTCCTGAGTTTTTATGTCTGGTGTTTTCAGGGGTCTGTAGCGCGTGTGGTTCTGCGTCCCTTCCAGAACTCATATGGAGTTCTGGGGAGAAACAAAAAAGGTCATATTTCCATAGAATTAACTCAACAAAAACTTACAATCCATGACCTCATACCTGCCCTCAAATAAATCACATCTTAGTTAGGGAAACAGACAAGTAAACAAGCCTTCAGGGAGGGCCTCTGCTCTGTGGCATCTGCTTCAGGTCCATTCATTTACTTGTTCAGCTGTAAATGTTTCCTGAGCACCTACTATGTGCCAGACACTGGGCATGGTGCTGGGGATAAGCCACGGGAACACTGCAGGCAGGGTCCCTACTTCCTGGAAGTTCACCTTCCCTTGACAGCATGGACAAGGGCACAGCCTAAGAGCTGGTTAATAAATGAGCGATTCTGGATTGGATCTGAAGAGGGGGCCAAGATAGGGGCAAAGCCACAATGATGATTTGTCGAGCCCGTTCAGAAACCTCAGGGTCTCCCAGGGCAGCTGGCAGTGATGGTGTATGTATAGGAGGGGCTGAGGGTCCCCCCCAGATTTCTGGCCTGAAGGCCTGAGTTGATGGGGGTGTCTCAAAGCAACTGCCAAATCAAGCAAAGCTGGCTCAGAGGGGAAGATAAAGGGTTCATTTGGGGACAGGCTGAATCTGAGGTTGGGACAGGGGGCTGCCCAGAGCAGACACACAGAGGAAGGAGGAAGAAGGAATTGGATGCTTATGAAGAAGCTGGGGTGGGACAGAGCCACGGAAGCTGCTGGCTTACAGGCTGCAGCTGAAAGCACAGTAAGGATGTGAAGGCCTGGACTACGCAGAGCACAAGGGCAGAGGTTGGAGCCTGGGGGCCCAGCATTGCATGGGCAGGAAGCATTTCTCTCCTCCACTTCCAAGGAAGATGATAGACAGACGGTCAGATGGTCAGACTGATAGTCAGAATGGCTGGCTGGAAGAAACCAGGCAGCCTCTGAGGAGGGGAACCCAAGGCAGGAGAAGTCATCCAGAGAGCAGAAGCGACCGACAGGTCAGATACAACTGAGAACTATGGCATGGATTTAACTACACAGCAGTCAATGGAATGTTGGGATCCTCAGCTCTTGGAACCCACTGGACTTGGGGGACAACCCACCTTGTCTTAGAAATGAAGCCGGATCGAAGTCATGGAGGGATCTGGTGGCAGAGTCAGGAGCTGCAGCTTTTCCCCAACCCACAGCCTGTAGCTCCTCCTCTGGAGTGTTTCATTATGCATTTATTCATTCAACAAACACTTATTGATTGCCTTCTGCATGCCAGGTACTGGGCCTGCCGGAGGTGGGGGGATTCAGAGATGTGCAGGAGCCATTTCTGAATGGGCTAGAATATCAATAAACACACCCTGGTGTCCTCAGGAGGTGACAGAGGGCTGTCCTACAATGATGGCCTCTATCGGTACAGATGGACCAGACTGGGTGCCCAAGGGCCTGGGCTTCACCCCAGAAGATTCTGGAAAGCTCTCCACACTCGGCATCCTGAATTTTCTCAGCCTTCTCTGTTTCTGGCTGCTCTTGCCTCACCAGCAGGAAATGACAAGAACATGACCATCTAAGCCCTCTTCAGGGAAGGTGCTCCTGGCTCTGAGCAGCCTTCTTGCCTGGCTGGAGACTTGGGCATTTATCTCCTGATGATTCCATCACAAAAGTCATGATAATTTATTGAGCTTGTGTTATCCATCAGAAATAATCTTATCAGCTCTTGACCTGGTCCCTCCTTGGGTACCCACAGCAGTCAGCAGCCAGGCTGAGCCTCCCAGACCCTGGACACCATTTTTTTGGACAATAAATCCCACAGCCATTCATCCTCCCAGTATGCCTGGAAAGGCTCCCACCCAGATGGGATACACCAACTTCCTTCCCTCCCACTTCAGTGTTCAAAGGTTGAACAATCGGGGTTTGACTATTTAGAAGAGATGTCCCCACCCAGGATACAGGGAGTGTAACCAACAGCATAGATCTTACCAGCCATCAGTGAGGGGCCAGACGCTACCCAGAGTGAGCCCAGGAGAGGGGAGATGACGGCTGAGGTCAGGTGCCCCTGATTTCACACAGAGTCATAATCCTGACTAATCAAGAAGACATGGGGAAGTCATGCATGTCCCCCCCAAATTTTAGCAAGTGATTGTGGTTTTGGGGGCACAGGAGACATCAAAGGAGGAAGCAGGTGGCTACCACAGGGAAAGTAAAAAAGACTCCGGGGCCAGGGTGGTGGCGTGAGTTGGTGAAGACAGAGCTGGTGGGCATTTGGGGAATAAGCTGAGGGGGGCTGCAGACTTGGACTCCAGGGTGCACCCAGCTGAGCCTGTCACCTGGACTCATGGGCATGGAGGAGCCAGGAGAAGTCTGTTACAGACTAGATCATCTGACAGCCTCAGTAAGATAGGGAACTTCTTAGCAGAGATGCTTAGGATGGGTTTCCTTAGGACAGCAAACCCCAAGGAGCGTGTTCTGTGAAACACCAGTCCTGTGAAACACTCCTGTGTTCAGTTAAGTGTGGAAGGGCAGCAGGCTTTCTCTTTCCCATGGGAGCCTCACATCACACACCACCATATCAAAGGCTCTGAAAAGTCCCACAGTAGCAAGACTATTTTTAACATGTCTCACCCAGCATTTCCCATACATATTTGGCCATGGAGTCTGGGTCTCTGTATGTGTGTGTAAAATTCCATTAATATCCATCAGAGAAACTCTGATCCACACGTTAGGAAGGGCTGTTACTGGGGAATCAGCCTAAGTGGGATTTTTAGTTTTCGGGGAGCAACTCGCAGATATCAGGCGTCTTTTTTCTCGCCCTGTTCCCACCCAACATGCCACATTAGCTTCTGGTGGGATCCTGGAGGTCTTTGGCCAGACATCCCAAGCCATTCTCTGCGACCCTGACTTCAAGCTCTGCCCTTGCCTGGCCCGGAGAAGTGGTAGGATGCGGGGAGGAGACTTACAGGGGCAGGGACGTTTGAAGGACATGTAATCCTTGGAGCAGAACAGCGGAGCCAGCCTGCCCGGGGGCACAGCTCTGACTTCTCACAGGGAAGGCCCCTTCACTCACCTGCAGAGACACAAACAGGCAGGTGTTGGGGGTGCCCGCACCACACCCACTGCCCCACAGGCTGGGTGCTCACATATCCTGAACTGTCAATCTCTTGGGGAGACAGTGGTGAGCTTGAGAGCACACGCCCAGTCTGGCCCAGGGCCTGGGGGACCTCTGGGGTGTGGGTACAAGGGTGGGGTAAGTGCCTTCTGGAGTCCCAGTGGTGCATGGCTAGTGGTGGGGGGATATCTATCTCTCTTGCGAGCCTTGATTGGGAACTACAGATACCATGGAGTTCTCCTGTCTCATGAACCTGTAAGATCCCATCGCCTTGGGCCACTTTAATAGACCATGGCATCCTGAGCACCTTATAAAACTGTGAGTGCTGGGAAAACTGAGACCCGCAGAGGGTGAGAGGCTAGTTCAAGGCCTCATAGCTGGCTTTGGAAAGGTATTCACAGACACCGAGCCCAAACCATACCATTATTATTACTATTACCCCCAACAACGCTAAGAGGAAGATGTTCTTTTTATCCTTATTTCATAAATAACGAAGTTGAAGCTCAGAGAGGTTATGTAGCCTGCCCAAGGTCACACAGCTTCTAACTATAGGCTGGATCTAGAATCCAGATCTGCTGGACTCCAAAGCCCACACTGTTGGCCAGCATACTCCTGGCCTATTCAGAAGTAAAGGCCTACAGAATGAAAATCTTTCTTCCCCAAATCCTCCCCTCTCCCCACATGAACTTGGTGTGATGCCTGGATGGCTAGGGCAGTGAGGAAGTGGCAGGTCCCTCTGACACCCATTTGCAATAGAGGAGACATTTTCAAAAAGTCACCCATTCTCCCACGCTGCTAAAGATCTGAACTGGTTTAGTCTCTCTTAGTTTGTCCTCAAGTGACTTGAGGCTTTGGGAACTGCAGGCAGAGAGGGTTCCTGTTTTCCAGGGGGTATGGCTGCTTGGTTTGCAGAAACCAAACTGCATCCTTGGGGGTGCTGAGTGGGCCCCAAAGCGCCAAGCCCAATCGGCCATTGTAGGGGAAAACTGGCAGCTGAAGCCAAGAGGAAAAGACTCTAGCCCCTCCAGGTGTCATGATGGGGACATGCTCCCTATCCTTGAAATAGGTTACAGCTTATCTACTTTACCTGTGAAGACACGGAGGCTCAGGAAGGCAAAACACTTTGCCCAAAGTCAAACTGCCAGGAAGCAACAGAGTTGCTATTAGCACTCAAGGATCAGACTTCTGAGCACAGACTCTCCAAAGATGGGTCTCCGATTCATTTGTTAAATAGAAAAGCCAATTATTAGTCAATGCAGTTTGGCTGCATTTCCATATGTGGAAGTCTTCTGGACATTCGGGGCTATTGGTGTGTCTCGCATCCACCAAACACCTGTATGTGCCAGGTGATATCACCAGTGAGAGTGCAACGAGCCCTTTGAGGCAGGGAAAATCATTCCCATATTGCAGATGAGAAAACTGAGGCTTAGGGAGAAACCCATTCAACTCCACAGAGAAGAGATGGGGGAGGAGCTGTGCAGGGAAGGACCTGTCCTGCTGTACCAGTGCACTGGCTGGCCTGTTTCCTGGACCTGCCATTCTCCCAGGCTATCCACTCTCCTTGGCCTGCCATTCCTCCCTCCACACTTGGAGAACTCCTATGTTTTTGTCAATTGTCAATGCCCAGCTCAACAGGCCTCTCCAGGGAGGTCTTCCTTGACTGTTGGAGACAGGAAAGTCACTGTGGCTGTGCTTCTGCAGCACCTGCACGTCCTTCCAGGATAGCTTGGTCCTAAATTATCCTAGACTAGTAGCTCATCAGCACAGAGGGTCAGCATGGCCTCTGTGAACTAGCTAGTGGAAACATCAGCATGAGCCAAGCTCGGCCTGATGCTAATGCACAGCTGACATGCTGAGGCTGCCTTTAAGTGATGCTCAACTGGCTGAGGAGGATGCCTGAGTAAAGAGCTGAGATGCTTCCCAGGCATCTTGTCACCCTTGGTGACAATGATGCCGACATCAGCCAGGGCTACCTCTCCCTGCCTTGCGCAGCACAATCAGTGTTCTGCACGCACCACTGCACCCCTCAGCACCCTGGCTTGCATCCATTGATTCATTTACCAGGCACCTACAACGTGTCCCACAAAAACCCAGGAAAACACAAGGAGGGGCTCTTTGGGGTTTGGTCTCTCCCTCCCCTTCCCCACTTCAGGATTTCTGCATGAGGCCAGGCAGGAAAACCATTTCTTGGTGGCATCAGACCATTGGCTGGAGTGGAGCTTTGTTGGGGCCATCAAGACAAAGGACTGGATATGGGGGGAGCTGCATGAGCAAGTGCCCACCCTGGTGGCCCTGCATGTGACCAGCACTGCAGTGAGGGTTCAGTGATGAGGGCACAGACAGGCTGACACTGGGCTGGGGGCAGGCCCCCCAGCTGCCGGGCGATTGTGGGGCCACGCCTGGGTCGCTTCTCCCCTGCCCGCCTCGCTCTGAGCCCAGCATCTGAGGCTTGTTCCTGCTGGTGACTCATCTCCGGCTGGCTTGTCTGGCTGGGAACTCGAGGGCGGGCGGGTGGCACTCCAGGCTTTGAAGTGGCTGAATGGTGTGTGTGGTGAGTCCACGTCACTCCCCTTCATGTCCCCACCCCTGGAATACCTCTGCTCTGGGCTGTGCTGTGACACTCAGCACATGTGTGGGGTGTGGGGGTCAGGGAAGAAAGCTGGGGTCTCTGGTGGCAGGGGAGGCACCCAGACTCACAAAACCATAGAAACCTGGGAGTGATCAGCCTCAGTCATGGGCAACAGAAAGGAAAGGGCTGGAGGAGTGGGCCACCTCATGAGAGAGGACATGAGATGTCCCCGTGTTTACCTGGCACCCACTCAAATGCTGTCACATGCTGCTAGTTTACAGGAGCGTCAAAAATAAATCCCCATTTCACAGATGACAACATTGAGACTCTGAAGAACGAA
This sequence comes from Nycticebus coucang, assembly GCF_027406575.1. Taxonomy (NCBI): domain Eukaryota; kingdom Metazoa; phylum Chordata; class Mammalia; order Primates; family Lorisidae; genus Nycticebus; species Nycticebus coucang. Next base: position 164,822,499 of record NC_069781.1, on the reverse strand, counting down.
GGGGCCTGGTGAGGTAGGAGCTCTCTGCCTCAAGAGTATCCTCCCCTAGGAGGATTTTAATCAGGGGATCAAATGGTCAGCTTTTCTCACTTGAAGAAGGTGGAGGTCAGCCCAGGTGTGGGAGGTGGGCAGCAAGAACGTGGGAGCTGTGGCAGAAGGTGATGGGGCCTCAAGAGAGGCAACAGTGACTGCAGAGGAGGGAGAGAGGCCACCATCACTGGTTCAAGTGTTTATTAAAAGTTCCTAGTGTCCCAGGCTTTGGGTGCTGGGAATAGAGTGGTGAGCTGCACTTTGACAGCTCAGCCCCTGTCCTAGGGACAGAGATACAATAGTAACCGCAGAGTTTGTAGGCAGCAGGATGGGAGACACAGAGGCAGTGAGTGCAGGTGGGGATTGCACATCTGGATATAGCAGCTGCAGAAGGTCTTGGTGAGAGGGTGACAGGTAAGCACAGCCTGGAGGAAGCAAACCAGTGGGACAGACACCTGGGAGAGAAGGTTCCAGGTAGAAGGAGCTGAGAGTGCCAAGGGCCCTGAGCAGGAACACGCTGGGTGCATTTTAGGAACAGATGGGTCTGATGTAGAGAGTAAGGAAGAGGGAGCAGTTAAGGCTGATTTTTTTGTGTCTGCTTGGGTGACTGGTGGATGGTGGAGATGGGAAAGGCAGTGATTACAAGTCTAGACAGCCTAGACAACCACAGTGCCCCTGACACCTAGCACAGTGCCTGGCACATAGGAAGTGCCCAGTGACTGTTTTCTGAATGAATGTAGGATGTTATCTCACAGGGTATTCCATGGATCTGTAGGCCTGAATGTGATCACTCAGAGCTGGAAGGAAATCAGAAATTCCAAGTGCTAATTCTATCGAAAGGGGTGCATCTGCCTCAGCAAGGTGGAGGCCAACTCTCGGGGCTGCAGGAGGGGGTCCTGAGGCAGCAGAAAATCTTTCTCTTGTCATAGGAGGTTTTTATAGGAAGCTGGGACCCAGCTGGTAACTTCCCCAATGGAGAACACACCTTGGCTAATGCAGATGTTTGTCACATGGTTGAATGAAAGAATGAATGAATTAGGAGTGGTGAGTAGGGGGCAGAAAGGTGGGCAAGAGGCACCGAAGTTTGCAAACAGCTAACTGGATCCTGATATTAGAAAGGGGAGATGTGTGGAAGTCTCTGCTCTTAATCTACCTAGGATAGCCCTCTACAGGATTAACTGCTAGCCCTTCCCCGATATCGTGGCCGATTTTAAAAGGCTTGATTTACTGTCTAACTGCATAAACCAGTCTATCTGCAAGCTGCAAATAGGTCCTGACCCAGTGTGTAGAAAAAGCAGATTTAGAAAACACCAATAGAGACATAGACAAGCATTATTTATAGCAGTGAAACATGGGAGGTAAGCCCAATGTCCAATAAGGGAGGTTAGGCTAAGCAAACTATGGCACACACTTATAATGAAATATTATATAGCTGTGAAGTCATGTTTGTAAAGAAGTTTTAATAACATAAAGACTTTCAGTATAATGTGAAGAGGAAAAAAACTTCAAGGTATTAAAAAAAACAGGTTATAGAACTGTGTATACAGCATGATCCTTATTTGATAAAAGAAAAAAAATCCTTGGAGAGTATATTCATACATAGCAAAAAAGATCAGAAAGGAAATAGATTAAAACAGTCACAGTCCTTATACTCTTTGGGTGGTAGTAGGATTAAGGAGGATTTTTATGTTCTTTTATATTTTTTATGATTTTCTAAATTTTCTACAATGAACGTGCCTGACTTTGATAATCTGAAAAATCATTAAAATGAAGATTTGAAAAAACCTTTTGTGATAAAATAAAAAGTAATTAAGTGACTGATGGTTTAACTCATTGAAAGTTTTTTAAAGCTACTTTAATTGCCTTTGACTATGTCCTTTGTTATCAAAAAGATTGTTTAAATGCCAACTTGTCTTTGAACTTACTGATACGGAGCTTTATTAAGATACTAGGAACATAATCTCCATTGTTTATAACCTTCATCAAATTATCTCTGGCACTTAAGTAAGTGCTAGTTACCAAATATTTGAAGGAATGGGTTCTGCTGTGAACCTTCATGTGCTGTTTTCAATCAATCCATACACTTAGCAAAATAATAACAATAACAAATCTTATGTTTGTAAAACACTTCATAATTTTGCAAAGCATACTAAGTGCTGGGTACTATTCTAGGCTCTTGGAATATCATAGTGAACAAAACAGTCAAAAGTTCCTGCCCTTGAGGAGCTCATATTATATTATCACACAATAAATAAATGAATAAGATATGCAGATGTTAGGAAAATCGAGAGAAAAGTGTAGGTAATAAATGGGAGGCTGCTATTTTACATCAGTTTGATTACTATTTGAACAGAAAAAAATGAGAGGTGTCTGTAAAAATTCTATAGCCTGTGGACAGGTAATATATTCTTTTTCAGTTCTTAGACATAAAATGATTGAAGTTATGCAAGGAGTAATCATTCCAGTAACTAATTACATGCCATCTAAGTTACAGTGTGTTGCTTATCAATTTTACAAAATGAATGTGAAATTATGATGAGTCATAGTGAGGATTTAAGTATTCTATCTAGCAGAGTGAGATGGCCCTTAACCTTGCTGAGCCTCAGTGTTCTCTTTGGTAAAATGGGGACAATTATAGTATCTTAGTCAGAGAGTCGCTATTAGAAGTCAAAAATGGGATGCTTATGTGTGGGAAGCATCGTGTGTGCCGTGCAAACTCATAATGCCCACACAGCAGGGCCACTGGCACAGGTCCCTTGGACCCTCCTATTTTTTTCTTTATATTATGTCTTCAGTTCTTCTACTATCCCAGGAGAGGTGTAATATTTATTTCCATCTTCAAGAGAAAGCTGAAGCCTTGAAAGATAAGTCATCTGCCCAGAATACATGCTATAAACCCAGGCAGTGCAGCTCCCGTGCTCTCAGCAGCAACTCTTGTTTGTACTCACTTGCCAACAGATCCAGAAGTCCTCCTGGCCTCAGATTCTCCCTTTAGGAGTCTGAGAGCTGATTTAAGCCTTCCTATACCTCATCCTGTGCTCTGAGCACTTCATAGGGCAAAGACTTCCCTGAGGGTGTCCTGTGGAATATTCTCAAAGACTGATGCTAAAGCCTATATTCCCATCACATTCCCTATTAGTGGTGTTCCAAATACTGTATGGACCAGTAGACACAGACCTAATTAGTTTCTGATTAACTCCTTTGGGAAGATGAGGAGAGAGGATTATAGAAGATGTAGGAATGTGACACTCAAGCAGGTGAATGGGGTAAGGGCAAGGAGGTTATAGAGGAAGAAGAGAGAGGGAGTTTCTGTGTAGCAGGAGCCCAGAGGAGGCAGGTCATCCTGTCTGTCTCACCAGGTACCCACCTAGTGACATGTGAACATGCTTCCTCATCTGAAATCCCTCTCCCAGTTCTGGGTAGCTGGGCCACAGGTGGCCAGAGGTCAACATGTCTGTCCACAAGCTGGATCATGGTTTCCTCCCACCAGTGCTCCTGGACATCTACATCCTCCCAGAACGCTAGCATCCTCCTCTAGGCCCATGGGCTTTGGTATGCTCTGCTCTGGTCCTGAGGCCCCAGCCGCACAGACTGGGGCTGATCCTTTCCTGGGGATGGCCTGGCTCTGAGGTTCTAACCTTTCAGTCAGTCACCAGCTCCATGTCCTCCCCGAGATTCATCATTTCTGGTACCTCACGCTCCAGTCTCCTGGATGAACAGTCACCTGTGATCAGTCAGCAAAGAATCAAGGCTGGGATGCCTCAGACTTCTCAGCTCTCTCCCTGCCCTTCTCATTGTCTGAACCATCAGACAGGCATGTCCAAGCTGCCTGACAGCCGGATCACTCCTCAGGGAGAGCAATTCTCCCTGAGCCTCCAAGTTCCCGAGTAGATGGAGGTGAGCAAATTCCCTTATACAGACTGTGAGCAATACGTGGGGTTCCCTGCCTGGGGCAGGAGAGAGCAGGCTGGGTGAAGAGGAAAGGAATCCCCCTACAATCAGATGAAGGCTTCTCCATTCTGGAGGGAGGTCTCAGAGCAGAGAGGGGAAACTGGGATGTGGTGCAGACAGTCTCAGAAGAGGGAGCAGCTGAGAAAGGGCGGGCTTCAAGAATCAAGTTGTGCTTTGCAATTAGATGTCTGTAGACCATGGGGGATTCAAAGGCCTCCTTGGAGAGGAGGAGATAGGAGGGGGGCGTTATGTCTCCCTGGCTCCTCAGCATCTACCAGTGCTGAGCACCTCATAAAATGCACCTATAGCCAATAGCATTTGAGTACTAGCTGTGTGCCAGGCTCCAGGCTAGGCCCCCCACCAGCACCATCTCATTTAATCCCCCAAATTCACCTTCTCCACACTTCAGATGGGGAAACCAGGACTCTGAGGAGTTAAGTGTCTCGCCCAAAGTCATCCAAACCCACCTTCTGGTTCCAAAGCCCTTTCGTATTTCTGCTTATAATAGAGTTTTGCTTACTTTTCAGGTGAAGAAACTGAGGCACAGGGTGGTGAAGTCACTTGTTCCAGTAGAGCAATCATGATGGTTGAGGAGAAAGTCCAGAAGGGCATCCTCTCGGCAGATGCCCGTGGGACTTTGGGGATCAAGACCCAGGACGAGGCTCCTGAAAACCACGCCTCTCACACTGACCGCTTGAGCCTTCCCTTTCCCAAGCCTGAGCCCAGCCAACAACTCAGCCGCCAGCCCCGATCAGGAGGGCAGCCCTGGGACCTCCCCATTCATCAGCCTTCAGACGGCGGAGCCCAATGGGTAGAGAGGAAGGGCCCAGAGTCAGCTGGGCTGAGCGGGGCACTACTCAGCTTCCGAGGGCGCCTGGGGAGAGGCGGCGATGTCGCTCAGCGCTGCGCATCGCGTCGGAGCCACCGCCTCGGACTCAGCCTCGGGTCCCTCTTCCAGAGCCAAGGAAAAGTCTGCCCCAAATGGGGAGAAGGTGCATAGGGGACGCTTGCTCTCCCCGCCTGAGTGCTGAGATATGCTACCGCGGCAGACACTGAAATAGGGGCATGGCTCGGGTGACCCGCCTCTCGGAGGGTAAAACTTCCTTGGCTCAAAGGGGTATGGGGTGGTCCAAGCTCTAAACTCTGCAAAGCCCCAGTCCCTTTCCTCTCCCACCGCAGCCGAGAGTGAGCCTCAGTTTCCCCTTCTTGGGTGGGTTGTTTAGGGGCGAAACCGAGGGCGCGGAGATGAGGAGACTGCCCGTCTGGGACTCGGGTCAGGCCGGAGCCCCAGAGACCTCCCCTTTCCCGCGGCCCCTGTTCGGGGTCAGCCTCGGCTCGCGCGGGTCCTGGTGGCCCGCCTGGGATTCCGCTCCGTTCCGAGCGCGCTGCGACTCCGCTCCGGACCGCGCATCCGCCCGCTCGGCGCGGAGAGGCTCGGGGCGCCCCCGGGTGTGTGCCTTCATCCGAGCCGCCGCAGAGCGCGGGGGAAGGGGGCCGGACCCCCTCCCCGACCCCTCCCCAGAGTAGCCCCCGGCCCCTCGCCCCTTACTCGGCTTGGCTGCCGCGCTCCGCTCCGTGCGCCGCAGTGCCGGCTCCAGCTTCGGCTCCAGCTCCGGTTCCCGCTCTGTCCCCGGCTCCTGCTCCCGCTCCGGCTCCAGTTCCCGCTCGGATGCCACTGCACTCGGCTGGGGCTGGGGCTTCGCGGGGGGCGCGCCGCTCCGCCTCGGCCTGCTGGGCGCACAGGGGCGGGGCGGGGCGGGGCGGGGCCGGCGAGCCGAGCCGAGCCAACCTACCGCCAGCGATCCCTGGCCGAGGCGACAGCGGCGGCTTCCCAGGCCCTGGCCCTGGCCCTGCCCTGTCGCAGCCCCACCCCGCAGCCTGTTGTCCCCGCGCCGCCGCCCACGCCACCGTCACTGGCTCGAGCCCCCGTCGGCGGCGGCGCGGCTCCGGGGCCTCACCACCGCTGCGCCGCGGCCCGGGTCATTCCCGAGACAGGGTGCGCGGGTTGAGGGGGGAGGGCCGAGCCGCGCCCCTCTGCTCACCGCCAGCCCGACACCCACGCGGCGGCCAGCAGGCGGGGCAGGGCTGCAGGAAGGCCGAGGGCCGCAGGGAGGCCGGCGCACCAGGCAGACGTGTGAAGAGGACGGACGACGACAGGCGTGTACAGAGAATGACATGCAGACGGCAACGGAGGGCTGACACGAGCAGAGAAGGGTAGACGATATGTCAGGGAAGGACAGAAAGACAGGCTGGACAGAGGCAAGGCTGGGCAGGGGAACTCTGCCACAGGCAAAGGACAGCATGCAGAGGGGGACACAGCTTGGTAGGGCCTCCTGCTCCCACTTGCTGGCCGGTGAGTTCTGGGGCATGCCAGGTGTCAGCTAGGCCTGCCTGAAGTCTTCCTCTCTGAGCCACTAGCAGGCTTATTTCCTTCAATCCTCACCCCACCCTGTGCCTCTGCCCCAGGCTTGGAGCTCAGCCCTGGCAGATGCCACCTTGTTCCTAGGGCATCCCTGGATTGCTGGCTTCCAATGTCCTCTGTCCCCACCTACTCTGGGGCCTTGGACAAATCCCTGCCCATCTCCCAGGCCCACCTTTATTCATTGTGATATTGCACCCATTTATCGCATCCTTATTATGTCGTGGAATCATTTATTTAATCTCTTCTACTTGCCTGGAAGCCCCATGAGGGCAGCTCCTGGGTGGGGGACAGGGATCTGCACCGACTGTGCTCTTAGTAAATCTGGTAAGTGAAGAGGTGAAATGAATTGGTGCTGACCCTTGCCAGCCCCCATTTTGTTGGGGGGGAGGAAATGGGTTTAGAGGTAAGGGGATTCAAAGCTGGATTTGTTTCAAAAGCTACCTTGCCTGGAAAACAAAAATAAAGCTTGGTGACTGAACATGTTCATGATAAGCCTTGGGAGAGCCATGGGGATGGAGTAGAAGGGAAAAGGGGGTGCAGAGCAGGCTCTGGGGGAGCAAACAACCCTACTCCACCGGGGCTTTGCCTGTCATCCCACCTTGGGCTTCCCTGGGGTCAGGGCCTGGGTGGGTGAGGACATCTTCCAGGTTCCCTTGGTGGCTGTTCCTTCTGGAAGCTCTCTCTCGCACTGCTTACCCCATCCGTCCCACAGACCGGAGGAATCAGGATCCAGACTTGGGCATTACTGCTCCATCTGGGGCGGTCATGGGGGCATCTGTGCTGTGTGGGGGATGGGGCCAAGATAAAGACAAACATCTCTGCTCAGAGTGACCTTGATCTCCCTGAGAAGACACCTGCTGACTTTGCAGGATGGATATTCCAGTGGTTGAGTAGTTGCTTTCTCCTTTGCCAAGACTCTGTGTATGTGTGTGTTGTGGTGGTGGCTTATTTTGAATGAGTCCTCATGGAAGGTTCTAGTCCTAAAGAGTTCATACCTCTCCACTCCCCATTTGAGCACCATTGGTCTGGCAAATCTGCCTTATTCCTCGGACTGGAACCCAGAACTGTTTTCTAGTAGTGCAGGATCTAACTGCCCATTTCCCAAGGAGTTTCAAGGAGTTGGCTCATGTCTGTTTGCCTACCTCTCTCTATCTAACCATCCACAAAGACACATTAGTGTAGTACACTTGGAAAATACCAGAAGGAGAAAGAAGAAAATAAAAAGCAGCCACTGTTAATATTGAGTTTCCTTTTTCCTTTCTTTTTAGTTGCATAACTCTACAGGTGTCCTTAAGTGGCATGCACTGTATCTCCTCTCCTCTCCTTTCCTTTCCTCTATCATACTGTGAATGGCTGCCTGATTGTTAGATAGTTGTACTAGATTTTATTTAACCAATCCCCTATTGCTGGGCAGTTAGTTTGTTTCAGGCTTTCACACTTCTAAACAACACTCCAACAAACATCTTCAAGGGTACGTTTGTACTTGCCCATGGTTATTCTTGACGTCGATAGGCATGTTGTATTTTTGATGCTTTCTTTTCCATGGGGTCAGATTTGCAATAGTGGCATCTCCTGGGCACCAGGGCAACATATTAGTGTCTAATATTCACTTGCCCAAGGGTCAGCTAGGGAGGCTGGAGGGAAGAGCCTATGGGAGTATGCATTGACATCTCAGAACAGTGAGATTCCCAGAGAGCCCGTGAGTGCTGGGCTGTGAGGACTTGCCCTAGAACATGCTTCGTGTCACCTACCCCCATCACTCACAGGGAATTCCAAGGAATATGCTTTCAGTTTGTAAAGAACAAGGCCCATGATGTCATTCATTCCAAAAAAGCCTGTGGGCTGGAGGTGTTGAAGGGTGTCCCGGAGCTGGGTCAGCCTCTACCTCTCCACTATCCTTTCTTCCTCTGAACCTCTTTGCCTCACCACCTCTCCCCTCCCACAGTGATGGTTAATTTGTCAGTTTATTGTTAAGGGGATCTTCTGTTATTAAAGGTAGAAGAGGAGGGGGGAAAGACCTTCAGGATTGTCTGGCCTCTGGTCCATCCTCTGGGTGGGATGTCTGTCTAAAAAGCCCATCAAACTTTTCAGGAAGGTTACTGCTTGCTAGTATACCCCTTTTATAGACCTGCTGTGTGTCAACAGAGTCTTCCCAGCCTTGAATTACAGTCCTAGTTCTCTATAGTGCCTTGGGGATGGAGAACACACCATGCTCTAAACAGGCAGGAAACTGGTGGCCTAACCCACCAGTTTTGTGAAGATTTTTCCTCTTTCCACCTTGTTTTGCCATGTCTTGGTAGTGCTAAGGGGAGATTCAGGAAGAGACCTTGGTTCACACGTTGTGGGAGTGATGTGGAGGGGCCAGGGAGCAGAACAGGGCCCTCCAAAAGCAGCAAGCTCAGAAGTGGCAACTGACATAGGAGGAGGAAACTTGGGGCCGGGAGGTATCTGTAACTCCCGAAGCACTCCTTCCGGAGCTCCTCTCTGCTGAGAGCTTGCAGGGTTTTATGCTTTTACTTCCACCCTACAGATGAGGAAACTGAGGCCTGCAGAAGTGAACTGACTTTCTAGAGATGCACAGCTGGTTAAGCATTTCCAGGTAAGATGATGAAACACTTTAAATTAAACAAAAAGATTACGGGGTGTCCTTTTAATTGACTAGTAAGTGTTACCTGTTTCTTTAGGGGTTTGTGAACTATTTTATTATTCTGTAAGTTATAGAAAACTGGTAATAATGAGAACTATTTTTGTTCTTTGAGCTGAAAATCAATTTTGTCAGGTGATGTCAATTGGTATCTTAGGGTGGGGGATAACAGCTACCCACGAGAATCTTTGGATTCTCTTTTGAATTATGTGTAACATCTTAGTGGTTCCCTCAGTAACCAGTTAAATAATACCTTTGACATGTGTTCATTTTATATTTGTATGACATGATGATTTTACCCTTTAAAAAAATTCATCCTCCAATAGTAGTAAGTTTGGAATTTCATCCAGATGGTCGGTCTTATACCAGAGCCTTGTCTTTTGTTGGAGACATTAGGGCCTTGGGCACTCAGAAGAGAGGGAAATAAGTGTGGGCTGGGTCAGTCCTAGTGGGCTTTCTGGAAGAGGGGGTTTTGAAGAGTGCAGAAGGATTTATAGAGTGAAATCTGAAAGATAGAGGGCTTTCCAGGCCAGAGGGGAGGGCTGGGGGTCAGGAAGGCGTATACAGGTAGGAGAAGAGGGCTGTCTGAATGGAGAGTGGGCTCTGAGGTGCCAGAGGCCAGATGGGAAATGGGAGTGATACTGGGTACCACTGAAATAGGTAGGGGATGTTGCGCTCGATGCTGTAGGCAGTAGGGAGCCACTGCAGACTCTTGGGGGAACAAGGAACTTAATGAGTGAACGTGTTAAAAAGGATTCTTCTTTGGGGTCTTAGATCGTTCTGAGGATTTAATAAGTCCTGCCCACCCTTTCTCCTGGCTGGAGATGGGGTTAGGCTGTCCCTTTCTATCTCTCATAGGAGGGTAGCCCCCCTTCCACAGGCCTGGGAGAGGTCTCCAGGTACTGAAGGGTAAAAGGCAGCCCTTCCTCTCCTGTCCTCACTACGTGCGTCATTTAATTCCATCATCCCAACATTCTGAGAGATGGGCAATATTTTCTTTGTTTTTCATATCCAGCAACAAGGCTTATAGAAGTCAAGAGACTTGCTCAAGGTCACGTGGCTACTTAGGAGCAGAACCCAGATTTGTACCCAAGCCTGCCCTCAGTAGGTTAAGCCAAAACAAAATTTCTCCTTTGTGGGGCTCACTGCCAAGAGGAGGTGACACGTGCTAACCAAGGAGTCACAGGGATACATTGTAAAGTTGCAACAATAGATGGGCCACAAAGGTCTGACCTTGTCAGGGTGTGGGAGGAGGCCAGAGAAGTGGGCAGGACCAGGACTAATTGTGATCATGACAGCCGGGGCATTAGAATGTTTTTTACAATATTGGAGAGGTATAAGCAGATCTGCATTTTGGAAAGAAAGCTTTATCGGTAGCAGGGACATGGTTAGGCAAGACAGAATGGAGGCAGGGAAGCTGGCTGGGTGGTGGTCATACCAACCCAGGAGGGAAGGGATGGTGACCCTAGGCTAGAGGGGGCAGTTATACAGCTCAGCCAATCAGATTCTTTCTTAGGAATTTCCACTCATGTTGAAAGATGGACAGTCCCAAGGTGCAGTGTGTCTTTTATTACAAAATAATGGAGAAAGAAGGTCTGTAGAGAGAGAAAAAATAAATAAATAAGTGACTGAGCAGAGAGACACAGAGAGTCAGAGTCCTACCTAGACTTTTGTCTGCGTCTCTGTTTCCCATTCCAAGACCTCAAAAAGCCCAGACTTGAATTTTAGAGGTTCTCCTTTTTGGCTTAAAATGGTTCAAGTTGGTTCCCATTAGTTGCTACCAAAAATAAATAAATACACACATAAATAAATAAATCTAAACTAAGATAGTTAAATATTATTTTCCCCATTCCACAGAAATGGGGAAAATAATATTTAAGAAGGCAAAGAAAAGGCAAAGTGATTTTCCCAAGGGCATACATTTAGTGAGTCACAGAGCAAAGACTTGAACCCAAGTCCATCCAACTCTGCAGCCTGAGCTCTTCTCCTTCACACACGTGTTCCTTGGTCCAGAGCAACAAGACATCTGTTTTACATCAGCACTCCCACCCATCCCACCCTCTGCTGTAAGCTTTTTGAGGGCCGGGGTCCTGTTTGACTCACTATAGTAGCTCCACCTGGCTGCACACCATCAGGTGTCATTTGCAAGCCACCACCATAGATATTTCACAGGGTTAGAGGAAATATAACTGCCCAACCCTGGTCCAATCAACTGTGACCAAAGGGGTGGGATCATATAGTACAGACATAGCTGCTAGTGGACACATACATGGGTAGTTCTCAGAGAAAATGAGATTTGTGAACTGGGCAAAACCCCTAAAGTTATCTGCTAAGTCACCTCACAAGTTTCTTGGGAAGATTAAATAGGATAATGAATGTAAACATTTGGCACAGTGCCTGGTGTATACCGAAGGGTCAATAGGTGGTAGCTGCTATTATTTATTCATTGCTATATTTAATAAGCATTTATTGAGTGCCTGATTTTTACTGGAATTCTATACTAGGTGCTGGGTGATGCAACGTTTAAAAAACAAGAGTAATAAAAGTAAAACTATTACACAGGGTGGTTGTTATGATTAAAGGTATATATGCCAAGTGTTTAGTACAATTTTTAACATACAGTAAAGTCTTGAGATATGTTACCTGCAAATGTGGAATGTCTATTTGTAAAAAAGCAAAGAAAAAATAATTCTTAGGGCCATAGGACGGGGACATCCTTGGTTACAAAAATAGATTTCAGTGTTCAAAATAATGTCAGTGGCCAGACTGACAGTTTTTAGATGCTGAATTTGAAGTCTAATTTAAAAGTTTAGAAAAATAATGTTGGCATCTCCTGAACTCAAGCACTTAAAAGAATTATTAACAAGGATTAACTTGGAGAAAATTACATATGTGCAACCTGTGCTCATCTTTGTTTTCCTGACCCAGAATGGGTGAACTGCCCATTCACAGGACCATAAATTGTCATAGTCACAGGACAGAATACAGTAATGAGAATGAATGTCTTACAACTGTAAGTAACAATGTGGATGACTCACAAACACAGGGTTGAGTGAAAGAAGCCAGATGCTGTATGATTCCCTTTTTCCTTTAAGGCAGGAAAAACAGATCTATGGTATTGTAAGTCCTGGCAGTGTTTTCCCAGGGTGAGGTGATGACTTGGGAAGAGGCTTTAGGCTTGCTGGTAATTCTGTTTCTTGATCTGGGTGCTGGGTACACAGGTGCATTTTACTTGTGAAAATTCACCAAACACTTATGTGCATTTTAATGTATGCATACTATTCTTTAATTTCAAAAAGTGTCCCATTTTTATGTTTTTGCCCAGCCAAAGCAAGAGAGGCTCCCAGTTTGAAGACAGAGGAAGAATTTGGGATCCCAGGCACAAGGGGCAAAGGGAAAGGAACTAGTATTTATTCAGTCTATGGGAGAAATTTCTTTCTGCTATCAGAAACGAGAAGTTTCATTTTTTTTCTGAACGCGGTTTTTTTCTTCCTGTTTATTTTAAAATGTCTCTTGAATCTTGCAACAAAGAGTGCTTCCTTTGCAGTGACCACTGCTTAAAGACAATTTGGGGGGGAGTCTGCTGCTGGCAGTGCAGGAATTGCACCTTTCAGTATTGTCCTGGGCTTTTTCTTTTACTTCTGATTCTTAATTTTCCTTTGTCACGTATTTTTTTGTTAAACTGGAATGTGTATGTGTTTCCTTTGTCCTGGTTCACTCTCTTACTTAAAAAAATTGAGATGTGTGCGTATTTCCTCTGCTTTCATTTACTCACGCGGAGAAAACATTGTATTGTGTATACGTCTTTAAGTGACTTTGATTCTTTTTGGAATAAGATGGCTTAGGAATAAACACAATGGTGCAATGATTTTTATAGAAAATCTCAGTGTGTGTTTAAGGGATTTCCACAGTTCATTTCAGAGGATAAAGGGCAAGGGCTGTGGTTCAGCCACCTAGTGGGTGTCCTGGCATCTCATAGGTGCCCTATACCCTTGTGAGGCATTGGCCAACAGGGGTATACGGAGGGAACACAGGGGACCATTTGAGGTCTCTGGTTTCTCTAAGTTCCACACTTCACCTTGGGAGTGAGTTTATGGCACCTCATTTCTAGCCACATGCAGAAGTAACTGTCCATCTTTCAACACAAGTCAAAATTCCTAAGAAAGAATCTGATTGGCTGAGCTGCATAACTGACCACCCATGGTCCAATCAACTGTAATCAAAGGGATGGGGTCATATAGCACAGACATGCTAGTGGACATGTGTATGGTTAGTTCTCAGAGAAAATGAGACTTGTAAGATGTTCACTCTGGCTTGGCTCAGAAGCTCTGCCAGGACCTGGGAGCAGAAGCCCAGAAGACCTGGGTTCAAATCACCCTTCTGCCACTTACCTGCTGTTTGTCCAGGAAAATGATCATGTGCACTTTCAGAATCTTAGCCCAGCAGGAGGGGTCTTCCTCCTGCACTGTGTGGGCCCTGGGTCTGCTCTGCAGTTTCCTCAACCAGTGGCTCCCTCTGCTGTGATGGGGACCTTGAATTTGGCCTCTCCTTTCTGTCCTGGACTTCTCTCTCAGAGTTTCTCATGACTCTTGTGAACTCAGGAATGTCTCCATATGACCCACACACATTCACAACACTCAGAACAGGTAATAATCCCAGGACCCTATGTGATGGCTGCAGGATCTCCCTCCTCACTGTACCAGATCCTTTTAGGTAGAGCCATCTGAGCCTTCCTGCTATTCATTCTGAGCTAATCCATATGGATTTGAAATGCTGCCAGGAAAGTATTTTCTGAGTGTTGGGCTTCTTGTTGGACCCCAATCTGGGACAATGGCTAGCAAATGGCACTGAGGAAATCACAAAATCTACACCAGACTTAGTGCATAAAACTGGAAGCCTGTAAGGGCATACACTGTTTCATGTGCCTGGTGGCAGCATGAAAACAATGCAGCACCTGTCCTGTTTCCCAGAATCTTTTTATTGGGTACATAAAAGAGTATATGTGCAAGAATACATAGCAGTTATTTGTTGGCATTTAAAATGAGAGAGGGCAGATTACAGCCTCCAGGAAGGTTGGGTATAGGATAAACAGGGACATAGAGTAATAGAACATTTGAAGTGGCCAAATAACGGTGCAAGTGGTAGAGTGAGAGGGGGGAGAGAAAGTCTCACCTCCTCAGGCAGATGTCTCAGCTTCTCTAGCCTAAGCTACTAGTTGATGTTCTCAGCTGCCTGCACTGTTGATTTCCCCATGTGGGGAAGAAGCTGTTTTATCAGCATCTCTGTTTGCATTATCTCTTCAATCATTGTCATTGTCACAGTGTGCTGTGGGCATTCCACCCCCTAAAGCAGGGCACAGCCTGGCCTCACTATAATGTCTCCTGATTTGGATTCTTGAAGAAAGGACACCTCTCCATTACAGTCTTGGGAGCTTCCTTAAATCAAGCCACACCCTTGCTTAAGCCTTTCAGGAGTTTCCCACTGCTTTGGAACCAAGTCCACACTGGCCTGTGATTCAACAGTCAAGGTCCTTCCTGATCTGGTCCCTGCCCACCTACCTAGGTTCTATTCCAACCACTCTCCACCTCAACTCCTGAGCTCCAACCTCCTCTAATACCCCAACACCCACTTCTTCGGGAGCTTCTCTGACCTTGTTTTCCCACAGGTTGAATCTGTGGTCCTATAACACACATTTCAAAATGATTGAAATCACATAAGGTATTTTTTTCATACACTTGCCTCCCCATTGGTGAGCTTTGGGGGGGTGGGCAGGAACTGAGTCCTGCTCACCAAAGGACTGTGGACTTCAATACTGTGTCCCCAGCTCGGGGTCTGTCCTGGGACTCCATGAACATCTGCTGCACAAGTGGAACTGGATCATAAGATATCAGCGACTGTGCTGGAACAGGGGCCATGTCTGCAGGTTCTTTGGGGGTGCAGGCCTACCCACCCTTATACTAAATGGCCCCAATCTGCCTGTGCTAATCCTTTCTCTCTTCCTGTCACTTCTCAGGGTGGCACTTCCAGCTTTCTTCCTCCTTCCGTTTGAGATGTTTAATCTTCACGGAAGAACTGTATGTTTCTGGAGAGAACAATATCCATGATTGCTAAATAAATAAGCTACATTCATGGACAATTCAGCAAAACCAGGTTTGGTGGGAATGATTTCATTCTTACCAGGATGTTGCTGGATGCTAGAATTTCTTCAAAAGAAAAAAAAAAACACACTTTTTATTTTAAGATAATTTTAGACTCACAGAAAAATGGCAAAAAATAGTATAGAGAGTTAATATACCCTTCACCCAGCTTCCCCTAATGTTCACAGTTTACATATCCACAGTGCAATGGCCCAAACCAGGACATTTACATTGGTACAATACTACTATTATACCTATGCACATTTCACCAGTTTTTCTCTAATATTCCTTTTCTATTTTAGAATCTGATTCAGAACCCCGTGTGGCTCAAAGCTCTTGTGTCTCCTCAGACTTCCAATTTCTGACAGTTTCTCATTCTCTTTCTGTCAAGACTTGACTTCTCTGATGGGAACTGATCTTTTCCACTGGAGCTTCTTTGTTTCTGGTTCCTGCTTGGTTTCCAGATAATTGAAGTTTTTGGAGACCTTCCCATAGGGTGGATTCTGAATAAATGCTTCTTTTTCTTTCCTCCTCTCATCTTCCTTACTCCCCTCGGGATGAAAATCCCAGAGTCAGGCTCGGCACCTGTAGCACAGTGGTTATGGCACCAACCACGTACACTGAGAGTGGCTGGTTCGAACCTGGCCCAGGCCAGCTAATCAACTGCAACAAAAAAATAGCCAGGCGTTGCGGCAGGTGCCGGTAGTCCCAGATACTTGGGAGGCTGAGGCAAGAGAATCACTTAAGCCCGGAGTTGGAGGTTGCTGTGAGCTGTGACACCACAGCACTCTACCAAGGGCAACATTATGAGACTCTGTCTAAAAAAAAGAAAGAAAGAAAGAAAGAAAAAAGAAAGAGAAAATCCCAGAGTCAGAGAGCAATGTATTATGAGAGGGGGTTAGAGTTTCTTGACCTTGGGAGCTCGTCTTGCTTTCATAGTCAGAGTTCCCCGTCACATCTGCAGTTGATTATGCAATTAGCCATGCACCTTGTCCTTGGGATGGACACAGATTCATTCTTGCTCCTCTTCCTCTGCATAGCTTTCTCCAGTTGTCCCCTTTGGTAACAGAGTATGGGAGCCTCCAGGCCTTGCAAGCCTGGTGTGTACATTTCCTGGAGTCATACAATCCAAGATCTCTGCCAGGCCTACTGGGGAAAGTGAGAAGTAGATTTGGGAATCCTCATTGTACTCTCTGAGGGAGTCACGTGGCCTGTGAGGTTAGAGACAGGAGCAGAGGAAGAGTCAGCTGTGGTAAGTCAGCTCAGTCCCCACCACATTCATAGAGTCATTCTCCAATGATGAGCCTGGGCTTTTCTCAGGGACAATGGAGAAAAATGCTAGATCCAATTCACATTAATTCATTCACTTCCTCAAATAGTCATTCATCCATTTATTTGACCAGAGTAAGCCCTGGTTGGTTATTATTGTTATTTTTGCTGTTGCTAGGTATAGGGACAGAGGAATGGATCAGATACAGGCCCTGCCCTCAGGGTTCTCATAGAGATCTCAGCACCATGTGGCAGGGGCTCTGTTGGAGGGATGTATTAAGTCTGTGGGAACAAGGGAGAGGGGATTGTGACAAGGATGTGCAAAGGACAGGGCAGGTGATACTAAGGGATTCAGAAGAGTTAGGCAGGCAAATAGGGAAAAGTTGGTGCTCCAGGTAAGGGGAACAACATGTGCAAAGGCCTGGGGTGGAGAGAGCCCATGGCTACTTGGAAGAACCGAAAATACTCCACTCATTTATTCATTCATCCACCCACTTGCCATGAGCCAGGTACTGTGCTGGTCACAGGGGCCACCAGGGTGTGGCCGACCTGGTCCTGTTTAAGGTCCCAAAGTCAGGGCAGGGAGGTTGAGCAGAAATATACACAGATTCCCTGAAGAGGAGGGAGGGATGGGGCCATGGTCTGACTGTCCCCCCAAAATTCTTTTTGGGAAGTGATTAAGTCATAAGGACTCTGCTCTCATGAATGGATTAGGCCCTTATAAAAGGGCTGGAGGAAACTAGCTTAGGCCATTTTTGTCCTTTGTTTTCCATCATGTGATGACACAGTAGTCATCCCTTCTGCCACACAAGGATGCAGCAAGAAGGCTGTCAGGATTGTTCATTATTGGTGACAGAGAGAAGAAAGATGGCGGAACCATGAGTTGGTTCTTAATGTTTCTGCTGCGAAACTGTATGTGGTCTCTTCCATTCAGATTTTATTTGACATGGTGAGTCTCATGGCCAAACTTGACATCAGTAGTCAGGAATATGAAATCCTCCCACAGAGAAGGGCATTCAATATTTTAACCAATGATATACTCTACTGTATGTCTGAAGAAATGCTATTAGCTTAATAGGACTTGAATGTATGGTATGAGGATGGATTCAATAGTAAAGGATTGAGATATTGAGGAAGAGCTAGATCATGAAGGGCTCTGGGTACCAGGCCTAAGAGTTTGGGCTCTACTGATTGGCAGTGAAGAGTCATCAAAGGTTTGAAAAATTCTCTTGAGGAGTCTTAAGCAAGGGAGTGTAAGATCTTACTTGCACTTTAGGAAAGTCATTTCAGTGGCAGCAAGAAAAGGCCTAGGGTTAGGGTTGAGGCTAGAGATAGGGAAACCTTCCCTCAAATTGAGAAGTTGTGATAATACCATGGTAGAGAGAAGTAAGAGGGCCAAAACTAAGGCTGAACCATTAGAGAAGGAGAGGAGGAGAGGGACGGAAGAGATGTCAGACATAGAAACAAAGGAATTTGAATGACACATTGTTCAAAAGATATTAAGAAAGAAAGGAAGAAAAAGAGAGAGAGCCCCCCCAAAAGTGCGCACCAATGAAGTGACCAATAAATTGATAACTTATAAAGTGAGACAGACCCTGATCAAAAAATCTCTCCATTCTTTTTTTTTTTTTTTTGTAGAGACAGAGTCTCAGTACCGCCCTCGGGTAGAGTGCCGTGGCATCACACGGCTCACAGCAACCTCTAACTCTTGGGCTTACGCGATTCTCTTGCCTCAGCCTCCCGAGCAGCTGGGACTACAGGTGCCCGCCACAACACTCGGCTATTTTTTTGTTGCAGTTTGGCAGGGGCTGGGTTTGAACCCACCACCCTCGGCATATGGGGCCGGCGCCGTACTCACTGAGCCACAGGCGCCACCCAATCTCTCCATTCTTTTAAACATTTTGTTGATGTTTTAAAAGTTTACTTTTAATTTTCATACAGTAGCACTCCCTTTTTCTTGGAGTACAGATTTATGATTTTGACAACTGTGTTGACCTGTATAACCACTACCATAATTAAGATATTGAATGGTTTCATCACCCCAAAGTCTCTCTCATGTAGCCTGTCTTTGTTAGTCAAATCTTCCCTCCTCCCCAGATCCTGGAAACTATGATCCTTTCTCTGTTGCTACAGTTTTGCCTTTGCAGGAGCAGAATGTTTTATAAAGGGAGTCACACCACATGCAGATGGCACATGGCATAATGTATTTGAGATTCCCCCAAGTTGTTGCATATTTCCATGTTTCCTTACTTTTTATTGCTCAATAGTATTTCATTGTATGGCTATAACAGAATTAGTTTATCTATTTGTCTTAGTCCATTCAAGTTCTCTAACAAAATGCCAGAGAGTAAATGACTTATAAACGATGAAGTTTATTTCTCATAGTTCTGGGAGCTGAGAAATCCAAAATCAAGGCACTGGGAGGTTTGGTAGACAGCACTTTTTAGCTTTGTTCTGACGTGGTTGAAGGGACTCCTCGGGACTTGTTTTATTAGGGCACCCATCTCATTCATGAGGGCTCTGCTTTCAGGACCTAATCACCTCCCAAATACCCCACCTCCGACTACTCTCACCTTAGGGATTAGTTTTCAACATATACATTTTGGGGAAATAGAAATATTCAGACCATAGCACCATTCATCAGCTGAGGAACATTTGAGTTGTTTCAGGTTTTGATGTTACTAGTATAATTGTTATAAACATATGAATCCAGATTTATGGGTTAAAGTGGCTATTATTTTGCTTGAGTATTTAGTGGGATTGCTGGGTCATGTGGTACGTATATGCCTGACTTTATCAGAAATTGCCAGACTGTTTTCTAAAGCAGCCGTCCCCCTTGGCAACGTGAGAGGGTTCCAGTTGCTCTGCACCCTCAGCAACAGTTGGTGTTGTCAAGTTTTTCTCCACTATAATATGTATGCAGTGGTATCTCACTGTGATTTTAATGTGCATTTCTCTGATTACTAATGATGCTGAGCATCTTTTCATGTGCTTATTTGTCATTCACGTATCTTCTTTGGTGAAATGTCTTTTCAATTTCTTTTTGCCCATTTTAAAACTGGGTTCTTGTTTACTTACTGTTGAGTTTTGAGAATGCTTAATATATTCTGTCACATCAGATATGTGACAGTCTGTGGTATGTCTTCATTTTCTTAGTAGTGTCTTTTGTAGATCAAAAGTTTTTAGTTTTAACAAAATCCAACTGAGTAATCTTTTTCTTTCTATGGATTAAACTCTTGGCATCCTCTCTAAGAATTCTGTATAACCTCATATCATGAAGATTTCACCTATGTTTTCTTCTAAAATTTTAAGGTTTTATGTTTTACATGTAGGTATGTGATTCTTTTTGAATTAACTTTTGTATCAAATGTAATATATAGGTCATTTTTTTCTGCATATGGATGTCCAATAGTTGCAGCACTATTTATTGAAAATTCTATCCTTTATCCATTGAATTGCTTTTCCACCTTTGCAAAACTCAGTTGACCATATTTATGTAGATCTATTTCTGAACTCCTTATTATGTTTCCATAAATACATAGACAGATAAATATATAGAACGTGTCCATCCTTTGCTAATTCCACCTGACTCGATGGCCAGCAGTTTATTAGAAGTCTTAGAATCAGTGTGAGTTCTAACTTTATTCTTCTTTTTCCAAAGTTGTTTAGTTCTTCTAGGTTCTTTGATTTTATTTATGCATGTTAGAACCAGCTTGTCAATTTACATTAAAAAGACTGTTAGGATTTAGATTGTGATTGAGTTGAATCTGTAGATAAATTTGGAGAGAATTCACATTTTAATAGTTCTGAGCCTTCCAATTCATGAACATGGTATATCTCTCCATTTAGTTATGTCTTCTTTGATTTCCTTCATTTTCGTTTTGTGGTTTTCAGTAGGTAGATCCTGCATACATTTTGTTAGATTGTAACTAAGCATTTTACTTTTTAAAATTGTACCTGTTCATTCTTAGCACTTTATCCACTCTCTGGTATTTTTTTTTTTTAGACAGAGTCTTACTATGTCACCCTCAGAAGAGTAATGTGGTCTCACAGCTCACAGCAACCTCCAACTCTTGGGTTTCAGAGATTCTCTTACTTCAGCTTCTCAAGTAGCTGAGACTACAGGTGCCTGCCACAACGCCTGGCTATTTTTTTGTTGTTAATTGTCATTGTTGTTTGGCAGGCCCCACCTGGGTTTGAACCTGCCAGCTCTGGTGTATGTGACTGGTGCCCTAGCAGCTGAGCTACAGGCGCCAAGCCACTCTCTGGTATTTTGGTATAGAACTCAAATGGACTAAGACAAATAGAGAAACCAACTCCGCTGTAGCCATACAGTGAAATACTATTGAGCAATAAAAAGGAAGGAAACATTGGTACCCACAACAGCTTGGGTAAATCTCAAATGCATTATGCCATGAGAAAGAAGGTAGATTCAAAAATCTATGTACCATGTGATTCCTTTTATATTTTCTGGTGAGTCTTTCACTGACTATAGAGTACTTAACTGCTAAAGGAATTTGTAAATCTTGCAAAAGATGAATAATTTCATAAAGTTCATAAACGTGTTATTGAATAATTACTCTAACCCGCAGAGCCAGTGACAATGAAAGACCCAGATAAGTTGGGCAAATTAAGAACAAAGAGAGTGTTGACAAAGAAGATAAAACATGGCTTTGAGAGAAAATAATTTGAACATCAAAGGGTTATAAGAAAAGTTTAGGGGAACTAATGAGCCTGGAATATTTTTATGAAATTTCTCTTTGTGTAAGTCAAAGATACTCATAAAATACAAGGATATTACATTATGTTCCTGTATATTTATATTGTGTGTCGGTCTATTATTTTAACTGAGTATTTGGTGATTCAAGTATTAACCACCTGAATCATCCTTTAAGAGTGAGAGAATGGTTGCAGTAAAAAAAATGTAAAATTTCATATGAAATTTTTTTCATAATTTTTGGTTTCATGTTAAAGATAATATCTCAATCAACTCTAACTTTCCAGTAATTATTATAAAAATCAGGTGACCATTTTAAGTACATTCAGTTTAAGTAGGCTAACATTTCTTCCTCCTCCAAGCCAGTAGACAAACCCTGGGTTTATCGGATGGTGCAAGTATTTGCCCATCAAATATGTCAGTGCTCCAGCCTCAGAACCAGCTGGATGCAGAACCCCCAGTTTGGTTGGCTGAGAATTCCTGTGTTGTAGAAAACCTCCAAGATGACCCCAATTGTCCCCACTTCTGGTACTCCAGTCCTGTGTAATCCCTTCCTCTTGAGTGTGAGCAGGACTTGTAACTTATTTATAACCAATAGAATGATAAATGTGACAAAGATGACAGGACAGTACTTCTGAGATTACATTATACACTGCAGTGTCCTCTTGCTAGTAGAGAGCTTGCTGGCTTTGAATGGAGCAAGTGACCATATTGGAGAGACCCTCCATTTAATAGACCGCAAGGACTGAAATCATTCCACTATGTGATCTTGGAAGTGGGTCCTTGAGATAAGATGGTAGCCCTGGCTGACACATCTTGATCGTAGCTTTCAGAGGGGATCCTGAAGCAGAGAACCCTGCAAAGCTATTCCCAGACTTCCAGCCCATGGAAACTATGAGGTGATGAATATATGTTGTTTTAAGTTGCTGCATTTGTGGTAATTTGTTACCTAGCAATAGATAAGGAATATCCTGCTGCAGCAGCCACCCTTATATAAGTCCTTCATAAATACTATTCATTCAGTCCTCGTATAAACTCACTAAAGATCCTTCTTCCTTCCCTTTCTCATTCCACCTGTTCCTTCGTTTCTCCTACTTTCCCGTCACTCCCTACTCTCCCTCCCTTCCACCTGTCAAGGAAGATTGTGAAGGACTTTCAAACAGGCAAAAAAGATTTTTATTGGCGGTGCCTGTGGCTCAGTCAGTAAGGCGCCGGCCCCATATACCGAGGGTGGCAGGTTCAAACCCGGCCCCGGCCAAACTGCAACCAAAAAATAGCCGGGCGTTGTGGCGGGCGCCTGTGGTCCCAGCTACTCGGGAGGCTGAGGCAGGAGAATCGCCTTAAGTCCAGGAGCTGGAGGTTGCTGTGAGCTGTGTGAGGCCACGGCACTCTACCCAGGGCCATAAAGTGAGACTCTGTCTCTACAAAAAAAAAAAAAATATTTTTATTACTGGGTTTTCTATCTGGCAGGTTCTAGGTTAACTCTTTTAGATCATGCCTTTCATTGTCTTTCGGCTATTTGAATACATAACCACCTTGTTCACTGCAGCTTCCTGTGTAACATCATTAAACACCCCCCCAGCAACTATGACACAAAAACATCATAAGTTAATGGCTTCCTATGCTCCAGGCTCCAAAAGTGCATTCAAAGTCCTGTGAAATCTTGAAGTGTTGGTATATACACAGATTTCCCAGACATCCCAGTGACTCTGGATGTGCTGAGAGAAATCTGCTCCAGCTGTTTCTCTTATCTTTGAGAAAAGAGGAATATTGGGTATTTCAAGGCATTGCAGAATCCCATGAATGTGACCTGGCTGGAAAGCCAGGGTTTCCTCATTCTGTTCACTGCAATTGCTCCGATTTAGAGAGTTGCTAGAAATCTGGGGGTGAAAGAAGTCTAAAGGCTAAGAAGTTTAGGCTCTGCAGACCAAAATTAGAGAAATGCTTTCAGAAGTAAACAAACAATAACACTAATTAATCATCCAACAACAGATTTTTTGGGGGGTTTAAGAGTGCGCCTGTGGCTCAAAGGAGTAGGGCACTGGCCCCATATGCCGGAGGTGGCAAGTTCAAACCCAGCCCTGGCCAAAAACGGCAAAAAACAAACAAAAAAAGAGTAATGACAAAGAAATTTAGTGAATTTTAAGAAGTATTTTGCATTAATAGTGAACTCAAAATGTTTTTTTAAACAAAAACTTTCAAAGTTAAAAAAATGGAAGGAAGTATGGAGAAACCTCAAAGCACTCAACCTAGACCTCCCATTCGATCCTGCAATCCCATTACTGGGCATCTACCCAGAAGGAAAAAAATCCTTTTATCATAAGGGCACTTGTACTAGACTGTTGATTGCAGCTCAATTTACAATCGCCAAAATGTGGAAAGAGCCTAAATGCCCACCAACCCAGGAATGGATTAACAAGCTGTGGTATATGTATACCATGGAATACTATTCAGCCATTAAAAAAAATGGAGACTTTACATCCTTCGTATTAACCTGGATGGAAGTGGAAGACATTATTCTTAGTAAAGCATCACAAGAATGGAGAAGCATGAATCCTATGTACTCAATCTTGATATGAGGACAATTAATGACAATTAAGGTCATGGAGGGGAAGGAAAAGCAGACAGAGGGAAGGATGGAGGGGGGTGGGGCCTTGGTGTGTGTCACACCTTCTAGGGGCAAGACATGATTGCAAGAGGGACTTTACCTAACAATTGCAATCAGTGTAACCTGGCTTATTGTACCCTCAATGAATCCCCAACAATAAAAAATAAAAAAATAAAAAAAAATTAAAAAAAGATATTTGGGGACAAATTTTGCTTATCAATTTACTGTTTTTTGATTACAAGAAAGTATTTACGAATTAACACTAAAATAAAACTTTATTGATTATAAAAAAATCCATGCTGATTATAGAAAACTTGGAAAACAGAATAAAGAAGAAAAGAAACCTTGTTCATAATTCCATAACTGGAGTTGGGTATCTACTACAAAAAAAATTAGGACCTGACTGTAAATAATGCCCTGGGTTCTGGTTTTTTGCTTGCTCTTGAAATCAGCTCAAGATCGCCAGTCACAACACGACTTTTAATGGCTCTCTTATATTGTTTCATGGATCTGCCATTATTTACGCAACTAGCCTCTTAATTGTTGGACTTTTTATGTTGTTTCCAATCTTTTGGCTTGTAAATCTGCTGAATGTTTTGTGGCAGACACACCCTGCTCACGTTTCTTAGGTTAATCTTTAGAAGGAGGAGTATTGCAGGGTGACCGTGGTCTGGGTTTTGGTTGTGAGGATCAGAGACTCGACTTGTCACCCTGAGGTCTGTAGGATGTAATTTAAGGGGAGGCGTGGAATCAGGGTGCTGGGGTCCTGCCGCTCTGTTTTTGTCCCAGGGTCAACCCTCCAGGATTGGTTGGGAGAAAACAGGGCGGGACAGAGCAGGAAGGCTGGGGGTGGACACTGAGGCAAGGGTTTCTGTTGCAGGGAGGCATACTGGGGTGCATCGTGACCTCTCAAGACCAAGGATTTGGCTGCCAGGGCCAGCTGCAACCCGTGAGCTGCGATTCTCACTGCTGGCTGGGCTGCTGGAGGGTGCAAGTACCCTATTCCGTCCGGAGGGTAGGGGCAAGGTCCTTGTCTTTCTCTCTCTCCCCCATAAGGGCTTGGAGTTAAGGAGGAGCGGAGCGGGAGCCTAGGCGTGTTGTGAGGTCGGACCGGAGGTCCCCTCTATCATCCAGGTTGTCAAGTCCCAGGACCCCCGGAGTTTGGGGTCTAGCCGGGACGCCAGGGCGCGCTGCTGGTGGTGGTGGGTGGGGTGATGCTGGCCTGGGCTGAGCATTTGTTGACCCAGCGCGCCCTCTTGTGGTCATTTCCTAGCGCAAGGGGCGCGGGCGGCGTTTCCTAGTCCAGCCTCTGCCTAGGTTTTGGGACGTCTCCTGTACATTTGCTTTCTCCTAGGGTCCTGGAGGTGGAGTCTCGCCCCAGCTCTTTTCCTAATTTGTTATGTGGCTCTGGTCGCCTCTCACCCCTCTCTGAGTCTCTCCTGAATTATCTATGAAATGAAGAAAGTCATGCTGGTCTCATAGGTTTGGCCCGGGGGAGGGAAAGAGGACTTAGCCTCTGCTTCTTGCGCTCACGGTGGTGAGGCTTGGCTGGAGCAGCGTGTGCATGGGGATTAGAATATTCCAGGGGGCACAGGGTTTGTACCCTACCTTGTGTCTGCTGATACCTCCAAACTCAGAGTTAGGCCACTCCAATACAAGGGTAAACAGGAGCCGAGCAGAGGAGTTGGGCAGGGTGGCCAGGGGCTCAGAGCCAGGGAGACAGAAAATGTCTTATCTGGAGGTGACTTGGGCCCTGGGAGGCATCTTGGAGAAGGAAGGAGTGCACAGATCTCACAGGTTCCAGGGATTGGATAACTTTTGAGTTCAAGGAGTAGGTACTTCAAGACAGGTGGGACAACTGAACTCGAAAATTCAACCTGCAGGGGTGATATCAGCAGGAATGGCTGAGTAAGGACCTCCTTTCTCCCATAAAAGCAGTGAGAATACTGGCAAAATGGTCAAAATCAACGTTTTCACAACTTTGGACATTAACTAAAAACTTGCAACAATATTAAGGACTGTTCAAGAAACACAGCTGCATTTTGGCAAAGTTTTGTGGTGTTTTAACTTGCCACAATTTTATCCCCTTCTCCCCATCCCTGAGGTACCTTGAAACCTATTGGCTCTTTTATTACAGTGAAAACCTAGCAACCATTTGCTAGGAAGGGACAGAACAGAGTTGGAGTACCTCCAAGGCCCAGTTTTTGCTGGTCCCTTGGAAGACTCCACTTCCAAGGCTGTTATTTATTTGACCTGGCTTGGAGCTTGACAGCAGACTTTTGTGTGGGGCAGGGGAAGCATTTGTTGAAAACAATCAGTGGCAATTGTTTAACCCTGTGGCTGCCTGAGGCACCGATGACAGCTATGGAAAATGAGAAGCTGACTAAAATTTTAAAAGGAATGTGCTAAGAATCTACAAATGTCCCTTTTCCCTCTAGGTTCCTCTGATGATGGTGGTGGCATGTGTGTATGTGTGTTTCACCTGAGCTCTCTCAGCTCTAAAAATAGAAGAATTTCAAGATTTTTCTTTATTTAGGTATAAAAAAAATACAGTACGTCTCATGCACCAGTGTGGCCAATATATAATCATTATCTGTAGATCAGTTACTACAATGATAGCAAATGGAAGGTTATAAGAATTGTTTATCCAACAATAAAACCTGAATTAAAATTGTTAACCTAAAAAGCAACCTGCTTGTTATGCAAACACCCTTTTTCTATATGTTTGTGAGATCTACAAACTTGTTAAATATTAGTCAAAAAAATTATGAAAAACTAGTATTGGTTAAAAAAAAAAAAGTCAGTGTTATCTACAAACCCCTGCAGCATGAGAGGCCTTTCCCAGAGTGAGAACCTTGGTCCCTAATGAAGGGTGAGCAAGACAGTTTGCCTCCTTCCCTGCCCTTCTCTGCTGCTTGGTGCCACTTCCCCAAAGCACATTTGACCTGAAATGTTCCATTTGTGGCTGAAAGTGGGAAAAGCACAAATGACCACAGAGCTTGGGCAGGGCAGGGGCCTTGCCTTTTCTAAAAGGTGTGCCTGAGGGTCAGTTCCCTGAGATGTGGCAACAAAGTGGGAAGGAAAATGGTAAGGCTTCGAG
The DNA here is from genome assembly GCF_027406575.1 of Nycticebus coucang. NCBI lineage: Eukaryota > Metazoa > Chordata > Mammalia > Primates > Lorisidae > Nycticebus > Nycticebus coucang. The sequence goes on along the minus strand of NC_069781.1, from coordinate 164,795,621 downwards.
ATGCAGTCATGATTGGGTTTGGACAGTGGCCTGACTTGCTCAGGGCACACCATGGGGGCCTCTAAGTCAAGAGATAAGGGGTAGACAAAGAAGAGAAAGAACAGCAGGGGCGACCAGGTGAGGCAGAGGTGGGGAGGGGTCTTCTGCTCCATAAATATCTGAGCCCCTTGAAGGCAAGCCTGGAGGGGTGTTGAAAAGTCTCAAATCAGGGTCTCAGCTATTCCAGGCCTTAATCCAAGGCTCTGTCACATTTGATCTCCACCGTCCCTCCAGGATGAATTCACAGTTGCTTCAAAGTTCAACAAACCATTCCCCTGAATTTGGTTGAATGGTTCAATGCTCAGTACAGCACAGTCACTGGTGGGGCAGGCCAGTGTGGTCACCTCAGGACCCCAGGTCAGGAGCTGCCATGTGGCCCCTTCCTCCCTCTCAATAGGTCTGGGGAGGGGCCTGGGAGTGGTGGGCACTTGGAAGGGTGTGAGCGAGTCAGAGCAGGGTTGGAACTTGTAGAGCTGGCTGGATGGGACTTTGCAGTCTCCCTTGGGACTGAGTGGCAGTCTGGCCCCACAGGTCATACTGTCCAAACCTTTGATAGGCACCAGGACCTCCCCAGCCTTACCAGGGTGGATTTCAAGGACCTCAGAGGAAGACTCCCACCCCACCCCCTGCCCCAGCAATTGAACACATGTTGCTTTAAAACTTTGTCCAGCCAGAGAAAGTCAACGAGTTAGACTGTGGTCTGGGCGACAGGGTTATGGGGGTGTCTGAGCCCAGACAGAACATTAGCCTGGATTTTCCAGCATTCGGGGGTAGCCAATGCCGAAATACACTTATGTTCCTGATATTTCAGGAACTTAGAGCTTGCTATCCCAGGGATGGTGAGGTCTGTGGGGCCCAGGATGAAGGGGTGCTGGGCTGGGGAATCAGTGCCACTTTTGGAGGGCTGGGGACCTGGTGTCTGACTGGCCTGGGCTTCAGGGGATCTGGGCCCCCTAATACACCAGCTCCTCCTGGGGGTCTGAGCCATACAGCTCGGCCAGCATCTTGAACCGGGGCCCCCAGTCGTTAAGGAAGTCATAATCGATGTCAGAGTCAGAGGAATCGGTGCCCAGGGAGCTAAGGGACTCGGCGATGGACTCGGAGCCCTCGTAGCCGTAGATGTGCAGAGTGTCGTAGGGGGGCCCGCCGCCATCGTGGTCCGCCTCGCCCTTCTTTACCTCGATCATGGCTGCCATCTCCCCAGGCCCGCTGTGCACCCCGGGCGCGTGTCGCGGTGGCTTCTGCACCTGGGCGTAGAGGGGCGGCCGGGCCTCCAGCGTGGGCCGCGGGGGCTTGGTCCCTCCACGGCGCACGGAGTTGAGCACCGACACGTCGTAGCTGTTGGTGTCCATCTCCCCACCGCCCTCCTCGTCATAGGTGACCAGCTGCTCGCGGACCTCTGGCACACTCTTGCCGTGGGCGCGGGCCTGCTTCCGGAGCCGCCTCCGCAGGAAGATGAGCAGAGTGATCACTGGTATCCAGAAGGAGAGCGCCAGGTGTCAGACCCGCTCAGGGGGCTGGGTCACGCCCCTCCCCAATCACTCCCTCCCCTCCTCTCTAGAAAGTCCTTAGCCAGCCCAGTCTCCAGGGACACAAGAATGACACAGAAGGTTTGGTTTTGTCCAGACACCCATAGGACAGAGTCAGGTGCACTGGGGACACTCTTGGTCTTGACTGACTGCCATCAACACTGGTTGGGGATGGGAAGAGGGATAGAGAGGGGCTTCCTCAAGTTCAATCTCTGTTGCCTGTTTCAACCCCTCTTCCTGCAGCCACATTTCCTCACTCCTATGCCCCTCTGGCACACCCTTCTAGGCTGTCTCCCAAGGGCCAGGAAGCTGGAGCTTGGGGTGAGATGAGGAAAGGGCTGTGGTTGGAATCTGGAGTGCAAAGATTCTGCCCAGTGACTTTGTGGCCAATGATGACAATGGCCATGGTGCTGGGGTTGTGATACCCATTGCCATGGCAGTAGCCACTCTCTTGGGCACCAACTGCAAACATGCTTGGCGCTACATTGGACACATTCTCATATTATCTCAGTTAACGTAGATATTGCTATACCAGTTATACGGTTAAGCAAATTAAGATGAGAGAGGCCAAGTGACTTGCCTGGAGTCCCCTCGTCAGGCAGGGGTGCTGGCCCTGCTGCAATCTCGAGGCGTGTGGCTGTGTGAGGGCCTTGGATTCCCAGGGGGAGTTGACCAGGTCATGCAGAGAACGCCAAAAATTAGGCCCAGACCACCCCCTTGGCCAGTGATTTTCAACTGGCTGTGCCACGGCACACTGTTGTGCCCTGAGAGGATCTTGGGTGTGCTGTGAACATTTTTAAACAATATTAAGTTATTTTCGAAAGAAGTTCAAAGCACAGTAAGTATATACTTTTTTTAACTCTTCTTTTTGATCAACATAATTTAAGTGTGCAGCGGAAGTTTAACTACAGGTTCAAGTGTGCTGAGACAAAAGGGGTTGAAAACCATTGCCCTAGGCTCTGACCTAGCTTCAAATTATTTAACAAACTGTTACATACATAAGTAAAGCTGGGTGCCCAGGCAAAAACCGTCCTCCCAGCCTCAGTTTCCTCATCTGTAAAATGGAAATGATGACCTCTGTACTCTGTTTATACTTGGGAAGGTGGCTATGAGGTTAAATGCAATTCTGTATGGTGGGGATGCCATCTTCATCACTATTTATTATTTTTAAATGGGGGAGCTGGGTCTACTCTGCCCCAGAAGTCCCAGAAGGGGGTATACCCAGAGGATCTCTCTGCGTCCTAGGCACTGGGTGATTGCCAATCGCCTGAGGACTTCCTCTGAGTGGGGGAGGGATGGCTCCTGCCCCATGTCACACAGGTGCAGGATGATTTACACCTTAGGAGGGGGCTCTCAAACACCTAGTATGCCCAGCAGGAAGACATTGAGGTGAAGCTGCCTTATTCCTGGTGGGAACTTCCTGATAACTCCCCTCCACTGGCTGCCTCCCTTTCCCGCTTCACTCTTCTCTTCCTTAGAAGGGCCCCAGGGAAGTAAATCACCTCCGAAATAAACCAGTTCCTTGTCCCAGGGCTTCTTCCTGGGGAAGCCAAACTAAAGCAAGGCCTAGAGGGCTAAAAACGTCTAAGGCCCAAATAGGAAAAAAAAAAAAATACATCAAAGCTGGAAGAAAGCTATTAAAGGAAAGAAAGCTTGGGGAGACAATCTAAAGGAGAAGTTTCTAAACTTTCCATTTTAGAACTGGATCCTTTTTTTCCTTTTTCAAAAATAGGTTTTAATGTAAATACATGCCCAGAACAATGCTTGGCACACCAGTAAGTGCTTGAAATATCCAAGTGGAATGAGTGACTGTTACATGGTGTCTATGTTATTTTAAGGTGGAGCCAGACTGGCGAGTGGGGTGGGTCTTGAACCTCCTCTCTCCCTGCCCCCACCCAGAGGCACCTTGGCGGTGTGCTGGCCCAGAGGTGCTCTGCAGGCTGGAGGCAGTCTCAGCGTCTCACGTGAAGCCCTGGTGATGTCTCCTCCCTCCCCTGCCCCGCACTGACCTGTGATGGTGAGGATGCACAGGAAGATGGCCACCAGCGCCTGGATGCTGACGCCCACCTGGGCGGCCGTCTCCTCACAGAAGGTGAACTCGCCTCGCTCATTACACTTGCACACAGCGATGGCCAGCGTGTTGGTGCTTGTGAGGCTCGGCCTCCCATTGTCTGAGATGACCACGGGCAGGAGGTGGACTTTGGCACGCTCTCGATCAAATTGCCCATACTTGACTGTGATGTTGGCTGTGTTATCTGGAAATACCAAGGCCACAGAATCAGGACTTGCCCTGAGTGCCCACTCCCTGTGGCCACAGAGCTGGAGGAAGCCCTCCAAGGAGCCCTCCCTGACCGCACCAGGGCTGCTTCTCTGCCTTGTACACCCCTGCCTCTCCTTTTAGCCCTTCGAGTGCAGGCCTGCTCCTCTCCAGAAGGGTATGTGGGGCAGCACTTTGACCCAGCTTCTAAGAATGGCTTGCTTTCTGTTTACAAGTGCAACTGAGAGGCCTAACCCTTCCCTCTTCCCTAATCCCACTCCAAAACAAAGGGTTTTCTCTTTTAGCTCAATAATTAATGTATTGTTTCAAGCTTTGACAAACAATCAGGAAAAAAATGTATATATTTTTTGAGACAGAGTCTCCTTATATTGCCCTTAGTAGAGTGCTGTGGAGTCACAGCTCACAGCAACCTCCAACCCTTGAGCTTAAGTGATTCTCTTGTCTCAGCCTCCCAAGTAGCTGGAGCCCTTCACAATGCCCTGCTATTGTGTTGTGTTGTTGTAGTCGTCATTGTTGTTTGGCAGGCCCAGGCTGGGTTCAAACCCGCCAGCCCTGGTGTATGTGGCCAGTGCCCTAAACATGACCTACGGGCACTGAGCCAGGAAAAATAAAGTTTTAATAAGTCTTTTAGCATTAGGCTTAACTTCTAAAGTTGTTTCTGCTATTCCTGAAAATCCATTGTTACTAAGGAGGTTTACAACAGTAAGAGCAGGGATTCCCCGCTTGGGGGTGGTGGGGTCTGTGTGCTTGGGAGACCAGTGGCAAAGCTAAGGATGCCCTCTTTTAGATTCCAAGTATTCAGAATTACATTTCAGTATTAAGTGTATTATTGAAAATAAATGATATGCAGTTGTCACTTTATGGGAGAAATGAGAGAGTTTCACAGGCAGGACATTCACGTTATAGGGAAGTCTGAGACCACCAGGCCTAGCTCCTGCTTGGGTGGGGGTGTCTCTGGGCTGGCACTGAACCTTTCCACCCCATCGCAGACCCCCACTCTGAGGTGGGACTAAGGTGGACATTGGGCATGGGGGGGACATAATTATATTTTTACCAAATGATTTTCTCCCAAAGATAGCTGGATGTTGAACAGTTTGTCATTAACTTGTCAACACACCAGGGTTACCTCCCCATCCCACAGGCTCCAGGAAGACAGGTCTGTGGCTGATCCCCTGGGTCTGCCCATCAGACAGGCAGGGACTCCACCCTGCAGTGGGTGAAGGATCACTTCACTTAGACCCAAGAGGAATTTTCTCTATTTTTCTGAGGCAGTTGCAGAGGCCATGCAGGCTTGTCTACTTTGGACTGGAATGAAATCAATTCGGCATTGTCACTCCAGTCAGCAGCTACTCGTAAGCAGTGCCACTGACACCCAGGGCCTGCCTGTGGTCAGTAGTCATTGTGGCTGGATTAAAAGAAATCTCCCTGTATCTTTGGGGTTTAGGGTTTCACATTTCCAGTTGTGACTCTTTGAGAATGACGTCAAAAGTCCACCTCCCAGAGTGATTTGCAGTTTTGCTGAGGCAAAGAGATCCCAGTATGGGAAGGGACCTTTTGGCTAGTTTGTGAACCAAGCTGCCTGCCTGTACCCCTTCATCTGCTGTGTACCCCTCACTGACCTGAGCCTTTCCGGGGAATGGCAGGCTTTGGCTGAGGCAGCTCTGACCATTGCACAGACTACAGTGCATGTAAATGTATCCTGTAACTTGAAAATCCCAATTTGTTGGCCTAGTCCTTCACCCTTGTTCTTTATCACTCAAAAAACCTCACCCCGACCCTAATAAGAGCTAACAGATGACTTTGACTTGCGCACCGTGATTATCCGTGAGGGTGAAGTTGCTGTCCTCAGTGCTCAGGGCAAATCTGAACTTCACATTTTGTGGTGTTATGTCCTTGTCTATTGCAGAGATCTGCAGGACCAGCTGCAATATGGAAGATGGGGGAAAGTCAGTGGGTGTTGGGGTGGCCTGAGGGTCAGTGATGGAGACTTTAGGTTTAGACCTGACATGGCAGCCTCTCACTTGCAACACTAACCTACTGAGATCTTCATAAAGCCACTCTTTCTCTCCCTCATCCCACCCCCTGCTGCTAATCTAGGCTACAGACATTTTCTTTAATCCTCAGTGTGTCCATCTGTAAAATGGGGGTAATATTACTTTTTCTCAGCTGTTACAGGTTACATTAAGCTCAGTGGCACTCCAGCTGCCTGGGGGTGGGTGGTTCTGTCCCTCACCTGCCCCAGGGTGGCACCCTCTCACCCTCCCACCTGAGCCAGACTCACCTTGCCCTGGGCAGTGTTCTCACATACTTTGGGTTCATAGGGCCGGGCAAACTCGGGGGCATTGTCATTTTCATCTAGAACCTCAATGTGGACTTGCACGATGGATTCTTTGCCTGTGGGGTTCCCTGCAAGGAAGAGGACTTGTTGCCACAGTGGGCTCAGTTGATGCGAGCCTGGGGCAGGGGTTGTGGGGGGCAGGGTGGGAGGTATGTGGTTGGGTAGTTCGGGAGGGCTGCCTGGAAGAGGATATAGAAAGAAGGTCATGGATGATGTTCTGGGTGGAAGCAGTGTGTAAGGGAAGAGGGGTAAACTTCATACATAGGAGGGTTACTGAAGTTTTACTTACTTGTAAGAATCAAAAAGGTAAACAACCTAAGAGCACTAAAAATTTTAGTCTGATCAATCCCCAGTGAATATTTTAATCAAGCAATTAATTGAAATAAATGCAATTTATGTAATTAAATACATAAAATTAATTAATTACAAAAGGGTTAAGAAGGCAAATGACCTAGTGAGGTTGGGCTAATAAATTAGGCCACTGGAACAAAATGGAATATGGCCATTGACAATGCCCATATAAATTACATTCAAAAAATGTAATTAAAAAGTATTAGTACCATGAGAAAATGGTTCTGGAGTGAGGTTAGGTGAAAACGTGGGATATGATATTTTATGCAAACATTATCTCACTTTTATAAAAATATGTATAGAAAAAAGACCAGAGAAAAATATACTAATGTGCTAATTGTCTCGCATGGAAGCTTTGGGGGGGGGCATTATTTTCTTCTTCTTTTATGTATTTTCTATATTTAAAAAAATTTAAATTTAAAAATCATACAAATGGGATAAGGATAAAGTCTGATCTAGCAGAACAAGCAGGATTCCCCAGGAGTTGGGGGAAGTGAGAGTCTGGGTGGCCCAGCAGGAGGCAGGGTCCTCCAGGGTAGCACCAGGGGAACCTTGGCCAATTCACCTGCCTTCTGGGCCCTGGTGTGTTCCTGAGTCTAGTGGGAATATTAATCTTTCTTCTGGAGGGTTATTGGAATTTTTTTCACATAGATAAAGGATGTAAAACCCCAACACTTTCCTTTCCCTCTGGCAAAAGTTACACAATTTCTGAAGAAACTAACAATCTGAGAACAGGAAGATACTTGAGATTTTGAGTTCAACCCATTAACTGGTACACAAACCTCTCCCTTCCCACCCCAAGGAGCATTTCCCAAACATCCACGATCATAGGAATCACACTGCGAGCAATGCACTTGCCTTGGCCCTGTCTCTGGCTCATTGAACCAGAACCTCCAGGGAGGAGTTTGAGAGCTCTCTGCTTAATAGGCACCTTACATGATGCTCATCACAGAGGCATCTGCACAGCCTGTTTTATATCAGTGCTTCTCAAACTATCACATGTGAGACGTTCTGAGTCAGGGAGGGGGGTGGGGGTGAGGCCTGAGATTCTGCTCTCCCAACAATGTCTCAGGGAATGTAGATGCTGCTGGTTCAAGAAGAACACTTGGATATGGCAATTATTTGACTGTTTTGCTTATCTGTGGTGTTGGATATCAGGAAAGCATGCAGGGACTGTTTCTTTTTCTCATCAGCTGTGATTAGTGTTTGTGTATTTAATATGTGGCCCAAAACAGCTCTTATTCTTTCAACCTGTGGCAGAAAGGAAAAAAGGTTGGACACTCCTGCTCTATATCATTCCAGCCATTGGGTGCTTCATCCAGTACTTATATAATAGAGACCCTATAGAGACAAGAGAAAAGGAAAAGAGCCCAAGTCCCCTGGCAGATGGGGTCACTCACCAGTAGGATCCAGTTCTTTGGCTTCTACAGTCAGGTTATACCAAGGGTAGATTTCTCTGTCTAATTCTTTTTCATTGTAAATGTTCCCATGTTTGGTTATTTGGAAGAATTGGCCTTTGTCACTGGTCTTGCGGATGGAGTATCTGCCCAGAGGAGAGAGTGTCATGGCTTTCCATTGTTCTTTGCTGAGTCCAAATTCCTCAGCATGACAGACAGGGGCCTTGGGGATTCAGTTTCCTGCATCCCTCTCTACCCTCCCCCTCACTGCTTGTTACACTCCACTCTCAGAGCAAAGAGCAGACTTATACAGCAAGATTCAGGGGAGTAAGATAACATCTTTGATCTTAGCCATGTTACCATCCATGGACTGAAGGTAGCACCCGAGACCATAATTAGCACTTTTGGAATGTCACTTTTGGTGACATTACACCATAGCTAGGACTGGTTTTTGTAATTAATGAAAAGATAGTTGGGCAAGAGCCAGGAAGAAATACAAAAGGAGCGAGAAGAAATAACTAATTGAAAGAAAATTAAATTTCCAAAGTAAAAATCTAAAAAGTTCTCTTAAAAATCAGAAAAAGTTTTGAAAAGGTAAATAAATGTATTTCATATATATGCGTAATAGTTGCTATTTACTGAAGAAAATTTCAGAACAAATTGAATGGAAGAAATATCAAAAAACATAATAAAAGAAAACTTTCCTAATCTGAAGTAAGGCCTGAGTATACAGATTAAAAAACATCAGGCATCATTTAAAAAGGAGAACATATTTAGGTGTATCCTGGTGACATTTGTGAATTTCAAGGGTATGTGGAGAAACAGATGAGTTTAGACAGAAAAAAAAAATAAATTCCTTACAAAGAAAGAGAAATAAGACTTGACCTAGATGTCCTCATAAAATTAAATGCTAGAATACACAGATAGTATTTTTGAAGGGATGATTATATATTATGAGGATTATATGAAGATATTTAGGTGTTATTAAAATAAGAAAGCAAAGAATGAAGGTATTTATAAATACACAAAAAGCTTAGAAAGTGTATCACTCACAAAGATGGGTCCTAAATTTTTTTTTTTTTTTAGAAAACTTACTCCTTCTAACTAAATGTCACACTATAAAGTAAAAAACTGGTCTTGCAGAAATTAAAATGAGACTACTGGTTTCTTTATCATACATAGGAAAGGAACAGTGTATATGTGCGTGTGTGCATGTTTGCGTGTATAGTATTTTAACTAGGAAATATAGGTCCAAGAAAACATTTAACATTTTACAGATAGAAGTAAATCTCAGAGAGAGATTAAAGATGGTGGCCGAGTAACAGCCTCCCTGCAACTGGGAACAGCGAGTCTGGGGAGACAAGACTCCAGGCATCTCTGGCCGGTGGGATCTGCCTATAATCATCCCTTTGGGGATACAGGGAGCCAGCAAGGGACTTCTGGACCCCAAGAGGAGGACAAAAACAGTGGAAAACTGGCAAGTGGTTGCGTGTGTTCGATTGACCTAATCACGCTGGCAACTGTAAGTACAAGCAGCAGTGAGACTGCAAACCGGAAAGGCCTTACCTGTGAACTGTTTCAGTGTTCTTGGACTTGGCACTCAGTTGAACTGCCTTGGGGAGGGCTTGAGCAGGAGTGTGGAGAACTTTGGGCATTGTCTGGGGCCCCAGACTGAGCCACTGAGCTGGGCACAGGAAGCCATTGTGAAAGAACTGCCCTGGCAAGCTCCGCCCTCAGAGTCTCAGAGCAAGGACTGGGCGGGTCAAAGTAACCTACTGACTGAGCAGCCTAAAGGTGGGGACTGAGCTGCCTTACAGCCTTAATCCTTAGGGGCAGAGTGAGATGGTTTTGGTACACTGGAGCCTTGGGCTGTTGCCCTGGGTAGAGTGCCGTGACATCACAGCTCATAGCAACCTCAAACTCCTGGGCTTGGCGCCGCCCAGACCTCCATAGGAGCTGTGCAGCGACCCCCGACCGGTGACCCGCACCCACTGGGCCTCCACATTCCCTGACCAGGAACTGCGGGAGCCACACAACCCTGCGTCCTCCCTCCTGTGTCCTCCCAGCTTCCACACTAGCCCGTTCATCTGGACAGGGACTCTGGTAGCTGCGTGCCCTTTGGAGCCCTCCCTGCCTCTGCACAGAGCTCTTCTCCTGGCCAGAGACTGATGGAGCCTTGGGCTCTCTGTGCCAAAGTCACTGGGTGCCTGGCACTCCCAGAACCATGCGCACCACTCCCAGCCCTGTTGCTGGATCCGGGTGTGTCACGAACTGGAGCTGCTTCCACAACCAGAACTTCCTAGCTAGAGCAGCCCCAGAGGAACTACACAGGGTCACTCCCTACAAAGATCCAGCAACAATAGAGTGATCCCGCTGGGGTCTAATCTTGGAGAGACACCTCCCCAACTCTGAGGACAGCCAGAGGCAACGATGAAAAACAATCATGAGGCAAAATCAACAGAAAAACTCTGGCAATATGAATAATCAGAGTATATCAACTCCCCCAAGGATCAATGGGGCAGAAACAGCACAAGGCCCCATGCACAAACAAATAGCTGAGATGTCAGAAATTGAATTCAGGATCTGGATAGCAAATAAGATCGAATTAGAATTCCAAAAGTTATCTCAAGAATTCAATGGATTCAAAGACCAAATGACCAAAGATTTCGACACATTGAGACAAGAAGTTGCATCCCTCAAAGATCTGAGAAACACAGTAGAATCCCTCAGTAACAGAATGGAGTAAGCAGAAGAAAGGATTTCTGACATTGAAGACAAAGCTTTCGAATGCTCCCAAAGCCTCAAAGAAGAAGAGAAATGGAGAGCAAAATCAGACCACTCTCTCAGAGAGCTCTCGGATAATTTGAAGAAAACCAATATTCGTCTTATAGGATCCCCGAAAGTGACAAAGTGGCTTCACAAGGCACAGAGTCTCTTCTCCATGAGATTATGAAGGAGAACTTTCCAGACATGCCAAGAGATTCCGAAATTCAGATAGCAGACAGTTTCAGAACTCCAGCACGACTCAACCCAAATAAGACATCCCCCAGACACATCATAATCAATTTCACTAAAGTTAATATGAAGGAGAAAATTCTGAAAGCTGCCAGATGAAAGAAAACCATTACCTACAAGGGCAAGAATATCAGAATAACTGCAGATCTCTCTGCTGAAACCTTTCAAGCTAGAAGAGGATGGTCATTGACTTTTAATCTCCTAAAACAAAATAACTTTCAACCCAGGATCCTGTACCCAGCTAAACTGAGCTTCATTTATGATGGAGAAATTAAATACTTCAATGACATTCACATGTTGAAGAAATTTGCCACAACTAAACCAGCTCTCCAGGACATTCTTAAACCTATCCTCCATAAAGACCAGTGTAATTCTCCACCACAAAAGTAAACCCACCCAAAAAATATTTGATCAAATTCCAACTTCCACAGTCGCAAAAGGATTAAAAATGTCCACCGGTCTCTGGAAAGGCTTATTAATACTCTCAATTAATGTGAATGGTTTAAATTGTCCTCTAAAGAGGCATAGGTTGGCAGACTGGATACAAAAACTCAAGCCAGATATCTGCTGCATCCAAGAATCGCATCTTACATTAAAAGACAGATATAGACTCAAGGTGAAGGGATGGTCATCTATATTCCAGGCAAATGGAAGGCAGAAAAAAGCAGGTGTTGCAATCCTGTTTGCAGACGCAATAGGCTTTAAACCAACCAAAATAATTAAGGATAAGGATGGACACTTCATATTTGTTAAAGGGAATACTCAATATGATGAGATCTCAATTATTAATATTTATGCACCCAACCACAACGCACCTCAATTTATAAGAGAAACTCTAACAGACATGAGCAACTCAATTTCCTCCACTTCCATAGTAGTTGGAGATATTAACACCCCTTTAGCAGTCCTGGATAGATCCTCCAAAAAGAAGCTAAGCAAAGAAATCTTAGATTTAAACTCAACCATTCAACATCTGGACTTAACAGACATCTACAGAACATTTCATCCCCCAAAAACTGAATACACATTCTTCTCATCAGCCACGGAACATACTCCAAAATTGACCACATCCTAGGCCACTAATCTAACCTCAGCAAATTTAAAAAAATAGAAATTATTCCTTGCATCTTCTCAGAACATCATGGAATAAAAGTTGAACTAAATAACAACAAGAATCTGCATACCCATACAAAAACATGGAAGCTAAACAACCTTATGCTAAAGGATACATGGGTTATAGATGAGATTAAGAAGGAAATCACCATATTTTTGGAACAAAACAACAATCAAGACACGAATTACCAGAACCTCTGGGATACTACAAAGGCAGTCCTCAGAGGGAAATTTATAGCACAGCAAGCCTTCCTCAAGAAAACGGAAAGAGAGGAAGTCAACAACTTAATGGAACATCTCAAGCAACTGGAGAAAGAAGAACACTTCAACCCCAAACTCAGCAGAAGAAAAGAAATAACCAAAATCAGAGCAGAATTAAATGAAATTGAAAACAAAAGAATTATACAACAGATCAATAAATCCAAAAGCTGTTTTTTTGAAAAGATCAATAAAATAGATAAACCTTTGGCCAACCTAACCAGGAAAAAAAGAGTAAAATCTCTAATTTCATCAATCAGAAATGGTAATGATGAAATAACAACAGACCCCTCAGAAATTCAAAAAATCCTTAACGAATGCTACAAGAAACTTTACTCTCAGAAATATGAAAATCTGAAAGAAATCGACCAATACATGGAAGTACGCTACCTACCAAGACTTAGCCAGAACTAAGTGGAAATGTTGAACAGGCCTATATCAAGTTCTGAAATAGAATCAACTATACAAAATCTCCCTAAAAAGAAAAGCCCAGGACCACATGGCTTTACATCAGAATTCTACGAAACATTTAAAGAAGAACTAGTACCTATACTACTAAACCTCTTCCAAAATATAGAAAAAGAAGGAATATTACCCAGCACATTCTATGAAGCAAACATCACCTTGATCCCTAAACCAGGGAAAGACCCAACAAGAAAAGAAAATTATAGACCAATATCACTAATGAATATAGATGCTAAAATACTCAATAAGATCCTAACAAACAGAATCCAACAACACATCAAAAAAATTATACACCATGACCAAGTGGGATTTATCCCAGGGTCTCAAGGCTGGTTCAATATATGTAAATCTATAAATGTAATTCAACACATAAACAAACTGAAAAATAAAGACCATATGATTCTTTCAATTGATGCAGAAAAAGCTTTTGATAATATCCAGCATCCCTTCATGATCAGAACACTTAAGAAAATTGGTATAGAAGGGACATTTCTTAAACTAATAGAGGCCATCTACAGCAAACCTGCAGCCAATATCGTATTGAATGGAGTTAAATTGAAATCATTTCCACTCAGATCAGGAACCAGGCAAGGTTGCCCATTGTCTCCATTGCTCTTTAACATTGTAATGGAAGTTTTAGCCATTGCAATTAGGGAAGAAAAGGCGATCAAGGGTATCCACATAGGGTCAGAAGAGATCAAACTTTCACTTTTTGCAGATGATATGATCGTATATCTGGAAAACACTAGGGATTCTACTACAAAACTTTTAGAAGTGATCAAGGAATATAGCAATGTCTCAGGCTACAAAATCAACACCCATAAATCTGTAGCCTTTATATATACCAACAATAACCAAGCTGAACAAACAGTCAAGGACTCTATTCCTTTCACAGTAGTGCCAAAGAAGATGAAATATTTGGGAGTATACCTAACAAAGGATGTGAAAGATCTCTACAAAGAGAACTATGAAACTCTAAGGAAAGAAATAGCCGAAGATGTTAACAGATGGAAAAACATACCATGCTCATGGCTGGGAAGAATCAACATTGTTAAAATGTCCATACTGCCCAAAGCAATATATAACTTTAATGCAATTCCTATTAAAGCTCCATTGTCATACTTTAAAGATCTTGAAAAAATAATACTTTGTTTTATATGGAATCAGAAAAAACCTCGAATAGCTAAAACATTACTCAGCAATAAAAACAAAGCCGGAGGAATCACACTACCAGACCTGAGACTGTAAATCCATAGTGATCAAAACAGCATGGTACTGGCACAAAAGCAGAGAAGTAGATGTCTGGAACAGAATAGAGAACCAAGAGATGGATCCAGCTACTTACCGTTATTTGATCTTTGACAAGCCAATAAAAACATTCAGTGGGGAAAAGATTCCCTCTTTAACAAATGGTGCTGGGTAAACTGGCTGGCAACCTGTAGAAGATTGAAACTGGACCCACACCTTTCACCATTAACTAAGATAGACTCTCACTGGGTAAAAGATTTAAACTTAAGACATGAAACTATAAAAATACTTGAAGAAAGTGGAGGGAAAACTCTTGAAGGAATAGGCCTGGGTGAATATTTTATGAGGAGGACTCCCCAGGCAATTGAAGCAGTATCAAAAATACACTACTGGGACCTGATCAAACTAAAAAGCTTCTGCACAGCCAAGAACATAGTGAGTAAAGCAAGCAGACAGCCCTCAGAATGGGAGAAAATATTTGCAGGTTATACCTCCGATAAAGGTTTAATAACCAGAATCCACAGAGAACTCAAACGTATTAACAAGAAAAGAACACGTGACCCCATCTCAGGGTGGGCAAGGATCTTGAAGAGAAACTTCTCTAAAGAAGACAGACGCAAGATCTACAAACACATGAAAAAAAGCTCTTCATCCTTAATCATCAGAGAAATGCAAATCAAAACTACTTTGAGATATCACCTAACCCCAGTACGAGTAGCCCACATAACAAAATCCCAAAACCATAAATGTTGGCGTGGATGTGTAGGAAAGGGCACACTTCTACACTGCTGGTGGGAATGCCCACTAATACGTTCCTTCTGGAAGGATGTTTGGAGAATACTTAGAGACCTAAAAATAGACCTGCCATTCGATCCTATAATTCCTTTACTAGGTTTATACCCAGAAGACCAAAAGTCACAATATAACAAAGACATCTGTACCAGAATGTTTATTGCAGCCCAATTCATAATTGCTAAGTCATGGAAGAAGCCCAAGTGCCCATCAACCCACGAATGGACTAGCAAATTGTGGTACATGTATACCATGGAATACTATGCAGCCTTAAAGAAAGATGGAGACTTTACCTCTTTCATGTTTACATGGATGGAGCTGGAACATATTCTTCTTAGCAAAGTATCTCAGGAATGGAAGAAAAAGTATCCAATGTACTCAGCCCTACTATGAAGCTAAATTATAGCTTTCACATGAAGGCTATAACCCAACTATAGCACAAGACTATGGGGAAAGGGCCAAGGAAGGGGAAGGGAGGGGGGAGGTTTTGAAGGGAGGGAGGGTAATGGGTGGGGCACATCTATGGTGCATCTTAGAATGGGTACAGGCGATTGCACTAATGTACACAGCTATGATTTAACAATAAAAAAAAAGAAGTACATCTCACTGGGAGAAGTAAAAATGGATTTACTCCATCCAAGTATCTAGGAGAAAAAAAAAAAAAGAAAAATAATAGGCTGTATAACAAATATGGAGAAAAAGAAAAAAGCCATTAAAGTTAAGAAATATGAAATGTAAAACAAGATAAAAGGAGTAAGATCAAACATATCATTTATGGTGAAAAACGTAAAACAGTTTTCATTTACGATGAAAACTGATATCATACGATGAGAAACAGTCTCGTTAGAATTCTAATTTTTTTTTTTTTTTGCAGTTTTTGGCTGGGGCCAGGTTTGAACCCGCCACCTCTGGTATATGGGGCTGGCACCCTACTCCTTTGAGCCACAGGTGCCACCCTGAACTTTATATATAATCTAAGATTTAGTGTAAAGCTAGTACAACAGAACAGATGGCTTTGCCACAGAATAATATAGGTAGAATAGAGAATTCATAAATAGATTTAAGAACTTAGTGTATAACAAAAGTGGGAAATGATGACTTATTTAATAAATGGTGCTGGCAAAATTGGCTACCTATCTGGAATAAAATAAAATTGGACTGAATACATACTTACTATCAAATATTTTGTGACCCTAAAAAGTATGCAATAGGCTGGGCATGGTGGCTCATGTCTATAATCCTAACACTCTGGAAAGCCAAGACAGGTGGATTGCTTGAGTTCAGGAGTTTGAGACAGGCCTGAGCAAGAGTGAGACCTCGTTTATACTAAAAACAGAAAAACTAGCCAGGTATGGTAGCACCTGTAGTCTCAGCTACTTGGGAGACTGAGACAAGAGGATTGCTTTAGCCCCGGAGTTTAACGTTGCTATGAGCTATAATGACACCATGGCATGCTACCTAGGGTGACCAGAGTAAGACTCTGTCTCAAAAAAAGAAAAAAAAAATGCAATAGAATTATAGTTTTTGTTCCAGAGGATAGGGGAGAGGGGTGTAGTTAAGACAGAAGAATATTGATGGAATGATTAAAAAAATTAAAAAACTATCAAACACCAAAACAAACAAACATGTCCCCCATGAATGTCTGTATGTGGCCCAGAAGAAAGATGTGATAGGACCACATTAAGGCATTCAACATGAGTTATCTGAGGGTGGGGATATCAGTGTTTTCTTGATAGATCTTTGTGTTGTTTCATGATGCGAAATAAGTGCTTCTTTTGCAGTTTTGGGAAGACAAATTTAACAAAACATTTTTGGTGAAGGAGCTTTGGGTATGTCATCTCATCTGATTGGTTACTCTCTTGACTGTCAGATCTCACTAGGTGGGAGACATGGTCCAAAGAACAAGCCTTTAAGGTGGATTGGGGGACAGGCAGCTCTGGATGGCAGGACAAGATCCCAGCCCGCCAAGTAGGTTAGTGGAAGCATTAGGGCTTCGAGTCTTGCCTCTGCTGCTTCCCCTGTATTTGCTGGGAGAAGTCAGTTTCTCTCTCTAATCCTGGTCTCAGACCGGCAGGCATAAGATCATCAATGCCAGGACTTTTCCTATCATCGTCACTGACACGCACACCAATCCCTTACCCAATGCTGAGCCGAGCCTCATCGGGGTCTGTGGCCAGCACCAAGCCGATCAGAGGTTTCTTCAGGTTCTCCTGCAGCTGGAAATGGTAGAAGGGCTGCTGGAAGACAGGAGGCTCGTCCACGTCTGTGATGTTGATGATGACACGGGCTTTGTTTCTGTTGGAGGTGATGCCCAGGTATCTGAGGTTGATGGTAGGGTCTGTGGCCTCGATGGTGAAGCTGTATTGCCGGATGCGTTCATAGTCCAGGGGCTGCATAAGGGAAAAGTGCAGTGAGCACCTGCTGTGGGCCAATCACATGGCATGAATCTTCACAGCAACCCTGCAAGGTGCTGCTGAGGGGCCCATGGCCTGAACAAGAGCTATTTCCAAGGTCATAGAGAGAGTGGCTGGGCGTGGGTCAATCTTCAGCTGCTCCCATTTCATCTCAGTGGCCTCATAGCCACACCCCAAGCTCCTGCTGTGTGCCTGGCTCTGTTCCAAGTACTGGGGACAGTCAATGGTTCAGCTACAGTCTGATAAAGGGATCACAGTCTAGTGGTTCTACCCAAAGGCCCTTAAGGCTTTTTCTTTATGCCTTTCCTGGAGATGTTTCTCCTGCCCTTGTCTGCCTGGAAAGCTCCCTCCAGAAGCCCATCAGGAGATAATCAAAGGCTCTCTCAGGGTCCCTCCCGACAGAGGTAACTGCTTCCTTTATGGCATTGCTGGGTCACGCTTACACTCAGCTGCACTTATTTTGCTGTGATTCTCTCTTCCCCACTCACTGAGAGCTTTGCTGATGCTAAGAGCTCTGTGCTTCCCCTGGGTGTCTCCAGCCCTCGGGACTCAGGACTCAGGCCCAGGACGCCCCTAGTCCTCTGCAAGGCCATTCCTTTTTTTGCCCCTGACAGGACCTTTCCCTCCTCGTCCTCCAGGTCCAGCCTGGGTGACTTCTGTGACTGTAGGCCGCGGCCACTGTTGATGGCCATCTTTGTCCCCAAAGCATTCATTGTTTCCTTCATGCTGATGACTTTCTACTGGCAAGGACACAGGGCAGGTCATTAATGCCCCCAGGGGCAGCCCTCATCAATACTGCAGAGAGTTGGTGTATAAATACACCAGCTCCCTCACTTAGTGACTGGAGCTCTGAATGTGTTCCACACTATCCCCAGATGTTCCTGTGGAATTGGGTCCCCCCCCCCCACCCTGCCACAGTGATACCTGCTTGTTAATGAGTCTGGTATTAACTTCTTCCTTTTCATGAGTTATAGCTCCGTGGGTTTCCTGGGGTCACCTCCCAAATACATGATTCATACACAGATCCTCCAAGTCTGCTTCCAGGATAACTCGGCCTAAGATACTGGGTCAGTCTCCATGAACACATGACCAACTCTGAGCTGACCCAGACACTCTCCTCTCCTGTGATGGTGTCTGGCCCAGAAGCAGCCACCAGGCAGGACTTGCAGATGCCACAAACCCCAAACCCCGTGACTGATGTTGCCACTGCGGCCTACCAACCTTCATGGGCTTAATGATGCCCTCGTTGAGGGTGGGGTTCGTCTCAATGGTGAACGTGTCCCTGTACTCGCCCTGCACGATGCTGTACTTGGTCATCCGGTTCTGGGGTTCGTCTGGGTCCTCCACAAACAGAGAGCCCACGGCGCTGCCCACACGGATGTCTTCTGGCACCGCAAATATGTACTTGGCTGATGCAAATAGGATACCCCAAAGGGCACTGGGTTAATGAGACAGACAAGGCAATTGTCCCCTATGCCGTCCTAACAGACGAGAAATGGACACGGTAAGATAAGACAGCAAGAATAATGCCCCTGGGACTGGGTTCCAGAGCAAAGAGGTTCTGCCCTATCTGTCTATCCACCCACCATCCAGCACATAGTTACTGATCACTGACTGGATGTCAGGCACTTTGTGATGGCCCTATGAGTTGACCAGACAGGGAAGTCCTGCCTTTTGGGAGTGTGTGCCATGTCCAGCGAGGCCACTTTAGAACTGGCTGGTCTCTGGGGAGGCTGAGCTGCCTGGGGCATGCAAGTGGGCACAGCCACCTGACTTTGCTCTGGAGCTCCTCCTGGGGCACAGGGAAAGCTCTCATCAGACATCTTTTGGGAGAAGAATCAGGTTGTAGTGGAGTCAGGCCCCAGGGTCTAGAACTTCACTGTCTCCTGTGGGGATGTCCTAGGTGGGGCCTGAGTCTCAGGACCTGGATTCATCCAAGCCCATGGGAACTGGGGGACACTGGTTCTTTATCATAGTGGGACTCTGGGCAGGGGGTGGCACCCAGCAGGGAGCATGAATTCCTTCTGGTCTATGAGGGAGCAGCAAGATGGCCTTGGGAATATGTATCAGGGATGGAAACAGGACCACTCCTGGCACCTAAAGGACTGGGGTGGGGAGAAGGTAAAGGGAGTCGTGGTTCTTCCTCCAGGGCCCCAAGTCACTGAGTACCCTACCCTCCTCCCAAGAGCCCTAGAGGAGGGGCTCACTCTGGATGAAGATGGGGAAGTTGTCATTGACGTCCTGCAGAGTGACCAGCACGGTGGCTGTGCCTGAGTTCCCCCGGAGGCCCTGGACATCTCGTGCTTCTACCACGATCTCGTACCTGGCCTGCATCTCTCGGTCCAAGTTTTTGGTTGTTGTGAAAATGAGTCCTACAAAAAAGAGGCCCAGCAGGAGTGATGTTACTGGGGGAGCTTTTAGAAAATCCTGATGTCTGGGCCCCACTTGGAGAGAACCTGACTTCAGAGCTCCCCAGGTAATTCCACTGTGCAGCCAGGGCTGGGCACTGGGAGTCAATAATCCGCTGCCTCTAGGGCCTGCACTGCAAGGCTAAAGCAGGGCAAATAGTTTGGTTCAGCATTAGTCCTGGCCACCTGGAGCACTGTGTTAAGAAAGTGGATGAGGCCGGGCGGTGCCTGTGGCTCAGTGAGTAGGGTGCCGGCCCCATATACTGAGGGTGGCGGGTTCAAACCCAGCCCCGGCCAAACTGCAACAAAAAAATAGCTGGGTGTTGTGGCAGGCGCCTGTAGTCCCAGCTGCTCGGGAGGCTGAGGCAAGAAAATCGCGTAAGCCCAAGTTAGAGGTTGCTGTGAGCTGTGTGACGCCACGGCACTCTACCGAGGGCAGTAAAGTGAGACTCTGTCTTTACAAAAAAAAAAAAAAGAAAGTGGAAGACGAGGCCACATCCAGGCTGAGTGAAAGAGTGCTGCGATAGATTAGTGATGTCTGCCTTGTGCACTACAGCATAGTGGCAGA
The DNA here is from genome assembly GCF_027406575.1 of Nycticebus coucang. Classification (NCBI taxonomy): domain Eukaryota; kingdom Metazoa; phylum Chordata; class Mammalia; order Primates; family Lorisidae; genus Nycticebus; species Nycticebus coucang. The sequence continues at coordinate 164,775,408 of NC_069781.1, read as the reverse complement.
GTCTGAGCTATGCATTTGCCATCCCTCTGAAAGACACCAGGCCTTGGCCTGATCAACTGCACCTCTGCCTTACTTCCAAGACTCAGTCCTTATAGTTTTTGGTTATCATTGAGTGAATAATTACTATGGGCCATGCTCTGTCCATATGATATCTAATTCAGACTTCACAGCTACTATACAAGATGAATGTAATCATTCCCTTTTTCTAAATAAGAAGACTAAGGCTCCCAGAGATTAGTTGACTTATCCAAGGTTATTCTGGGGGCTGAGTAGCATCTGGTTTGGAAACCAGATCTGTTTGGACTTGTACCCAGGGCTGCTAGCCAGTGTTCTCTGCTGCTTCTTGGTCACTGCTTGGGTAAACACCTGGTTTTGGAGAAATTAAAATGAAACTGTTGATTTCTTTATCATACACAGAAAAGCCCTGGTGTGTGTGTGAGTGTTCCCTGGACTTGAGTCTATGTCTTGGGCGCTTGTCTGCTTCCTCTTCCCTTGGCGAGCCACTTGGTCTTTACACATGATATGGACCACCTCTGTGGGACAGTGTGGTTCAGCGTTAGTGACACCTTCCTTTAGCACAGGCACCTGAAATATCCACCTCCCCGTCCCTCCAAGTTGGTCCCTGCCTAGGAGCGTTAGTCACACAGACCAGAATTATCGATGGCGAAATGTTCTTCCCCCTTCAGGATCTGGTACATGACAGAGGCGTGGTCTGCCACAGTGGGGTCATCCGCGTCCACTGCTGTCACACGGATGACTGAGGTCCCTGCAGAGAGAGAAGTGTGGGTTGCTGCCTTGTGACTGCAAGGTCCCTCACACCGTTCCTCAGGCCCTGCTCTGTCCCCGCCACCCCCAGGTCTCAGGAAGAAAAGGCAGCTTTGTTTTCTGTGGAGCCTGTGTGGGGGCAGGTTCATGTTGGTGCCCTTGTCTATGATGAGGGCAGTGGTGGGGGCCCAGCCAGTCCCCTTGAAGGAGGCAAAGAGAACAGGTGGTTTGTGTGTTTAGAAGGTAAATGAGGGAGGGGTACAGGGTTTGGGTGGTTGGGGTAGCCACAAGGAGAGTAATGGGCTGTCTCTCCCTCTTCTAGAAGGGAGAGAACAAAAGATGCCCCAAAGGGTGGTGTCACATCTCTTGTCCCCTGGAACTCCAGGGTCCCAAGCTTAGTGGGAAGGTCTAGTCCCAGGGCCCTGGCTAGACACTGGACTGAGGGTTGGAGAGGGAAGCTCCTTTTTAGCATCCCCTGGAGGCTTGAAGAAGTAGAGCAGTAACTCCCTGAGCCTTGGGTCCAGGGCTTTGTACCCCCCCGCACCCCCCACTCCTACAGGCCTAGGACTCTTCTCATTTTGGTGCAAAGACCACATGCACTCTTTTGTGGACCAGTCCTGAGAGTCAGAGGCAGTGGGTGGGGTTGGTTCCAAAGAGTAATGAGATATGAGTGTCTCTGATGGTGATGACTCAGTCCATGAATAAGATCAGGGCTCAGTCCATGACTGGGATTAGGGCTCAGTCCATGACTAATGTCAGAGCTTCCTCTTTGGGGACCAGAGTTTCTTTTAAGTCATAAAGAGTGGCGACACAGGCATTACACCCATTGCCTTGAACTCACTGAATTCCAACCCCAGGCAGTGAAGGTGCTGATGGGAGAGGTGCCCACAGGGTCAGAATGGTGGGAGGAGGAGAGGGTGGGACACACAGACACTTACCCACAGCTGACATCTCGGGCACGGATGCGTTAAACAGCCGGTGCATGAATACGGGCCAGTTGTCGTTCACGTCGTGCACTTTGATGGTGAAGTTGGAAGGAGACTCCAGGTTTTTGTTAGTATCTTTGTCTACGATGAGGGCAACAAGTTGGTACTCAGAGATCTTCTCGCGGTCCAGCCTCTCAAAGGCATACACGTCTCCTGTTTGTGGGTTGACCCGGAACACCTTGCCCGCAGACTCGCCTTTGAGCACGTACTTGGCATTTTTGCGATTCACGCTCGACTTGATCTAGGAAGGAAGAGGCGAGGGGATGTGCTCTGGGTACAAACAGCAGTGGCTGTGCGCATGTGCACGTGTGTGCATGCGTGGAGGTACATTTCTGTATAAAGGTGCACACATGCGCGCACGTTCATGCGCAGTGCTGGCCAGGGGGGTCCTAAATTCAACCCTGAGGTTTTTAACAAGAATCTCTGACTTGTCACCAGTGAGTTATCCTCAGCCAGGGCACTGAAGACACCATGCACATGCACACATGTAAGGGGTCTGAGTTGTCTAGCAAGGCCCCAGTGTGCCTAGGACATAGCAGGTGCTTAGAAAACATTTTTTGAGAGCAAGAATACACTTGGTACCATTGGAAGGCAAGGGGCATTTTTGTTCCATAGAAGTCACTTAACTTCTCTGAGCTGTAGTCACCTCATTTGTAAGAGGGGAATGCTACTGCTTCTGAGGTTGTGTTGCTCCAATGAGTAAAACAGCAGTGTTGAAAATGCTTTCCAGGAAACCTTGGCCTCTCTTGCTATTTCATATAAAATTAGGATCCCTGACAGTGCTGTGCTGGAACTAGTTCCTATCAGCTTGGTTTTTGAGAGCCAATTTGAATTTCAGGAACATATGTGAGCTGATGTTAAACACACCCATTATTAAAAATTAAATGATACAAACCATTAAATAAATCATATTAAAAACAAAGGCAATGAATACTCAGAATGTATTACTTCCTAATGATTTTACTATGTTCTTGTTTTGTGTTTATGGTACCTGTATAAGGGAAAAACTAAATCACGATGTGTTCAAGCACATTTTCTCCCACCTTGGCCTTCAGTGTCATGTTGATGATTGCTTGAAATCAGACACAGTGAGAGTATTTACACCAAGGAAATTGGCAAAGGCTGCAAATCAGGACTTTTTCCCTTGGAGATCCAGTTGTCAAACATTTATCAGTACGCCGCTGGTCTCAATCAATTTAGTTTTTAATAGACACATAAAATGTTATGTGGGAGCCATACAATGAATAATCCTACAGAAAATAACTCCGATGGGTTTTATTTAACTCAGGATTTTACACACTTATTAGACCACTGACTCATTTTTCTTTGTAACACTTACTATTAGTGTCCCAAGGAATGAGATTTGGAACATATGTAAAGGGAATGGGATTTCAGTACAGGGATTTAAATACATGCTAGTTATTATTAACAACAGATCCACTATTAAAGGACATTAGGTTAGAATCACAGAGCATTTGATTTCTAGAATCTTAGAAACAGAGACTATTAGTAGCTTAAGATAATAGTGTTTCATGCATGGTACTCCCATACAAGGACAGAATCCAAAGAATAGAAATCAATTCCATTAAAAATATAAATTAATGCCGCTAAGGTGCCAGGACCCCCATTAGGAGCACAGAGATAGCACAGACCCCCTGTGGCTCTCAGGGCTTGAGTTTGAACCTCCGAGGCTGGGATTCTGAGGAAGGGTGACTTTGGAAGGTCCCATGGGGCAAGGGCCTGACATGAAGACATATGATGGGGACTCATTAGAAAGGCTGGACTCCTCCAGAGAACTGGGAGAGCCTGGGGTCTCAAGAGAGAAGAGGGAGATTCAAGAGGAGTGTGGACACATCCCTGAGATCCAGCAAGTGTCCTTGGGGTATAGCAGCAGTGCAGTCATAGGAGGCTTCAAAGAGAGCAGTGACAGGGGGTGGTAAGTGGGGAGCCGGAGGGCGGAGTGTAGAGAAGTGCCTGGGACGTGAGGAAGGGGAGACATGGAGTGAGGCTCCTCCCCTTTGGGGGGACAGAGAGGGGAGGGATGGGCAGAGGGGTTCATGAGGGGGTCCCAGGGCTCAGCATCCCCGATGTATGATGAACAGCTGTCCAGGGGGCAAGAAGCCACACCCAGCTCTGGCAGAGACTCAAATAGTCTGGGGCTCTGCGTGTGTTGCCCAGGGTTTGCCATCTTCAAACTTGGTTCTGGGTGAGAGTGTTAGGACCCAGCAGGGCAGGGCAGGTGGGGGGAACCAGTTTGCTTGGATTTACCTTATGGCAGTTCTCTGTATATGATTTCGTGTGAATAGAAGTTTCAGTTTTCTTCTCTCTGATTTTCCTTAAGTAGGCTTTATTTTTTAGAACAGTTTCAGATTTATAGAAACATTGAGAAGCTAGTACAGAGTTCCTACGTGTCTGCTCCCCTTTTCTTCTTCGATTAACATCAGTGTTTGCATTCCTTATAGTTAATGGACTAATATCGATACATTATTATTAGCCAAAGGCCATGATTTATGCAGCTTTCTTTAGTTTTGACCTGATGTCCTTTTTCCATTCTGGGATCCAGCTCAGGATAGCACATTCCTCTCCTTGTCATGTTTCTTTAAGCTCCTCTCATGGCTGTTATTGTTTTTGATGACGTTGACAGTTTGGAGGAGTGCCAAAGTCCCCTCTCTTGGCATTTATCTGATGTTTTTTCTCCTCATTAGACTAGAGTCGGGAGCCTTTTCCACCCCCTTTTCTAAGATCACTGTATTTAGACATCGCATCTCCACGATTCAGAAGGCTGCTCAGGGCTTGCTCCTATTGTCTGTCCAGGTATGTAAACAAAGGCACCAGGCTTGGACCTTGATAAACAGAGACTTCCTTTCCTTAGATTACATCCTTGGGGGCTGGGAGCTGATCCTCGGAGCCCCGTTCTTGCTTCTCCCAGGATGTTTTCTTGTTTCTTTCCAGGGTGGGGACTGCATGTGGTTCCTTTGTCTCTGGCCCCTGCCAAGTGGACACTGTTGGCAGGCAAAGGCTGCTGGAGACCCTCCAATGAGCACTTCCAAAGTCACCTGGTCAGGGTTGGGCACAGACAGGTGCTTTCTGCTTTCCATGGGCTATCTCTGATTCACCCTGTGGATTTGGGTCCAGCCATTCCCTTCAGAGGCTGATTCATGGTACTAATATCCATTGGGAAGGACATAAGTGGGTTGACGACATTTCCTTCTATGACACATTCGTGCTGGGAATCAGGAACCCCAGGTTCTCCTAAGGCTGTGTCCCAGTTTCTCTGTGTGACTCTGGAAAAGTGTATTTCCCTCTGAGTGGCCATGCTGGAAGATTTAAAGACCATTGCCATCTTTGGGAGCCTGGGGCACAGTCATCTGGCTGTGGACAGGGCTGAGTGGGGCCCCTACAGCTGGCCCTATTCCTTCCTTCGGCCACTGAGGCATTTCTAGTGCCAAGGCCAGACTGGGCCCTTCATCAAAGTGTCCACTCCAGTCTCTTTCTCTGTGATCAGAGACACCCTCAGCACCACCATTTGTGGAGTCCTTTGATGCATGCTGCCCCTTTAGACCAGGGAGGGGGGCAAACTTTTTTTATAAGGGGCCAGCTAGCAAACATTTTCAGCTTTGTGGGACATATAGTCTTTGTCATAACTACTCAACTCTGCCATTGTGGCATGAAAACAGCTGTGGATCATTCATAAATGAGTGAGTGTGGCTGTGTTCCAATAAAACTTTATCGACAAGAAGCCCAGGCCTTGGAGCAGATTAGGCACACAGGGGGTAATTTGCTCGTCTCTGCTATAGACCATGCCATCTGTGTGAGTGTGGGGACTGTGCCGTCTCTGCCCACTGCTGTTGTCTTTCTAGTGCTCAGACAGTGCCTGGAACTGCCCTTTCTTCCCCCCATATTTTGACCTGTTCCTTTTTGCACCCAGTGTTTTTAGATTCCTTCTTTTTTTTTTTTGTAGAGACAGAGTCTCACTTTATGGCCCTCGGTAGAGTGCCATGGCCTCACACAGCTCACAGCAACCTCCAACTCCAGGGCTTAAGCGATTCTCTTGCCTCAGCCTCCAGAGCAGCTGGGACTACAGGCACCCGCCACAACGCCCGGCTATTTTTTTGGTTGCAGTTTGGCCGGGGCCGGGTTTGAACCCGTCACCCTTGGTATATGGGGCCGGTGCCTTACTGACTGAGCCACAGACGCCGCCCCAGTGTTTAGATTCCAAGAAGCTGACTTAGTGAAATTTTAACGCACTCTAAAGAAGCTTTCTTCCTCATTGAAAACTCTCAAAATATTTAGTCCATCTACTTCTCACTGTGTGTGACATGCACCCCTAGGACCATTCCTTTGACTTAGGGTGGAGGCTTTCACATTGATGATACTTTGACATGTGAGGAGACTCAGTAGTTGCTCAGATAATCTCTAAGCTCTAGGACTTTGGGCTCAGCAGGGCTCCCTTTTAAAGGAGCAGGAGGGGAGGGTGAAAGCTTCAGGCATTGCCTTGGGAGGCAGGCTTGGGTCAGGCACCTCATTATGGGTGTTCTGGAATTTGGGGAGCTGTGTGGGGTCACAGGGAACAAGGGAGAGATAGTCTGAGAGAAAGGGATATTTGAGGAGGTTCAGAGGCCTCTCTGGGGCTGACAAGAGTGGCCTGTACCATTGACTTTGTCACTAGCACAATTTTGTTGAAGGAGGCTCAGGCTGTTCCTGATCTCTCAAATGGGAAAATTTCAGAGCAGCAGGGGCTGCTCTGCCCTAAGTCCTGAACCCCCAGGCCAGGCTTGCCTGAGTAGGGGGTGACCCTTCTGTCAGTGACATCTAGTCCACTGACCAAAGTCTGCAAGAAAATGAACCATGATGTTCACCATCAACTTGCCATCTCCACCACCGTCACCTCCATTCTTCACCTCTGCCATCATCACTGTCACCATCATTGCTACTGTCACCACTGCCACTCCCACCACCACCACTGCCGCCTCTGTGACCTCTACCAATCCCTCACAAACATCATCTTCACCCCTACAACTGCCACAGTGTCTATCACCATCTTCCCCACATCAGCTCCACCCGCCATCACTGTGGCTTCTCCAGTCCTGGGCCGTGAGCCTTACCTTGCCCACATAATGGGGCAGGGAGGTGTTTTTCTCTTCATCAATGTGCATCTGGTTCCAGATCCAGTCTCTTTTCTGGCGCCGGTGGCTGGGCATGCAGGGGGTGTCCTGTTGGGCAGGGGTAGTGCCTGCTGCTGTTGCCACAGCTGCCGCTAGCAGGCCCAGGCAGGTGCCAGAGGCTGCGACCAACATCATGAGCCTCTGCATCTTCCCGGAAGGGATCCTGGGGAGAGACGAGAGGTGCCCTAAGGGTGGGAGCAGCTCCCACGGAACATGGGACTCCCTCTATCTGTTCTCTCCTTTGTCCTTCACACCCTGCTGACAGCAGCAGAACCAGGCCCTCTTCCTGTCCCCAACAAACTCTGGTCTGAGGCGGGGAAGTCAGACCCAGAAACGATCTCTACTTACCAGCCATGCGTGCTAGTGTAGGAGGAAGTGCAGGGGCTACGGGAGCCCACAGGGGACTGTAGGGAAGCCCACCTGAGGACAGGGTGAGGCTGATGTTGATTGAAGTCCCCAAAGACCTGAGCAGTGGGCACTCAGGCTATCCTCACTGTGCAAATGGGGAAACCGAGGCACATAGATGTGAAGTTCACATTGGAGTACCAGGTGGGGCTTAGAGTTAGAACCCAGGTGTCTGATCTCAATGGCTAACTTTTGTGGAGCATTTATTATTTGTGTGACACCATTCCAAGTAGTTTATACATGTTAGCTTGTTTAATTATCCCAATAACCCTCAAGGTTGGTATAATTGTAACCCTCATTTCACATACAAGCCGAGCAACTGAGAGGTTTAGTAACATTCCTGCGATCACCCAGATCATAAGGCGGGGAGCCAGGATTTGAACCAAGGCTGCCTGCTCTAAAAGTACAAGTTCTTTCTTACTGTTTTTACTTGTCCCAGCAGCTGCTGTGGGGGGGATTTAAAGGCTCCTCTGGTCAGCCTGAAAGTCCCTTTGTCAGCTTTGCTTCGATGCTATCTTCAGAAGCCTCCTAGGAAAACCCCAGTGTCCTAACCTGAGGGTCAGCCCCTCAGCCTGGATTGAACAGAGAGTGGTCAGTATAAGAGCTATTACCATAGCAGAGGTTGAGAGGCTGGGTTCATAGCAATGGTTTTACAATTTGTGGGACCCAGTGCAAAATGGAAATGTGTATCTCTTGTTCAAAAGTTAATAATTTAAAGGAGACAGAAGAATGTTAAACACAGCATGGGGCCCTTTTAAATGCAGGCCCTTTCAGACTAATGGGTTGCACATTCTTGAGGGTAGTCTTGTGGGCTCAGGACATGGGCCACCCAGAGACCAAGGAAGAAAGAAATGAAGGCCTGGCTTCATTGTGAATTCCAGGAACAGGAGTTTTCCCCACTGACCCACAGTGTAGGGGGTAGGCTCTGACGTTGGCCATCATCATAAGCTCTCAGCCCTGACTCCATCTGTCTACCCATCCTGGGTCCCTGTGTCACTGACCTGAGAAGCTCCTGGAATGGGGGAGAGGAAGAATAGCCAGTCATGCCTGGAAGGAGACCAGGGCCCACTGGGTGCTGGATGGGATGGCCTTCTCCCTCAGCTGTCCCCTGCCCTGGCCAGAGGGCTGGGATAGGCGCTGTACATCACAGGGGGGTTGTAAACTCTAGTAACCCTTCCTCTGAGCCACTGGCGCCAAGCTGGCCTCAACAAGGGCCAGGGATGTCTATGTGGGTTCAGCTGTGTCAAGGCCTGCTGACCTTAGCACCCAGGGCCCCGGCCCTCCAGACCTCTGCCTCTGGCCCAGGAGGAAGTAAGCTCCAGAATGGGGTGTGCCCCAGAATGCAGGTGCCACATGCCTGGGGGAAGGCCCTGGTACCTTTGAGCCTCAGTTTCCTCAGCCATAAACAAGGGGTCAAGCTGGAATAGACGCAGTGCCCTTCTTGAAGGATGTTCAGGCAGGAGGAAGGCTGTGAACAAAGGCAAGGCAGAGTGGGGGGGAAGTTGGGAAACCTGGCTGGGAAGCTGGTCCTGACTCAGGGAAGGCAGTAGGCGTGACCCCTGCCCCAAGGCCCGGGCCCTGTGGGCCGTTTCCTTCTTTGCCCAAACTACAAGCCTTGGGTCTTTCTTCCTCCCTCAAATGAGAAGTGACTCAAAGATGATAAACTAAAACAAACAAACAAAAAAAAAGTGAAACCAGAAGCAGGGAGGGAGCAAGTGTTCTCTGGGCAGGGCAGGACAGGAGAAAGCCTAAGCTGGTAGGTTTTGAGCGCCTGCCATAATATGGGGCACCATGCTACCCATCAGGGTACAGCAGAGAGCAGGACAGACAGGACCTGCCTTTGGGAAGTGCACACTGCAGAGGGAACAACAGGAAAATAGTAAAGGAGGACAAACAGCAGCTAATATCAGACACGCTCAGGGAAGTACATTGTCGGGATGTGCCTGAGAGTGAGGAAGCAGCTGAGACTGTGAGGCCAAGGATGGCATTTGGAAGAACTGACATTTAAACCTACATGAGGTGCCAGCCACGCGCATGCCAGTGGAGGGAGGGGGATTCTAGGCAGAAGCCCTGCCTGATGCAAAGGCCCTGAGGTGGAAAGATGGCTGTTGTGTTTAAGGAACCAAAAGCAGCTCCCTCCGTCAGACAGAAATAAGCAAGAAGGGTGGGGTGCAAACGAGGGGGCCAGGTCAGTGTGATAGATGAACGATGCCCCCTTTAATGTCCACGACCTCATCCCTGGACCCCATGGCATGTTACTGCACAGGGCAAAAGGGGCTTTTGGTAGACAGTAGGGAAAGGAGGGTCTTGAGGTGGGGGGGTTATGCTGGATTATGTAGGTGGACCCAATGTAGTCATGGGGCCCTCAGAAGATGGAGACGGCAGTTGGCCAGAGTCAGGAAAGAGATATGATGCTGGGAGTCTGAAGTGATGTGAGGCCACAAGCCAAGGGACATGGGCAGCCTCTTGAAGATGGAAAAGGCCAGGTCGTGGATTCCCACCCAGAGCCTCCAGAAGGGAGACAGCCCTGGTTTAGCTCACTGAGACCCATTTCTGGCTTCTGACCCCTACAACTGTAAGATAATAAATGAATAAATAAGTGTTGCTTTTTTGGTGGTAGTTTGTTAGAGCCACTGAGTTGTGTGGGGCCCATGGGGCAACTTAGGAGGGCTTTGGTCTCAGCTTGGGAGGTGGTGGCATGATGCGATTGGAAGAAAGCCTGGCTGTGGTGAGGAGACTGGATGATGAGGGGCCAAAGGTGGGCTCAGGAACCAGGAAGGAGGCTGTCACCTCAGCCCAGGTGAGAGTCGATGGGGGCCCAGACTGGGAAGCTGCTCTTGAGGTGGCATAATGGAACTTGCTGGTGGCTGGGATGTAGTGAGTGAGGGATGGGAAAGACTCAAGGATGGCTGCCCTTTGGCCTGAGGAGACAACGGGGACTTTAGTGAGATCCAAAAGCCTGTGTGTGTGGGAGGGGGCAGAGGCTGGCACATTTGGGGCATTATTTAGTGCATATCCCGTGAGGAAGAAACCAAAAGCTCAGTGTGGGCTGTGTGAGGTCGGGGCTGCTTGTTAAACATCCCTGTGGCCACGGCCAGCAGCTGCTGAGACCCAGGGTGGCATCTGGGGGAGCCACTTGCAGGTGGCCACTGTCTGAGGATGGTGTGAATAACGCAAGGCTGGATGAGAATAGTCTGGACAGCAGGTGGCTGAAGAAGAGAAATGGCTGGACCAGCCACGAGGCCCTTCCCTTCTCTGTCTGGTGACCTTGTGCTTCTCTCAAGTGCCCTCCTCTGGGGCGGCCGTCCTGGGTCCCTGGCTTGCTTCTCTGTGCACCCCTGTCACCTTCCTCTGCAAACGCCTGCAGGGAATGAATCGCAGCTTCCTCCCCTTTTAGGAAAACTTCTTGCCCTCTTGGGTCCATCTACATCTTCCCTCCTCCCCAAGGCCCCATCACAAGTCTGACATGGCTCTTTCCTCTGTGGGCTCACAGTGCTGGGTGACAGCTACCATGGCAGGACCTTTGCCATATAGACCCTCAGCTATGCTGCTTTGCTGCTGAGTGACTATGGGTCAGACAGTTCACCTCTCTGAGTCTCAGCGGTATCATTCATATCATGGGGACACTAGTATCTTACCTTACAGGGTTGTTTTCAGAACTGAATTAAGAAGCATTTGCAATGTGGCCAGTAAACAGTAGCTAAAAACAAAACCAAACCTATATGAATCCCCCTGGGCATGCTGATTCAACGCCACGGAGTGGTCTATTTACCATTCTTGTTCCTTAACTGCCATCCTTTGGTCAGGTGATTTGCAAGTTATTCTGTTCTCTGCCTACAACTGGCCAGACCCGCCTCCTGGGGCCTCCATCCTCTGCTTTGTGTCAAGGGTGCTGTGGCTCTGGTTGTGACCGGGAGTTGGGGCTCCAGCCAGCACTCCGAGGGTGGGAGGAAAGAAGTGCTCCTGTCTGCTCTGGCTCACATTTCTTGCTGTGGCTGCATCTCTTGGTGATGACAGCCTCTAATCCGCACCCTCTCCGTAGCTCTCTTCCTCACTAGGTTCTGGGAACACCATCCCTCTTTGTCTCTTTGGCTGTGAGGTGGTAACAGCTTCCCAGCAGCCCTTTGTTTCTCTCCCCAAGCTCATCTCTCTAAAGCAGTAGCTCCATAAAGCCTCGCCCTGTGGACTCCCCCAGGGCACACTCTGCTTCCCGACAGGACTCTTTTGGATACAGTAGACAGGAAAGTGATTTTCTCTTTCCTGGGGCCTAATGGGAATCCAGAGCTGACAGCAGCCATCAGCTGAGTAAATAAATATAGTCATGTGCCAGATCAGAAAACTTTGATTTGTGATGAACCGTGTATAACCTGCAATCCCCAACCCCCAGGCCACGAGGGCCTGTTAGGACGTGGGCCACATACTAGGAGGTGGATGGCAGGCAAGGAAATGAAGCTTCATCTGTATTTGTAGCTGCTCCCCATCACGTGCATCGTCACCCGAGCTCTGCCTTCTGTCACATCAGTGGTGGCATCAGATTCTCATAGGAGCGTGAACCCTACTGTACATAAGAGTATTCCAGGAATCCAGGTTGCAGCTCCACCTGAGAATCTAATGCAAGCCACATCCTCTATCTGTGGAAAAACTGTCTTCCATGAAACCGGTTCCTGGTGCCAAAAAGGTTGGGCACCTCTGTGTCCAGGACAGAGGTTCCATAAGATTATGATGGAGCTGAAAAATTTCTTTTGCCTAATGATGTTGTAGCTGTTGTGACATTGTAGCGGAATGCATTGATTTCCTGTTTGTGGTGATGCTTGTGTAAACAAACCTGTTTTATAAACTTTATAAATTAAAAAAAAATTACAGCAAGTGAAGGTTAATTTATTATTAACGAATACAAATATTTTAAAAGAAATCTAAGTGCACAGTGTTTGTAAAGCCTACAGTAGTGCACAGTGATGTCCTTGGCCTTCACCTTCACTCACCACTCACTCCCTGATTCAGCCAGAGCAACTTTCAGCCTCCAAACTCCGTTCATGGTAAGTGAATACAGGTGTATGATTTTTTTCTTTTCTACTGTGTTTTTGCTGTTTTTCTCTGTTTAAATACACAAAACCCATTGTGTTACAACCGCCTATTGTATTCAGTACCATACATTCTGTTCAGGCTATAGCTTAGAAGTAAGGGATTATACCATGTAGCCTAGGTGGGGAGGAGGGTATGCCATCTAGGTTTGTTTGTATAAGTACATTTTCCAGTGCTTGCGAAACAACATTGCCTAATGACACAGTTCTTAGAATGTGTCACTGTTGTTAAGCAACACATGATAAAGCAGAGTCTACCAGTCACAGGCTGACATGTGGCTCCTGGGGATATTAACTTCTTGATGGGATTTGGCTGGCCCCACATACAAAGTATTTTCTGAACATGCAGAAAAGCCATTTGGATTCTATGTCCAGCAGAGGCCCTGCTTGAGCTCTGGAGAGAAATCTCTTGGCACACACAGTCACCTTCGAGCTCCCATCCTCTGGTGCTGGCTCTTGTAGTCACCTCTCATCAACAGTGTGTCACCTAATCCTGGCTCCATGCCCATGCTAGAGGCTTGAGCACTCTCCCAAGACAGCTGTTTCTTGCCTGGGGTGGGCAAGAGGGGCTGACATCCTTTGAGGGCTGTGTTATTTCATTTAAACCTTGCAACAACCCTGTAAGGGAATCCAACTTTGCGGGTGAGCAAACATGCTCAGAGAGGTGGAGTGAGTTGTCCCAAGACACAGCCACAAGAGCCAGGACTTGAATCTAGGCTGCCTTTCACCAGAGATAGTGCTTTTTGCATCACTGGCTCTCTATGTCTGTGGTGACATTCATGTGGAATATTAATCACCATAAACTTTTTTTTTTTTTTTTTTTTGAGACAGAGTCTCAAGCTGTCACCCTGGGTAGAGTGCTGTAGCATCACAGCTCACAGCAACCTCAGACTCTTGGGCTTAAAGGATTCTCTTGCCTCAGCCTCCCAAGTAGCTGGCACTACAGGCGCCCGCCACAATGCCTGACTATATTTTTTTGTGTTGCACTTGTCATTGTTGTTTAGCAGGCCTGGGCCAAATTCAATCCTGCCAGCCCTGGTGTATGTGGGCAGCTCCCTACCCACTGAGCTATGGGCACCGTCCCATAATAGACCATTCTTAGTGCTTGGCTTTCATAGCTGCCTCCTCATTTAATTTTTATACTATCCCCAGGATGAAGGAATTATCATTCCCATTTCACAGATGAGGAAACTGAGGCTCTGAGATAAGCAATTTATAATGGGTAGATATGGAAATCTCTTTTCTAAATCCTAGGCTCCTTCTCACTCAATGTCAGAGGAACCAGTGGACCTTTCCACTTTAAAAGTCACGTTCATTTATTTGTGACTTTTGCCTTTTGTGTTGGAAATTTGGCCACCAAAATGGGTGCCAGGGGAAGGGTTTTGTCAGATAACCTTTCTTCCTCCTGCTGATAGACAGGAAGTCAGGCTGGCAAGATTTGCTACAGCCACAGCCGGAGACAGAAATTCCCCTGCCTGCCAATAGCCTCTGGAGCTACGGTCAGAACCCCCATGTTATTTTAGCCCTTTTCCTTTCAACAAGAGTCAGATCTCTTGGCTGTTCTCAGCAGTTTTTGGAGGGACTCATGTTGTTGCTGGGTAGATTTGGGGCACCACAGACATTCGGAGGGTCTGAGGATTTTGGAAGTGATTTCTGTGCTTGGAAATTCCCAGCTGAACAGCCTGGGAAGCTGTCTGACTACGGTGGTGACAGGAAAGGGGGTGTGCTTGGCTACGCAGGTGTGGGTGCTAGGCACGCAGAGGCCAGGTACCTGCCTGTGTCCCCATCATCAAGAAGGCTTCCCCTGCAGGAAGGGGAAGTTGGGCTCAGTTGTGCCCAGATGAGAGGTCGGGAGCTCAGAGTCTCCTAGTCTAGGTCTGTATTTAGTGGATGAGGCCATTAGGGTCAGAGCCCACCCAGGTGAGACCGAGGCTTGGGGACTGAGCCAGCTGGGCAGCCTGAGACTAGGGCCAGGAGCCTGTGGCCTTTTCTGATTCCCTATAGTCACCTGTCTGTGTCTCCAGGTGCCTGGTGAGCCTTCGAGTGATGGCGACTCTCGGGGAAGCTTGGTCACGCCCTCCCCGCCTGTGTACTTGCTGGCCTCTTGTTGCCTGATCTAGGTCACACACAAGCAGGCACTTCTCTGCAGCCCTCTCAAGAGCCCCGGGGTCACACAGTCGCTCAATAAAGATTTATTGAGCATCTATTATGTGTGAGGCACTGAACTCCATGTGGGAGCAGACACGGCTCCACTTGCATGGGAGAGATGGACGCTAACCAGAAGATGAAAAATCCTCAGTTTTAAATTGTGACATGTGCTTTGAAGGCAGAACAGGAGGTGAGAGGGCACAGAGGGGGAGGCTCCTGACAGGCCAAGGGCCACCAAGGGCCCCTCAGTGAGCCCTGCCTTTCTCACTGACCCAGTGTGGGACATCTGGCAAAACTTCCTTTAGTCCCTTTCGCTTCGTGGGCACCCATCTGTCTTTGGGATGCGGCCTAGAAGGGGCTGAGGTCGGCTGGAGCTCTGTACTGTCTAAATTGCAGTGTCCAAAGGAGGGGCTGGGCACAATGGAAGTGAGGGGGGCGGGGCTGCAGCTGCTCCTCTTGGACGCCCTGGTACCCCCACATTGTAGTTAAATATACTGTGGGCAAGTTTAGACCCTGCAGGGAGCCCTTTAGTGGGGTAGACCCACAAATGCCCCTAGGTGGCCCCACCCCTGACCACCAGGCAGACACTGCCCTTCACTGCCCAGAGCCTTCCTTGAGCCTTAGATTCTGAGGCCAAGTCTGGCTTTGCGGGGTGGGAGGAGTTGTTGAACATGTTGGAAGGCCCTGGGGGTGGGGGATAAGAAGGTCCATGTTGGGGATATACACATGGCATCTTTAGACCACACAGACCCCAACAAAGTCAGATACGCCTTCATGAGTACACACCCCATCCACAGGCACCTCCCCATGCCAATCTCACAGGGCTCATCTGAGCAGGGCTGGACACAGTGCCCACCCCAGCCCCCAGCACACCCACTTTTAGCTAGGACAACATCTGGCAGCTGACCCTAGCTCCAGGGAAAGCCTCAGAAGGTGGATGGGACTCTCAGTCCCAGCCCAGCCTCCTGTAGGCTTTGGACTCCAGCCCAGAGGCCTTGGGTCAGAGATGAGGGCAGGGCAGTGGGAGGAGGTGGCCCAAAAACATGCAGGAGGTGTGTCTGCGGCGGGAGGCACTGGGGCCTCAGCTCCATGTGTGGCCCTGGGCAGTGCTCCCCACCCCCATGCCCCGAATCTCAGACTAGAACAATGAAGGGGAACCTAAGGATCCTTGAACTCCTTCAGGGACATCCAAATTGCGGCTTGGAAGCCACAGCCATCAGGGGTATGAGGGTGAGGCTCTTGGGGCCTGGAGGATGGGGTTTGGCCAGGCAGCTATGAGCCGGCCCTTTGTGATTTCTCCATTTCTCCCAGTTTATGGCTTAGTTGGCTCTGGGACCTGTTCCTGTGGGTTCCGGACCTGCTGCCGGCCCCTCGGGGTTCTGTCAACAGCTTTCTCATCTGGATTCTCCTCCCAGCTGCTGCCCTCTCCATCCTTCTGCACTGGGGCTCCACCCACTCCTGAGCAGCCTTCAGGCCCCAGCATGGTGCACTCCTGCCCACCGCTCCAGCTCTCCTCTTTTCCACTTTCCTGCCCCATGCCAGCCCTGAGAACAAGAATTTTCTGAAATGCACACTGCTCTTCTTCTCACCAGCAGGCTTTTTGCACAGGCTGTTCTCTTTGCCTGGGATGCCTTTCCTTGCTGTGCTCCCTGGAGAACACTTCTTTTCAAGCCCCAGATCACCTCTTCCACAGGGTCTTCCGATGACACCAGTCCCCATCCCAGCCTCCACCTTTCACCCTGAGTGTCTCTGCCCA
This sequence comes from Nycticebus coucang, assembly GCF_027406575.1. Taxonomy (NCBI): domain Eukaryota; kingdom Metazoa; phylum Chordata; class Mammalia; order Primates; family Lorisidae; genus Nycticebus; species Nycticebus coucang. The sequence continues at coordinate 164,759,102 of NC_069781.1, read as the reverse complement.
GGCAGGTTCTGAGCCTAAGTCTCCACTTCTCTTAACATCCAGGTGCCTGAACTCACAGCCCTAGACCAAGAGGTGTCAAAGCCCCCACTGCAGCCTGGCTGCTCCTCCAGTTCTGGTCTTGCAACATTCCCCTTCCCACTCACAAGATTTAAAACAAAGTCTGTACATTTGCAGATAAAACCTAAGGTGGCCGATTGTTGGTATAACTCATAAAAGCTCCTCCCTGTCCCCAGATAGCTCCTAGGATGGCCTATCATACTGTCAGACATGCTGCCATTAAGATTTTGATCCACTGGGGACAAGACCATCCTCTGCAGGATCCCCAGATGAATGTACATGTGCACTTAAGCAGAGAACCTCTTAAAGCAGGGCTGGCAAATCAGAACTCATGAGCTGCCACTTGTTCCTTTTCGCACCCATGGCAGACATTACTAACTAATCAAGTTCATTCCCAATAAACTTGAACTCAGCCCTGGGCTTCTCAATACAGTCTTTGAGGGAAAGACTAACAATTGACCAGACCTTGTTTTTGATGCCGAATAAATCGGTGGTGGGTTCTCTGGGCTGTAGTTCACCCAGTCTCTCCCTGTCTTCTGATGGGATAGCACCAAGCTTCAAGGAGAGAACACCTATCCTAGGGAGCCTCTTCCAACCTATTCTGGGCTACGTGACTTTGAGCTGGACTGTGGGGCAGTGGGGACAGCAGGAGTCCCATGCACCTGTGTGTTTGAACCTCTCAGCTGCCCAGGCGTGCTGTAGGTTGGGCCCATCTCTTGCTGTGTGAGCCTCAGCTTCTTCCTCTGTAATGGAGGCAACAACAGCTGCCTCTCTGGGGGCACAGCTGGCACACAGTAGGTGCTCAGTAAGTGTGTGAGTGTCTGGACCTTCATCTACCCACCACCTTCAGCCTTGCAGCTGTGGCCTCAACTGTTCAACGCACTCCTGACTTCACTTCCTGGCTCTTCCCTGGCTCCACCCCCATCCCTGCGTTGTTCTCCAGAAGGAAATCTCATTCACTGCCTGCCCTGCCCTGTCCCATGGGTCCTGCTCCCTCCTCCCAGTATCTGTACCTACCAGGATCTGACAAGCTGTGGCCCAAGGCAGACAACCTGGAGGTCCTTGAATGAGCTGAGGACCATCCCCTGCCCTGGAAGGATGGGAAGACTGAGGCTTCCCAGCATTCGGGCCCCTGCTCTTCCTCTAGGAAGCCGTCTGTGATTTCTCCACCTAAAACCAGCTTGAACCTGGACTAGGATAGGCTTTTCAGTATCTCCCATCCAGAAGTCAAGCTTCTAAGGGCAGGACCTGTCTGTTAGAACACTCCTTCCCCAGATCCCTGGCTTGTCCTTGTGCCTGCTTCTGTGGCCTAGACTGCCCAGCTTTCCCCCTCTCTGAGCTTCCCCATGGACTGTGACACACTGTGCTTCCAGCTGGTGAGCCCTGTGACCTTGGACTGGCCACTCAGCCTTTTGCAGCCTTGGTGGCTCCATCTGTCAAATGGGAATCCTTGTAGTCGTGTCAGGAAGGCTGAGGGGGTGAGAGAGGTGATGGAGGTTATGGGAATGGGTCCACGTGGGCAAAGGGGACTAAGATTTTTCCTGGGATAGTGTCCACTGTGTCCACTGTGTGCCCCTGAAGCAGCAATGGAGCTATGAGTCATTCAACTTTGGGAGAAAATAAGTGTGGCCCCCTCTAGCTTCCTGCCCTCATGTCCGGCCCTTGTTTAGCAGCACAATAGCTCATGCTGAGATGGTGGGGTGAGCAGCTTAACCTGTTCAAGGCCAGTAGACACCTCCCCTGCCCCTTACCACAATAAGCTAGAAGTGGCCGGGATGCCTGGAGGCTCAGCAGCAACTTATGAGGTCACCTGGCCCCTGGAGGTAACCTGCTACCATCCACCTGAGTCCACAGCTCCTCACTACTTGAGGATCATTCTGGGCCTGGTTCTGGTGGCTTGTGGTACCACTCTCTGCTCTATAGAGCCCTCCAGCCTCACCAGTCTCTCCAGGTCTAGGCATGGAGTAGGTGCCCACAGGTGCTTGCCAAGGGAAAAGCAGAGTCCTCTGCCTTGTACTCCATCCGCGCCCCTGCTGGGCACCTGACCCTGTGTCTTGGGATCAAAACCTTCACAACATTCGTGGCCATGGTCAGCTCTGGGTAGCGGGTAAATTCAGCCGCCATTCCCTAAAGATTCCCTGCTACAAGACATTCCCAGCGCCAGGGGTGTATATCACCTCATTTAATTCGCTGAAGAAGAGACCGTATCCCCCATTTTACAGGAGAGAAACCTGAGACCCACATGTTGTGCGGAAAAAGCCTGGGCTTTGGGGTCGAGATCCTAGCTCAGACCCCCATGCCGCCTCTTCCTTCAGATCTCAGCAGCTTCCACTGAGTTATGCAGAAAGAATACGTCACGGGCTGCTGATAGTAAAATAATGAGCCCCATCATCTCTAGTCCCCACTGTGAATTGCAAAAAGAATCCCCATTTTTCAGACAAACTAACTGAGGTTGGTAGAGTTTGGGTAACTTTCCCACTGTCACATGGAAGCAAATGGGAGAGCAGAGATCTGTACCCAGGGTCTCTTGCCTGCCCCAGACCTTCTGCCTTCACGGCCTTCTGGGGGGCTTCCTGAGGCTGGTAGGGCCTTGGGGCCTTTGGGTGTTGAGGGCAAAAAGGGTGGGCCACTTTCCTAACTATAGCGCCCTCAGCACACAGCAGGCCCCGCGGTGTTTGGGGCAGGGAAGGGGAGGGGATTTCATAGGCAGGGCCTCTAGTGGCAGAGCCAAGCCTCCACTTGCCTATCCTGAAAATGGAAGCACTGGCTGACAGAGAGAGACTAAGGCTCAGCACTCCCAACACAGAGCCTCCTGGTGGTTGTGGGTAGGGGTGAGAAGGTGATGTCAGGCCTTGGTAAGTAACCTCTTCCAGAGGGAAAAGGACACCAAGGGAAGGCAAGGCCTGAATGCCAGGTCTCTGCCCCGCATGCTGGGTGACTGGGGCAGACTCCTACCCTTTGTCCAGTTAGGCCTGGAGTCAAACTGAGTCGGAGAGCTGAGCCCTCACTCTTTCCCTTGGCCCTGTGATGCCCGTTTGTGCCCCTGGTGGGGTGTACCTTTCCCGGCTCTGCTCTGAGTCGCTTTGGGGGAGACCCAGTCTGCCCTCCTGGAGCTGTTCTCCCTGAGAGCCCGACGGCATCCACTCCTCCCGGGTAGAGCCCCCACTCACCGTGCCCGTGGCCTCAGGGTGTCTCTGTTCTGTCAGACTGTCCGTTGGTCCAGGGCTGAGTGCGTTGTGGAGCCTGGCCGACCCGCCTCTCGAGGGGAGCCACACCCCGACGGCGAGGGAGGCCTGGCCGCCGCCCCTTCAGGTTTTCCAGCTGGCCCTGGCCCACTTCCCCCCGGGATGGTTTCCTGTTATTGTTCCTTTGTGAGGGCCGGGCTGGCTGTAGATAGGCAAGCCCCACGGTGGGCGGCTGTCCCCATGGAGGCCTAGCCCTGAGCCCTGCCTGGGACTCTCGGCTCAGACCCAGCTCTAGGCCTCAGCTCTGGGGCCCTTAGACAGCACCTGCCAAGAGCCTGCTGTGGGACGCCGGCCTGCAATAGCACATCTGGCCCTCGTTGGAACCCCAAAGGCAGGTGTCCTCATCCCCACTTAATAGCTCAGAAAGCAGAGATTCCATGATTCAAGGTGCTTGTACCCTCAGCTGTGGTGCGGCAGGGCCAGAAATCCCGCTGGGGTCAGCCTAGCCCACAGATGGATTTTGCATGGTGACCCCATGATATCCCTGGGGGGACCACAAATGGGGAAGCTTCGGGAGCGTTGGGGGTGGGCTGCATGAGAGATGAGAAACAGTGCCTCCTGGCTGGGAGTGGGCCTGAACTCCAGCTTTAAGATACCAGCTTGGGTCTGTGGGGGCCATTTGGGTTTTGGATTACTGGTGAAGTCAAATGATCTGGTTCTGCTTCTGATGTGACTACAGGCCAATCCTATCCCCATACAGCCTCCACTTCCTCATCTGTAAAATGGGAATAATCGTAGCCTCAACTTCACAAGGCTGTTGAGACAAAGCAAGAATCAAAGAGGCCTTGGAAAACAGTGGAGCTGAAGGCTGGACTAGAGCATCTCAGAACCAGGAAGCTGGGAGAGGGGAGGGGCTGAGGTTTTTGTCAGTCATGTCACGAAAGCTAAGGGAGGGGCTTCTATATCCTGGGGGTGCCTGAGCCCCATCCCAGACCAACTGATTTGGAACCTTGCAGGACAGGCCCTGGGAATCTGTCCTTTGAAGAGTTGTCCCTGTTTTTCCATGGGTGAACAGCTAGAAGTTCTGAACTTGTTCCACTATTCAGCTGGACAGAGACCCTGGGATGGAGAAGGAGGGCCCTGCCCAGGGGTGCTCAGTAAGTCAGGGGTGCTCAGTAAGTCATGGGAGTGAAAGAATATTTTGGTGGGGGTGGTAGGGAGGAGATAAAGATTTCTCTGTTTTAGGCAGGTTGAGTGTGGGTTGCCCATAGACACGCATGTGGTGATGTCAGGTCAGTGGTTGGATACAGGGCTGAGTCTGGCCAGGAGAGAGGGCTGGAATCCATGAGTACGGCTGGCACCTGAGGCTGGAGGAGGCCCTCGGCCCTGTGACATATGTGGATCCTTTAGAAGAGGATCCAGCAAGGAAGGAAAAAGCTCAGGAGAGGACAGGGGAGTGGTCAGCCTGGGTAAGGAGAGGGCTGAGACTCGATCTCTGGATTTGGAAGACAGGGTCGTCGATAACTGAATAAAGCAAGTTAAACCTAAAGGAGTAGACAGGACAGATTGGAGGGGCCGGAGAAGAGGGGAGAGGAAATGGAGTCACATGTGGTTGTGGCTTTTTCCCCACGTGTTGTAGTGAATGGGAGGGGAGAAGTGGGGTGGTTTTTTTAAGCTGCGGCAGGCAGCGTGCTTGTGTCCCCAGGGAGTGTCCGGCAGACAGGGAAGGCAGATGATGCTGGAGCAAGAAGAGTGACCTGCTGGAAGGAGAACTGTCCTCGGGGCGGGCTTCTGAACGGGATCCAGCACATGCAGTCACTGTTCATGGAATTAAAAACAACAGCTCAGCGTTTCCTCTCTCAATGGGATGAACTCTGTCTTCTCCTGGAGGGTGGGCTGGCTGACAGGGGCCAGGACAGGCTAGCGCTGCTGGTCCCTAAGTCCCAGATCCCTGTCCCCTGCCTCACCCCCCATGCTGACTGCCCTCATGGTCTACGTGCCCACGGGGCACGCCAGCCTGGGCATCACTTCCTGCTGGGTCTCAGACTGGGGGCTGGTGGCAGATGGGGCAGGGCCTGTCCTGGCACCTTCTGCGAATCTCCTCTGTACTCCCAATGCATGAGGAAGTTGACTCTGCCCTGAACACTGCCATGCCCTGTGTGTCATCCACAAACAAGGGGATGGTTGGCCAGGCATGTGTCCAGGCCCCGGGGTGGGGATTGGGGTCGCTGTGGCAGAGATAGCTCAGATCGTGGAGGGAAGGCTGGGGCCCCCTGGGTAGCCCATGCCTAGGTCTAAGGGACCACATATCTTATTTCTGGCCCTGCCCAGCTCTGGCTCCAGCCCCTTTGAAGGCATAGGAGGTTACAAGGTCAGGAAGTGCCATCAGGAACACAGGAGGCAAGGGTGGGCAGGCAGGAAGTGGGATGGTCTGTGAGGCCAGATTAGCAGCCAGGAGGAAGCACCAATGGAGGTCATGAGTGGTGGATACTGACAATGAGCACCAGGGATGCTCACCAGTCTGTGTCAGGTTGTGGGCTGGCCTGGTAGGGAGAGGGTTGCAGACCCAAGATGAGATCCCAGTGCAGCCAGTCACTGCCTGCATGACCCAGGGAAGTGACTTGCCACTCTGAGCCTCCCTCTTTTCTTACCTGTCAGATTTTGCATGGCTGTTGGGAAGGTCAAATGAGACCATGAGGATAAAGGACAGTACCAGTGACCCTTTTTGAGCTATGGTCTTCAAGCCATCTGCCTCAGTATCTCTGGGTGGGAGGTGGGTGGGTATTGAAAACGCAGATTTCTGGGCTCCACCCCAGGCCAATGGGGTCAGAATGGCTGGCCATGGAACCCCAAGACCTACACGTTTGTAGCTTCCTGGGTGATGTGGACCATCGCTCTCCATGCGACTCCTCAGTCGACCCTCAGGACAACTCCGGGAGGTGGTGCTATTTTTAGGCTCATTGTTGAGATGGGAAAACAGAGGCGGGGGAAGGGAGGTGTTGAGCGCTCCCTGAAATCACAGAGCTTGTCAGTGGTGGAGCAGAAATTCTCATCTGGGCCTCTAGGAGCCAGCTCCTTGGTCACCACATGCTTTCTTGCTCCCCTGCAGCTGAGTGACTGAGTGACCATCACTTTTCCCAGCACACAGTGAGGGCTCATCAGACAAAAGTTCCCCTTTCTCCCTCCCCACAGCAGGAGACATCTGAGGAAGGGGCAGGGAGATGGTGCCATTAGGTTCAGCAGAGGCTGGGTGAGACCAGGCAGCCTCATGCCTCTGGACTTTGCCCAGGCTGTTCTACTTCCTGTGTTTCCTTTTCTCCCCCACCTCCCGCTTGCACAGCCCCATCAGCTTTTCCCACCCAGATCTCTCCTCCTCTGTGCTCCCAGAGCGCTTTACACAGAGCCCCTTCACAGTTCACCTCTCCTCCCCCACGCAGACCGTATCTCACTTGGGTGCTGGTCCCTGGTGCCCTTCACAGGATGAGTTCTCCCTAAACGTGGACTTGAAACTGTGTGCTCCTTAGAATCTGCATCTTCCTCAGGGATCCTCTGGGGCTGCAGAGCTCTCCTGCTGTGCTCTGAATGGCCCCTCCTCTCTGCAGAGAGCAGTGGTCCCTTTAGCCTCTCCCCAGCCTGCTTTCTGGTTCCCTTCCATCCAGCTCCCCCCTTTGCTGGATGTGAGGACACCACACTTCTTGCTGGGGCTGGCATAACTGCCCTATTCTTTCTTTCCTATTTACGGTTCTGTTTCAGGTGTGGGCTGAGTACCAGGTCCTTGTACTTGCTTGAATTGAGTCTCACCGAAGAACATGTAGATGATAAAAGAAGTCAGGATTTGTCAGTGAGGAATCACCTGGAATTCACTCCATGGATTCTATTAGTGGCTTGATTGGGTTGCTGAAGGATTTTCCTTTCCTTTCTCTTTTCTCCAGATAATTGCTCCCGTTTGGAGGCTGCTGAACTTGTGGTCCCCTGAGGAGCCAGGGTATCTGAGCTTCAGATCATCCCCAGGCAGGCGAAGGTGTTGGCTGGGCTGTGGTGAGGTGGGGCAGACACCCCTTCAGGGAAAATAGAACATTGTGGGTCTGAGGGGGTCTGAGGGGGCTCAGAGGGAAGGGAGAGCTGGAAGGAGGAGGAACAGGGAGGGGTCTTCCCTCAGCTGTGGTTCCACAAGGAACAGGGATCTTTTGATGCAAGCTGCAGGCCCCACTGAGAACTCCTCAGAACAGAACTGGGCTGGGCTCACCTTGGGGTGTCCAGATCTGAGCTCAGGGTGGGCACAGCACAGGGGTGAAGGGTCCACTCCTGAAGGCATGAATGGCTGGCTGGATGACCCACTGGCATGTTGAGGCAGATACAAGGTAGGGGCAGGTGGATACCTGGGTTTCTGTACAAAGTTCTGGTGCAGGATGAATCCTTTCCCCTAAGGCAGTGGTTCTCAGCCTTCCCAGTGCCATGGCCCTCTTATACAGCTCCTGTGGGTCGCTGACAGGTTGAGAACCGCTGCCTAAGGCTTCAAGGAGGCACAAAATTAATCAATCATTCAGTCTCTCAGCCCAGGTGGGTACCAAGCTGTGTGCCAGGCAAGGGATGGGGATTCAGGAAAATAAAAGAGACAGCCCCTGGATAAGCTCTGAGACTGGGGTGGAGTTGATTAGAGTCACCAGCGTGACCGGAGACTGAGCACCTACTATGTGTCATCCCTGCCTCAGGCTCAGTATCTTGTTTCCAATGCCCACAGTGGTCATGGATCTGCTCACTTGACAGCATTAAGTGACTAGCCCTGTGTGGCACTGCCCCATTCAAACCAGGCTTTTGTGTGCCTGCTGAGCCTTGAGGAACACTCTAGATCAGACCTAAGGTTAGTCACTCTAATCTTCCTCCTCAGAGACTTTGCCCACGCCATCCTCGCCACTGAGGGGGCTCTTTCCTTCCTCCCACTCCCAGCCCAAATTCTCCTGGCAAGTCAGTGTCCAACTCAAACACACCACCCTCCATCCAGCCATCCTAGATCGCATTCTGGAAAGCATCCCGTCCCCACAATGCTTCTGCCATGCTACATTCTGTGCACCCCGTTCACTCAGTTTCAAAACCTTTGGGCCCTTCCCCCATTTTCTCATGTAATGATTCCTCACAACAGAGAGATACAAATACTGTTTGCATTTCCCATTTCCCTGATGATGGAGCAGAGGGTCAGAGAGGCTGAGTAACTTGCCCAGGGTCACACTGAGTAGCACAGCCAAGATTTCAACCTTCACATTCCTGATCCCAGTTTAATCTGCTCTACAACATTATCCTAATTATGATAATCTGTCATTGTCTACCAATGTTGTATGCTCATTTATTATTAGAAATATACACTTGAGGCTTGGCACCCATAGCGCAGTGGTTAGGGCGCTGGCCACATACACCAGGGCTGGTGGGTTTGAACCCAGCCTGGGCCTGCTAAATGACAACGACAACTGCAACAAAAAATAGCTGGGCATTGTGGTGGGTGCCTGTAATCCCAGCTATTTGGGAGGCTGAGGCAAGAGAATCACTTAAGGCTAAGAATTTGAGGATACTGTGAGCTGTGATGCCACAGCACTCTACCAAGGGTGACATGGTGAGACTATCTAAACACACACACACACACACACACACACACACACTTGATGCCCAGGATTTGCCTAGCCTGTGTGCAGCATAGGGGACATAGAGGCGACCCAGGCTGGGTCCTTGCCTTTGATGTATCCCACTTTGGGGGGAGAGATGGACATTGGTTAGGGTGACAGAGAACACTGTCTAGGGTGATGCGGTGCTTGGAGGAGGTGGCCTGGGGAGCTGCTGGAGGACAGGGCCCCCAGTCTGTTCTAAAGGGACGGGCAGGAGCCGACCCCACACCAAACTGGGGAAGGGCTCACCAGGCAGAGGGAATGGCAGGAACAAAGGTACAGAGGCCTCTGTGGGGAGAAGTTATTGCAAGGGGAGGGGGACATAGGTGCTGGAGGGGAAAGGTCCAGCAGCGGGAGGCCTGTTGGGCCTTATGCCAGCCCAGGGACCCAAGGATCCCTGGATTTTAGGAAAATTTGCCACTGTGTCCCTATCCAGCTGCCGGCTGGCCTGGCTATCTCCTGTGGGCTATGTTCAGGCCAGAGAGAGCCCCGGCTGGGGGACCACAGGCTGTCACACTAAGGATGCAGGCACTGGACCTGGGCGAGTGAGAGGAACTGAGCACAGGCTCTCTGGCCAGGAAAGAACCCACAGACCAGGAGCTGAGTTCATGCCAATGAGAACAATACCTTATCCACAGCCCCTGGGAGGGAGGCTGCCAGGAGCACTTTCCCAGATGTTTCTCACTTTTCCCTCATAACATCCTGGAAGGCTGTTAGAAAAATGGTGTTCCAAGGGGCTGAGGGAAAGGGTTGGGACACATCTCCTACTTACGGTGTGGCTGATCCTGGACCAGACACATAGCCTTTGGTGCCTTAATTTTCCCTTCTGTAAAATGGGGGTGATTGCATACCCTCATGGAGTTGTGGGAAGGACTAATTGAGAATATTCATGTAAAGTCCCTAGAATGGTCACTGGTATACACCAGATGTTCAATACATATTGGTCATGACAATGATGCTGCAGAGAGGTTCATGATGGGGCCACCTGTAAGTGTGTATACGTGTGAGGGTGTTAGCAAGGGCCTGCTATGTGCAAGTATTTGCTGGGCACCTGTGTGGCTATGTAGGCATCCATAGAACATGCCTGGGGCATATAAGGCATCCACGTAGATGGTGACCACATGGGCTGAGAAGTGCACATAGTCAGGCCAAGAGAGGGCCAGGCCTTGTCTTGGGTGCATCTTCCTCCTCTGTTATCTGGAGTTAACAGCCTGTGCCACCCGCTGACCAAGGCTCCTGAGCACCCTTCTCCTGCAGCATACCCCAGTGAGCCAGCCAGGGTAAGATGGGACGTAGGCCCTGCCTTGCTGTCTGGAGGGCAGTCCTGAGTCTGGCAGAAACTTTGCCCAGCGGAAGCCAGGACTTCCTGTTTCCTTGCCCTACATTCCTTGCGCCCTTCGTCAAAGGCGTCCTGGAAAACAATGGGTCAGAGGCTTCTCCATCTGTGGGCAGGAAGGTGGGTCAGGGCCTCATCTCTCCTGCCTCTTGATGGAGCAAACAGACTTGGCTTGGGCACCGGCCCTAGGCTCAGCAGTGTGGCAGCAAGCCTGCACTCAGACAAGCCTAGGTCCTCTGCCTCCTGCTGGTCCAGGTCTCAGTGCTCTGGTCCCTGTGGCCCTAGGAGGGTCTTCTGAGAAAAATCCAATGAGAGCTAGTCCTGGGAGAGGAAGCTGCTAGGAGGAACCCGACGCAGATTGGATGAAACCGATTGCACAGGCCAGTGGAGACCCCCGGCCTCACCCACCCTCCATGCCACTGAGAAATAGGAGGGGAACGAGAGGCTCTGACCAGCCAAAAGAAATCCTCCCAATGCCAGTGCTAAAGCTCTATACTTATGGGGTGTCTCTGAGCCCGTTAACTCTTAGTTTATATACAGATCTAACAAGCCTGGTTCCCCAGGGCTGAGGGGCACAGTGGTAAGAGCAGTGGCTGGGCCTGAAGCCTGGGTCTGATCTCAGACACTGCCACTCACTGTTAATCAGTGCTTTCAGTTCAGTTTTATCGTTTGTGAAATGTTCTGCTGAACTCAGAGGCAGCTGGAGAAGGTTACAAGAGTAATACATGTCACCATACTTTGTAAACCCGTATGAATGCCTTCTTCTCCTCTGGCATGGAAGAGGGCATGAAAGTTCTGAGCCCCACCCCCACACTTTGTCCTATGTAGCCCTTCCATTCACGTGCCTGAGCTGTGTCATTTGTAGTAAATGGCTAAGTGTAAGTAACGCCCTTTCCTGGGTTCTGTCGGTCATTCTAGCAAATTATCAAACCCAAGGGAGGCTGCCCCTGAATTTGTAGTTGGGTGGGCAGAGTATGGGTCACCTGGGGGCCTCATTTGTGGCTGGTGTCTAAGGTGGGGGCAGCTTTGTGGGACTGAGCCCTTAACCTGTGGGGTCTGTGCTAACTCTGGGTTGTTAGCCTCAGAAATGGCTTGCATTGTTGGAATCCCAAGTGGTATGGGAGAACTGGACGCCTGGTTGTTAGAAAAGATCACACAGCTTCCTTTGGGCCAGGCATGGTGCTTAGGGTTCACATGCATTAGTCTCCCCTCCCCTCCCCTCCCCTTTCTTCTGTCTGGTCTCTGTCTCTCCTCCTCATCCACCCCCACCCTTGTCTCCAAGGCAGGGAGTGTGTGGCTGCAACCAGCAGCATCAGCAAATTCCAAGGTCTCACCCCAGGTGTTACCCAGCAGTCTGTGTTAAGAGCTTCCAGAGGCTGGATGTAGCCATCAGCTCAGTCAGTCCTCCCAGTCCCATTCTTTGTTCCTGTGTCTTCTCTTGTGCTGTATTTTCCTCATTCCCCACAAATTCCACTCTGGTTCGCTCCCTTTCACTGAGCTAGTCCGTGACAAGTGACTCACTGAACAGGAACTAGAGTATGGAATAGTGGGTGCAGGCAGGTGAGGTAAGCCCCCTTGAGGATGGAGAAGTGAAACTGCGCAGTTGGGTTCCTTGTTGGTGCTCCCAGTGTGCAGATTTGTCAAAAAACTAAAAACCAAAGAGCTGAGCCATGACCACGCCTGCTAGGACCTTAGTAAGAGCTGTGCTGTGACCCCCAATCTGCAACCCGTGCCCGCTGGGCCTCCGCACTCCCTGACCAGGAATTGAGGGAGCCATGCAACCCCGCACCCTCCCTCCTGTACCCTCCCTGCCTCCACACTGGCCCACTCATCTGCCCAGGGACTCTGGTAGCCGCGTGCCCTTTGGAGCCCTCCCTGCCTCTGTGCAGAGCCCTTCTCCTGGCCAGAGACTGCTGGAGCCTTGGGCTCTCTCTGCCAAAGTCACTGGGCGCCAGGCACTCCCAGAACCATGTGCACAACCCCCAGCCCTGTTGCTGAATCTTGGTGTGTCACACTCCAGTGCTGCTTCCACAACCAGAACTCCCTGGCTGGGGCAGCCCCAGAGGAACTACACAGGGTCACTCCTTACAAAGACCCAGCAAGAATAGAGTAGTCCCGCTGGGGGTCTAATCTTGGAGAGACACCTCCCCAGCTCTGAGGATGGCCAGAGGCAACTGTGAAAAACAATCATGAGGTGAAATCAACAGAAAAACTCGGGCAGTATGAATAATCAGAGTAGATCAACTCCCCCAAGGATCAATGGGGCAGACACAGCACAAGATCCCATGAACAAACAAATAGCTAAGATGTCAGAAATCAAATTCAGAATCTGGATAGCAAATAAGATTGAATTAGAATTCCAAGCAGTAACCCAAAAGATATCTCAAGAATTCAATGATTTCAAAGACCAAATGACCAAAGATTTCGACACATTGAGACAAGAAGTTGCAGCCCTCAAAGATCTGAGAAATACAGTAGAATCCCTCGGTAACAGAATGGAGCAAGCAGAAGAAAGGATTTCTGACATTGAAGACAAAGCTTTCGAATGCTCCCAAACTCTCAGAGAGGAAGAGAAATGGAGAGCAAAAACAGGTCACTCTCTCAGAGAGCTCTGGAATAATTCGAAGAAAACCAATATTCGTCTTATAGGGATCCCCGAAAGTGACGAAGTGGCTTCACAAGGCACAGAGTCTCTTCTCCATGAGATTATGAAGGAGAACTTTCCAGACATGCCAAGAGATTCTGAAATTCAGATAGAAGACAGTTTCAGAACTCCAGCATGACTCAATCCAAATAAGACATCCCCTGGACACATCATAATCAATTTCACTAAAGTTAATATGAAGGAGAAAATTATGAAAGCAGCCAGATGAAAGAAAACCATCACCTACAAGGGCAAGAATATTAGAATAACTGCAGATCTCTCTGCTGAAACCTTTCAAGCTAGAAGAGAATGGTCATTGACTTTTAATCTCCTAAAACAAAATAACTTTCAACCCAGGATCCTGTACTCACCTAAACTGAGCTTCATTTATGACGGAGAAATTAAATACTTTAATGACATTCACATGTTGAAGAAATTTGCCATAACGAAACCAGCTCTCCAGGATATTCTTGGACCTATCCTACATAAAGACCAGCATAACCCTCCACAACAAAAGTAAACCCACCCGGAAAATGTTGATCAAATTCCAACTTCCACAGTCACAAAAGGATTAAAAATGTCCACTGGACTCTCGAAAGTCTTATCAATATTCCCAATTAATGTGAATGGTTTAAATTGTCCTCTAAAGAGGCACAGTTTGGCTGACTGGATACAAAAACTCAAGCCAGATATCTGCTGCATACAAGAATCTCATCTTACATAAAAAGACTAATATGCACTCAAGGTGAAGGGATAGTCATCTATACTCCAGGCAAATGGAAAGCAAAAAAAAGCAGGTGTTGCAATCCTATTTGCAGACGCAATAGGCTTTAAACCAACGAAAATAAGGAAGGATAAGGATGGACACTTCATATGATGAGATTTCAATTATTAATATTTATGCAACCAACCAGAATGCACCTCAATTTATAAGAGAAACTCTAACAGACATGAGCAACTTGATTTCCTCCACTTCCATAGTAGTTGGAGATTTTAACACCCCTTTAGCAGTCCTGGATAGATCCTCCAAAAAGAAGCTAAGCAAAGAAATTTTAGATTTAAACTTAACCATTCAACATCTGGACTTAACAGACATCTACAGAACATTTCATCCCAACAAAACTGAATACACATTCTTCTCATCAGCCCATGGAACATACTCCAAAATCGACCACATCCTAGGCCACAAATATAACCTCAGCAAATTTAAAAAAATAGAAATTATTCCTTGCATCTTCTCAGACCATCATGGAATAAAAGTTGAACTCAATAACAACAGGAATCTGCATACCCATACAAAAACATGGAAGCTAAACAACCTTATGCTGAAGGATAGATGGGTTATAGACGAGATTAAGAAGGAAATTGCCAAATTTTCGGAACAAAACAACAATGAAGACACGAATTGCCAGAACCTCTGGGATACTGCAAAGGCAGTCCAAAGAGGGAATTATAGCAGTGCAAGCCTTCAAGAAAATGGAAAGAGAGGAAATTAATAACTTAAGGGACATTTCAAGCAACTGGTGAAGGAAGAACATTCCAACCCCAAACCCAGCAGAAGAAAAGAAATAACCAAAATCAGAGCAGAATTAAATGAAATTGAAAACAAAAGAATTATACAACAGATCAATAAATCCAAAAGTTGGTTTTTTGAAAAGATCAATAAAATAGATAAACCTTTGGCCAACCTAACCAGGAAAAAAAAGGACTAAAATCTCTAATTTCATCAATCAGAAATGGTAACGATGAAATAACAACAGACCCCTCAGAAATTCAAAAAATCCTTAACGAATACTATAAGAAACTCTACTCTCACAAATATGAAAATCTGAAAGAAATCGACCAATACCTGGAAGTACGCCACCTACCAAGATTTAGCCAGAACTAAGTGGAAATGTTGAACAGGCCTATATCAAGTTCTGAAATAGCATCAACTATACAAAATCTCCCTAAAAAGAAAAGCCCAGGACCACATGGCTTTACGTCAGAATTCTACGAAACATTTAAAGAAGAACTAGTACCTATACTACTAAACCTCTTCCAAAATATAGAAAAAGAAGGAATATTACCCAACACATTCTATGAAGCAAACATCACCTTGATCCCCAAACCAGGGAAAGACGCAAAAAGAAAAGAAAATTATAGACCAATATCATTAATGAATATTGATGCTGAAATACTCAATAAGATCCTAACAAACAGATCCAACAACACATCAAAAAAATTATACACCACGACCAAGTGGGATTTATCCCAGGGTCTCAAGGCTGGTTCAATATACATAAATCTATAAATGTTATTCAGCACATAAACAAACTGAAAAATAAAGACCATATGATTCTTTCAATTGATGCAGAAAAAGCTTTTGATAATATCCAGCATCCCTTCATGATCAGAACACTTAAGAAAATTGGTATAGAAGGGACATTTCTTAAACTAATAGAGGCCATCTACAGCAAACCTGCAGCCAATATCGTATTGAATGGAGTTAAATTGAAATCATTTCCACTTAGATCAGGAACCAGGCAAGGTTGCCCATTGTCTCCATTGCTCTTTAACATTGTAATGGAAGTTTTAGCCATTGCAATTAGGGAAGAAAAGGCGATCAAGAGTATCCACATAGTGTCAGAAGAGATCAAACTTTCACTCTTCGCAGATGATGTGATCGTATATCTGGAAAACACTCGGGATTCTACTACAAAACTTTTAGAAGTGATCAAGGAATACAGCAATGTCTCAGGCTACAAAATCAACACCCATAAATCTGTAGCCTATAGCCAAGCTGAAAAAACAGTCAAGGACTCTATTCCTTTCACAGTAGTGCCAAAGAAGATGAAATATTTGGGAGTATACCTAACAAAGGATGTGAAAGATCTCTACAAAGAGAACTATGAAACTTTAAGAAAAGAAATAGCTGAAGATATTAACAACTGGAAAAACATACCATGCTCATGGCTGGCAAGAATCAACATAGTTAAAATGTCTACACTACCCAATTTTAATGCAATTCCAATTAAAGGTCCATTGTCATATTTTAAAGATCTTGAAAAAATAATACTTCATTTTATATGGAATCAGAAAAACCTTGAATAGCCAAAACATTACTCAGCAATAAAAACACAGCATGAGGAATCACGCTACCAGACCTGAGACTGTACTATAAATCGATAGTGATCAAAACAGCATGGTATTGGCACAAAAACAGAGAAGTAGATGTCTGGAACAGAATAGAGAACCAAGAGATGAATCCAGCTACTTACTGTTATTTGATCTTTGACAAGCCAATTAAAAACATTCAGTGGGGAAAAGATTCCCCATGTAACAAATGGTGCTGGGTGAACTGGCTAGTGATCTGTAAAAGACTGAAACTGGACACACCTTTCACCATCAACTAAGATAGACTCTCACTGGATAAAAGATTTAAACTTAAGACATGGAACTATAAAAATACTTGAAGAAAGTGCAGGGAAAACTCTTGAAGGAATGGGCCTGGGTAAATACTTTATGAGGAGGACTCCCCAGGCAATTGAAGCAGTATCAAAAATATGTTACCGGGACCTGATCAAACTAAAAAGCTTCTGCACAGCCAAGAACATAGCAAGTAAAGCAAGCCAACAGACCTCAGAATGGGAGAAAATATTTGCAGGTTATACCTCCGATAAAGGTTTAATAACCAGAATCCACAGAGAACTCAAATGTATTAGCAAGACAAGAACACGTGATCCCATCTCAGGGTGGGCAAGGGACTTGAAGAGAAACTTCTCTAAAGAAGACAGATGCACAATCTACAAACACATGAAAAAAAGCTCATCATCCTTAATCATCAGAGAAATGCAAATCAAAACTATTTTGAGATATCACCTAACCCCAGTAAGAGTAGCCCACATAACAAAATCCCAAAACCAGAGAAGTTGGCGTGGATGTGGAGAACAGGGCACACTTCTACACTGCTGGTGGGAATGCACACTAATACGTTCCTTCTGGAAGGATGTTTGGAGAATACTTAGAGACCTAAAAATAGACCTGCCATTTGATTCTATAATTCCTTTACTAGGTTTATACCCAGAAGACCAAAAATCACAATATAACAAAGACATCTGTACCAGAATGTTTATTGCAGACCAATTCACAATTGCTAAGTCATGGAAGAAGCCCAAGTGCCCATCGACCCACGAATGGACTAGCAAATTGTGGTACATGTATACCATGGAATACTATGCAGCCTTAAAGAAAGATGGAGACTTACCTCTTTCATGTTTACATGGATGGAGCTGGAACATAATCTTCTTAGCAAAGTATCTCAGGAATGGAAGAAAAAGTATCCAATGCACTCAGCCCTACTATGAAGCTAATTTATAGCTTTCACATGAAGGCAATAACCCAACTATAGCACAAGAATATGGGGAAAGGGCCAAGGAAGGGAAAGGGAGGGGGGAGGTTAGGGTGGAGGGAGGGAAATGGGTGGGGCCACACCTATGGTGCATCTTAGAGTGGATACAGGCGAAACTTACTAAATGCAGAATACAAATGTCTACATACAGTAACTAAGAAAATGCCATTAAGGCTACATTGAACAGGTTGATGAGAATATTTCAGATTGTGTATGAAACCAGCACATTGTACCCCTTGATTGCACGAATGTACACAGCTATGATTTAACAATAAAAAAAAACTAACAAAAAAAAAAAAAGAAAAGAGCTTCCAGAGATTCTGCACATGCTCAGGCTTGAGACCTTCTGCTCCAGAGCAGAGAATCTCACGTTAATCTGTCCACTGGGATTGCCCGGGGATCATTGGTCTCTGCCCCAAGTGTTAGGGGGGAAGGCACACCTAGACATTCTGATTTAATTGATCTTGTAGGGGCTGGACTTCACTATTTTTTAGAGCTCTCAAGGAGGTTCGCGTATAAAGTGCATCCGGGACTTTGATCACTGCCTTTAGGAGGTGGGTCCCACCCTGAGCTCCATTTTGCATGTGTTGAAGATCTGGGAGATTAAAGGATGTTCCTGGGTTGTATAGTCATGCAGAGGGATGGGGAATTGGAATTCCAAGTCCCTGCCTTGCCATTTCCCCCCTTTCCTTCCATTGATTACTTTTTGCTCGGATTTAGGACCACAAGCCTCTACTTTTCTTTGGAAAAGTAAATGATTCCCGACGTCGCCATCTAGTGGCGAGTGATGAGAACTGGCAAGCTCTTCAGGACTTGTCTTGCCGGGGCTCGCAGGCGACACCTGTGGCAGGAGGAGAAGCGATCATTCACAGTTGCTCAGACAGATGTTTTTGGGAGACTTGGATTCATTTTCCCAAAAGGTATCCTTTGAGAAGGAGAGTGGAATGATGGAAGGTTTCAAGTTTAAGAGCTGTTGTTGAGAGTTTGCCCTTGAACCCCAGGAGGGGCTGGGGTCCCAGCCAGGACCTGAAAGTTGGGGCAGAGGAATCTGAAGTGACGGAGATGCATCTGGGCAGGAGAGCCCAGCCCACCTCAGGGGCTGTCAGACCGTAGTCTGGGCACTGAGTCATTCGACAAACAGCCACTGTGGGGCAGGCCTGAGGCTGCATTGGCTTTCAGACAGCAGGGCAGGAGCAGAGACTATTCTGGGTGCTCAATCCCCCAAGTCCAAGGAGGTCTGTTCTCGGCCCTGGCTGAGAGAGGAGGAGTGATCCTCCCAGCTGGGGGACCTGAGGTGGCTGTGGGAAGGGGCAGCCTCTTGGAGCTGGTGCCCAGGGTCTGAACAGGAGCCCACAGAGACGAGTCAGAACTCACAGCTGCTGCCCACTCTGATAGCAGGAGCCGACAAGAGCTACCAGGAGGTTATCTCAGGACTGGTGTGCTTTGGGTTGTCACCAGGGGCAGGGTGTGGAAAGAAATAAGATTGTCTGAGGAAGGAAGGGGCTATTGACTACTCTCAGGGAACTCACAGGAAGGAGGGGACAAAAGAGATCTAAGGACTTTTATTACTGGGAGGTAAACCCTCTAGCCTGGAAGCTTACTATTAGATGTTGTGTACTTGCTTTCTCATTTACATTCTGTTTTAGCATTTGTTGTGCACCAGCCTCACCTGACCATAGGCTCCTTTATTCCCAAACATATGTTCACATCTCATGGGAGACAAAAACTCCAAGGAGCACAGTTTGGGAAACACTGACCCAGAGGGAGGTCCCCAGTGGTATGCCTCAGGCCCATCTAGACCAGCACTGTTCATCAGCGACTTAGAAGAAAACATCAATGGGCTGTTCAAATCTGGATGGGATGGAGAATAGGTTGGGTGATAGGGTCAGTATCCCCAGGTCTTGACTCTTGAAGAAATGGCTCAAATCATCAATATGTAACATTACAGGTCTAAGTTGAAGCCCTGTGCACTTGGGATGTCACAAAAAATTCCAGAGTATCTTCCAAGAGACAGGGAAGACATGTAAGAGAGAAACTGAGGACCATTTGGTCAATAGTTGGGATAAGAATAAAAATAATGGTAGCTGAGGGGCCGTGCCTGTGGCTCAAAGGAGTAGGGCGCCGGCCCCATATCCTGGAGGTGGTGGGTTCAAACCCGGCCCTGGCCAAAACTGAAAAAAAAAAAAAAGGTAGCTGAGGGTTATCTTATAAGGGTTATCTTATTTGGGCTTTACAACAATGTATGAGATAGGAGATTATTATTATTGAAATATGAGATTATATATGAGATTCTTATTATTGGTCCCCATTCCACAGATGGGGACACAGAAGCTCACAGAGATTAAATAACTTGCTTAAGGTCACAGAGCTAGTAGGTGATGGAGCTTTGACCAAGAGCAAGACCTCCCTCCAGGCCTGCTGGCTCTGCCCTTGACAGACCTGGAGTGGAGCACATGATCACTCCTTTCACCATGAGCTAGGATGGTGTGGGGAACAGCCACAGAAAAGTTTAAACTAAAGTGGAAAAGAACAGGAGGGCAGGGGGTAGTGAGCTCCCCCTGGGGGATGTTCAGGCGGAAGATGGAAGACCCTGGTGTGCTGTTGTGGTGAGGATTCCAGCATTGGGTAGATTCTAGAAAAAAATAATATTTCAGGTCCATCCTTCCCCTGCTATTCTATAATTCTGCTATAGAAATGTAAAACATTAAAGTCAAGTTTATGATATGGCAGGACTATATTTTTTGTGCATAGCATGTGTGCATTATTTATAATACTCGGGATTTCTCCTATGACAAACATGCACACTATATTTCTTCTGGACTTCTAGGACTTGTGGCAAATTTTACACGGCCATTTATGGTTTACACTGCAGCTGATTATTAAGACATTTATAGGTATCGTACATTTGTATTTACAACACAGGGTTAGTCACATTTATGAGGTACTGGATGCCCAGTTGTTGGTCAGGACCCCTGGCTGAATATCTTATATTGTTGCTGTGGGCAAATGTGCCCTACTTTATGGCAATTCATTTTATGATCTGGATTTAGAAACTCAGCAAATTTACTTTGGAAGGAAAAAAACGCCCCAGACACTGATTCAGGGAAGTCTCACACATTCAGAGGTAGACATACTAGAGGTAGCTATGTGGCTTGGGTGAGCTTCTCGACATTTTTGTGCCTCAGTTTTCCCACTTAGGAATGGGGGTGGCACGGGTGAGAAGACACAGCCCCTCCCTGATATCGCTGAGGTGGTGGCCTTGGCTTTGCCCTCTGCCCTATTTGGTACATGGTAAGTACTTGAAACAGAATCTTCCTTCTCTCTGTATTCCTTGGCACTGCCTTAGGAACCTTGAAGGCTGTTGTCCCAGAGGGGCTACAGCTTTTGGAAGGCTTCCCAGGAGTCCGCTGGCTACGCAGTGTCTTTTCAGCAAACATTAGACTTTTGCTCTGGGCCTCCAAGCTAAACTTGTTTCAACTTAGATAAAAGAAATCAATCCTTGCAGCTGAGCTGTTGCTACAGCATTGATTTAGCATAAATTTTGAGATAGCCTGGCTAATAAATAAGCAGAAAGGCAATAAATGTTAAGGAGAATTATCTGCAGGAGGACTGGGCCAGGCAGCTGGGGATGGGGTGGGGGGTGTTGCCCACCTCCCTCACCTGCCTCCTTCTCTGCTTCCAGAGACTCTCGTGGACTGTGAGTGAGCAGCACAGCAGAGACTCCGGCAGGGCTGCCCAGCGTGTGGTGGATTTGGGGAAGGGGAAGAGGGTCTGGGGGCCTCTCTGGCTCTCTTGGTGGCTCAGACCTACCTGGCAGAGCAAAGGGATACTTGCCTCTCTCTGGCCCTTATGTGTAAATCCCAGCCCCTGACCTGTGTGATCATGGACTTGTGAATTAACCTCTCTGTGCCTTGGTTTTCTCACCTGGAAAACTGGGAACAATTGGGGCAGGAATTGTGTGAGATGCAGAGATAGCACCATCCATAGCCAGCGTGCCAGTACATGCCAGCTATGGCTCCCCCACTGTGGGAAGTAAAGAAGAAGCCATCTGCCAGGTGCCCAGCTCCGTGCAGGTACTCTGTGAACAGAGCTACACTATTCTGGGAGGTGTGCTAAGGGGCTTCTGGGGCTCCACCCTCAAGTCCTAGACCCTTCGTCTTCCTCACCACACTGTGTCCTGCTTCCAGCCTAGCTGTGGCCCTAGGAAGAATCCATCATCACCTTCTCTGGTGCCCCTTGAGCCTCTAAACTTCCCCTTAAGTCCTAAGCTCAGAGTCCAGGGTCCTTGACTTCTGCTGGACATATCCCTTCCCTGCACCCTTTCCTCCCCACCACTGTAGGCCTATCTGGGCTCCCTGGGTCACAGTCCCCGCATGGCACAGGCATCACCAGCTAACTTTGCATCCCAGCTTCCCCCATCCTTGAATAACTGCATTTTTCACAGTGTGTTAGCAACCTAATTACTAGTTAATAGGAACCTCAAATAAATAACTCCTAGCCACATCTGCTTACTGGTAGTGAGGAGGAAGAAACAAATGTGAGTTTGAAAAGGAATATATTTCCCCCAACGTGATTTCTGTCTCCAGTCATAAATGTCAGAGATAAATGAATCTGTTTTATTAAGAATCAGCACATTGGTTCAGGGAGGCATCTGCTGGGCTGTGAATCACAGAGGCCTAGGACCCCACCCCCAGCGCCATTGAGCAGTTCTTGCGAGCACTGTTTTCCCACTCCAGCCCCAACTGCACCGGGGCCCTGGAAGAAGGGGGCTGGCTCAGCCCACCATCCGGCACCACTTCCCCTCTCTACTAAACCCTGGCCTCGAAGGTGCAGACGCCTTTGATATCTCAGCATGACCTTCTTCAGGACCTTGACCACAGCCACCTACCCCACCCCTGGCTTCAGAGTCAAGCAAGGTGGAGCTGGTGTTTTAGCTCCTTGCTTCCTGGCTGTGTGACACTGGGTGGATTGCTTCTAATCTCTGAGCCTCAGTTTTCTCAGCTATAAAGTGGGAACACTGAGGCCCAGAGCCAATTTATCGAGTAGGCACAGAAGGCACAGTGCCTAGGCCTGGAGATACTTGTAGAGTTGTGGTCTGCAGAATAATGGCCTCCCAAAGAAGTCCAGCGTCTTAATTGCTGGAAACTATGAAAACGTTATGCTACATGGCAAGTGGGAATTAAGTCTGCTAATCAGCCAACCTCAAATAGAGAGCTTATCCTGGGGTGCCCAGTGTCTTTGTAGGGGTCCTTAGATGTGGAAGAGGCAGAGGGAGTGAGTGTGGGAGTGATACTTCCAGGCACTGCTGCTTTGAGGATGGAGGGAGGGACCAGGAGACAAGGAATATGGCTTCTAGAGCAGTGGTTTTCAACCTTTCTTATCTCACAGCACACTTGAACTTAAAGTTAAACTTCACAGGCACACTTACATTATGTTGATGAAAAAAATTAAAAAAGAATATGCTTAAAAGAATAGGCTTACTATGCTTCGAACTTCTTTTGAGAATAAGTTAATTAATGATCTTTAAAATTTTTTGAGGCACACCTGGAAGGGCCTAGGAGGCTGCCGTGTGCTATCCAGGGCCCTGGTGAGTCCTAGCCTCAGTCTAGGAGACCCTACTGCACAGGTCACATGCTCACTTGCATCAACAATGGACACACAGAGGGGATGCAGCCATGACCTTGGGTGTGTCTGTGTGCTGGGTGCTGGGCAGGGCAGGGATACGTTATATCCTCACAGCTATCTTTCACTGTAACAACAACCCTATTTTAGAGATGGGAAAACTGAGGGTGGGAGG
This sequence comes from Nycticebus coucang, assembly GCF_027406575.1. NCBI lineage: Eukaryota > Metazoa > Chordata > Mammalia > Primates > Lorisidae > Nycticebus > Nycticebus coucang. The sequence continues at coordinate 164,736,039 of NC_069781.1, read as the reverse complement.
CAGCATAAGAGCTCTGGAGCCATGGAGGTTGAGGTGGGGGAGGTAGAGTGCAAAGTCCTGGAGCCAAACCAGGGTGCAGGACCACTGTGCAGGGGTTGTGCTTTGAAGTGGGTGGAGGTTGCTCAGTTTCTCTCCCTGACTTGGACACACTGATGTATGCTATAACTTTGTATCCGCCCTCTCCCTTTTCTGGACCACATTCCCTTATGAAACAATTAGGCTTGGTGGCAAGAATTCCCACCTCGGGGCCTTTGCAAGTGCTGTTCCTCTCTCTGGAATGTTCTTCTCCCTACTTCTTTTAAAATTAATATTATTTTTGATTGACAAATAATAATTGCGTGCATTGATGGGGTACAATGTAATGCAAATGTGGAATGATTAAACCAAGTTAATTAGCATATCCATTACTTTACATACTTATCATGTTTTGCAGTGAGACATTTGAAATTTACTCTTTTGATTATTTTGAAATACAGTCCTATGTCAGCCACAGGACCCCATGGAGAGAAATAAATGCATCGTTAGGTGATTTTGTTGTTGTGCATACATCAGAGTGTACTTGCACAAACCTAGGTGGGCTAGCCTACTACACACCAGACTACAGGGTGTCGCCTGCTGCTCCTAGGCTGCAGCCCCGTACAGTGCGTTACTGGGCTGAATACTGCAGGCAGTTGTAACACAGTGGTAAGTATTTGTGTATCTAATATAGAAAAGGCATAGTAAAAGTATGGCATAAAAGGTAAAAAATGGCACACCTATATAGGGAAGCTCCATTATAATCTTATGGGACTACCATCATATATGTGATCTGTCATTGACCAAAATGTCATTATCCTGGACATGACTAAATACAATGCACTGTTAGATCTCAAAACTTACTCCTCCTCTGTCACTGAAATTGTGTAACCTTTGACCAACTCCTCCTTCTCTCCTTCCCCATCCTCTCCCCCACAGCCCTGGTAAGCACCACTCCACCCTCTACTTCTGTGAGTTTGACATTTTTATATTCTACATATGAGTGAGATCATGTGGTATTTGTCTTTCTCTGCCTGACTTATTTCACTTAGAACAATGTCCTCCAAGTTCATGCATGATATTGCACATGACAGGATTTCCTTCTTTACATAGGCTGCATAGTATTCCACTGTGTGTACGAGCCTTTCGTCCGTTGATGGACACTTATGTTGGTTCCATATCTTGGCTGTTGTGATGAGTGCTGCAGGGAACATCAGTTGTCCCTTCAACATATTGATCTCCTTTGGATATGTACGGAGAAGTCAGATGGTGGTAGTTTTATTTTTAGTTTTTTGAAGACCCTCGATGGTGTTTTTCCTAATGGCTGTGCTAATGGACATTTCCACCAACAGTGCACACAGGTGCTCTTTTCTCTTCATCCTTGCCAGCACTTGCTTTTATCTTTTTGATAAGAGCCATTGCACCAGGCGAGGTAATACCTCTGGCACTCTGGCTGTGCAGCTCTGGCGGGCAGACGGCTGCCCATTCTGGCCTTGGCTTTCACATCTGCACAATGGAGCACCTGAGTCCCCTGTCGCCCTCGTCTCAGCTCTGGCAGTCTGAGATTTGCCGACTGTGGAGTATATCCTTAACTTCTGAGTGTGGTTATTGGAAGTTGAGGATATCCAGGACTAAGCCCACAGTCTAACCACAGGGTTGGATATTTGTTGAGGGAACCCTGGTCTTTTCGGGTTTCTTCCTGTGGGCACAAGGAGCAATCGGGAGTTTGATACCAGCCTGGGCAACAGATCAGAGAGAGGGCCCTGCCCACCTGTCTCTCTCTGCGGGGGTCCTACCCAGACCCTGCGGCTCTCTTGTGGGGCTGGGGAGTGGATGGATTTGGGGATATGTTTGAGTTTGAAAGCTCCCTCCCAGCTCCCGTGGGGTCCTACCTGGCTTGGAAGGCTTCCTATAAGACTCCTTTATGAGTCTTGCAGATCCTGGGAAGAGGGCGTGGAGGGACCAGGTGGGCAGGACAAGCCTAGCAGGTGCAACTCCAGCCCCCCTGCAGGGAGGCCTCTGTGACTCAGCTCCGGCAAACTCAGTGTGCTGGCCAGCAGGTTCCCTATTACAAAAATTATTGAAGTATAACAGGCATATAGTAAGGGACACACATCTTAAATGCGTGGTTCAATGAAAAAGATCATTTCCAGTCATGCAGAATCCAGAGATTCTTTATATCTCTTCCAAGTCCATGTCCAACTTCCTCCCCAGAGAGCTAACCACTAGTCTGAGGTCTAACAGCACAGATTGCTCTTCACACTTAGTGAATTTCATATGAAGAGAGTTGCACAGTGTGTCCCCCTATGTGGACTCTTTCACTCAATGTTATGCCTCTGAGATTCATTTGTATGTATTAGTAGTAATTTTTTTTTATTTTATTTTTTTATAGACATGCTCCTGCTCTGTCACCTGGGCTAAAGTGCAGTGATGTCATCATAGCTCACTGCAGCCTCAAATTCCGGTGCTGGAACAATCTTCCTGCCTCAGCCTCATGAGCAGCTGAGACTACAGGTGCACATCACCATGGCTGGCTATTTTTTTTTATTTTTTGTAAAGACAGGGTCTTGCTCTCACTCAAGCTGATCTCTAACTCCTGAGCTCAAGCGATCCTCCTGTCTTGGCCTCCCAGAGTGCTAGGTGCAAGCCACGGTGCCTGGCCAGTAGTTGTTTTTCAACTGCTGAGTAATATTTCATTGTATATTACATAGAATATGCTATATTTTATTTATTTACATCCTTCTCTCAAGGATGAATATTTGTGTTCTTTTCTGTTTGGAGCTATTACGGAAACCAGAGGGTTTTCTTGTCAGGTATTTTTGCAAACATTCTTGAGCTTCTACTTTGCACATGAAACTTCCTGTTTCACACCCATCCTGACGGTCTCTTCCTCTGTCTTCTTCCTGTGGGCACCTATTTGGCTGCTGTTTAGGAAGATTGGATTGGGCTCTTGGCAGTGTTGTGGGTGTTTGCATTTCACGTAGGGAGGCCTCAGAAGTGGCTATTGCTTCTGGTGTGTCTGGCCAGGGCTCTGGACAGAGGACTATGTTTGTCTCCCCCTAGACTGTCACGTGTGGACCACCTAATAGGTGCTAAAAGCACCTGGCTCTTCTTACTCTGTCATTTTCCTGGCAGCCACATTCAGGGCTTTTAGAATCCATGAGGCTGCACGTGGGCCTCTGAACAGCCCTCGTGAGTGCTTGTCCTTGGAGCTTGGAGATTCATCAGAGCTAAAACCAGAAGGCTATGCCTTCAGAGAAGCCGCTCTACGTTAATTAAGTTGAGGAACATTTCCTGGATGTTTTCCTGGAATGCTTTGTATGTGGGCACTGTCCATCTGTATTAACAAGCCTGTATGTCCTCGAATGTGTGCATCTGTATATGTGGGTGTGTGCCAGCCATCATGTGTGTTCCTGGGTGTGAACATGTGTTTACATGTATGTTGCCATCAAGACATTTCTTCCAAGTTGTGTGTGTGTGTGTGTTTTAAAGGATTCCTTTACACTCTGAGCTCAGGATGACAAGAGGCGGCAGCCCAGGCAAATGCTCCTCTGTTGATGGCAGAGAGGAGCCCAGATTACACCCTGAGTATTTATTTTGCCTTTGATGTTGATATGACCTTGATAAGGGCAGAAGGACACCTTAGTGCCTGCCGCATGATAAGCTGTCAGAACAGGGGCCTGAGGAGGGTTAGAACTGCACTTTGGAAGAGCAGAATGGGGGTCCTTCCTCAATGCTGTAGGGTAATGAAAAACTTGAAAGAGATGGTGAATATTTATGGGCCAGACATGGATTCAAATCTGAGTAATTTATTAGCTGTGTTGATTCTGGAAAAACCATTTTCTGAGCCTCAATTTGTCAAAGATGCAGAGAGTGGCCCAAGATGAGGCTGGAGGAAGGTGGGCTGGATCACCCGGGTGACGGAGTGGAACTTGTGCCTGATCCTAAATGTATTGGGGGGCCACTAGAGCAGCCCTGTTCCGCAGAACTTTCCTCGATGAAGGAAGCGTTCTCTGTTGGTGCTAACCAGTGTGGTAGCTACTACCCACATGTGACTTAAGAGCCACTGAGGGACTGAAATTTTAGTTTTATTTAATTTTAACATTCTCTACCATTTAGATTCAAACTGCCTCATTGACTAATGGCTACTACACGGGATCCGTCACTAGAGGGCAGCACAGGAGGATTGCAAGCAACGAAAGTGGCATAAACCAATTTAGTGTAAAAAATGAATCCTATGTACTCAATTTTGATATGAGGACAATTAATGACAATTAAGGTTATGGGGGGGGAAGCAGAAAGAGGGACGGAGGGAGGGGGTGGGGCCTTGGTGTGTGTCACACTTTATGGGGGCAAGACATGATTGCAAGAGGGACTTTACCTAACAATTGCAATCAGTGTAACCTGGCTTATTGTACCCTCAATGAATCCCCAACAATAAAAAAAAAAAAATGATAAAGCATTGGGAACTCTTTCTTTGTTCCCCGAATGTATTTTTTTCTTCTGGTCTTTGAACGCTAAGCCTGGGAGGTATTGACCTTCACCAGGACACTGGAGGGCAATGATGGGCTCTTCCCAAATGTCTTGCCTAATGTTTTGCAGTGAGACAGTGGAAATTTACTCTTCTGGTTATTTGAAATCCACTCATGTGTCAGCCACAGAGGACTTACAGGAGGATGGGTGACCTTGAACATTGCTTATGGGAAGTGAGGGCCCCTCCAGGCCTTGCAGGAGTCGGTGTCCACTTTGGGAAAGGCAACCCCAGCTTCCACTCTTTTTTAGCTTTAGAGATCCGGCTCTCCCTGGGCCTTCCTGGTGTCCACTTTGTCTGACATATATTCCACAGAGGACAGTTCCCATGCTCAGCCTAGCTGGGAGCTCAGGGACAGTTCCATTTATTTCCTCCTGTGGAAAAACTACAGCTCAGGGAGGCAGGAGCCCCTGCGCCATGCGCCTGACTTACTCTTGTCTGCTGTTTTTGTACCCACACTCCTGCTCTGCCCATCTGTGTATCTGTAGGATCGGCTGGGACCCTTCATTGCTGCCCCTGGTGTTAAAGGAACCACCCCTGGGGACTGGGGTGAACCCTGAGGGGTGATGTGGACTTGCCCAGGGTCTCACAGACTGGAACACGTTAGCTCTGGGCTCAGCACTGGGGTCTTGGAACCTGCCCTGCCCATCCCTGTCCCACTCCCAGGTGGCATCTGTGCGCTCCTTGCTGGGCTGCCCCCTTCCTCTTCCTCAGGCCCCCAAGCTCCCCCTCCCTGGTGCTTCTCTTTGCACAGAAAATAAACAAATTGGGTTATATGCCTTCCGTCTCCTTCTCTCTGAACAACATATTCTCATGTAAGAATTTGAAGAGGAGAAAGCCCCAAGAAGTGTTTCTTCCAAGAAATGATTTTTTCCCCCACTCATTCTCTCTCTCTTTTAATGTAGGAGGGTGGGAGCTAGGAATTAATCTGTGCTCAGGAAAGGTCAGAAAAAGGCTCCACTATCTTGCCACACTCAGGTATAACTTTGGACCAAGGAACAGAGAACTTCACTATTGATCGATTGATTCATTCATTCATTTAAGTATTTATTGAGGGTCATCCATGCCTGTGGCAGATGGCATGGGGGACATGATGAAGAGAAAAATATGGTTACAATCTCTGCTGGGACATCTTTATAAAAGCTGAACTTGTCCCCTTCCTTTTCTTTTTGAGACAGAGTCTCATTATGTCATCCTTGGTAGAGTGCTGTGGTGTCAGCTCACAGCAACCTCCGACTCTTGGGCTTAAGCAATTCTCTTGCCTCAGCCTCCCAAGTAGCTGGGACTACAGGTGCCCATCACAACATCTGGCTATTTTTTTGTTGCACTTGTTTAGCTGACCCAGGCTGGGTTTGAACCTGCCATCATCAGTGTATGTGGCTGGCGCCGTAACCACTTTGCTACGGGCGCCGAGCCAACTTGTCCCCTTCTAATCCATTTTGCACTTGACTTGTTGCTTGACGAATCTTCACAGAACACAAATTCAATTGCGTATTTCTCTTGGTTTTGCTTAGGTTGGGAGGTTCAAACACCTCATCTAGACCAGCGTGACGTACCTTCCTCTTCCTCCTTCCCCGTCCAGAACTGTCCACTCTGTTTAACCCTGGTCTGTCCATGCTAACAAATTCAGAATGGTCTGCGTTTTTCAGCCCAGCATGGGCAAACTCAGGATGATCTAACCTACCCAACTCAGAACTATTTATGCTGGAGAATTTGAGATGTTCTACACTCTCTCAGTCCAATAGAAATACAATATGTACCTTGTGTTTAAAATTTTCTAATAGCCACATTCAGAAATGCAAAAAGAAACAGGTGAAATCAATGTTCACAATATTTATTTAACTCACTATATCAAAGGATACTATCAAATCAATGTGTAATCAATACAAAAATTATGAGATAGCTTAACTTTTAAAATACCTTTTATGCCTTTGAAATTGGATATGCATTTTATATTTATAGGACATCTTAATTCAGATGTCAATATTTCATTGGAAATACCTGATTAGTACTTAGGTTTCATAAGTATAAATTGAATTAAAATATGATAAAAATTTTTATCCTTAGTTTCACTGGCCACTTTGCACATGCTCAATTTTCTTTCTTTTTTGTTGGGGATTCATTGAGGGTACAATAAGCCAGGTTACACTGATTGCAATTGTTAGGTAAAGTCCCTTTTGCAATCATGTCTTGCCCCTATAAAGTGTGACACACACCAAGGCCCCATCCCCCTCCCTCCATCCCTCTTTCTGCTTCCCCCCCAACCTTAATTGTCATTAATTGTCCTCATATCAAAATTGAGTACATAGGATTCATGCTTCTCCATTCTTGTGATGCTTTACTAAGAATAATGTCTTCCACTTCCATCCAGGTTAATACGAAGGATGTAAAGTCTCCATTTTTTTTAATGGCTGAATAGTATTCCATGGTATACATATACCACAGCTTGTTAATCCATTCCTGGGTTGGTGGGCATTTAGGCTGTTTCCACATTTTGGCGATTGTAAATTGAGCTGCAATAAACAGTCTAGTACAAGTGTCCTTATGATAAAAGGATTTTTTCCTTCTGGGTAGATGCCCAGTAATGGGATTGCAGGATCAAATGGGAGGTCTGGCTTGAGTGCTTTGAGGTTTCTCCATACTTCCTTCCAGAAAGGATGTACTAGTTTGCAGTCCCACCAGCAGTGTAAAAGTGTTCCCTTCTCTCCACATCCACGCCAGTATCTGCAGTTTTGAAATTTTGTGATGTGGGCCATTCTCACTGGGGTTAGATGATATCTCAGGGTTGTTTTGATTTGCATTTCTCTAATATATAGAGATGATGAACATTTTTTCATATGATTGTTAGCCATTCATCTGTCATCTTTAGAGAAGGTTCTATTCATGTCTCTTGCCCATTGATGTAAGGGATTGTTGGCTTTTTTCATGTGGATTAATTTGAGTTCTCTATAGATCCTAGTTATCAAGCTTTTGTCTGATTGAAAATATGCAAATATCCTTTCCCATTGTGTAGGTTGTCTCTTTGCTTTGGTTATTGTCTCCTTAGCTGTACAGAAGCTTTTCAGTTTAATGAAGTCCCATTTGTTTATTTTTGTTGTTGTTGCAATTGCCATGGCAGTCTTCTTCATGAAGTCTTTCCCCAGGCCAATATCTTCCAGTGTTTTTCCTATGTTTTCTTTGAGGATTTTTATTGTTTCATGCCTTAAATTTAAGTCCTTTATCCATCTTGAATCAATTTTTGTGAGTGGGGAAAGGTATGGGTCCAGTTTCAGTCTTTTACATGTAGACATCCAGTTCTCCCAACACCATTTATTGAATAGGGAGTCTTTCCCCCAAGGTATGTTCTTGTTTGGTTTATCGAAGATTAGGTGGTTGTAAGATGTTAGTTTCATTTCTCGGTTTTCAATTCGATTCCAAGTGTCTATGTCTCTGTTTTTGTGCCAGTACCATGCTGTCTTGAGCACTATGGCTTTGTAGTACAGACTAAAATCTGGTATGCTGATGCCCCCAGCTTTATTTTTATTACTAAGAACTGCCTTAGCTATACGGGTTTTTTTCCGGTTCCATACAAAACGCAGAATCATTTTGTCCAAATCTTGAAAGTACGATGTTGGTATTTTGATAGGAATGGCATTGAATAGGTAGATTGCTTTGGGAAGTATAGACATTTTAACAATGTTGATTCTTGCCATCCATGAGCATGGTATGTTCTTCTATTTGTTAATATCTGCTATTTCCTTTCTGAGGATTTCATAGTTTTTTTATAGAGGTCCTTCACCTCCTTCGTTAGGTATATTCCTAGGTATTTCATTTTCTTTGAAACTATGGTGAAGGGAGTTGTGTCCTTAATTAGCTTCTCATCTTGACTGTTATTGGTGTACACAAAGGCTACTGACTTGTGGACATTGATTTTATATCCTGAAACATTACTGTATTTTTTGATGACTTCTAGGAGTCTTGTGGTTGAGTCTTTGGGGTTCTCTAAGTATAAGATCATGTCATCAGCAAAGAGGGAGAGTTTGACCTCCTCTGCTCCCATTTGGATTCCCTTTATTTCCTTGTCTTGCCTAATTGTATTGGCTAGAACTTCCAGCACTATGTTGAATAGTAAAGGTGACAGAGGACAACCTTGTCTGGTTCCAGTTCTAAGAGGAAAAGCTTTCAGTTTTACTTCATTCAGTAAAATATTGACTGTGGGTTTGTCATAGATAGCTGCAATCAGTTTTAGAAATGTGCCACCTATGCCTATACTCTTCAGTGTTCTAATTAGAAAAGGATGCTGGATTTTATCAAATGCTTTTTCTGCATCTATTGAGAGGATCATGTGATCTTTATTTTTGCCTCTGTTAATATGGTGGATAACGTTTATGGACTTGCATATGTTAAACCAGCCTTGCATCCCTGGGATGAAGCCTACTTGATCATGATGAATGACTTTTTTGATGATAAGCTGTAATCTATTGGCTAGGATTTTGTTGAGGATTTTTGCATCTATATTCATGAGTGAGATTGGTCTGAAATTCTCCTTTTTGTTTGGGTCTTTTCCTGGTTTTGGTATCAGGGTGATGTTTGCTTCATAGAATGTGTTGGGGAAGATTCCTTCTTCCTCAATTTTTTGGAATAATTTCTGCAGTACAGGAATAAGCTCTTCCTTGAAGTTTTGATAGAATTCTGGAGTGAAGCCATCTGGACCAGGGCATTTTTTGGTTGGAAGATTTTTTATTGTTTCTTTGATCTCAGTGCTTGAAATTGGTCTGTTCAGGAGCTCTATTTCTTCCTGGCTAAGTCTAGGGAGAGGGTGTGATTCCAAATATTGATCCATTTCCTTCACATTGTCAAATTTCTGGGCATAGAGTTTCTGGTAGTATTCAGAGATGATCTCTTGTATCTCTGTGGGATCAGTTGTTATTTCCCCTTTATCATTTCTGATTGAGGTTACTAGAGATTTTACTTTTCTATTCCTCATTAGTCTGGCCAATGGTTTATCTATTTTATTTATTTTTTCAAAAAACCAACTCCTTGTTTCATTAATTTTCTGAATGATTCTTTTGTTTTCAATTTCATTGATCTCTGACTTGATTTTGGATATTTCTTTTCTTCTACTGAATTTAGGCTTAGATTGTTCTTCTTTTTCCAATTCCATAAGATCTCTTGTGAGATTGTTGATGCGCTCTTTTTCTGTTTTTCGAATGTAGGCATCTAAAGCGATGAATTTTCCTGTCAAAACTGCTTTTGCAGTATCCCACAGGTTTTGGTAGCTTGTGTCTTCATTGTTGTTATGCTCAAGGAAGTTAATGATTTTCTGTTTTATTTCTTCCCGCACCCATCTGTTATTCACCAGAAGATTGTTTAATTTCCATGCCTTTGGGTTGGGTGGAGTGTTTTTGTTACAGTTGAGTTCCACCTTTAGTGCCTTATGGTCTGAGGAGATACAAGGTAAAATTTCAATTCTTTTGATTCTGTTGATATTTGTTTTGTGTCCCAGGATATGATCAATTTTGGAGAATGTTCCATGGGGTGATGAGAAGAATGTATATTCTTTATCTTTGGGGTGGAGTGTTCTATATGCGTCTATCAAGCACAGTTGTTCTAGGGTCTCATTTAAATCTCTTATATCTTTGTTTAATTTCTGTTTAGAGGATCTGTCCAGCTCTGTAAGAGGAGTGTTAAGGTCCCCTGTTATTATGGTATTATCAGATATCATATTGCTCAGACTGAGTAAGGTCTGTTTCAAGAATCTGGGAGCATTTAAATTGGGTGCATAAATATTTAGAATTGAAATGTCTTCTTGTTGTATTTTTCCCTTGACCAACATAAAGTGACCATCTTTGTCTTTTTTGACTTTAGTTGCTTTAAATCCACATGTATCTGAAAATAAGATTGCAACTCCTCTTTTCCTCTGAATTGCATTTGCCTGAAAAATTGTCTTCCAACCCTTGACTCGGAGCTTTAATTTGTCTTTTGAAGCCCAGGTGTGTTTCTTGCAGACAGCAAATGGATGGCTTATGTTTTTTAATCCAGTCAGCCAATCTATGTCTCTTCAGTGGGGAATTCAAGCCATTAACATTTATTGAAATAATTGATAAGTGTGGTAGTATTGTATTCGTCTTATTTTGTGAGAGTCCATTGCTTAGTTTTATCTTTTGCATCAGTGTGGAGGTTAGGTTCTGTCCTTTAATTTCTGAGTTCTTACTTTGCTGCTGATCCATTGTGGTGGTCAGTGTGCAGAACAGGTTGAAGTATTTCCTGTAGAGCTGGTCTTGTTGTGGCGAATTTCCTCAATGTTTATATATCCATAAATGATTTGATTTCTCCGTCAGTTTTGAAGCTTAGCTTAGCAGGGTACAGAATTCTTGGCTGAAAATTGTTCTGTTTAAGTAGATTAAAGGTAGATGACCATTGTCTTCTTGCTTGGAAAGTTTCATTAGAGAAGTCTGCGGTCACTCTGATGGATTTGCCCCTGTAGGTTAACTGGTGCTTACTCCTGGCAGCTTTGCAGGATCTTTTCTTTTGTCTTGACTTTGGACAGGTTCATCACAATGTGTCTTGGAGAAGCTCGGTTAGAGTTGAGGTGACCTCGGGTCCAATATCCCTCTGAAAGCAGTGTGTCAGAATCTTTGGTGATATTTGGGAAATTTTCTTTTATAATATTCTCTAGTATGGCTTCCATTCCTCTGGGGCATTCTTCTTCCCCTTCTGGAATTCCTATAACTCGTATGTTGGAATGCTTCATAAAGTCCCATAATTCTGACAGTGAACATTCTGCTTTCTCTCTTCTTTTCTGCCTCTTTTACTATCTGAGTTATCTCAAGAACTTTTTCTTCTACCTCTGAAATTCTTTCTTCTGCATGGTCCAACCTGTTGCTGATACTTTCCATTGCATCTTTAAGTTCCCTAATTGACTGTTTCAGTTCCTTCAGCTCTGCTATATCCTTTTTATATTCTTCATATCGTTCATCTCTGATTTGATTCTGCTTTTGGATTTCCTTTTGGTTATTTTCCACTTTATTAGCAGTTTCCTTCATTGTTTCCATCATTTCTTTCATTGTTTTCATCATGTGTATTCTAAATTCCCTTTCTGTCATTCCTAACATTTCTTTACAGGTGTAATCCTCTGCAGTAGCTACCTCATGGTCCCTTGGCGGGGTTGTTCTGGACTGGTTCTTCATGTTGCCTGGAGTTTTCTGCTGATTCTTCCTCATGAGTGATTTCTTTTATCTGTTTCCTTGCCCTAATTTTCCTTTCACTTCCTCTTGCTCTTTAAGTTCTCGTGCCTGTGGACTAAGGGTTACAGGACCAGAAGGGTGACAAGGTTGAAGAGCAAAAAAGGGATGAAAGAAAGGAGGACTGAGTGATAAGAAAAAAAAAGAAAGATAGAGAAAGGAGAGGGGGTGGGTAAAAGGAATATTGACAAAAAGAAGAGAGGCACAGAAAGAGGGAGACAGAGCAATATAGGTGTACAGTAGGGTACTTTGATACAATCTTAAAAAAACCCCACCTTCTGGGGGTGCCCAGTTGGGTGGTTCCCTTGAGGTGAGCAGCTCTTTGCTAACCTGATCAGACACAGTACCCCACCTCCACCAAGTAGAGAGGAAAGGCAAAAATGCTATAAATCAAACCAAAACAAGCAAACAGAAAACTTTACGGGATAAAATTGGGTGAAAAACCAAATAATAGCGGTAGAAACACTAGCAAAAATGAAGTTCTAGTTATTGAAAAAGGCAGCAATGGGAAATTATAATTAAACTAGAAAAATTTAGAAAGAAAAAGTATCTGTATGGAAAAGGTTGAAATTAAAAAACAAAACAACATCAACAACATCTAAATAAACAAAAAAACCAACCAAACCAAAGAAAAAAAAAGAAAAAAAACACAACCAAAAACAAAGCAGTATGTATATGTTATTGAATATTGTCTGGGCAACATGTGGTCTTCTGGAGTATGAGATATTAATCACAGTTCTGATACGACTGGAGGCTGCTGATTTCTCAAACCCCAGCAGGTAGATACCCTAAATCTCTCTTCAGCCCACTTAAAAGGCACTTTGAACTTGTAAACTTGCTGAGCAGAAGCTTTCCCAGGAAAGTGCTTGTCGCTGGAATCACTGCTGAAGTAGCTATCCACTTACCCAGTGTGCCAAAACCGGTCTCACTCTGCCCCTGAGGGTTAGGGCTGCAAGGCGGCTCAGACCCCACCCTTAGGCTACTTGGTCGCTGGGTTACCAGCTCCCACCCAATTCTAGCTCTGCGACCCTGAGGGCGGAGCTTGCCGGGGCAGATTGCTCACAATGGCTCCCTGTGACCCACAGCCCAACACTATTAGCTCCGTCTGGCTCAGCGGCTCAGACTGGGGCCCTAGACAACGGCCAAAGTTCTCTGCACTCCTGCTCAGGCTCTCCCCAAGGCAGTTCAATTGAGTGCCAAGTCCAAAGACACCAAAACAGTTCACAGGTAAGGCCTTTCTGGTTTGCAGTCTCGCTGCTACTGAACTTACAGTTGTGGGCGGGTTTAGACGGATTGAACACACACGACCACTTGCCGTTTTTCCACTGTTTTAGTCCTCGTCTTAGGGTCCAGAAGTCTCTCGCTGACTCCCTGTATCCTCACAGGGGTGATGATAGGCAGATCCCAACAGCCAGAGATGCCTGGAATCCTATCTCCCCAGACTCACGGTGCCCAGATGCAAGGAAGCTGTTACTCGGCCCACACATGCTCAATTTTCATATGTGGCTAGTGGCTATCATTTTGGACTGAATGGTTTTATGCTGTTCTACCCAGGACTATTTATGTTTTTATCCATAATGGTCTATGTCAGGGTTTCTCAACAGTGGCACTATTGACTTTTTTGATAGACGATTTTTTTTTTTTTTTTGAGACAGAGTCTCACTCTGTCACTCTGGGTAAAGTGCTATGGTGTGATAGCTCACGCCAACTTCAAACTCTTGTGCTCTGCCTCAGCAATACTTCTGCCTCAGCCTCCCAAGTAGCTGGGACGACAGGTGCCCACCACAATACCCAGCTAGTTTTTCTATTTTTAGTAGAGATGGGGTCTTGCTTCTGCTTAAGCTGGTCTTGAACTCCTGAGCTCAAGCAATGCATCTGCCTTGGCCTCCCAAAGTGCTAGAATTATAGGCGTGAGCCACTGTGCCTGGCCTGGTGGATAATTCTTTGTTTGAGGTGAAGGTGGCTGCCCTGTGTATTTAGCAACATCCTTGGCCTCTACCCAGTAGAGGCTAGTGAATTCTTCCAGGCACGACAATAAAAATGTCTCTAGACATTGGAATATGTCCCCCTTCCCTCAGGAGAGGCAACCCCTAGTTGAAAACCATCTACACTGTCCACTTTAGGACTATCCAGGCTGGCTAATGTGGGATGATCTACACTCTCCAACCAAGAGTTACTCATGCTGTCAAATCTTCTTTGAGATTATCCTTTTTGGCCAACCCATGGTCTACACCATTCTAAACTCCTCACACACACTGCCTGGTGTGCAGTGGTCTATACCAAAAGTCATGAATTGGTGCCTCAGGAAAAGAACCAGACCTGAAGACTGGTTTTATATGGTTTATACGATGTTAGGAATAGTCAAGTTATTTGCCAGCATTTTAAAATCAGGAGATCTCACATAAAATCTGGGTTTCTAGTTTATCTAAAAAGGTCTGGCCTCACTGAGACCCCATTTCCTTTTGGCCACTTGTAGAACTGAGTTCTGATTGCCCCTGTAAGTGGGGGTATCCACTTGCGCTCACCCTGTCCCCACCCAACAATAGTGATTCTGACCTGAGCACCCCAGGCAGTTGAGTCTGAGACCCAAGGTCTACACTGACCTACAAGGTCTACACAACTCTGTATACTGGTCACCCCGGGTTGGCCTGGGAGGGGGATTGCAAGGAGGCCTGCACATTAAATCATCCTTTCAGCTTTAGACAAATACAGATTCCCAGGCTCATCTCAGACCTTCTGAGGCATAAGCTAGGGGGCATCTGTATTTTAAAATGTTTCATAGGTGAGTCTGGTGGTACCTTGAAAAACTCACTTGTCTGGATGGGCTGCTCCACGTGGATTGAACTCTCTGGAGTAATCTTGGGTCTCCAGTGGGTGTTGTGACCACTCATAGGCTCCTAGTATCCTTGCTGAACAAGGCAGCCCCTGAGCTTAGATGTCACTTTGCTGACCCAGAGGACACAGAGACCACAGTTAGTAGATTGAATCGGGTCCCATTCTCTGAATGCAGCTTTTCCCTGAATCCAGCACTGGCAGCACAGTTGTGTCCTTTGGGGGCTCATAGATCAGGAGGCAGATTTATTTATTTACTCACTATATCGCCCTCAGTAGGGTGCTGAGGCATCACAGCTCACAGCAAGCTCAAACTCTTGGGCTTGAGCCATTCTCTTGCCTCAGCCTCCCAAGTAGCTGGGACTACAGATGCCCGCCGCAATGCTCTGCTATTTTTTGGTTGCAGTTGTCATTGTTGTTTAGCAGACGTGGGCCGGGTTCAAACCCTGTGCCTCAGTGTATGTGGCTGGTGCCCTAACCACTGAGCTACGGGTGCCAAGCCAGGAGGCAGAGTTAGAATCCCATTGTGGTGGGTACTGGGGGACCCCTTCCTAGTTCCCCTCTTCAGGGCTAATGTTCCCAACCCTCAGCTGCTGAGAAAATCAGTTCCTAGCGGCATTGCTCACTGCACATTGCCCTCAGCTGGTAGGAACTCCCTTGCTCCTCCCAGGTGACAGCCTGTGGCCACTGAATTGCTGATGACTTCCCTGCTCCTGTGGGAATGGCTGAGGCCTCAGTGGCTAACACACTGCAGGTCAGCTTCTCCTGCCAATTCTGCCTTCCTCACTTGATGACAGGTGTATCTCCCAGGAACACTTGCCTGTAAACTTTCTGAGTGCAAATCTCCCTTGTAGAGTTGGTTTCCAAGGAACCTACTCTAAGACACTCATCTTTTTGCCAGTTCTTTGCTAAGATCTGGCGGCTTTTTAGTGCCAAGAAAATCATCTTAGAACATCTGGGTCCTCTTATGGACGAAAATTGTATAGATAAATGGGCTCTCCAGCTGTGGCTCATGGATGAGCGTCTGCTGTTTGCTGAGCAAGTCCCTGGATGATTTGGATGCTGTTGTGACCACCTCAGATATTGATATAAAACAAGGAAAGGCAGTGAGAAGTACATTACATTTAAACAATCAAACCAAATCCAAAGGCTCATACACCACAGCTGTTGAGGAGAAAACTGCTCCAGCTCCCTGGTTTCCTCTAACTGGGAGTCTACTGTCTATTCCAAAAAGATGTTTGTCTTCTGGATTTCATTTAGAAGTGCAAAACTCAGGTTTCTGCTTCCTAGCTGTTCATCCCAAACTCAAATGGCATGCCTGTGGCCAGGTGAGTCCTTCACTTCATCCCCCACACCAACCACTTGAGTGATATTCCCAAAACACGTATCAGGGGCTCTTGTGGCTGCCCCATCATTTTCAGAACACAATTTGCATTCTTTGGTCTGGAACTCGGGGCCAGCCATGGTCAGGTCCCTTTGTGATTCTCCCACTTTCTTCAAGATCATTCTTAGCAAGTACTCCAAGCTCCAGCCAAACCAAATCACCTCAATTTTACTGAAGCATTACCTGCCTGTTTGTGCCTAGGTGTGAACAAATGTGCTATTACCTCTGTCTAGAAACCCCTATGCTCTTTGTGTGATTGGAGAACTTCTACTCACCCATTAAGAACCACTTTGAACATCACCTCCTTTGGGAAGACCGTCCTCACTGTTCCAGACAGAATTAATCTCTACACATCTCTCCACTGGGTCGAAAGCCCTTTCTTAGCACAGCAGTAGTCTCATCCTTCAATGTCTGCTTTTGGATGGGGGACAAGGGGCCCATGTCCAAGCTGGTAAGAGGCAGGGTATATATACATGACCAGTCCTTTCATTCATTGGCTGGCAGTGGGCTCACATCACAGTAGAGAGCAGCCCTCCCTTTAAAAGCTGGACATTTAGGCGGTGCCCATAGCTCAGTGGGTAGAGTGTCGGCCACATACACCCAGGCTGGTGGGTTCAAACGCAGCCTGGGCCAGCTAAACAACAATAACTGCAACAACAACAACAACAACAAAATACCCTGGCATTGTGGCAGGTGCCTATAGTCATAGCTACTTGGGAGGTTGAGGTAAGAGAATGGCTTAAGTTGAAGAGTTTGAGGTTGTTGTGAGCTGTGACGCCATGCACTCTACCCAGTGCGACAGCTTGAGACTCTGTCTCAAAAAATAAATAAATACATAAAAGCTGGACAGTTAAAGCTTTAAATGAAAAAGTCACATTGTGCCTCAGACATATTTAGCTGAGAGCTGTCCCAGATGTTTATTCATCTCTGGTTCAAATTCTGCTCTTCAGTGTGTCCCAGGTATTCTTGCTCTGGGACCATGTTGTGCTATAATAGTAGAAATCGTCCAGAGACCTCATACGAAAATAGAATTTGAAAAAAAAATAGAATTTGGAAAAAATGGATTTTGAAAAATTCTGCAGAAAGTTCTACATCTCCCACCTTTCTATGAGTCTCTGCCAGAGATCTTCAGGGCAGAGAGGTTTAGCGTGGGCCCCCAAATCTTTACCTCCTCTTCTCCTTTCCAGCAAGTTGGTTTAGCCCGGAGGCCCCCAGTCTAATGGTGTTTCTTCCATCTCATTCTAACAGCATCCACGAGGCTTCTACCTCTAAGACAAATTTGTATTCAACCCTTTCCTTCCAAGGCATGGAGGACATCCCACAGTCTCCAACTTCTATTTCATCTTTTAACTTTCTGTTTAACAATCACTTAAATTGTGCTTATTATGTGCCAGATACTTTTCTGAACACTGTACATGTTGTCACACATTGTTCTTGTTAGAGAAGCATACATGCTCTGAGTGAGTGCAGGGTGTTTATGAAAGAGGGCAGGTATTATGGGATCAACACCCGGGGAAGAAGGGGGAGGAAGCAGATGGGGCAGAGGGGAAGGTGAGCTTTGACGCTGTCCTGACAAAGAGTTTAGCCAGTCCCACAGGGAGCTAGGGAGCTGGGAAGTTCCTCTGGATTTGCCTGGATTGGGCCAAGGGAACCATTGCCTTTACATTCCTATGTTGATCAGTTGTTGACATCAGCTGCCTCTGAAAAGGATGTGTAAACTTGAGCCAGGCAGCTTCCTGCTGCCACTCCCCAAAGGGGGCTGATGGCTGAAGGCTGTCTTCTGGCACCACTAGCTGAAGGTGGGGGAAGAAGGCTTTTCTTCCGAAGTGGGAGACATATCACAGTGTCTACTACCCACTAAATTCTCAGAAAAACCTAATAAAAGTGGTATTATTATTCTTATTTACAAATGAGAAAACTGAGAATCAGAGACCTCGACACACTTTGAGTTCATGTGGCTAGTGCATTGCAGAGCTGTAACCCCAACAAATGGAGACCAGCCTCAAAGCCTTTGCTCTGAACCTACCTCTGTTTCTTCTTTGAGTTTCCCCAAGACCTCCCACAAGGTCACGGCTTCTGCAGAAGGGGTCCCGGGAGTGTTTCCTAGTAGCTATGTCAAATTAAAAATTATAAACTCCAAACACTGTTGAATCAGACTTGATTAAAATTAAGTGGAGACCAGAGGCTTTGAGTTTCAGTAGCAGGTGCCTTGAGAGGGCACAAGCGCTTTTGAGAATGCAAAACCCTGGATTAACCATTAGACTTTATTTAGATAGATGAGAGAAGTGCAGCAAATATTTACATACCAGTTACCATGAAATTCAAGTTAAATCTGTATTTATTCTGTCTCTCATCATCGTAAAGTTGATTTTCTGTCCAAGTGTATTTCCTAAGGGGGCAGGGAGCTTTCCTGAAATATTGAAAGGTTTATTTTAAGTAGTTCCAGGGACTGTAGATTTTTACGTTTGAGACCATGGATATTTGTTATAGGAAACTAAATTTGTTAGAATGTTTGTAGAAAACTGTGTTTATTCACTTAAAGTTGTACACTACAGTTTTCCTAAGAGGTTGACTTGCTTTAGCAACTCTGTGAAAAGGAGTCTGTGTGGACCTCGGGGACTTCTTTCTAATGAGCCTAACCAACACAGAAGACTGTGCTGATTCTCACTTACGAACACAAATAAAGCCATTCATCCCCGTAGAAAGATTATTTTGCAAGAAAAGAATAAGTAAGTGACTCTATCAGAACACTTTAAAACACAGTGCAGAGGCTCAGTTTTTCACGAAGGACAGTTAGAGGTAATCAGGGTGGTGACAAGTCCACCCTCTGAAATTGGGAACTGGGTTTCTGACTGCTAAATGCTCGGTCATGAATCATGAGTGTCAAGTTCAACCCCAGGGTCTTTGTCAGTTCTGTTATTTAAGGCAGTTTGCTCTTGCAGTGTGATGGGCTGGACTATGTGCTACCTGCCCCAAATTCCCCCCCCCCAAAAGATACGTTAGAGTTCTGACCCACAGAACTCCAGAATGTCGTCTTATTGGAGGTAGGATCTTTATAGAGGTAATTAAGTTAAAATGAGATCGTTAGGATGGGCCCTAATTCAGGATGACTGGTGTCCTTCTAGAAAAGGGGCTGTTTGGAGAGAGGGGGAGGAAGCAGGATGGGGCATAGGGACAGAGATACACGTGGCAGGGAGATGATGTGAAGACACGGGAAGATGGCCATCTACAAAGCATGGAGAGAGGCCTGGGTCTGGTCCTTCCCTTCTAGCCCTCAGAAGGAACCAGCTCTGCCAATGCCTTGGTTTTAGACTTCTGGTCTCCAGAACCTGGAAACAATAATGCCTGTTGTTTAAGCCGCCCAGTTATGACAGCCCTCTTAGATGAATACAGTGGGTTTTCCTGATTTCTCTCCTTTTAATGCTCTGAGTTTTGGCAGGCCACTCCAATCTTCTCATTCTGTTTATAGTGCCAGAAGGAGGCGTAAGTAACTTCCTGATGAGGGTCCAAGCTGCCACAGGAACGTTCTGAAAAACCACGTGACTCTTCCTCCCCACTCCCAGTTCAGAGGTGGTACTACTGCTGGGGCTGAAGATAGAAAGTGTCCCTGGGCTGTTAATGTGCCCGGGCTCTTGTCTCTCCCTTCTGCTCCCTTCACCTGTCTGCCTGCCCCTGTGTCTGCCTGCTACCAGCAGCCATGGACTTCACCTGTCCACCCACACCCCTTTCATTTCCTTTGACAATTGGCCTCAGCACCAGCCAGACAGGCCTATTCACATATTCCCCTCTGCCCATGACCTTGCACCCCAGCCCCAAAGACAGGCTGTTACAGCATCAGTCACACCGTGGGGAAGCTCTGGCGCCCGTCCTTCTATCTGGGCTGAGATTCATTTTCCTTTCTAGGTTCTTGGTCTTTCTTGGGTACCATTTTTAAAATGGAAATTGGCACCAGGTTGATGATAGCAAGTCTGGAAAGTGAGAAGAGACATTTATTTTCCACTGGTGAGCCAGGAAAACGCTTTAAATATAAGCCGTGGGTGCAATTGTGAGGTTGGGCATTATGAAAGAAAGCTCTCTGCATGTGTGAGAATCTGTGAATTCCAGTCTGCCGCTTCTGATGTATGGGTGTGAATTGGTGTGCGCAAACGTATGTGCCTGTATGGATCTATCTACCGAAAGGTGTGCATGTGCCCAGGTGTGCATTTGTGTGTGTGAGGAATAGATGTGATTGAGTGTATGAGCATGCACAAGCATTTGTGAGTACATGTGTGCATGTGGGGTGCATGGATGTGTGTATGAGTGTGAGTGCATGCATGGGGGTGCACGGATGTGTGTATGAGTGTGAGTGCATGCATGGGGGTGCATGGATGTGTGTATGAGTGTGAGCGCATGCATGTGGGGTGCATGGATGTGTGTATGAGTGTGAGGGCATGCGTGGGGGGTGCACGGATGCATATGTGAGTGGTTTGTGCACGCATATGCACGAGAATGCGTGGGTGGTGATGGTGGGTCTGAAAGAGGGAAGAGAAGGAGCCGGCGTGAGACTGATTTGTATGTGACATCCCGGGGGGCACACACCCAACATTTTCTGCCATTGCTACCCAAGTGAATTGGCTGCCAGGTCTATGTTTTGAGGCAGATATGCCAACTTCCTCAGCTTCCCCTGTGAGCTGACTCTGTCCTGCTGGCCTGGGCTCAGGCCCACCATCTCCGCTGATAAACTGGAAGCACAGTTTCCCTCAGCCAGGAGCCTGACTGCAAACAAAGGCCCCCTCTCCCTCGAACACTCCAATGACTAGTGTTTTTCAAGCTTTTTAACCTCACAGCACACTTGAACCTGTCGTCATACTTCCGAGGCACACTTAATTTATGTTGAACAACAAAAAGAACAAAAGAAAGAATAGACTTACTGTGCTTTGAACTTCGTTTGAAAATAATTTAATTAATGATCTTTAAACAGTTTTTGAGGCACCCCTAAGATCCTTTCACTGCACACGGGCTGAAAATCACTGCTCCATTCTAAGAGGTTTGGGCACCAGCCCTGCCCACACCAGCCAGCTCCTGCCACACCCACTGCACCTGAGCCTTGTTCTGGACATGCGCCGAGAATGGCCCTTCACTCTGTCAGCATGTAAACACTCTAATAATTGGTCTTAAGTTAACTTTGCAAAGGGATATGCTGAGCACCCCCCACCCTCTTCCTCTAGCCCATTCAGTTTAGAGAGAGAATGCATGTGATAAAATTCCCTGGTACTTACTTTTAGGCTCTTGGTGCTTCTCTCTCCCTGGCTTCAGTTATTACTCTTACACAGATGAGAAACTCCAAACCCCACACCCCACAGGGCCCCATTGTTTCAGCAAGCTGCTGCCCAGCCAAGAGGGAATGTGTCTGTTCAGGCTGTTGGAACAGAATAGCACAGACGAGTAGCTTGTCCACAACAGAAACTCGGTACTGGTGAGGGTTTGCTTCCTGGTTCACAGACAGCTGCCCTCTCTCTGTGTCTTCACAGAGCGGAAGGGGTGAGGGAGTGATCTGGGGCCTCTTTTATAACAGCACTAATCCTAATGATGAGGGCTCCACTCTTATGACCTGATCACCTCCCAAAGGGCCCATCTCCAAGTGCTGTCACACTGGAGGTTAGGATGCTGCATGGGAGTTCAGGGGACGCAAACATTCAGTCCACAGCAGGGTGGCCCGGGCGGGCTTCCATCAAGTGCGCTGCGTGTTGAGTCTGGCCTCACTTAGAAAGATCAGCCCGCCTGGGTAGGGGGCCAGACTGTCTTTCCTGCTTTCCACCAGTCTCCCTCTTCATGGGGACCCAAAGGGAAGACCTAGGTAGGTGACAACTTAATGGACGTGGTTAAGTAACCCTGCTCAGTAGCTTCGAGGACCAAATGGGACTGAGGGGTTTGAGTGCATCTTCCAGAAAGTAGAGTGGAGTGAGAGAGGTCCAGACCTGGGGACAGAGCTCAGGGGACCCTGGACCTGTGCCCACCCAGGCAGTGCAATGCTGGCAGCACATTTATTCTGCACAATCTCTGATTCCTTTCAGGTCCAGCACCCGCCTGCCCCCGTCCTCCGATGCCTTCATCTCCATCTTTCCTGCAGGGCTCAGCACAAATCTGGGCATGGGTTGGGGCTGCACATCAGTCCCTTCTGCTTCCATCTACCCTCACCTTTTGTTATTTTCAGGTGACTTTGGACACTACGCTTTGTTCATACATAGTTGATTCCCTCTGGCCCCTACTGTTCCCCCCTCTTTTAACATAGTCTACTTTCTAGAGGGTGGAGGCAGAGGCCAGTGTGTGGGACTTAGAGGAATTTCACATGACTTGGGCATAGCGTTTCCAGATTAAATACCAAACACTCCGTTAGCTTTGAATTTCAGAGAAATAGCAAAATACTTAAGTTACAGGGATGTCCCAGGCAATATTTGTGGGCTAGGTGGTGTCTCCCCCGCAAAAAAGATGTGTTCAATCCCTAACCGCTGGACCTCTGAATGTGACCTTGTTTGGAAATGGGATCTTTGTGGATTTAATCAAGTTGGGATGAGTTCTTGCTGGAGTAGAGTGGGCCTAAATCTAACGTGACTGGTGTCCTCCTAAGAAAAGGAAATGGGACACACAGAGAGGGAAGATGGCCGTGGGAAGACTCAGAGAACACAGGGAGGCCACCTAGTGGTGGAGGCAGAGAGTGGAGTGATGTGTCTACAAGCCAAGGAAAGCCAAGGGTCACCAGCCACACTGGGAACTGAGAAAACAGCAGGGAGCAGAGAGCACGGCACTGCCAGCACCTCGATGCCAGCCTTCTAGCTTCCAGGACTCCGAGAGAATGCACAAAGCCACCCCATTGTGGTCATTTATTTGTTCGGGCAACCCTCGGAAACAGACACAAAAATCATTGATTTTCTGAAATTTGAATGTAATGGGGCATCCTGTATTTTTATTTGCTGGCTCTGGCAACCCTGTTCAGGGGGCGCTGGCATTGGTTTTCTCCTCTGTGAGTCTGTCAAATCCACAGCCCACCCAACATCCCAGTGCCTCTCTTCATTAAAAGTGGAAGAACTGTCCTTAAAACCTCTTCTCAGCTCCATGGCCTGGGAGAGCAAGGTCTGGCTGCAGCTTGGCCTGTGTGGCCGGGGCAGGTAGGAGAGCCCCTTTGCCCTTGGGAACTTCAGCCTCCCTATTCATGAGCGGGTTAATGGGACTCATGGCTCTAGGGTGGTCCTTGCAGTTCTGGGAGGGCCACTGACTTCCTGTGTGGCCTCAGGGAGGGCCTTTCTCTTCCCTCCCCTTAGTGTCCCCATCTGTAAAAGGAGACAGCTGGCTGTGCTCCCAGGGTCTCTAACAAACCCCTGACCCTGACTTGTCTGGGACTCTTGCCAAAGCCTGTTTCTGGGGAGAGATGAACTTCCACTTAAAATCCTGATTTGGAGCAGATTCAACCAGAAATAGACAGAACCTTCAGGCCTTGACCATCTGTAGCTAGAAGGTTTCAGGCGCAACCTGAGGGGCCGTTCTGAGTTAAGAGCCGGCTTTATCCCTGTTTGTGGTTCTGCCTGGAGGAAAGGAGCAAAAGGGCAGGGCACAGCTCTGGGCCCTGTTGGTCCTGAGCAGGTCTTGGAGCAGCCATCTGGCAGGAGATTTGGATGTGGGCAATGTCTGTCCAGCCAGCTGCTGCCTTGGGTGGTGGGACAGTGTCCAGTGAGCTCTGTGGCCACCAAGTGAGGTTCTAGGAAAAGGGCAGCAAGGTGGACAGCTGGATGAGGGTGGCTGGTTATTCTCTGTGGAACCTGAGCAGGTAGGAAGGGGGCTGCTTCTGGCAGGTACTTTAAAAACACCCACGTCCAGGTTAAGAGCAAGATGAATCTCGGGTATCCTGATGTGTCCTGGGTGTTCTGTGTGTGTCCCACGCTCCTGGTTTGTCTTGAGGTATCCTGGGTGTGCCCTGTGTGTGCCCCGTGCGCCATGTGACTAAAGCGAGTCTCAACCCCACTGGCCTCAGTTCCTGTGCTGCGCCAACCACCTCTCAGGGGCACTGCGCCTCTGAAAATCTCAGCAGAGGTGAAGCTTCCGCCTGGGGCCTGCTGTCTAGCAGGTTCCCCCCTCTGCCTTCATTCAGCAGTGACTCTGCTGGGCTGGGACCTGAGGACACAGGCAGGAAACACTTCTTTCTGCCCTCCAGAACTCATGGGTGTAGCCTACACAGAGAGACAGCTGTGCTGTGGAGTAGGGGTGGGTCCCCAACACCCATCAATGTCAAAGGTTGGGCCTATGAAAGGTGGGCAGGGCCTCACGGGAGCCTCAGCCCGGGTTTGAGTCTTTAACCTGTGTTAGGACCTTGGAAGTTTCCTCTGATGCAGGGACTTTCCCCTCGAAGCTCTTCTGGGCGGAGTAGAGAACCAAGGCAACTGTTATTTATCTGGGGTGAATAAATAACTAACTCCCTTGGTTTGGGGGCTGCAGACTTGCCTATTGTCACCTCCCAAGTTGAGCCTCTCCCCTGCCCCACAATGTTACCCCTGACAGCCGCCTCCTGGGCCCTGTGTGGTGCCTGTCCAGGCCGGGCTGTGTGGGGGTGAGGTATCAGGTTCAGGGGCTGAGTAGGCTGCCATGCGCAGGAGGAGCTGACGCTGCTGGGGACAGCTGTGCCCCAAGAGGTCACTGTCCCTCACTGTCCCCCCTCCATTCCAAGCTGTGGAATGATTGGGCTTGACATGTTCATTTGCTGCCTGTTAAAAGTCCATTTTCTGGGCCGGTGCTGGTGGGGTGGCCCAGCTGCTGCAGCTGCCTAGCATGCAGCATAAATATTAGTGTCTCCGAGAAATAGGCTCAGCTGCCATTGTCTTTGGCAGATGGACATGACTGGGCCGTGTGCCGCATTCCATCTGGCCCCGCCTGCTCAGCAGACCCTTCCAGAACTCTGGAGGCTGGGTGTGGGCTGACCTGGGTCCAACCAACCTGGGATTCAGCGCCCAGAACCTTGATGGGAAAGAATTTTACCCTGGGCTGGGAAGGGAGGTGCAGAGAGGGGGCCATGCCTGGCTCTGTCAGTCCACCCGCCTCTGCCTCCTCACCCACAAAACAGGAACTGTGACCCTACCTGGCTTTGCTTCTAAACTGGCCCCTTGGGTGGCAGCACCATCAAGACGAGGGATGTCTGCTCATTCCAGCCTGGTCAGAGTGGGGTGGCTGCCTCCCTCCTTCCCACCCGCTACCCCTTTCCACTCCCTCACCTCCCAGCCCCACACTGGAGTCACCAAAGCTTGGAGGGAACCGGACCCTCTCACCTTCTCCCTTCAGTGCACTTCTACTCTGCGCCCGACTCCGCGCTCATGCTGGGGTGTAGCGGCAGACAGGATGGTCAAGGTGATGGTGGCGAGGCGGACGAGAAACACAAACACTTCCCCGAACAGAATGATTTCTGTTTCTGGTGCTGTGAGTCCCCTGACAGGGAGGGACTGGGGCTCTGCTTGTTCAGAGAGAAAGGGCAGTGGCTGAGTCAAGGCCTGACCACTTGTGCCCTTCAGTCTGTAATCTGTGCAGTGGTGATGGAGACCGTGGCCCCTTCCCCCGTGTTGTCATGCACAAGTGAAATTGTGCATGCAAAGGGCTGGGCACGTCACGGAGCTGGGTCCCCGGGTCTCTGAGCAGCCCCCTCAGCCTTAGAAGCCTGCGGTTCATACTGGAGACCATGTGGCCCCTCACTGCGTCCTCTGGTCAGGGCTTCCCAAGCTTCTGTGTGCATAAAAACCATCTGGGAGCTTGTTAAAACAGATTCCCAGGCCTTCCCCTGTGTGATTCAGCAGGGCCGGATTGGGCCTGGAATCTACATTTTCACAGGCACCAAGGAGGACATGGGTGGCACGTGTAACACAATTTGAGGACCAGGGCTTAGATGCTCCTGAAGGAAACCCCATATTCACCTTTAACCCCTAAGACTTGCCTCTGTAATCCGGTGGGGCGGTAGGTTTGGGGGACAACACCTCCCCCTTCCCAGCCCCTAGCCCAGCAGACCTAGGAAATCTGCTCTGGGCCCAGGGACCTGTCTGGTCTCGGTCCTGGGCAGCATTTGCCCGCTGGACCGTGGGAAATGCTGCTTTGAGATAGCCAGCTGCTCAGAACCCTAAAGTATTGTGAATTTATCAACCACTAAACATTTTCTGAGAGCACAACGGGAACATTAAGTATAGCAACTGGGCCTGGAGTGACACTAGGGGGCAGTGGTTGCCGGGTCCAACAGGCTGAGGGGCTGACAAGGCGTCCTCCACCTGAAGGGAAGAAAAAGGAACCCCACGGAGGCAGGGGTGAGAGGGCAGGGGGCTGTGGGGGACAGAGGTCTGTCCTGGGAGCTCCGAGAGGCCCAGCCCAGCCAGGGGTCTCCACTCCACCTGACCACTCCCCTGGGCCTTCCTGGTCTGCAGCTTTCTCCCAGACAAGGTTGGGGCATACATAAGTCATCCAAGTTCTTTCCTTGTTAACAGCATCTGATCAGCATGTATCACACATGTTAATGTAATAACAGCTGCTAATTCTGTGTTCTGCTATTCCTGTGCTGCTGGTTGTGGGAATTAAAGCAGGAGGACTCAGGGCCAGGAGGGCTAAGCCTGCTCTCCACTCCCATATATAATTTTATTCATGGGGCTGCTATATATATTTTTTTTAATTGCAGAATTCCATCCTCTCTGAAATTTGTTCTTATTTCCTGTCTCAGGATGGGTCAGCTCCACTCAGCCAGCTGCCAATTCCTGTAGTAGTGTGGTCCTTGGGAAACGGCCATGGTAGGTTGCTACCTAAGCAGGCGGCGACACCTGCCTGGGCTTCCTCCTTTTTTGCGGGGCCTGGTGTCTGGAGCCTTTTTCCTCCGCCCATTCACTGGTGACTTGCTGTGCAAGGCCCATGGCTGCACCCTTCATCCTCAACCCCAACCAAGATCCTGCCCCCAGCAGCTGGGCAGGCCCTGGCTCTAGGTCCCCTCCTCCAACCTCCACCTCTTCCTGAAGCCTCTGGGCCTCAGTTTCCCCATTTACATAACAGCAACACTATGTTCATCTCAAAGGGTCCTGCTCAGGATCAAGTGGGTGTTTCTGAAATCTGTTTGCACATTTAGAATTGCCAGAGTGATTAAAACAAGAACGAGTGCCTGGGCCTACCCTGAGTCCCCCCTCCTGGACCAATTCATCAGAATTCCTGGGGAGAGGGGTCTGTCTGGGCACCAGCACATATAAGATGCTCCCGCATGATTCCAGCACGCAGAGCTGGGAATGAGAGCTGCTCTTGGATAGGAGCCTTCTACGGCAGCATCTGGCACGTAGCAGACCTTCAACTACGAGTCCTTGCTTCACTATTATTTATTGTGTTAAAAGTATTAAGAGGCATTACATTTTAAGCCACTCATTTGAAATCAGTGGACTAAGAAGAACTTCACTAATTAAAAAAAACCTGAATAAAAGAAAGAAAGAAATATGTCCCCATAAAGGGTGAATTAGTAAGGAAGAGCAGACTACTTCTGGCATGTCTCTCCACAGCCCCAAGTCCAGGAGAGGAGAGGATGGAGGGACAAATGCTCGGAAGGTAGAGATGGGAAGGCCGAGAAATTCCGAGGACTGGGCAGGGTGCAGGGGTTTTGGCGCCCTCCTCCATGGGTCTTGGGGAGGGTTATCTGGACCCACGAGGAACTGGCTGTGCGTGGGCCCTAAGGAAGGATCCTGGGCCCTGGGTCCCTGGCCCAGCCTCTCTGGGAACAGATGAAGGAGTCTGAACAACAAGATGTGAACTCGAGGCAATCAGAATGCCCCGAGAACCAGAGATGCTCCTACCTAGAACTCTCCCAGGGGGATGCTCCACCCCACGCTGCCCCAGGAAACTGAGATTTAATTTCTCACCACCTTGCCAGGCAGGGCCTAGAGATGAGTTTAATTGACTTTTTAAAAAGTGACATGGCATTTCTGGCCCTGGAATAAATTCATACTTATTATTCCTACAACACAAAACATTAATGGAGTTAACCACAAACATGGCCTGTGAGCCATGGTGGCGCCCAGTGGAGAGGCCTGGGGACCCTGTCTGGGGGCAATAGGCTTGTAAGGGGACATGGGGCCCAGGGACTCATCACCAGAGGAGGACTTTGAGAATGAGGTCCTGGGGGATGTCATCAGGAGGCCCTGAGTGGTGGGGTGGGGTCTGGATGTGGGTTTAGGGAGAGAGAAGAGGTTGCTTTGGCTGGGAGGGCAGGGCTGGGTGTGCTTCTCAAACCTGTTTGGGCATTTTGGGCTGAGGGGAGTTTGTTAAAAATGCAAGTTCCTAGGTCTTGCCTCAGATGGGGATGTAGTTGGTCTGTGGCCCTGGGAATCTGCATTGTCAGCAGCTGCCTCATGAATTTGATACTCCCAGGCTTGAGGTCATGGGGTTGGGGAGAGGCAGGCACCAGGGCTGACTGAGGTAAATGTGGGGCATCCCAGCTGCCTTCACTCCTTGGACTCACCCTTCACTCTTGATCTGTGGGTACAAGGTTGGCCCCGTTCCCCCCGGGAGCACCCAGGGAGCCGCCCTCTGCTTTCTGAGCCTCCCATGGCTCTCCTGTGGGCCTTCCCTCCACAGAGTGGGGCTGGCTCACCCAGGAGGGGAACAGGCTCTGCAAAAGGGCTGTGCGTGTGTGTGCCCGCTGATGCCGCATTTGCCCGAAATCACCTTTTCTTTCTGAGTCCATTTCATTCTCCTCATGCTCAGATACGATACACCACTGAGATGTTCTGTTCACAGATTGTTTTTCTCTGTGACGAGCAGAGTGTCAAAGACATTGAGTAAATGAATGGAGGAGGGAAAGCAGTAACTTACAGAAATTAAGAAGTTAAGATTTCACATCTGGCATAGGCCACAGGAGTGGTGCTTGAGCAGCCCATCTCCCCCTCACCCCCACCCTTGAGGGCAGGGCCCCTCTCTCCAGCCTGGTCTGGCTTAGCCATAGGCAGAGCAGCGGTTTAAGGGCTCGTGGGACACAGGGCTTTGCCTGATGCTCGATGTCATCCTAAACCCTGTCCTCTCCTCCCATATTAGCTTCTCTAACCACTCGCCCTGTTCTTGTCTATGACTTTCGTACCTTCCCAATCACCTATTCCACACTCTTCCGTAGCTCCCCATTGCCCTGGGACCAGACGCCACCTGGCCTGGCCTTCATGGACTCTCCAGCCACTACTCTTCACAGGACTTTAGCTCTCTTGGTGTTCCATGTAGAATTTTTGAGTGTGTGAATGAATCATCCCCAGATCACCTTTTATCTCCGCCCACTTCCACATCTGCTTTTTCCTTACTATTCACCTCCCTCTGTCTAGTGTGGTGCCTGACACATAATAGTTGAGCTGCACACAGTAGGTGCTCAGCTACTCCGAGCTGCAGAGGGCATGCTGGAGAAGACACACAGCTTTGGAGACCTTAGGAAGAACAGAAACCTCCTGACCTTGGTGATAAAATAAGTGTGGCCCCTCTGCTCAATGGTGCCAACCCAAGCCTCTGTCCCTAGGGGTGGGCTCATGCTCACCACTGGGGCCCAGCCAGACATTGATTTGGGTGTGTTCTTGGAAACTGGGTCTGAGGTTTCCAGACGCCGTGTCATTTAGCTGTGGGGGGACTGAAGTCCCCCTCAGGAGGTGCGCTTCGCATGTGGGCTTTAAGACATACTCCTGTTTGTATCTTAGTGGTGCTGCTCCCTGGCTGTGTGGCCTCGGACAAATTCCTTAACCTCTCTGAACCTTAGGTTCCTGGTTTGGGAAAATTATGTTAATGATACCTTTGGAGTCTTTGGGAATATCAGTGATAATATCCGTAAAGTACATGGCACCTCCTCCAAGCTTGATAAATAACGGCTGGTTTGATTATCATTATCATCATTAGCAGCCCCGATGGTTTTTAATTTTTTTTTTTTTTTTGTAGTCATTGTTGTTTCCTCCAGCTGTTGGTGCTTGTGCTGGGATCACCCAAGGCTGTGAGCCAGGCTGGAAGAGCTACTTTATAATTAGGTTGGCAGGTGCAGGATGCAGTGGACCCCCTGCTGGGGAGCACACATTAATTAGTGTCGTTTGTACAAAGGAGGCCTGCAACAGGCTTGTTGGAGACGAGCCAGGCCTGCGGGTGTCTGACCTTGATCCTCGAGGCTCTTCAGAGGAGTAAGCCCCACTAACGTCAGCAGGAGGTGGCTGCCTGGAGCGTCTGTAAGGAACCCAGAGCTGTGGAGTGTGCCCACGGAGGTTTGCAGGTAGGACAGGGCTCAGTGACCCATCCTCACCCCCACCATGGGCTCAGGAAAACCAGGCCGTAGAGGAGAGAGCTTCCCCATCCTCACCATCGTGTATGGCTTGCACACGTGCCTCAGTTTCCCCACACAGCTCTGCACCTGCTTCCCAAACCTGTCTGCTAAGTCGGGGCTGGGCTGTAATGCTGAGAACTCCCACTGGAAATCACTGAGCAGCACCCATCCACCTCCCTCCTGCAGCCTCCAGCAGTCCAGAAATCATGACTTGTTCATAAATGACAGTGTCAACCCCTATTTACATCTGAAGCCGTGGAGTCACACAGGGATTCTGGTGTTGGTTTTATTCCTGAGGATTCTGGCTTTGTTTTGTCCTCCTGGGGCACAGAGTGGTCTGGTGGCCCACCTGCCCGACTCAACACGGGCTCTTCTGCCTGATTCTGTGTGTGCCAGGCCCTCAGCGCCATCCTTGCCAGTAGCTCACTGTAGTAGCTTCATGGCAGGACCTTGGGCAGGCTACTTTTACTCAATTAACACTTATTACATGTTTTTCTAAGTCTCAGGGTGCTGAGCTAACCTCTTCATATGCCATTAATTATCTCACTTAATCGCAGTAATGCACCCAAGTAAGAACCGTTTTTATTTACATTTGATAGATGGAGAAATAGAGTCTCAGAGGTTAATCTAGGTCACAAAGCTGGTGAGGGGTATAGTTAGGATTTGAGCCCAGATGGGCTGACTACACAGTTTTTTTGTTTTTTTAAATTTGAGGGACAATTAAAATACAACAAAATACACAGACCTTAGGTGTTTAGTTCAATGATGTTGACAAATCTATCCACCCCTGTAACCAGCTCTCCCAGCAAGATAAGAAAACCTCCATAATTCTTCTTGTCTCTACCCAGTCGTTTCCTAACCCCACCTGAAGGCACCTTTTGTTTTGACTTCTATTACCAATACATAAACTTTGTTCTTGGATTTTGTAAAAATGGATACTGGAATTATATATAACAACATACACTGTTTTTTTTTTTTTCACTCAGAGTAATGTTTTTGAGATTTAGCCATATCATTACACTTATCAATAGTCTGTTACTCTCATTGCTGGGTAGTTTTCATTGTATAGATAAACCACAATTTGGTTATCCCTTCAGGGGTTGATGGGTACTTGGGTTGTTTGCAGAGTTGGGCTGTAATGAATGCAATTTCCATGACCATTTGTGTACAAAGCTTTGGGTGGACAAATGTCTTCACACACATACGTCTTGAGTTGGTACTGAGGGAGGAATGGTTGGGTCACAGGTAGGTGTATGTTTAACTTTATAATTGCCAAACATTTTCTAGAATGGTGTGCCATTTTACACCCTTCCCAGCAAAGTGAGAGAGTTCTAATCACTTCACATCCTTGCCGACATTTGGTGTCGTTAATGTTTTTATAACTGTAGCCCCTCTAGTGGATGTAGTGTCTTATTTTGGTGTTATTGTCTACAATAATTCATGATTTTGAGCTTGCTTTTCATATGCTTTTATACATTTTCTTTTGTGATGTATAAATCTTTTGCTCACTTAAAAAAATCAGATCAGTTGTCCTTTTGTTATCCATTTGTAGGAGTTCTTTATATATTCTGGATACCATAGCCCTCCCCCCAGTCTGTAGCTTGCTTACGTGTTTTCGTAAAGGTTTTGTTGCAGAATAAAAATGGACGTGGCTATAGGTGATTCCTGGGAGTGTGAAATGAGAGGATGGGATTCAACTGCAGGATGCCAAGAGCACAGTGGAAGCTCAGAAGGGGCCCGTTTCCCTTGTTCTTCCCCCTCCTGCCGAGGCCCCCTGGATAGTTGTCTCCAAGAGGTATGGATCCTCTCTTCTTCACCCGCCCATCCACCCACACGTCACTCAGCCCGGTATTCCCTGCTTACCATGGGCCCCCAGCACCAACCTCCTTAGCCCGCCCCACTCCTTGAAACAATCTAAGTGGCCCCCTGTCTGTTGCTGCCTCAGACATCACTGACTTCCTCGAGACCAGTGTTCTTCAACCTTTTTTATCTCACGGCACACTGAAACCTATAGTGAGATTTCCGTGGCACACTTAAATTATGTTGATCAAAAAGAGTAAAAAAGAAATATATACTTTGCTTTGAACTTCTTTTGAAAATAATTTAATTCATGATTTCTAAAAGTTTTCTCGGCACACCTAAGATCCTCTCATGGCACACCAGTTGAAAGTTACTGCTCTAGACCCCCTCCCGCACCCTCCCTGCTTGGCGCACTGGCTGGTGGATGGGGCTGGACTTCCTTACAATAGAGCCTCTGAGACACTGTTTCAGGAGTTGGCTCAGGCCTGGCTCAAGGGAGAGGGTATGGAGTGAGGGGACATTTGTGTCTCCTCTGTCACCACGGAGAGCAGTTGTCAGATCATTTACCATGAAGTAAGAAAACAACTGCTCTACAGTTAATGTCACCACTACTTGGTGACATTTGCCATGTGAAGAGGGTAATTTGATGACTTCGGTGGAGAGAAACATCAGGTCCTTTCAAAGGCAACAAGTGGGACCCAGAATAGCCGATGGGAACAGATGGGGTTATGCACTGGCCCCGGAGGGTGGCTTTGGGAGAAGCCAGCGGTGAGGCTGGGTGCACAGGCACAGGATGGAGGGTGGCCCTGGAGGTGGAGGAAGAATGGGCGGGGCCCATGTGGCATCTGGGAGCTTTGGGTGCCAGGCAGATGTGTGGGTTTGGCTCCTGCCTCTGGTACTTGCTCGTTGAATAAGTCCCTTAAGCTCTGCAAGCCACGGATCCCTCCTCTCTCAAGCGAGGCTCATAATAGCCTGTTGGTGGAGGTGTTTGGGGCCTTAAATGCCAATATACATGTCAAGAAAGCATTTGGCATGCAGTGATACCCCCAATGTGGGATTCTGGGCATCTACCAAAGTCACTCCTAAAGGTTCTCCTTGCTGAGGCTGGCCTGCCCTGCCCCAGGTAGCAGCCAGCGTAAAGCATATACGTGGCCATCGCCAGTGCCTGGGCACCCCCTCCCTCAGTCCATGGCAGCCTTGGGGGCCTCAGGAGGGCCTTGGTGAGGGTTATTTGCGCCTCTTTCGGCAAAGGCCTTCACATTGCTGCTCTAGTTCAACAAATTTCAGCCTCTGGCAGATTTTCTGGGCTGTGCATAGGGCAGGTAAGGAGCTGAAATTCTAAAGACGATGTCTCCCCAAGGAGCTGTTTTATGGGTTGTTTGCACTGCAACACCGGTGTGGAGAAGTTCCCCACCCCAATGCTGCACAAATCACTGGGACTCTGGCTCGCTGGGCTGCAAGGGTAGCTCCCTCAGCCAGGGAGGAAGGTGCAATCCTGGCTCCAAAGAGGAGGATGGGGCAGGGTGGTGACTGTTATTTCTCTCAGAAGGCTTGGGCCCTTGAATGACCCTCAAAGCATTGTCAAAGCTCTCTCTTACCTCCAAGGCAGAAGGAGGCAGAAAACTCTGGTAAGCTCTTTGGTAAGTGGCTGCCATTGGCTCAACCACAGCTATTAAACCTATCAATTATTCAGATATAGGAAACTGGAGAAAAAAGATTTTAGGGGCACTTTTAAAGCCCACATAGTGTCAATAGGAGTGTTATTAATTTCCAGTTTCGAGATAATATTTAAAGTGTTGGTTATGAAGGTTCTTTGGGGGAAAAGAACCTTGACAAACATTCACAAGTCTGAGCTAATGAAATTTCCATGGGCCTGCAGGGCACTTTGCAGACCCTGCCTGCAGCATCGCCAGCTGTGGGCTGTTGCAGGCCGGGTCTTGGCTCCGTAGCCAGGCCCAGGAGCGGTGCCCAGGCGATCTGGCTGGCTGGATTTGACCTTCCCCTTCTCTGGCTGGAGGCCTGGGTTCGGGCTTAGAGCCGCATCGCTGCCGGTGCTGATGCCCCTGATGGCCACAAGGGGGAGTCAAGGTCCTCGGGAAAGGGCTTCTCTCTCCCAGAGAGAGATTTTCTGGATCAACGGCTTTTCCTTCCCTGAGTATGAAAGAGGGTCTGGGATGGGGACAGGATGGCTGGTGACTGGCTTGGCAGAGGTGGACAGTATTCCAAGAAGCCCCGATCTCGATCTCTAAGCTGTCTGGGTCCCTTCTCACCCACTTGCCTCCTTTTTGCGTAAGAAAAGCACAGTTAGATTTCGGATGGTGCACAGCCAACTTTAAGGACCTTTCCCAGGAAGCCTGGAGGAGTCTCCGGACGACCCTGAGCTTTTGGGATCCCAGCTTGTGACTGCCCTGGGTCTCTGGGCCTTGTCTCCCAGCGAGAAGGAAGACAGGGCTCTGTTTTCTGTTGATGCCTCCTCTTCTTCGTCCTCTCACCTTCGCTTTATTAAGCACCTCCCGACTTGCTGGGAACCAGGTGCTGGGTGCTCTGGGCCTGGCGTGGGGGAAACTGGAGGATGATGTGACAAAGGGGTGTGAGAAATGCCTCCTGCATTCAAGGGTTTTCCACTCAATTTGGAGATGCAGGGATTTCATTCACATCATTGAACATTTGCTGAGTGCCCATTTGAGAAACAGTGGAATACTGGGAAAAAAGAAAAAGGTTTGGTGACTGAGTTTCAGGATTCGTTCCACCTCGAGGACCCAGTGCAATCCTGTGTCACCGAAACCTGTGGGGTCTCTATTTACTCATCTCTAAGTGGGGTCAGGTGTCCCTAATTACCTGCAGCCCTGTGTCGTTAATCACATAAGATGACAGAAGAGAGGGGCTTTCTTAACCAAGGAAGCATCACCCCCTTTGTGAACATTTCTAAGCTTCTTCCCTGCAATGATTTCCTTGTCTGTTTTCCGAAAACCCTGTCCTAGCCCCCTCAGAGCTGTCTGGGGTCCCATCACTCATCTGTCATGGAACTGAGAACTCCATCAGAGCACGAGGGTGGAGCTGACTGATTCGCGTCTGCCCAGCTTACAGCCTGGCACTTAGCAGGAACCATTCACAGATGCTCAGGTTGAGGGAGAGGTGAGAACAACTCCCTCCTGTCTGTTTTGGGCCCCTTTGAAGACAGATGCCATCCAGAGGAGTCACCTGGTGACTCAGGTGTGATATTCAGGTGTCTGAGTGGACACTGGTCATGGACTTGGGCCTGTGGTCATTCTGAGAAAGAACTTGACCACTGAGCACTTGGCCACGGGGGCCTGGGCTGAAGACACACAGTGTTGAACTCTGAGAATGAACAGGTTCCAGAATAGGGTGGAAGAATGTTTTCCATGGGTGTGGAACATTCATGAAGGGTGGATGGGTCCCGGGGGATGTCATTAGGGCCCCACACAGTGTTTTCAGCACTGTATCAAAGGGTGAGAAAGGGCCCCTCTGTGATCTCCATCAGTTTTGTCTTGGTGAAGGAGGTGGGTTGGTGCCAGCTGCCTTCCAGCTTCTTGCTCCTTTTTGAAAGCAGAGTGAGCAGGACGGGTAGGTGCCTTCAGCAGGTAACAGTGTTCAGAGGCAATTTATGCTCACTGTTTTCTTTCCTGGTTACTTTTGGTTAGCCATACTATTTTTACACATACCATATTGACACCTGGTTTCATTTAAATACATTTATTTCAGTTAAAAAATGAAGGGAGTCAGTTCGAAGAAAAACATTTAGTACAAGTGATACTTGAATTCAGCAAAAATCCTGAAGCTCATGCAAGAATGACGGTAGTGGGGATGACAGCACAGGCTTTGGAGATCCTGGCTCTGTCTCTTCCAGAAGTATGACCTTGGGCTTCTCTGAATCTCATTTTCCCTATCTGTAAATAGGGCTGATAATAC
Source organism: Nycticebus coucang (assembly GCF_027406575.1). Lineage (NCBI taxonomy): Eukaryota > Metazoa > Chordata > Mammalia > Primates > Lorisidae > Nycticebus > Nycticebus coucang. The sequence goes on along the minus strand of NC_069781.1, from coordinate 164,700,022 downwards.
TCTCAGGAGGGCTGTTCCCAGGAGCTAACAAGATAGTGCATAGGCTTAGCACAGGGCTAGGCACACGGCAGTTACTCCATGGTGGTGCACTGTTAAAAGTGTTAGTTTACAGCAGGGGTGGGGACTGTGGAATGAGAGGAGCAGTGTCTACTCCACCCTGTAGCGAGAGGGAGCATGGCCCCTGGGAATGGAGGGGGGAGGAGGCAGAATCCCTGAGGAATGGTCAGGGAGGGTCCAGGGAAGCCAGAGGGCACGGCCTGGAGACCAAGGGATGAGAGGGCAGGAAGCATGCAGTGCTTTTCCTTGGGGTTTGAGAGCTTCCCAGCCTGGCTCTGCCACTCCAGTTCCCTTCTCTCAAGATTTAATTCAGCATTTCAAGTGTTCCTAATAAGGTCTTGGCAATGTCAGTCTTGGAGGTTCCTAGCCTGGAAGGCCACGTTTTTGACCGAAGTTCAATATTAACCCACTTGTGGGAATAGCTGCAGCTGATGAGAATTGCAACCATTCATCCCCCAGCTCACAGGCAAGAGGGGTGCACTTGAAAAATGTTAACACTCCTTTCTTTCTCCTTTCCTTCATTCCTTCCTTCATTGCTTCCCCAAAGTATTTATTAAATGTATACCATGCACTACTATAGTCTTGGTTAAAACTGGGATTTCCTTTCTGGCATGGGCCTAATATCAGTTCTTGAGACACAAGGAAAATTCTGTGATTGATCCAGGACCCCTGTCACTTGGATCAATCACAGAATTCTTCTTCTGTTCATTTGCTTCAAGTATTTCCACATCATTCAGGTCATAGGCACACAGTGCTTGGAGGCATCTGCCTGTGCAGATTAATCTAGTTGGTCTATTTGCTAAGTTGTGACATTCATTGGAGAAAAAACAAACAGCCAGAGCACAGGTGTGGGCACATTTGCTGGGCCCTGTGACCCTGCCAGGGGCTAGCCCATCCCCCATCCATCTGACAGTTCCCCATGTCCCCATGTGGTTCTCACTTCCAAGCCATGTGTGGGCTGTTCCCCAACCTGGAGCTCTGTCTTCTGTCTGGTCCATTATCTGAGACACTCCAAGATCTTCCTCTTATTTGAAGACTTCTTGAGCTCTTCCAGCCTTTCCCTATTCTGAGATCCCCCAGTCCAGGCCATGGTGCATGGCCCTGTGTCACCTGAGCTCCCCCTCAGTCTCAATCTGCCTGGGGAACAGACCCGGGTCTCCAAGCTGAGATTTGCTGAGCACTGCTTATGCATGAAGCTCAGGGCTTCCCGTTCTTGTGCTATCCTGACCTGGCCTCTCTGGTGCAAGAGATTAAGAGGCATGTCAGTCACACATTGGGAAGAAGCAGAATGAGGATTTGAGGTCTGGTTCCCCGAAACTGCCCTTCACTCTAGCACAAGGTGGGGCACCAGGGGGCTGAGGAAGGAGCCGGTCCCTGCAAGCCCAGGCTGCCCAGCTGCTGGATTGAGCATGAAAATGTCCCTGGTGGGGGTGGCGCCTGTGGCTCAGTGGGTAGGCCACAGGTCCCATATACCGAGGGTGGCGGGTTCAAACCTGGCCTCGGCCAAACTGCAACAAAAAATAGCCGGGTGTTATGGCCGGCGCCTGTGGTCCCAGCTGCTCAGGAGGCTGAGGCAGGAGAATCACCTAAGCCCAGGAGTTGGAGGTTGTTGTGGGCTGTGATGCCATGGCACTCTACCAAGGGCGATAAAGTAAGACTGTCTCTACAAAAAAAAGAAAAAAAAAAAAAAAAAAGAAAAAAAGAAGATGTCCCTGGCAGGTGCGAGCAGGTTTAGCCACATCTAGATTGGAGATGCTGCTGCCCATTGTTGAGGGGTGTCTCTGTGCAAAGCCCCCTTCTGACTTCCCGAACACTCCACTTCTGTCACTGGAATGCTGTCCCTCCTCTACTTTAAAGCATTTATTTATTTAGCTTTGCTTTATTCCCTAAAGGATTTGAGGTGACCTACAAGAAAACATTCAATGAAGTCATAATAAAACATAAATAAGAACAACAAGGGAAGGCGCTGTTCACACCTCAGCGCGGCGTGTCCTCATCCCAGGGCCCTTCTCCCGCCCAGGCTCTCCTCACTCCTCCAGTCCTGGGTTCAGGAAGGTCTCGCCTGTGGCCTGTTTAAGTAAAACTGCACAGTGCTTTGTGACCGCTAGGGGTCACACGTGCAGATGTGAGGCTTATCCCAGGCTCCCCTGTGCGTGTAGGATCCGCAGATGTGTTTCCGATCAAAGTGGCTAATTTGAAAGGCGCGGCTGCCGCCTGCTGTCTCTGATTCTCTCATCCCCGCTTCTGGATCAGCCTCCTCGAGCTAGGAGGTGGTTCTGGCCTCTGAGCATCACCCAGTGGCTTCCCAGGCACGACAAGAATGTCATTAAAAGAGGCAATGTCTCAGCTCTCACGGGGACAGAAGTGGCACATGATGTGAGAGCCTGCTCCGGCCCCCATCTGCAGGGCCGCGGAGGCCTGGTCGACCCTGGGTTCTCGCTCCAGTCAAGGAGTCAAGCTGTGAGCCTCAGGTCCTGTGGAACCGGGGAAAAGGGTGTGTGAGGGGGCAAACTCGTGTTTGCTGGGACAGCACGGGGCTTGGAAGCCTGCAGGGATGTTGGTACATGTAAGCTCCAAGGTGGTGGCCCTAGTGCCACTTTTCCTCCTCCTCTGATGATCATCAGAAGGTCAGCCATCCTCTTCAGGAAGGCCGTCTGCATGTGAGGGAGCTAAGATTACATCTCAGTGGCTCTGGCTATCAGACACAAGAATACCATTATAATGATTATCCTGCCTGCCATTGCCTGGAGAACTTGGAAAACTGGGCTGGAAAATTCTAAGGATGAGTCTCTGTAGGGGCCGAGTGTGAATCTCTGCTTTGCCCTTGACTGGGTCCATGGTCTTGGATGGTACCTCCCCTCTGAGCCCTGGTGTTGGGTGGGTCTCCGTGCAAAGCCCCCTCCGAGTACCCAGAGTGGGGGTTGTGAAAGCTGCCAGGCAGAGATACCTGGGGGTGATGAGGGATGATGTTTGCAAAATTTCCACTGTCAGTAGGAGCCTAGCACTGGCTGGTTCTCTCCCCATCTCCTCTTGCTTAGAAGAGGGGTCTTGTTTCAATCCGTTTGTGCTGCTAAAACAGAATACCTTAGAATGGCTAATTTATAAACATCAGGAAGAGATTTATTTTCTTGCTGTTCTGGAGGCTGGGAGGTCTAAGATCAACGAGCTGGCAGATTAGGTGTCTGGCGGGGGCTCCGTCTCTGCTCCCAAGACGGTGCTTTGTTGCTGGATCCTCAAGAGGGGTCAGACATTGTGTTTTCACGTGGTACAGGGTGGAAGGAGTAGACGGAAGGGAAAGCAGTTTTCTGAAGCCTCTTTCGTAGGGTTACTAATCCCATTTGTGAGAATTTTGCCCTCACGGCTTAATTCCCCTCTACACGGTTCATTTCCTAATACTATCATTAAATTTAACGCATGAATTTTGGGGGGACATTCAGACCATAGCAGATCTGGATGAGATGACCTTGGAGGATTCCTCCTGTCCCAGGGCTGCAGGGTATGGACGGGGCTAGGCCTGGAATGTTTTGGAAAGTTAGTAGTGGTGAGGTCCCTGCAACTTTGGGAGGACTTCTAGTGGGTGTAGACATACATGTGAAGATATGGTGACAACCATGGAACTGTGGCTAAGGGAGGCACTTGACCTGGGTGCATCCGAGAGGATGCAGGTGAACAGCCTGGGGGAGTCGGTGGGGGCAGTGGGCAGGCGAGGACATCCCAGGTACACACAGGGCACTTGCAAAGTTTGGGAGGAGTGAGACTGCATGGTATAAGGGGAATGCAATGGGCCTGGGGAGGCTCTCCAGGGCTTTGGACCTGGGCTTCCTCAAGATCTTCCTCTTTCCCTGGGGTCACTGCCCTCATGATAAAGTCTATACTTTTTGCCTGGTTTTCAAGGCCTTGTGTGAGCTGATCACACTCCACCCCCGAGCCTCACCTCTCTTCACTCTCATTGTATTCGGTTCTCTTCTCTCCACTCCCCTTTACTCGACTTGCTCCTGCTCAGCCTTTGGGGCTCAGTTGAGGTGTTGCTTCCTTTGGGAAGTCCTCCCTGACTCCCTCTGGTCCCTGTGCTTCCCCATCTGAGCACGCTTCATACTGGCTTGCCTGGCTCCCCTCAAAGCCCCCAGACTGTCAGCAGCTCAGGGCAGAGGCAGCCCTGTCCCATTCCCTCTGTACTCCAGGCCCTGGTGGTGGTGGGCATTTTGGTGCTCATTAATCACTTTTGTGTGAATGAATGATTGAGGGAATCAATGAAGGCCTTTCTTTCCTTCTGGCAATCTGCTCAGTTCCCTAACTCCAGCTGGGGACCCGCACACCTCCACTGGCACTTTAGAGACCCTGGAACTAAGATTTTACTGCTTCGATTCATCATGCAGTTTTATTCTGCCTGTTCCTTTTTTTGGCATTTCTATTCCACCGCCTGGTGCACAAAAGCACTCCACTTTTCTGTATTTCTGAGCCCACCCACTCTGTTTCTGATGCTGGAGACCTGGGGATTCTTCAAAAGGAGGACTTTTAAACTTCCTGGGCACAGCCATTTCAGAAACGTGTTTCAAAGCTGCTTGAAAGTGGGATGCTGTGGCTTTGATGTCTCTGTTAGCTTCTCTGCAGGGGGACAGACGGCTCACTCAGGTTGCCTGGGGCCTGAAGCACTGCCCTTGCATCTTGGGGAGGCATAGGGGGCTGTGGGCCCATCAGCTGGAACAGAGTTGACAAGGAGACAACCCCGCACCCCATCTCCATCTGCTGCCTGCCTCGGCTAGCAGGTTCCTCGAAAGTGGATGCTGTGGTTTCCCAGTGGAACCTATCTTCTGCACTTGTCTGGATGCAAAGAATATCCCCCAGCTGCATCCTACTCTAGAAATTGCCTTTGGCCAAATAGCAAGCTCACTCAAGACGAAGCCCATTCCCATAGCTAATGGCTGATGGCTGGGGTGGGGGCAGTCATGAAGGCTTGGCCCTCTTGGCCTCAATTTAGGTCCACTCTGAGGGGTCTTCCCCAGAGCTCCCCAGGATCAGTGGAAGCCTTCGCAGCAGCACACTGCGGTCAGCTCTGCCCAGCCCCCTTCCTCCCTCCACTAGGCCATAAGTACACACATGAGGCTCTCTGTTCCTCGGGGCCTGGAGCACTGGCTGAGCCGTCCTTTAAGACCATTTTTGTTTTTAGAGCTCTTAAAGCAGGAGTCCCCAAAGTCCTGGGATTTAGCCCAAGAGAGGAACACGCACAAGGAACTGTAGCTAGGCCAGCACATGACAGCCCATCAGACCTAAATGAAGCTTCCATGTCCCACTGATGGATCCAGGGTGGCCACGTCTGTAGAACAGGCCCCAAGAGCTTCATGGACAAGGATTGCTATCCCATTTATGCCCAGACACAGAAGCGCAGGAAAGGGAGCCTCAGGTGACAGGTGACCTGGCTCGCAGGTGACTTCTTGGCCATGCCTTCCTTCCCTGGGGGCGGGGTTGTGAGCAGGGAGGTGAGTGCAGGTCAGAAACACCAGGTGCTTCCTCCCAGCAGGTGCCCCTGACTCCACATCCACATGGCCACCTCGGCTGCCCCGAGGAGCTTCCTGCCTCCCTCACGCCCTGTGATGGCCAGCCTCCTCCCCTTGCAGTTGTATCTGCTGCCACACATCTGCCCGGGCACCCAGCAGCCTGGCTGTGTGGCAGAGGGAGGGCTGCTGTTGCTCAGCTTGGAGACTCCCTGCTAGGCCCCCTTTTCCCCAGCCCAGGGAGGGCAGGGCAAGTCTGTCACTACAGGTAGAAGGGAGGGTGACTATGTAGGCCAGCCCTGCTGACCCACTGGCATGGCCCTAGGCTGTACTTCACCCTCTCCGCAGTGCTGGGGAGGGGCTGATCGCTCCTGATCTGCAGACCACAAAGGGAGGGCAGGGGGTCCCAGGGGCACTCAGGACAGAGCCGGGGCTAGAACCCAGTTCTGCTCTGTCACTCGTGCTTCTCCAGCCATTTGAAAGTCAGCAGGTGCCAATGGGGAGTCAGGACTCCAAACCCAGGAGAGAGTCTCCACCTTCATCCACATGATAACATGGGTCTAAAATGTGCCACACGCCACCTCTGCCCAGTTGTTCCTGTTTAATCTCCACTGCCACTGCGGTGAACTGTGTTGTGACCATCCTCATTTTAGGAAGGTAGAACCTTGCCCTACTGCAGCTTTCTCCCACCTGGCTTGGGCCCCACGGGGCTCTGAGACTTACCCCCACCTTTGGCTGTAGTTTGGAGGGGAGTGCCTCAATGAGGAGAAGCAGAAGTAACCCCTCACCAGGGTTCCTGGCGAGGTCCATGGGGACGAAATTGGGGTGATTCATTCACTATCAACCAGCATTTTGATGTCCTCAGATCCTGCTCAGGGCCGGGTGGTTTTCTGTCCTTTTCCCCTGGTAGAAATCTGGGAATGGGGCCAGAGGCTGATTTATAAAATAGGTGCTTTGTTATCTGTCTTCTGGATTAAAAGGAAGAATAATGGCAAGTGTCACCGTGACACACCTGGTTTTAAAACAGAACCACGGTTTGTCCTCAGACTGGCAAAAGGGGAAAGTTCGATGCTTCTAAGCACTGATGAGGATGTGGGGAAAGCATGGCTCTCGCAGGCTGCTGGTAGGGTGTAATGGCACAGCACTCTGGGCAGTGGCTTCCACTGAGATTATACCCCCTGCTATGAACTGGTGGCTTCCTTGCCAGAAGCCTCCCCTAGAGACCTCTGCACACCTACCTGTGCATAAGGCCATATGCATAAGGATGCATGTTGTAGCCTTGTTTCAAGCAGCAAAAAGAAACTAGAAATAGCCTACAATCCACTAATAGGATGGCAGTTTTTTTAATAAATGAAACATAGCCATTAAAAGAAATGAATTAGAATTGCCAGTTTGGACATAAACCTAAAACTCACATTGTCGAGTGAAATAAAACAAGTTGCAGAATGATGTGAATAGCATAATACTATTTATGAAAGTAAAAATACACATGAGGATACTATTACTTCCTGTGGATAAGTGTGTGTATGTGAAAGGCTTTTGTTTTTTGAAGAACAAAATACACCCAACTCATTATAAAGGAGTCTACTGGGGGGAAGGGAAGGGATTGGGACTTCGAGAGAGGTGGAGACCTGAAATGTATTTATTGTATCCTAAATTTTTTCATGGGCAATTAAACACTGGGGTCACAGAATACCTGTGCAATTGGGGGAAAATATGATAAATGTTAACAGTGAACATGTGTCCATCCTTTTTGACTGGATGTTCTTCTGTATATACTCAATTGTATTTTTAAATGGCAGAAGGCATTTTCCAATTAGCTATTGAGGGTCCACTGGGTGCCTGGCCATAGCAAGGGCTGTGATAATGAAAAACTCCTTTGAAGACAGACAGGGAGCGATTTTGAGGGAAAGGTGCAGAGTGGGCTCCACACTCGGTCACGATTAACTGTTTCGTCAGCCACCAGGCCATCACCAGGGAAAGTCACCACCCAAAGAAAAGCATATTTTCAATTGAAATGGTGAGAGAGACTCATCAAAACCAGCTTCAACTCTGAAGGATCCAATAAATAACTTTCATTCAAGAAATCACTTAAAATTGAAATTTGCTAAGTGAAGAGAATGAGTCATTCATTAGTGCAATCAAGACCGTTACCTGGGGGTGGAGATCACTTGTTGCCTCCACCGTGACGCTTTGCTTCTGCAAAGAGGAGGGGCTGCTCACAGCCCAGCCTGCACCAGCAGGGGCCACGTTCAGTCAAAACTCATCGTGTTCCTGGCATTTTCTTAGTTATTGTGTTAAGACAATTATATTCTACATTTACTAAGTTTCACATGTACCCTTGTAAGATGCACGGCAGGTGTAATCCCACCAATCCCCCTCCCTCTGCCCATCTCCCCCCTCCCTCCTCTCTCTCTCCCCATTCCCCATAGTCTTAGGTTATAACTGTTTATAAAACCATTGTATGGTGCCCCATGATCGCATTAATGTACACAGCTATGATTTAATATTAATAAAAAAAGAAAAAAACAACAACAACTCATCGTGCTCATTGAGACCAAATGAGCAAACAGATACAAAGGCTAACAGACACACGAGCCCATAGATGCACAAACAGATGGGGACACATAGACCTACAGACAACACCCACGACAACAACAACAAGAAACAACTACAATAAAAATAGTGATAATCGTAAAATAATTGAAAAAAAAGAAAAAAGTGGTGTTCATAAAAAAGTTAAAAAATAAGAAAGGAGAAATTAAAAATAGAAAAAATAGAAATAAAAATATATCTATAAAAAATAATAAAAAATTAACAATAGCTCCTCCATGGGAGGGAGGGGAGGGGGGGAAGGACAGGCGGAGGGAGGGTGAAAGGTGGGATTACACCTGTGGTGCATCTTACAAGGGTCCATGGGAAACTTAGTAAATATAGAATATAATTGTCTTAACACAATAACTAAGAAAATGCCAGGAAGGCTACGTTAACCAGTGTGTTGAAAATGTGTCAAACTGTTTATAAAACCAGTGTATGGTGCCCCATGATCGCATTAATGTACACAGCTATGATTTAATATTAATAAAAAAAAAACTGATCGTGTTCAGTCTTGAGTCTCTGCAGCCTGGGTGTGCTTTACCTGTGCAACATGTTTTTTAATTTTAAAGGTTTGAAGGTTAGAAGAAGGAAGAGGAGGAGAGAGAAGGGGAGAGGAAAGAAGAAAAATGTGTTTCCCGGAAGACACCCAGACAGTAATTCAAGTGCAAATAGTTTATTTGTGAACTTCAGGAACCCACTGCAGGGAACTGGACTGGTGACCCAGAAAGGGAAAGTAGCCTCCACCAGGACGGCCTGGGAAGCTGAGCAACGGCCCTAAGCCAGCCACATCCTAATCCCCAGAACCCATGAGCATATCATGGCAAAGGGAAATTAAGATTGCAGAAGGAGGGCAGCGCCTGTGGCTCAGTCGGTAAGGCGCCGGCCCCATATACCGAGGGTGGCGGGTTCAAACCCGGCCCCGGCTGAACTGCAATCAAAAAATAGCCGGGCGTTGTGGCGGGCGCCTGTAGTCCCAGCTACTCGGGAGGCTGAGGCAAGAGAATCGCATGAGCCCAGGAGTTGGAGGTTGCTGTGAGCTGTGTGATGCCAGGGCACTCTACCGAGGGCCATAAAGTGAGACTCTGTCTCTACAAAAAAAAAAAAAAAAAAAAAAAAAAAAAAAAGATTGCAGAAGGAATTAAGGCTGCTCATTAGCTGATCTTGAGATGGGGAAGTTATCCCGGATTATCCAGGTGGGACCCATGAAGTCACAAGGGTCCTTATTCGTGGAAGAGGAAGAAGAGTCAGAGTGAGGGGATGTGACAGACTCACTCTGCCATTGCTGGATTTAAAAACAGAAGGGGCGGCCACAAACTGAGGAATGCAGGCCACCTTTAAAAGCCAGAAGGAAATGGATTCTCCCCTAGAGCCTCCTAAAAGACCTGTTTCAGGCTTGTGATCTCAAGAACTGAAAGGTAGTAAATTTGTGTTATGTTAAGTCACTAAGTCACCCATAATATGCTGCAACAGCAATAGAAAATTAGTACAGATGAAACTCTGGGAAATGGTGCCTAATCCATCTCAGAGTCACCCCATCCTAAAGGAGGAGGAGCTGGGGTATTTATACACCTCCATCACTGGTTGGGCTGGGAAAGGGTGATAGAAGGCCTCCCCTAGTTCCAGAAACACCCACAGGCAAACGGATGCAGTTGCCATCAAAGTCAGCAGGAGCTGACCAATCAGCAGGGTCTAAGGGATATGACCTAAGCCCTCCCTCTGCTGAGGACCTGCTAGGTCCTGGGTACCGGGCTAAGTCCTTCTGTAGGCCCTGTTTCTTATCAGCCGCTCAGCAACTTCTGGCCAAGGTCGAAGGAGCTCCATTTTTACCAGACGTGGCAACTAAGCTCAGAGAGATTCAGTGGCTTATCCAAAGTCACACAGCACAGAAGTGACCCAGCGAGGGTTGGAGCCAGGACCTCCTGACCCCAGAGGCTGCTCCCTTTCCACCCCACAGTGACAAGGATGCCCAAATGGGAGTGTCTTGCTGTTTGTTCACCCTCAGGTCAGACACACAACACAGTTTGGAGGTCTCCAGAGAAAGCTACCCCAAGCTACTCTGCAAAGAAACAGACAGAAAATGCTGCCAAGCCCTCCCCTCCCCAGAACAGCTCCTGAGGCAGCTGGCAGGAGCCTGATCCCCCAGCCACACAGCCAGCAGTGTTCCAAATCCTACCCTCTCCCCCCTCCTCAGCCTCTGGCCCCATTCCCAGATTTCTACCAGGGGAAAAGAACGGAAAACCCAAGTCTCCCCTCGGCCTCTCTGGGCAGGTGACTGGCTGGGCAGGGGGTGTTGAGCCAGGGATGGAGGTCAGGGTGAGGGATAGAGAGGACAGTGAGGGCAGTGGAGGGGTAGGGAAGCGGGAGGGCAGAAGCAAGTCCTCACAGTGGGGTGGGAACCCCACTTAGATTTGAGGTCACACTTTGGAGAATACTGAGCTGGGGAGGCAAGCATTGGGACAGCAGGTGGAGGCCGGAATCCCACCACAGTGCCATGCTGGCTTTCACAGGTCTACAGGGCAGATGCCAGGTTGGCTTGGCTCTGTAGGCCAGGAGTGTGGCAGATGGTGAGTCAAGGAGAGTGAGAGAAAGTGAGGCTGTGGGTATAGCAGAGGCTGTGGGGTCGTCTGTGTGGGGCTATCGGAGAATGGGAAATGTTCACTGGACAGTGGAGGGTCTGGCTCGTCAACATGAGGGGACTCTTTAAATGTGGACCCTGCCCCATAGGACCAGTGCAACCCCCAGCGCCACCCCTAACAGGATTCCCGGACATGTCCAGTGCTGGAGGCCTCAGTAAAATCCACAAATGCAGACCTCTCCCAAAAGGAGGCATGGACGGCCCCTGTTGACCATTTCAGAGGTGTTATGATGTGATGTTTGCAACTGGCAGTATTGAGATGTGGGGTCTTTAAGAGGTGATTGGATCATGTGGGTTCGGCCCTGGTGAGTGGATTAATCCATTCATGGGCTAATGGATTAATGAGTTATCATGGGAGTGGTGGCTTTATAAGAAGGAGACCTGAGCTGGCAACTTAGCACAATCAGTCCAAGTGGTGCTTGTGCCAACTTGGGACTCTGCAGAGAGTCTCCACCAGCAGGAAGGACCTCACCAGAAATACCCCCTTAACCCTGCATTTCCCAGCTTCCAAAACTGTGAGAAATAAATGCCTTTTCTTTATAAGTTACCCAGTCTGAAGTACTGAGTTACAACAACAGAAAATGGACTAAGCCTGGGGGAGAGTGTAGGTAAGGGCTTCTTGTTCCACAGCATGAATGTACCAATAGCTGACAGATACACCTTCCTTATGGGGGGCAGTTATAAGATTAAGACAATGTGTATAAAGCACTTGGGAAAAATTAAAGTGCCCAGTTTGGGATCTTCCATTTGGCCCTGTATCCCTCTTCAGGGAGTTGGAGGACAGGACTGAATGACGGCAGGCTGCGAGGGAGGTGAAGTCCCTGCTTCCTCTCCCTTCCTCCCTGGTCACTCTGGTGCAGGCCCAGGATTCAGAAAGACCAGGAAGAGGTTGGCTGTGTGCACAGCGGTGGTGACACTTTTCCTTTGCTCAAGAGTTGGGTGAACTCTTGAAGGAGGAGCCAGGGTTCAGCAAGCAGACAACAGGAGAAAGGAGTTCTGGGCAGACAGAACAGCACCTGTGGAAGAACTTGGCATGTCGAGAGAATCATGAGTACTCTGTGAGCCCAAAATGTACACTGAGGCAGAGGAATGGGGGATGGGGAATATGATGCTTGATGGGGCTAGACGAGTAGTCAGAGGACAGCGGTAGTCAGGGCCTTCTCAGCTGTATTAGGTTTGGCCTTTATCTTGAAAACAATAGGAAAACCCCTCAAGTCATTAAGCAAGGGCGGGGCAATTAGATTAACAGCTTCAATAGAGACTGGGAAAGGAGAAAATTGTTTACTGATGATGACAATTACTTGGCTAATGTTATTTGGGCACTTTAAGTTTTCCCAAGTGCTTTATATATATTATCTTAATCTTATAACCTGTCCCCCATAAGAAAGGTGTATCAGTCAGCGATTGGCACACTCATGCTGTGTAACAGGCAACCACATCACTCCAGCAACAGTCAGCATTACTTTCTAGCTCACGTACCTGCGGGCTGCCTGGGGTGGCCAGCTATGCTTCTGGGTATAGGTTAGCAGATTGGCTGAGGTCTCTGTTCCATGTGTCTCCTGCTGCAACCCTGCTGAAAGGACAGTGGTTTCCCAGGGCACGTCCGTCCTCTTTGGGGGTGATCACAGCAACTTGAGAAAGTAAGCCCAATTCTGTAAGCTTCTGCTGGTATCATGTCCGCTAATATCCCCTTGGCCAAAGCAAGTTACATGGCCCACCCCAAGGCCATGGCAAGAACTGGTAGAGTGGGCCTCTATGATGAATTGGGACCAATCCTCCACAAAGGGGTAAATTACCACCTTCATTTTATAGAGGAGGGCAAAAGAGAGGGTGATTTGCTTGAAGTTGCACAACCAGTGTGCAACAGACTAGGATTTGCTCCTGGCTGTCTCTGCCTCATGGGACCCTTCCTGGCTTTTTCTCTGATGTTCTGTAGAGCTACATGTTGGTGACCGGGCCATTCCCTAAGTGTGGGCCTCCCTCCTACCCCTCCCAGCCCCTCCCTACCCCTCCTTAACCCTCTCCTCTGCAAAACAGGCTTTTAATTGTCTCTAGTGAGTGCACTAAATAGCCCGGTGTGAAAAGCTCACTTGAGCTGCATCAGAAGACTAAACTCACCCCAGACCTGCATCCGGCAACCAACCCCACTCAAAGTCTAGAGCTCAGGCCCTGGACACTACCCCATCTGAGTACCTCCCCCTGCGAATGAATTTGGCCATTGGTCCTGAGTGGGCTGGAGATCCGCGTGGGGCCGTTCAGAGGAGCTGCTGTTCGTGAAGCACTTGGCTAGTCAGCTGCCATGGGTTTTGCTCAAAAACCACTCAGAGTTAATCAGTCAAGAGGGGATTATTTTTTTCCATACCCACGGGATGTTAGAGTATTTTGAAAAGAGCAAGCCCTCATATTTGTGACAAGCCTCACTGAGGCGGAACAGCTCATTTTATAGATGTCTGCCGCTGAGATATTATTTACCTAGTTAAAAAACAATCACAACCAATGCACAGGCCTGGTTTCTTCATCACCTGCAAGTCTTTGAGAGACTCACTTAGAGGCGCTGGAACACTGAGGACCTAGTTGAGAACTGGACCCATGGTAGTCAGTTTCACGTGGTACCCTGACATGGCTTTGGGGAAGCAACTGTGGGCATTGTCCATTGGAAGTGACCCCAGCTGGGTCTCAGGAGCTCTGGGAGATGGTGTTGGGGAGGGGTACCTTCATCCCACCCACTCCACGAGCCCTGCATGGGCTGCTATGTGGGGGACGTTCCCATCCTCAGGGTGATGTCAGAGGCCATGTTAATTTGCAGATTTTTGTCTTCAAAACACACTGCAGAGTCATCCTGAAGAACAGATTTCTGTTTAACATGAGGCTGGGGAAATGGTTCTTGTTTATTAAAACATACACACACAACAAAACCCGCTTGACTTTGTATTATCAGAATCAGCCTGGAGGCAAGGGTGAGGCGGAGGAGACTTGACTTTATTTATTAAAGGAAACAGCTTTTCTACCTGTTTCTTGGCTGCAGGGGCAGATATCCTGAAGAATGACTGACTCCCAGGAGATGAGAACATGTCTAGGAGGGCAGAGGAGGGAGGGGGGAATCCGAGGCCCCTGCTTCATCCCGATGCTTAGATCATTCTGTTCCCTTTGGGCTGGGTGGCGCCTGTGCTGTTCCCTGGGCCTGGCACTTGGCAGGGTCTCAGTAACTGTTCTGTAAACAGACAAATGAATAATCTCATTCCATTGCCCAACAACCGTCTCTGGTAGGCCCAAATACCCCCCTTTGGTGATGTCCTGACTTCCGCCTGCCGCCCCGCCTCCCAGGTACATCTGTTTGCATGCTTGCACCGTCCTTATTCCTCTAGCCGTGGGGTCACATCTGGTATTTTAGGACTTCCAACCCTCACCTGGTGGTTTCTAGAGTTCCCAGAGGAGCACAAGGGAACCCCTGCCTGACTTTTTATGGCATCCTCCACCTTCTTCCTGTCCCTACCCGCCTTGTTGGAATCCATGGATTGTAACAGCTTGGTGGGTCACCTAGGAATTTGGTGGCTGTGCTCAGGGCTCTCCCAGCTGCCCACCCACAAAGGCCTGGTCCCTGAGCTGGATGTATGCCCAAGCTACCCAGTGCAACATGCAGACATAGCAGAACGGCTCTTTTCTGCTACGTGTTAGGATTTGTCACCTGGGCTTCCGTCCAGGCTCGCTTGTGCCACCTGAGCTTAGAGGTCCCTTGATGGGGGCTCCTTCTGTGGGAAGAAAGGTGAGTTCCAAGCACACTGCTGGGTCTACCTCAGGGCTGTTTCCTTTCCCCTTTCTTTTCTCCTCTCCTGATGGGAAGACTAACTTCGATGGCCAGGAGACTGAGCATTCCCCAAGGTGAAGCTGGAGGTGCCTCAGGCCAGGAGGGCGGCCAGGCTGAGCCTGCAGGTGCAGGTCAAGAGGCCTCACCCTTGGGGAGAAGCCAGGCATGGACAGAGCTCCCGTCACCGTCCAGTCCGTCTGAGGTCCCCAACCTTCAGCTCTCAGACCAGTGCTGAGTTGCTCTGAGGCTGCAAGAGCAGCCTTGGCCATCAGCAAGCCTTGAGATGGGGTGGGGGTGCAGGGAAGCAGAAAAGCCCTGTAAACTGCGCATTTGAGCCCTGGTTGCCATTTAGGGGACCTTCCTGCTCCTCTGTTGCAGCCTCCAATGCTTATACATGGCTCAGGGGTCTGGCGATGAGTCAGTTTCCAAACCCTGGACTGTCCATCCTCATTGTTGGGCCTGGCACTTTCTGCATGTGCTGACCCCTCACACTAGTGCAAGCTGGACACGTCCCAGTCAGGCTGTGTCAGCAGAGTGGGATGGCTGAGTGTCCCATTCGTCCCTCTTTCCACAGCCCTTGAATCCATAGCTCCCTCCTGTCCCATGGTCCTTCCTTGGGAAGCCTCTGAGATCTAGCTGTAACCCCACACACCCCTCCAATTTGATACACACTCACCGTGTCATTTTCAAAGTTTCCACACTCCAATAGCAGCACCCTCTTTGCTGAACTGAGGCACAAGTTCAATGACCATTTCAGAAAAATTGTATTAGAGACTTCATATCATGTTTGCCTCTTGAGCTTATCTGTAACATTTTTTCTGTATTTTGAAAGTGCACTTCTCTGTTCATTTAAAAAAATTGCCAAGTAAAGTAAAAACTTAGAGAAGATAAGTTAAATCTCACTGATTTCTGTCATGGGGGCAATGCCCCAGATTCATTTAGTCTGAAAAGAAATGGAATCTTGGTTACCCATGGAGTTGGGTCAACATGCTGTCAAATGTCAGAACAGGTTTGTGGCAGGTGCCACAAACAAGGAGCTGTCACACTGGCTCTGGCCGTTGCCTTCGGAATTCATGGTGATAATTTTAATAGTTACTGAGAACCTCATCACAAGGGAGGTGTCATCCCCACTTTACAGACGAGGAAACTGAGGGTCAGGAAGGTTTAGCAAATGGCCTGAGTGAACTTAAATTTGAGTTTTTGTTTGCTTGTTCTCATAATAGCAAGGTGTTTTTCCAGCCTTCTGATTTATGCAGCACCTACCTGGACTCTACATGTTCTAGTTAATAGTACTACATAAATGCTACATTTCACGTAGCACTTTCAAACAGTAACTTAATTGGGCTCACAGATCCTGTGGGTCAGGAATTCTTCAGAGAGCACGGGGGAACACTTGTCTCTGCTCCATCCATGATGTCTGGGGCTTTAGCTGGGAAAATTCCAAATCCAAGGACTACTTGAAAGCAGGGTCTGGAATCACTGGGAGGCCCATTCATTCATCTGTTCATTCATTCATTCATATGACTGCTGTCTGGGCTGGGATGACTGCAAGACTAGATTGCCAACAGGACCACTCACCATGTGGTGTGGCTCTCTCCCAGCTAGGCAGTCTCTGGAGTACTTGAACTTCTTACTGGGCAGTTCTGAGCTCTAAGCCAGGGCTTCTAGAGAGTAAGGTAAAGGGAAGCTGCATGGCCTTTAACAACACAGCCTTGGAAAGAAGTCACAGGATGTCACTTTGGCTATATTCTTCTTGTTGAAGCAGTCACATGCCAACTTAGGTCCAAGACTAGTTGATGTAGACCCTATCTCTTAATGGGAGGAGGTCAAGGTCACATTGTAGAAGAGAGTTTGGGAGGCAGGAATATTATTGTGGTTTTGGGGAAACACAATCTGCCTTCGCAAGGTTGTTCCCAGATCCACCTCTCTCCTGGTCCTGGCACTATGGCTCTCAGGTGTACAGGGGAATCTTTGCCTGGTTTCCAACACCACTCACCCACAGAGGGGAAACTGGATCCCATGTTCATATTTCCACTTCAAAGATGGTCCCAGGTAAGTGTCTGTGCCCAATCTTGGTGGCCTTTGTCCTTCTGGCTCTGGTTCCTGCCTCCTCCCTGCCAGCTTGCCCTTTGCACTGGGCCACTGGATTCAACTCTGTAGCCTGCTGATGACAGGCCGGGGAAGAAGGTAGGCTGAAATGGGTTTACCATAGCTCGACTTGGAGATTTCAGAGCTCAGCAAAGAGGAAGGCTCTGGAAGGCCCAGATCCTGATCTTCTTGTGTTTGAGGCTGGGCAAAGAAACAAGGCAGGCTGTGAGGCTCCTGTCCTTACATCTCTGGCAGGTGTGGGGAACCCAGGAGGTGAGGCCAGAACTGAAAGGAAGCCACAGCAGGCCATTGTGGCACAAGCATTTTAGGGAGCTGGTAGATGTCATTTTAGGCTAAAACTCCATGCTCCATTCTTCTCCATTCTCCCAGACCAGCAGCGATGGATAGAGAACTGCTCCCTCCCCACCCCTCCATTCAGCGGATCAGACTTGAACCCCCTCTGGAGCTGCCAGCATCACTGCCCGCCACCCTCCACATCCCACCCTGATCCCAGGCTCTGGAAGCCACCTGGGGAACTTCTAACAAGGCTTCCTGGACTCCTCATAGAAAGCAGAGGGACCAGGTGCCCCAGCTAGGCCTTGCCTTACCACCCCACCCCAGTCAATTCCTTTTATCCCCTTTTCTTTTTTGGAATCAAGACTGCCTGAAGTGAAATCCTTGTTTCTTCTCTACCTGTGTGCCTTTGTGAGGGTTCCTGCTTCATCTATAAAGGGACAAGTCCCATCTGAGAAATAATCCCTGGAAGAGCTTAGAACAGCCCCTGGAGCCCAGGGAGAGGGGTGTTGGCTGTTACTAGGATCCGCTGGAGGTGAGTTCTGTTCTCTCAGAACCCTAAACTAGGCATAGAAGGGAACTTTCACATGTGCCCTGCACAGCCTGAGTTTAAACCACAGTCCCACTTGGAGAGGGGTCACGCTGGAATTCTGGATTCACAGTTAGGGACGCCGTTTGAGGGAAGATTAAAACCATCTATCCTCTTTAAAGGGTGGGTTGTAGCTCCGGGCACCCTGCTGCCCCCTTTTAAATACAGAGAAGGGACACCTCGTTCGTTTGTCTAGGGCGGGATGCTAGCGGAGGACCTAGCGCAGGGGGCGGAAGACCTTCCGTCCGAAAAGCGCGGAGACGTGGCGGCTGCGCACGGGGCTCCCGGCGACCGCCAGGGGGCGCTGTGGCCACGCGGCCGCCGCAGTCCGTCTCTCCCGCGGAGAGCCGCGCCCCTGCAGCGGAGGCCCCGCGCGGCGCCCCTGCGCTCGCCGCCCCAGCGCCGCCCAGCCCAGCCCAGAGTCTGCGGCCCAGTGTAGGGACCCGGCGGAGAACCACCGCTCTTCTGGCCTCAGTTTGCGCTTCTGCAAAGTGGCACTGCGGCGCTGCACGTTGTCCCGGGTGGTCACACCTCAACCCCAGGCCTGTGGTTTTTTTGTTCTAAAGGTCACTGGGGGCTGGAACTCGGTACTGTGTCAGCGATGGGTACTTCTCCACTGTGCCTTCGGCATCTCCTCCGTATTCCCCTCCTCCCCTTTCCTCTTCCACCCTGTCTTCTCTCTCTCCTTCCGTCTCTCTTGCCGCGGGTTCAGCAGACGACTCTCCCTATTTGATTCCAGGTCTCTCTGTTCTCTCGGAAGGAGAGCTGCTCTCCTGCCCTGGGGGATCCATCCCGGACGTCCAGATGCCCCTGCCCCTTGCCTTGATGTGTGGAAACTTGAACTCATCATTCTTACGCACCCCTACCCCCACCCCCACAAGCCTGCCTTTTCTCTAGTGCGGCTTTCAGCCCCACCATCCCAAGAGGGTACAGAACCCTGGGACTTTTGATGGGCTGCCCTGAAGGCCACCTGCCACCCACGTCGAAGTCCAGGGGGATTGTTAAATGGGCGTGTTCCAGGCCCTGCGCCAGCCCACTGAGGAATGTGCATTTCTAGTAAGCGTCCTGGGGGACACTGAACTCTTAAGAGCTGCTGCCCAAAGCTCTCTGTGGCCCCTGGAAGAGAATGAACTTCTGAAATGGGTGGAAAATGCGAAGTCTTAGGCTATTTGTAATCAGATCCAAGTAGAAGCCCACAGGGCGAGTCTCTGGACCCTTTGTAAGTGGTGTAGGGGTCGGGGGTGGGGTGGGAGAGCTCAGAGGAGGTGGGATAGCAGGAGGAAAGGAAGGAGGAGGAGGTGGGAGAGGAGGAGGGGAGCTGTGAGCGGGAGACAGCCTGGAGCAGTGGGGGTGAGAAGCTTGTGGGGATCTGGGTGCAGAGCTGGTAGGGATGGTACTTGACAAAGGGGTATGGCTGCCTGTCACTGTCCAGCCAATATGTGGAGATGGGGGATAGGTCCCAGCAAGGTTTAATGATAGAAAAGCCAGCAAATCTAGAGAGCAGTGAGAGTAGTCTTTCCAAGACCACTCTGCCTCAGTTACAATTCTAATAGTTTTTACGGTGAGATACAAAGAAACAAACCTAGAAAATTTTAACTTGTTCAAAAAGGATCATCAAAGGAAACAACATAAAAGTAGCCTTTACTCTAACGATGTAACAATACACAAACAACATAAAAGTAGCCTTTACTCTAACAATGTAACAACGATCATTGTCCAAGTGTTACTACCTCCCCCAAAGTCTTTAGTCCTGGAAGGTAACTGGGGGAAAAAATGTGGGCTGAGCAAACTAGGTCAGCTGTACTGTTTCAGCTTAGCTTCTTAGAATCCATCTTGTAGACCGCTTTTCTGGCTTCTGGAAAACTGGCCCGGAGAGGAAAACCTGGGCTGGCAAGGTTAAAAGCAAGTGAGGGCAGGCATCCTGGACCAGGGCCCTGTCCCTTAGGTCAGAGTCTTCCAAATGCCTGGGGAAGCAGGGCATAGGGAACTACATACATTTCTAGATTGTTCTCAAGGATGAGAGGGTCATTTCCAACCAGAGGGTGGCAGATCACACAGGTCTGCATGCTTCTTTGTGACCTAAGCCCTGGGCAAGGTGTAGAGGTAACAGTGAGAGCCCCTTGTGCTGTGTCTGGTCTTGGAAGGAGATAAGATGTAGGTCAGCTCAGGCTGGGTCCTCGACTGCTCACCCTGGTTACTTGGCCTCCTCCTCTGCAGCCGGGTCTCCTCCCCCAGCCTTCAGGAGGTACCCACCAACACCACTTTTCCATTAAACTGACAAAGTGATGAAAATAACTTCTTTCTGACTGGGGTCCTGCACACCCCTACTTTTAAAGGCAGATATAAAAAAATGTAAAAGGTAGGGAAGCGTGAATCTCCTCCCATCCCTGACCCCAGCCTCCCAGTTCTTCTTCCTGGAGGCAGCAATTGGTAGGAGCTTCCTGCCCAGCTTCCCAGATTCTCTGTGCAGATAAAAACATGTATGTCCATATGTCTCCTTAAAAATATAGCACATTATACAGGCTGTTCTACACCTTGCTTTTGACTTAAAATATATTTTTAAAAATATATCTTAGAGATGGTTCACTATCACTAGATGAGGTTGCTCTGTCTCTAACTGAGTGGTTAAGAGCCTGAATCAGGGGCCTTCTCTTCCTGGCTGGTCACCCTAAGCAAATGACTTAACCCTTCTGTGCTTCAGTTTCCTCGTTAAAAAAATTTGGATAATAACAATAATACTTATTTCATGAGGTCACTGCGAGGATTCAAAGACATAAGCATTCTGCACGGGGCCTGGCATACAGCACGTGCCCATTAAATGTTGGCTATTAGAATCATCCTCTTGGTTACTTTCATTTTTAAAATTAAAATTTAGACTTAAGATGCCCCACCTGGTAGTAATGTTCAAAAAGATACATGTTTTGGAGACCCTCTTATAGCCTGGCTTGACCACTTGCCAGCTGCGTGTCTTAGAATAAGTGAGTTTTTCCACTCTCCTGGGTGTGTGCCTCACCCATGTGTAAAATAGGAATCGTGATTATAATGGTTTGTGAGCTTGAGGAAAGGTCAGATGAGATGATGGACATAAAGGCACCTGGAGCAGTGCTTGGCATGTGACAAAGATCATGGTCATATTAGACCAGGCACAACAGCAGTTAATGTCCCCTGAATGCTCACCATGGCTGGGCGTGGGTTATGTATGGCCTCACTTGGGTTTCTAGAAACCTTGTTCCATCTTTCTCCTAACCTTTTTAAGCTCATGCAGGTGCCTGGAACTGTTTTTGTATGTTCTGTGCTTCTCTATGACACAGGTGCTATATTATCCCCATTTTATAGAAAAGGAAACTGAGGCTCAGAGACTTGCCTAAGGCCCAGTTCATTGTACATCTGATTCCAGACTCGGAGGTTGCACTGTGCACTCACCGGGGCTTACGAGGGGCCTGGTCCTTCTCCTTCTTCCTCTCTTCTCCTCCCTGCCATCCTCCACACCTTCCTCCTCTCCTTTTCTCCCTTCTTCTTCCCCCCTTCTCCTTTATTTCCTTCTCTTCCTGACATCCTCCTCCCTTTCCCCAGGCTCTGGACTTAAGGGCTGATATCTGCATGTCCTCTGCTGGCACAGGCAGAAATCCATGAGTTGCCCCCCCTTCTCTCAAAGGCTGAGCTACCTCAGGGCCTACAGGAGACCAGCCCTGCAGGGCACAGTGTGTGTGGGGGTCAGCCTGCCCACATGTCAGGCATGTGAGAGTTGTGTGTATACAGCTGTGCACAGTTCACAGCATGTGCATGGTGGTGTGTACATGTGGCTACAAGTTCCCCAGGTTCTGACCTCCCTCAGCCAGGACATTGCCAGTGCATGGCAGGAATGACCTTTAGCACCTGAGCTGACCACCGAAGCTGTGGCTTCCTCTCAAGCTCCCTGTGCAGCCAGAGGAAGGTCCCAGGATTCAGTGCTTTCCATCGTGTGCTGAGGCTTCCTTAGGATTTCTGAGCTTGTTGGGCTTATCCAGGAATGGGCAGAACTGGTCCCTTCCAGGGGACCTCGGAGAGAAGGGTGGAGGCATTTATGTGGCTTGTGCTTGGCTGCCTTGCGGAGATCAGGATACAGACAACAGACCCAGGGGCCTCTGCCTGCTCAGACCCTTAGTCCATGCCCGCAGCCCAGTCCCTGAGCTGGATTAAGTCTTCCTGTGAGCACCAGAACCAGCGAGCACGCCTATTCTGCAGAGCCTGGAATGAACACCCTGATCTTTCTGGAATATTTCTTTTCCTGATGTGGTTTGTGAGGAATGTCTGCCTTGAGGTGGGTGGGTAGGGCCTGGGAGTCTGCCGGCCCCTGGGCTGGGTCCTCACGGCCAAAGTCTCCAGCCGTGGCTGCTGGGGCAGTTCCTGGCCAGCCTCTGCTTGCACATCTGGATGCAATTGTCTGCAGCTGCCGGGGCGGGGCACAGGCTGTGGTCAGGGCTGGCCGCCTACGCTTCTGGGGGGGACATCACAGAGGCTTGCTCAGAGACCGACACATCTACTCGGAGCAGGGTAGGAAGGCCCAGGAGAAAGAGAGAAAAGAGAGGAAGATGGATGGGTGGCAGTGGGCAGGGCGAGGAATGTCTTTTTGTTCTGAAGAAACTTTTGCCTCTTCCCAACAAATCAGAAAATCCGAAGGGGGAAGCTGTTTTCGCTCCAGTCACCCCCGTGTCTAAATCAGGCAGACATACCACACACACATGTTTTTGTTTCTAAACTCATCAAAGGAAACTTCAGGCCTGTACAGGGCCCTAAAAATACATACTGAAAACTGCTCGTGTTCCACCCGCTCCTCTGGTTTTCCTTTGTTTTCATGACTTAAAAATTTCCAGCAATTTGACATCTCTCGCGCTGACCTCAAGCAGAAACGGCCCTTCTCTGGTAGCAGCAGAGAGTTTAAATTTGCTGTAGGCTGGGCATTCTGGGAGGGGACAGGGCAGGGGAGTCCTCTGGTCACAGGCAGGACAATCTAATTCTACCTCCTCATCTTAGACGCGGAGGAAATCAACCCAAATGCACCCTGGAATGAGCAGTGGGCCCAGCTGTGTCCGGCAAGTTGTTTTCCACCCTCTTCAAGGTTACTGGAAATCCGCCTCGTTTGTGACGGAGGTGTGTCCATGCAGAACGTGGAGGCTTTCTGGTGCAAGGCAGTTGGGGGGCTGGCAGAGAGCAGTTGTGGCTCAGCACCCCTGGGGTGGTGTCTCCCAACCCACTCTCCTGCTGTGTGTTGCTGGGGGTGACTTGGCCCCTCAGCTCCCTGTTTGGGAATAATAATAGTGTAATAATGATATTAATGTTTATCATTTGATAAGCACCTACTATGCACACATCTCCTGCTTCACGTCTCCTGACCTCACAGCCCTTTCAGGAGGGTACTGTTATTAGCGTGACTACCCAGATGAGGAAACTGAGGCTCCAGCTGGTTAAGTGGCTTGTCTGAGATGTGGAGGCAGGCGCTGAACCCTCTGGCTGGCTGCTGTGCCCTCTGCCCCACACGGTGGAGGTGGAGGCTCATGGAGACCTTGCACGGACAAAGCTAAAAGGACTGTGCTCACCGTGCCAGCAGCAGGGCCTGGTGGTGATGGAGGCAGAGGACCCCGGCAGGTGTCTTTTCTCTCTGTGCTTCTCTTCTCTCTCAGAGTCCTGTGGTCTCAGCAGCCAGCCCTGGTTCCCAGTGCATTCAGGAGCCCACATCTTTAACTCCAAGCATATGCCTACAGAGGGGTGCTTCAGTGCCCATCTGGGAGGCACTGAGGCTGTGATGGCCTCACCCTGCCTTCTACCCCCAGTGGCTTGTTCTGTGCTTCTGTGCCCCACGATGGCCTGGACGGCCAGCCACTCATGTCTCTGCCAAGGCAAAATGAGAATGTGCATCTCCCGCAGAGAGGGCGGATCTGACCAAGCCTGCTGCCGCCTGGTCTGCCCAGGCCCTTCCTACAGGCTGGCAGGAGGTTGTGGAGAAAGAACCAGGGCTGGTGTCTACAACATTCCATATGACGAGAACCTGTACCGGCTGTGGCTCCCCCATACTGGGAGCTTCCGGAGGCCAGCAGGCACCACGCTTTCCTCCCGCCTGGCTCAGGAATGTGACTGGCAGTGCGCAGGGACTTCAGGAACACATTTTCCTGGACTGGGGGCTTTGTGGGAGCTGCGAGGTTGGCTCTGAGCCCGCTAATGGGCACTGCTTCCTGCCGGTGACAGCTGGCACTTTTCTGCTTTATTATACTAGGTTTTTGAAAAAATGTCCCTCCCTGGGGCTGGGCATTTATCTATTATAGATAAGATAAGGGAGATCAAGTTGGAGAAGGTTATGTGACAGTAATTGGAGGGAGCGCAGCCCCTCCACGGAGCAGCCAGATGATTTCTGCAGTATATTTTGCTCCACGGCACTTGACACAGCATTGGGAGCGATTTGCAGGTTTGCTTTGCATGCGGCAGGGTAGGGCAGGCCACGGGTGGGCTTCTGTGCCTTGGTCATGGGTAAGAAGGTGATATTTGTGGATTGATGACGGGAGGGTTGGGGGGAAGTACCCCTTTGCCCAGGAGATCCCGAGCTCCTGGCTGCTGCCTGATGCTCTGGGTCCAGAGTGCTGGGCAGGGGTGGGCTGGGCACTTGACTTTGGCAGGAGCTGCTTTTTGGCTCTAGTTCCTTGCTTTGTTTGGATTGGAAAGGGTCAAGGCTTTCCATCCTAGCTCTGTCTTAGGACCACAGACTCTCCTGTCCTACTCCCCCAACTACTCAGGGGTCTCTTCCTGTCTGGCCTAGGAGGTCAGGGACGGTCTAGCCTGGTCCCATGAAGTACCAGTGCAGGAATCTGGGGACATCATGAACTTAGAGAAGGCATGGGAAAGGGATCTGGGGCTTAAGAGTTCAGCTCAAGAGGCTAAAATCTGGAGCAGCTTGAGGGCACTCCCAGCTTGACAAAGACCAAGTTTTTGTTTGTTCCTTCTTTAATGAGATGCTTGTTCACCAGGCATCTGTTTGCACCAAAGACATTAAAGCAAGAGACTAGGGGTGTGTTGGATGTTCACATTTGCACTTCCAGGTAATTCTCCATGCCACTGTGTGCTGGGAGCCGTGGGCCTCCCTCCCACTCCGGCTTCAGTTTAGTGAGGCTGTGGGAGGCAGCAGCAGATGGGGACCTTGCTGCTTCTCATCCCCTCTGTGCTGAACTGTGGGCTCAGAGGCTCCGGAGCCAACTCCTGCTCTCCCAGGTCCATCCTCCTCAGCCCCTGAGGCCTGTGGGGTAGTTACAGCTTCTTGCTGTGGAAGCTTCCAGTAGCCCCACCCCTACCACTGCCCCACCTTGTTGGTTGGCCTGAAGCCTGATGAAAATACTCATTGGGGGGGCAGCGCCTGTGGCTCAGTGAGTAGGGCGCCGGCCCCATATACCGAGGGTGGCGGGTTCATGAACCTGGCCCTGGCCAAACTGCAACCAAAAAAAAAAAAATAGCCGGGTGTTGTGGCGGGTGCCTGTAGTCCCAGCTACTCGGGAGGCTGAAGCAAGAGAATCGCTTAAGCCCAGGAGTTGGAGGTTGCTGTGAGCTGTGTGAGGGCATGGCACTCTACCGAGGGCCATAAAGTGAGACTCTGTCTCTACAAAAAAAAAAAAAAAAAGAAAATACTCATTGGGATGAATAGTAGACTCCAAAAGCTTTGTCCACATCCCAAGGCCACAATCTGTGACTGTGACCTTATATGGACAAAGAATCTTTGCAGTTGTAATGAACTTGAAGATCCCTGAATAAGATCATCTTGGCTTATTGAGGTGAGCTGAAATCCTATGACAAGTATTCTCTGAAGAGACAGATGAGAAGGACATACAGAGACCTGGGGGATGGGGGTGGGGGTGGGGGAGCAAGTGCGGGAAGACCAAAGCAAAGGCTGGAGTGACACGGCCACAAGCCTGGAATCACCCACCAGCAGCTGGAAGAGGAGGTCAGGTTCCTCCCAAGAGCCTCCAGTTGTGGTCAGGTCCCGCCCCACACAAGTTAGGTGTGCCAGGATGCAGGCGGCAAAGGGCCTCCTCTGGAGAACTCTGAGAGCCTGGGGAGGGCCCAACGCCAGGGATTTTATGGTAACAACTGCTGTAAACACAGCTGAGGCAGGTGATATCAGGCTCTGCCCATATGCTCTCAGCCCCCTGATGTCACCTGCAGCCTCAGTGGACAGTTCTGGAACATGTTAAGGACTCCCACCTGGATCATCTCTCTTTGCTGGTTCGAACAGCTTGGCCCATCCTGGGGTGGACTAAAGGTGCTCCTGTGTTACTGTCCTGGGAGCAACAGACTCTTCCTAGGGGAAGGCATCCCTCCACAGGGCAGTTCTGAGATGTGTGACAGTCTCCTACACAGCCGCAGCGGGGCTAAGCCCTGGCTGCCCACTGTGAAGACAGCACTAACACTCCTTCCACTGGCTTTCTTGGCTTCCTTGCTCAGCTCTTTGCTCTTTCACTGTTTTGGAATCGCTTCTCACTTAGCCACTCAGACCAAATCCTTGTCTCAGGGGCTGCCTTTGGGGAAACGGAAACTAAATCAAGAGCTTGCAATGCCCATGCATTCACTATGCACCCACTTCTATGCAACCGTGCCCCATTTTCTTCAGCAGCCCATGGGGTTGGTACTTTCATTTTCTCTATTTCACAGAGGAGGGTGCCCAGGCACTCCAAGACCACGGGACTTGCCCAAGCTCACAGAGCCAGGCTTCCAGCCCAGCCCATCTCTGATTTCAGAGCTGGCCTTCATCACCCATCTCAGGACAACCTGGAAGTGCTCATAGGGGAGGAGTAGGTCTCACATTCATGAGCACCTACTATGTGCTGGGTGCCGTGCGAGGCACTTTGTGCCTGGCAAATCATCAGGTCCTCTCTAAGCCCTGTGTGATAGGAATTAGTGTTGTTCCCATTAAACAGATGGGAAAAACCAAGGCTCTGAGTTTGTAAAACTTGTTCAAGGCCACTCAACTGTTAAGTAGGTGCCAGAGCTGGGATCTGGGCTCAGATCCAGCTGCCTCCACACTCTCACTTCATTTAGAGGTCAAGGCTATCTCCCTAGAGCTCCAGGGTTGGTTGTGAACACTTATTTTAAGCTTCATCAAGTGACTGCATCACATGAAAATGCACAGCCACAGCATCCTGCCTAGATCATGGATAGGTCTCGTGTGGTTTGCCTTGAAAGATTGACCCCATGTACATGCAGAATTCACACCAGTGGGTCCTGAGAATGCGCGCCTCAGAGAGAGTGACGGTCAACCCCGGGGTGGCTGAAGCCAGGGAAGTGAGAGGGGCCTTTCAGATGCAAGGGTGGTAAATGTTCAGCCAGACACAGAATTAAATCCAGGGGCCCTGTGTTCCCCTTTCATGCCTCCCCTGCCCCCACCCTTTTTCTAGAATCTTCTAGCCTCCTTTTGGGCATCTTCTTTCCCACTCTCTGCATTCCAATGGCTCTCTGCCTCACTAGGGACATGCTCAGAGAGATGGCAGCCGGCTGAGCTGGTGGGGAGCCTGGGGCCCCATTCAGGGTGAGTAAGGCATGTGTCAGGCCAGGTGGTTAATCCTGAGATTTTGCCAAGATCAGATGCGTGTCCCTCAGAAACAGACGTGCTCAACGGCTGCATCAGAGAGGAATCGGTGGATGGGGAGCCAGGATTAGATGGTGTTAAGCTGAGGATTTCAGAGTCTTTTTTTCTTCCAGGATAGTCAACAATAGGCTGAGGTGATTTCATCTTTCTGAATGAATAAGCAGGTAGTCACAGGATGCCGCTATGAGCGTGTGTGTGCCTGTGTTGGGGAACGTGTGAGTGTACATCTGTGTGTGAGTCTGGAGGTGTGAGCACATGTGAACACTGATGCATTAGGGGTCCGTGTGCTTTTGTGCAGGTACATGTGTGTTGGTAGTGGTTCTGGGTGTGTGCACGCACATGTGTGTGTTTACAGATATACGTTTGTGTTTGTGTGTGTATATGTGTATCTCCGTGAGTATATGAGCACGCTGTGTGAGTGTGTATTTGTCTGAGTGTAAATGTGCACGCAATAAGTATATATTTGTGTGTATGTAAGTGTGTGTGTGAGAGAGAAAGAGAGAGCGGGAAAGACGCTGGGATTCAGTTTCTTTTCAAGAGTCCTAGAAAATGTGCCGAGGGAGAAGAGGGGTAGGGTGGTGTTGAGGCACCCACAAGCCCATGGCCCTGACCATGTGCGGGTGGCTGGGTGGTTCATCTCACAAACACCCCTCATTTTTCCTCTACTGATGCAGCCGTGGTGTGGACTCTTGTGGTCAATGTTAAGGGACCGGCTTTGAATTCCTCAGGGACTGGATATGAACCCCAGCTCTGCCCCCTCCCTGTGGGGCCTCGGGCAAAACATCCCCCTCCTCAAGCTATTGTTTCCTGCCCTGTGAATTGAGGTAATAAGAACCTCATGGGTTGTCAGAGACCCAGACGATACCTGGGTAGGAGAATACTCTTTGGCCCCTGAGTCCTGGGGCCTTCCATCCCTCCTGGTCTAATGGGGGCAGGGCCCTGGCTGCTGGGCTGTGCGGCTGCCCGTGGAGGCTGGACCCTGTAGAACATCCTGTCTGAAGACATCGGGGCACATCCCATAGGCCCTTCTCCTTCACTACCTGAACAATTGGGCCATAGCCTGGACTCCACAGTTCTAGAAATGTCCATGAATGTCAATCAACATGCATTTCCACCAGCACACTCATGAGAAACAGGACCCTCCTCAAACAGCTGTCTCTGTATTGGCTGGGAGTGGGTGGTTATTGGGAGGTGGGGGGCTGAGATCATCTCACAGGCCACACACAGATGCATAATTACCCTCTCCTCTGGTGCTGGGGCAAAAGCAAGGGCTCCAGAGACAGATAAACAGGCTGAGACCTTGAGTTGGCCACTCCCCAGCTGTGTGACCCTGGGAAAGCCATGTGGCCTTTCTGTGCCAAAAACTCACATGCTTCATTCCAGACTTTTCCTCCCTTGTCATGTCCCCTTTCCTGCGCTGCCCCCCAGGCTCCCTCTTCTCAGATCCTGGCAGGTCACATCGGATCACCTAGACAACCATGGCAATCTCCTATCTCAAGATCCTCACCTTAATGATATCTGGACAGTTCCTATTTACCACCCAGGTAAAATGTTCACAGGTTCCTGGGATTAGGACACAGAGGTCTTTGGGAGTCATTACCCTCTTTTGGGGAAAGCTCTACCATAGTGTCCCCCAAATGAGGAGCACGTTGTTATTGGCAGGGAGCAGGACTGCAGTGTGGGGATCCCACCATCACCACTCACTGTCTTGGTCATATCACAAATACCTGTTGAGTCCTGACTGTATGCCAGGAGAACGCTCAGTGCTAGTGGGGGAGAAAGATGGCAAATGTAAAATACACACCATCGGGTGGTGACAAGTTCTTTGGAGGAAAGTCAAGCAGGAGGAGGCTTTGGCCTGAAGTAGGGTGGGTCCAGAAGCCTCTCAGGGAGATGAAGTTTGGACAGGGCCTGGAACGAAGCAGAGGAATTAACCAGCCAAGTAACTGGAAGGGTGTCGCCAAGTCGTAATTAACTCCTGGGTCTGTCAATTGGAAATAGGGTCTTTGCAGCAGTATTTAAGATGGAAGATAAGATGATCCAATCACTAATTAATCCTGGAGTTATCTTCCTGTTATAGAGCAGGGGACTGGTTTCTCTGGAGCTGCTGAAAAGATCAGCCCAGCTTCTGCCCATTTTTGTTGATGAAAGTAAAATAAATAGTAGCAGCTGCCGTTTTGTGTCCATTCATTGCCTGGCACGTTGTGGGCACCATCTCATTTATTCTCACACAGCTCTGTGAGCTGGTGGGTTGTTAGTGTCCCATTTCACAGATGAGAAAACTGAGGTTTGAAGACTCTGAACCCTGACACTGCCTATCCACACTCAGCTGTTGAGCTGGGTTTCTGAGACTCAAACCCAGATCTTTTTGCATCCAAGTGCACACTGTTAACCACAGCTATCCCCTGGGAGCAGTTTGTGGGCAGGGACCATTCTTTTTTTCTCCTCCACCCCTGTAAGGTCCCCATGTACTTTCCACATAACAGCCAGTTAAAACATATTGATTTTTGCCTCTGTTAATGATCTCTTAAGTCTTGACAAGAGAGTTGAGTTCAATCAGAACTTTTGACAAATCTCAAACCAATTTTCCTTCCTCTGTTGATTTATTTATTCTGTAAACATTTGTGGAGAGTGCCTGTGCACCTGAGACGCGCTGCCAGGTTATTTTCTTGGTTCAATCCTGAATAGACTAATTATCCCTGCAGTTGTGAAAAGTCAGTGTTTGCACTGGCATTTGGGTGAAATGCCCCAGGCATCCAGTGCAGTGGCCTCAAGGGAGCCGGGTGGCTGCAGCTAAAATCTGCCTTCTCCATTGGAGGAGAGGTCACACTTCCATTTCTGTCCACCTGTGGCCTTTGAGCCTTTGGCTCTGCAGGGCTTTTGGTCAAGGGGGACCTCCCAAGTGTTGCCCGCCCCTCTCCCTGGGTGAGAACACATACTTTATAGGCCCCTCTAACGTGCCACTGGTCCTGATATATCAAGCTTTGGTCCCCAGAAGCCATTCTTCCAAACACTTTGCACAGCTGTTCTGTCTTCCTTCTTTTGACTTCTGCCACTGTTGGTGACAAATCATAAGCGCAATTAGAATGGTCATGTTTGGGGACTCTTCTGCGACCTGAGTCCCCTGGGACCAGCTCTTCTTCTTTTTTTTTTTTTTTTTGGTGGTTTTTGGCCGGAGCTGGGTTTGAACCCACCACCTCTGGCATATGAGCCTGGAGCCCTACCCCTTTGAGCCACAGACACTGCCCGAAGCAGCTGTTCTTAAGCATCTCAGTGGATGGCTGGAAAATGAATGGTTTGTCTGTATCTGGCGGGACAGCGGTGGGCCATGCTGGGGAATGGGGTAGAACAGCTTCACCAAGGTAGCTAAAGTAAAAATAGGCCAGCTACAATGATGAGACAGCATTTACTGCCCACCTCCTTGGCGCAGATGCAAAAATAGGAGTGGCCATGAAACAACTACCTGATGGTACCAGGCTACAGGGTCTCTCCCTCCACGGTAAAATATAAATGGCATGACTTCTCCAAAGAGCAATTTAACCTCATGAATTGAGCTTTAAACAAGCTACTACCCATTGATCTTGTAATTTCTTTTCTAGGATGAAAGTTGGTTAAAGCACAGAGTAAACAGATTTATGTGTGGGGTTATTTACCAGGGGGTACAGTGGCA
Source organism: Nycticebus coucang (assembly GCF_027406575.1). Taxonomy (NCBI): domain Eukaryota; kingdom Metazoa; phylum Chordata; class Mammalia; order Primates; family Lorisidae; genus Nycticebus; species Nycticebus coucang. The sequence continues at coordinate 164,669,193 of NC_069781.1, read as the reverse complement.
AAACTTTGGATAGACTAAGTGTCCAACAATTGGGAAGTGGTTAAATAACTTCTGTCCATCTATACATTCAATGGAATGGTATACGTCCATTGAAATGATGCTTGTGTGCATTTTTGCTGCCCTGGGAACATAATAATCTTGGTGTAATCGCGTTTACAGTGGGCCACTCACTGCATAAAGATTTCACAAGGAATAACTCAGTAAATCCTTCAAGCGACCCAATAATCCCCACATTAAAGAGGGAGAAATGGCAGCCACCAAGGCACAGAGCCAAGACTGATGGCCCAATGGCCTTGAGGGGTCTCAAATTCCAGCCATTTCCCAACCATTTACCACTCTATCTCTCACTGTGACCACAGAGATGGAGAAATCAAGGGCACAAAATGGGATGTCCAGCCTGATCTTAATTTTTCAGGGAAAGATGTCCATTATGCCTATAAAAAGGGCAAATCCCTCTGTAACAGTGGTAGCCTCTGAATGGTAGGGTTGGGGTAATTCTCTTTTGTTTTTAGATTTTCCAATTTTTTTTTTTTTACAACAATCCATGTATTTCTTTTGTAATAAAAATAAAGTGAGAAGTTGGTGGGGGAAGGTCTTTGTGCTACTGAGAAGTTGAACCTCACCATCCATTAGCTGTGTGACCTTAGGAGAGTTATTTCACCTCTCTGAACTATAATTGCTCAACTGGAAATTGGACACCACCTACATTTTAGAGTTGATGTAAGGATAAGAAATTGTATAGGGATGGTGTTGGCCGGGGGCCTGTTTGTGATCAGGTTCATTCCCTTACCTTCCCCAGCTCTGATCTGTAAGGTAGGGGGATGGGAAGGACCCCAGGCTCCTGTGTCAGCTGGCTTCCAGCTGGGCTCCACCAGTAGGAAATACTCCTGGGAGATTTAAAAGCGGACAGAGAAGCTAGAGTCTTTCTCCTCCTCACTTTCCCTCCAGTGGGTTCTCAGCAGCGAATGAGTCTCCTTTGTGGGTCCAGCCTCTGCCGCAGAGATCTTTGAAGGTTCCAGCTTCTACTGGGTGATCCCAGCCCTGGACTCCAGTAACACTGCCTCTTCCCTCTGTCCCTCCAGCCTACAGATAGTAGTTTCCTGCTGTGTATCATTTCCCTTGGTACTTTCCCATCACTTGTCTGGGTTCTCCAAAGAAACAGAACCAACAGGACCCCCCCACCCCCCTGCACACACACTCACAGAATTGGCTCAAGACCAGGAGAGCTGGTGTTGTAGTTCCTGTTTAAGTCTTGAGGCCTGAAAACCACGATTGCTGATGGTGTGAGTTACAGTCGGAGTCCAAGTCCAAAGTCAGGAGACCCAGGTTCTACTTAGAGGACAATCAGATTAAATTCTCCATCATTTTGCCTTTGCGTTCTAGTCAGGACTTCAGTAGATTGAATGAGACCTGTCCAGACAGGGAACTGGAATCTGCTTTGCTTCTTCTATTCGCACGCTTATCTCATCCAGAAGCACCTGCCCGCCAGATTCCTCTGTGCCCTGTGGCCCAGTCAGGATGACACAAAGTTAGCCATCACACTTGCATAACCAATTCTCTGCATTCATTCCATCTGAGTGATTTTTGTTTCCCTGGCTGGACCCTGCCTGATACAGTCATAAAAAAAAGTTTGGCGTTGGCCTTGATATTCAGCTTTGGATGGTTGAACAGCCAAATGCCTAGTTCAATGTCATTTCTGGAATCTGTGAGAATGTGAGTCATCAGTGATTGAATGATCATGTAGGTTATCATTACATTTCATTTACATAACAATGACTAATGTCAGAATGCATATCTTTTTGATTTATTGCTAATATCAAAATATCCACTTTCAAATATAGATAAGCATTCTGGAAGTATTGTAGAGTGAAATTTTTGGTTTATCTTTTAAAATTTTATCAATTCTTGGAAGTATGAATTATTGCAAGAGTAAAGTGCTGCAATGATTAATTTTGATTATGAAAATTAATTTTATTTACTAAATTATCTTAAAATATTTTTCAATTGACAAATACGGAGATAGAGTGACAGTTAATATAAATATTGAGAGTATGAGCTAGATAGCTTTAGGAAGCAAATTATTTCCTTTCTGAGCCAACCAATGTTTATAAAATTTAAATAATAATACAGAGCAGAATAATGGAAATTAGATTATATCACAATTATATTTGTAGAACCTGCATTCATAACATTAAACAACATCAGCTTTAATAACTGTATTTAATTCTTAATTTTATCTAGGAATTCCATCTAGGTCAGGAGGATTTTCAAGAAAATATTAAGGAATTTTTTTTTTTATATCCTAAGAGGATGAATCGAAAATGGAATGTCACTTTTGCTACCTGATAATAAAGAGAAAACTAAATTATAATATGTACAGTGTTTACGATGAGATGACTCCAGTGTAATTAAGAATACAGAATATTAAGAAAAAAAGAAAGTATTAGGGAAAGATGAAGCAATCTCCAAATATCTTTCTTCTCCCCTGGCCTTGGTTGAGAAGGAATATTTATTTAACATCACAGATTCTAGCTAATAGGATACAGGACCACCCAGCCACTGACAGTCCTCAGAAATTAATGTTTTTGCCCCAAAACATTGAATATTCAAAATGTGACGACTAAGATAAAATTGTGATAGTGAGGAATTTCTGAAATAAGATGCCAGCATTGTTCCTGTCCAGATTTTCTGACCCTCAGTCCTGTCTGTGTCCCACTAGGGTAGGAGTCTTCTTTTTGGTGTTGCTTTTTAGAAACACCAGCAAGTAGAGGTAACTTTGCCCATCTGCTCCTGCCCCTGTCCCTGCTGGGTGCAGACCTTCTGTACCTGGGTACCAGCAGCAGCAGGATCCCTCAGCCCGAGTTGCTTAGCAGCCGCTGGAAGAGCTGTCAAACCCCAGCATGGACCAAGGCCTTCTGGAACTTGGACTAATGCTTCCAAAATAAGCTGCAAAGTCTTTATTTATTAGATAACTTTATTTGGTGCTTACCAGGTGCCAAATACTGTACCGTGCATCATTTTCTAATTTAATCTTTTAATCTAATCTAATCTAACCACTCAGAGACCCATGAGGTAGAGATTGCTGCTATCTTCATTCCCATTTTTTTTTTATTGTTAAATCATAGCTGTGTACATTAGTGCAATCAAGGGGTACAATGTGCTGGTTTCATATACAATCTGAAATATTCTCATCAAGCTGTTCAACGTAGCCTTCATGGCATTTTCTTAGTTCTTGTATGTAGACATTTGTATTCTGCATTTAGTAGGTTTCGCCTGTACCCATTCTAAGATGTACCATAGGTGTGGCCCCATCCATCACCCTCCCTCCACCCTAACCTCCCCCCTCCCTTACCCTCCCTTGGCCCTTTCCCCATATTCTTGTGCTATAGTTGGGTTATAGCCTTCATGTAAAAGCTATAAATTAGCTTCATAGTAGGGCTGAGTACATTGGATACTTTTTCTTCCATTCCTGAGATACCTTGCTAAGAAGAATATGTTCCAGCTCCATCCATGTAAACATGAAAGAGATAAAGTCTCCATCTTTCTTTAAGGCTGCATAATATTCCATGGTATACATGTACCACAATTTGCTAGTCCATTCGTGGGTTGATGGGCACTTGGGCTTCTTCCATGACTTAGCGATTATGAATTGGGCTGCAATAAACATTCTGGTACAAAAGAGGAAACAGACTACCAGGTGCAGTTACTCATGCCTGTAATTCTGGAAGGCCAAGGTGGGTGGATTGCCTGAACTCATGGGTTCGAGACCAGCTTGAGCAAGAGTGAGATCCCGTCTCTAAAAATAGCTGGGCGTTGTGGCAGGCGCCTGTAGTCCTGGCTACTTGGGAGGTTGAGCCAAGAGAATCGCTTAAGCCCAGGAGTTTAAGGTTGCTATGAGCTACCGAGGGCAATAAAGTGAGAGTCTGTCTCAAAAACAAACAAACAAACAAAACTTTGCCAGGCTCACTTAGGCAAAGTAATTTGCCCCAAGTCATATGGCCAGTAGATGGCAGAAGCAGAACTTGAACTGTGTCTCATGATTGCAGAATGATCTGATGACTGCAGAAACACGTGCACTCAACCACCCTGGAATGATGCCCTCTCCCAGAATGTTCCAGACCATGCCACCTAGTGTCTACATTTTGATAATGAAGAAAGGAAGAGCGTAGGTGCAAGGTCTCCACCCAGAAGGCCCGTGGCATTTTTGGTTGAATTTCACGTGTGAACTTGGGTGGTGCAGAGCAAAGGGAAATGCCGGAGAACCGTCTCTGCCTTGTCCACTCCCCCAGAAGCACCAGGCATGAGGTCTGTGGGGACAGATTCTGCAGGTATTTCAGCGAGCTCTCCACCAGGAGAATAGTTGCAGAAAAGCAATCCATTTGGTGCTGGACCTCAGGGCTAAGAGCCAGGCACTTTGGCGTGAGATCCCTGTCTGGACAGCATGGGGTGTTTGAGAACATTGTCTGATGTTTCCCATTGAAGCAACTTTGCAAAACTCTCCGAGGATGGTCAAACACACTCCGGAGCCAGGCTCTCTGCTTCAAGGCATTTTAATTAGTCAGTGAACTGGCAGCAGGAGAGGCAGAGCCGGGCCTAGAGGACATCAGCGGCTTGGCTGGAATGAAATGGCCCAGATACTGCTGCTGTCTCCAGCAGTCCGATACATCTGGCAATCACTCTGGGGGCTGTGCTGTCCAATGGAAACACAGTATAAGCCTCATATGTAATTTTAGAATATTTTTGGTGGCCATGTTAATAAAAAAAAGAGAAGGAAATAGATAGGATTCATTTTAATAACATTTTTCACCTAATATATTCAGTATACTATCATTTCAACATGTAATAATGCAAAAATTATTAATAAACATTTTTATATTCTTTTGAAGGTACTAAGTCTTGGAAATCCAGTGAGTGTTTTATACCTGCAGCACATTTCAATTCAGACTAGTCACATTTTAAGCACTTGACAGCCACAGGCAGTATTGGGTCTCTGTCTGTGTGCAGTATAGGTTTTGTCATTCCCCTCCCCTGCTCAAAGACCTTCAGTGGCTCCCCACTGCCCAACTTGTTAGGCCCAGTCATATACGGCAGTGATTTGTATTTCTGCCTGCCTCCTTCCCCCATATTAAGAAAGAATGTTATGGTGGCTGTTAGGGGAGACATATCTATACCTACTTTGTCCTAGTCTTAAGTTCCCTGAACTACGTTAGTTGTATTTTCCACTGGGCCAAAATATTTATATTAATACATCTTCATGAGACATGGGAATGCATCAGGCATTTGTGTTAGGTGCTTTGTGTAATTTTCTGATTTGATTATCAGTAGCACTCCGTGAGGTAGGTATTTAATTTCCATTTTACTGATGGAAAATGGAGGCTCTAAGTGATGAAGTTGAACCCAGATCTGTCATGCTCCAAGTTGCTCTTTTAGTAACATTGTGCTGAGTCTGGATGCATTCTATAATAGGTTTTCAGAAAACATGTTCTAACTGTACCAAATGGAGACAAGAGTTTCTTGCCTCCTTCTTGGTATGAACAGCAGGCATGTGGAAGTGGCAGAAGGGACGGGGACAACCTAACAACTTGCTTGTCCTTCTTGGTCATCAGGATGCAATATGGGCTTGGGCCCAGAAATGCTGACAGTGGCCTCTCTGGGAGCTGGGTTAAGCAGAGCTGGTGTTGGTGGCAGGCAGGACAGATTGGAAAGCCTCCCTCTGTGTGTGATGAATGCCAGGAGTTGCCCCTCCTCTACCTGCAACAGGCTGATAACTGGCGCTCTGCCCCACAGGCTTCCTGAGACACTGTTTTTTGCATGATGCATGATTCAGACTCAGTTATTGTCAGAGAGTATGATGCGTTGCCTCCATACCTTATTGAAAGCACAATAAAAAAGAAGATGAGTTACTAATAAAATGTCAAAAGAAAATGTCAATTAGTATTACTAAAAGAAAATAAAAGAGGCTGATGTTATTGTACATCTTTGCAGTGAATTCTCTCTAATTAGTCCAATAAACACACAGTCCTCCCACTCGGTGTGTGTTTGTTTGCTTTGAAACATTGTAATTACATCCTCCACTTTGGAAACTTCTGGGAACTGCAACCTCTACACATGGGCTTTGGCCATGAGGACATGAGCCAGCACTTTGGCTGGGGTGAAACCGCCCACTTGTGTAAGCCATTGGGCTCAACATTCAGAAGCAGGCTGTGTATTGCTCTGCCCTCCCTCACACACCCTCTGTGGCTCCCTAGGGCTTGGCAGCATTAGTACCAACTCTGCTCTATACCGTGGAAAGGGAACTGAGCAGGGACCCTATAGAGGTGAGTTCTGCATGACCTTGAGCAGACCTCTAACCTCTCCACACCTCTGCTTCCTTTTTGATGAAAGTCAGAAAGTCCCCAGCCACAAGGCATTGCATATTTCCCTGACCATTGATCATCTCTCCCATCCCACATCTTCCTCTTTCTACAAGAAAATATTGATCTTCAGTTTACATTTAGTTTATATATGTATCTATTTCTTCTGTTTCCGTGTGTTCGATTATATATGTATACACATCTATGCTATGAATAGAATAGACTATGCTTATGACTAATAAATAAATATTGATACATAGGGTAGCAATGATGTGTCCTGAAAAAGCTTTTTACTAAAACTAATCTGTGTGATTAAAAATGATGGAGACAACTAGTTTAAAGAACAAGGACTATAGAGATGAAAAAACTGGAGTTAGAATCAGCTGAGGGTCCTAGTCCTTGGACTTGCTAAGTGCATGTCTTGGGCAATGTTTGACCTTCCTTGTCCTGAAATGGGGCTAATTTGGTCTGGATGGTCTGTTTTAAGGGAGGTTGTTCTGAGAGCTGAATGACACAATACATGTGAAAATATTTTGTAAATGATACCTAGGTAAGGAAAGGGGCAGAGATGATGGATCACAAATCTCCACAAATTGGGAATTATTATCCAGTGTGTCACTAAGGAGAGAGCTTCGGAGAGGTGAGGTCATGGCCACGGTCACAGAGCGAGTGTGGGTGAGTGTCTAGTTTTGGGTTTAGAGCTCATGATCTTAAACACTGTAGCGAACTCCTTGCCATCTGCAGTCAGATCTTCGGAGCCTTATCCTATGAGTCACTTCGACAATTTTCTCTGTATCTTGTTGCCGGCCTACTATAGATTTGCTCATTTAAGATGCCATTGACCTTATCTAATAAAAAGAATCAGGATCCAAGGAGTCTGTTTAATTCATTATTAAAGATCATTTCCTGTTATTATCTTCCCTGTAGCAAAATTAGCTGTTAACTCTCCTGTTAGCATAACCCAGCCAGTATTACTAGGAAATTAGGAAAAAAATCAGTTCAGTGATATGTGAGCTGAGCCCAGGGAATTCCCCATCTTTGGCGCATATTAACATTATGCCTTAGAAGTTTGAGGAAATGTTCTGTTAAGTGGAAAAAGAGTTGCAGAAATTTTACTTTTTAAAAGTCAAGTAAAAAAGTTACTTTTTTTTTTTCCCAAGTCAAATTAATTTTTGTCTCAGGGCAAGAAAAAGTAAATTAAAAATCACACGCTGTCGCTTCCTCTTAGGCCCCTGTTCCCTCCTGGGTTTCCATCCCTCTTGGCTGGGATTTTGGGTTTCTCTGGCCCAGTTTGAGCCTCTGAGGATGGCTTGCTTTGGGGGGGTTGGCTCCAGGGAGCCCCTGACTAGAGCAGGGTGGGGCAGTCTGCCCTTTCCTCTGCCTGTGGATCCTTCCAGAGCATCCTTCCCCCAAGGTAGTTGTTAGCAGTAAGGAGGGGAGCTGAGACTGAGGCCCTGAAGTGCTGGGAGGCCTGTGCTTCATGATATGGAGTGGGGTGACCCCTGGGTGAGGGGTTGTTGGGATGCTGGCCTCCAGAGGGCACCTAGGAAGCAACAGCTCTGGATCTCTATGGAACATTGTGCAAAGGTTTCATGGTAAGGGGAACACAGATGCTTTAGAGACACGGGCTCACCTGTCTGTACCCACGTGAGTCTATAGCCGCCTACTGCAGCCAAAGAGCCGCTGGGCTTGGCGTAGACAGACACAGCTGCAGTCCTGGCTTTATGTAGCTTCAAGAAAATCAAAAACATGCCTCGGGCCTTGACTTATTCCCCTGAAAAGATAGACTTCTTCCCCTGAAAAGATAGATACTTGTCAACCTTTAGAGTCATGGTGACAGTCGTAGGTAATAACCTTTCTGGGGCTTTACCAGCACAGACCGCCGAGATCTCAGAACAAGCTGAGGTGACAGTGTTTGGTCAGGGACACAAGAAGGGGGAATACCTGTCTTTTCTGTACTTGATCTTAGCCAAAGGGCCGAGAAGTGACGTGGAGTCCCTTCTGGGTGCTGGAAACCTACCAGGCTCAGGAAATATCTGTTCTAGGCTTACAGGGTTCCTGCAACTCAAAAATTCCCAAGAAAGTTAGAGTTGGTCAAGATAACCACAGAAGACTGACATAGGCAGGGACCTTGTGAAGCCTGAAAAAGTGATCAGCTTATCCCAGTTTGTTCAGAACTTTCCTGATTTTAGCACTGAAATCCTACGCCCTGGAAAACTCCCCATTCTTTAGCAAGTTGGGATGGCTGGTCACCCCACAAATAAATCTTCTTTGTTTTAAAGACTACAGGCAGGGGCTCGGCGCCTGTAGTACAGTGGTTATGGCACCAGCCACATACACCGCGGGTGGCGGGTTCAAACCTGGCCCAGGCCAGCTAGACAACAATGACAACTGCAACGGAAAATGGTTGGGCATTATGGTGGGTGCCTTTAGTCCCAGTTACTTGGGAGGCTGAGGCAAGAGAATCACTTAAGCCCAGGAGTTTGAGGTTACTGTGGGCTGTGACACTGTAGCACTTTACCAAGGGCGACATAGTGAGACTCTGTCTCAAAAAAAAAAAAAAAAAAAGACTACAGGCAGGGCCAGAGAGGGTCTGGTTCAAAGTCATCTGGCCAAGGACGCTTAGAACTGTTTTTGAACTTGAACCCGTGCTTCCTGGGCAAAGACAGGATCCAGCTCACCCTCTGCCTGAGCAGGACCCACGAGCTATGTATGGATGGGCATCCAAAGAGATGAAGTTTCCTTGGGCTCGTCTCACCTGTTGGTATCTGACTTACAATTGTTCTCTGTTAACTCCATTATCTTTAATTTGCAAGAACGCAGCCAACAAGAAACCTCTGGACACTTTCTCTTTAATGAAACACAATTTGATTACAAATCATTGGAGTCCCCCAGCAGACAGCCTTTTTCTGGAGGATTTCAGGCTGCCATGGCCACTTCTGCATGCTTTCTGCCCTTTGGGGGAGTCTAGTGGAGGCCGTTGAAGTCCCTGACCAGCATCAGCCCATGTGTTGATGCCAGCTGTTACTGCCACACCCTCCCTCATGGCCCTGTGGGTAAGGGGTATTCTTTGTGTGTTCTTGGACACAGTGTGCCAGAAATGCCTTCCAGGCTCACCACAACATTTTTATTGGATGAGTAAGTTTTATTTGGGGACCATTGCCAATAGATACCATTGTGGCCAATATCCAGCAGGCCTGATGTGGGACTGGGGTGACTCAGTCAGTTGAAGATGAAAGGTAAGAGCCAAGAAACCAAGGTACAAGAATATCTATGTTTACTGGGACACTGGGAAGCTTCCAGGGTGTCCAATCTTTTGGAAGAACTGTCTTGGGCCACACCTTAAATACACAAACATTACCACAAGCTGATAGACAAAAAAACCCCCACAAAGGCTGTGCATAATTTTCATGATATCTGACACCACAGATAAGCAAAGCCATCCTCACATAATGTGCACGCGGCCCATGGCCTAGGGTTGGACACCCCTGGAAGGTGACTCAGGTGGTCTCAGCTTTATGGCGCTGAAGGGCAAAACCCTGGGTCAGTGTCCTCAATGTGGTGATTTAATAGTCATGATGAGACCAGGGCCCAGTCACACTGTGCCTGGGACAGGCGGCAGTTACTTATGGAACATCATTTGGAATCTTTTGATCTTGTCATTTGTGCCACCAAACTTTTATCGCTTGATGCCACGCCTGCCCCAACACCAGTTGAGCATCATCATCACCAAATCCTTACTTTTTTCTGCCAGCTCTTGCTCCTTAGGCTCAATACTCCCCTCCTCCAGCCTCAAACCTTCCCTGACCCCAATTAGAAGTAACCCGCAGTATCAGAATGCATCAGAATTGGGAGCTGAGTCTAAACAGGGACTCCAAGTCACACCCATGGATGCATGAACCCAGTTGCACCTGATATTAGCAGCCCACTCTTCATTTCTAAACTTGGTTTCTTTAGCTGGGAAATGGGGCTACCCCGTGAGTGGTGATGATGAATGAATGGTGTGGCACAAGAGAAGCTTGGAGATTTGTCAACAAGGAGTGGGTATGGTGGAGTGTGGTGAGACGGGGTGAAGTACTGGTCTGCCCTTGACCAGTTGCAGGTCTTGAGGAGGCTGTTGGGCCCCATGGGGCTCAGTATCTTTACCTTTAGGATGAGGTGATAAGAGTGGTGCTGACTTCATGGTAGGGTGATAAGGATGGGAAGACACGCAAGTACAAGCTCGAGTGCAGTAGACCCCAGAGGCCAGCATGGACAGAGTGTGTGCCTCGGGTTGGACAGCGCGGCAGGCCACACTCTACAGCCAGCAGCTCCCATTGTCCCAGACTGTGGCCGGGCAGTAAATTCCTGGGTGCTCTGTTGCAGCAGAGACCACGAGAGGAGGGATGAGTGGCCTAGGGTTTTGCACAGTGTGAAAGAAAGGCAAGGCCCACCTGGATGCAGGCTTTGGTGCTTTCTGATGGGGGGTCTGTCTGGGTCCAGGAGGAGGGTCAGATCTGTATAAGAACATGGATGAAACCTCCTCACTTCCTTCCAATCACCAATAAGAAGCTGAGGGTAGCATGAAGCACCTGGGGTGCTGGGGAAAAGGATAGGTGCCCTTGTCCTTCCCGTACCACAAACTAGCTGTGTGACCTTGAGCAAGTTACTTCTCCTCTCTGGTCTGCTCCACATCTCTAATATTGGAGAACTGGATTGAACAATCCCTGTGATCTCTCCCTTTCCCTTCATACACAGTCTTATTCCAAGTTTCATCTCTGCCTCCAACTTAGAATGCACATTCCGGAGGCCAAGCATCCTCCCTGGATGTGCCCTCGTAAGTGCCCCTCACATGTGGGATCAGGGTCTGGGGTTGCAGTAAAATCCAAGTTATCAGCAGGGGGGATGTGGCTCCACCCCATCCTCCAGCTTCTTAGAGGAGAACATATTTTAATTGTTGGAAGCACCCTACGTCTACACAAAGTGCATGGGAGTAGCTACTAAAATTCTACTTGCACTTACAATGCCAAGGCCAGAAAATTCCCATTAAGATGGATGATAGAAAGAAACAGGGGCAGGAGCCTTTGGCGGTGGGTGGGTGGCCTTGCTGGGTTTCGCTTCCTTTTGCACTTGAGTGCTGTTGGCTCTCTCAGACTCTCCACCAACTCTGTCTCTACTGGTTCACGGCTGTCTTCCTCTCCCTGAGTTGCTCACATGTAGCCATAGCAGTTTGTGGTTTCTCTCCTGCCATTGTTTGAAAACAGTGTCAAAGTAAAGCTCTTTTATCTGCCATGACGGGTTCTAAGGGTCTTTGTCTCTGCCTTTCTTCCACTGCTATGCTCACCCTCTCTGGACTCAGATTGCTCGGGGAGTTTATGTAGGCATCTCTTACCTTGCAAGAGTCAAGTTGAGGCCTGGCCTTGGAAAGCAAAGGTGCTGAAAGTGACAAAGAGCTCTCCAAAGCCCTGCTGTACTCCATGCTGAAGGTTTCAGAGATGTTGAACACTGGGAAAGAGAAAGGAGGAGATGTCTGAGAGATTTCCCTTGATGGAGGGAGAAGGTTGATTACAGAGAATCAGGAGACCTGAATTCTATTCTGGTGTAGGTAAGACCCTTCACCACGTGGGACTCAGTTTTCCCATATAAAACATTAAGAAATGAGAATAAGTAAAGTCCATTTTAAGCTCTAAAGGACAGCTCCCTGGCCCTCCTAGGGTCAGGTGTGTTATAACATGCTCCCTCCAACCCTCCAAGCAGCCCTTAGAGGAAGGTGTCATTAGATTCATTTTACAACTGGGTTCCAAGGCAGTAAGGGGTCAACCAAGGTTCAGAGATGGTAAAGGATCTGCCCCATGGAAAAGAAATTATGATGTCAGAGACCAAATCCAGACCTTTCTAACTCCAGAGACTATTTTTCTCATTCTGGAGTTTATTTTCCTAACTCTATCCTTTCAGATATGATGAGACTTTGGTGTTACTCTCAAGAAAACCGGTGAGAAAATTATACTTTCCCTGCCTCCATTTGCATGATGTGTTTCATGTCACGGAGGACTTTTCTTTCAAAAATCTTCCAAAAGACAAGTGAAGCATTATGTCTTCAATTTCTGGCAACTTCACACAATAACCTTAACAGCCGCTCAGCTTCCATCTCCCAGGGATGGATGGCATTTCAAGTATGTGTGGTCACAGAGTGCCTGTGGTTGAAAATTTTAATGGAGGACCCTTACCCCCAACCATCATTAGCAGGGTTGCCCTGGCTTCCTGGTGGTCACTGAGCTCTGCAGGCCCTGTAGCCTGTCTTCTGCCACGGAGAGGGGCTGTCTCTGTTCCCTGGCTACAAGCCCTGATACTTGCAGCACAGCCAACAGACTCCACCGGGGCCTTGGAGCTTGCTGGCCAAATTTGGATGTCAGTAGCTGGGAAAATCAAGCTTAATATATGATGACATTACAAAGTTAGCCTGTTCTATTTTCATCCAAGATAGAATTAAAAAGCAGGGTTCTCACCAGGAGACTCCCTGGAGGAAGTGGGAGACCATTGGTCTGGGAGCCACAGCGGGTTGGTGGGCAGCACAGGGCAGGGGTCAGCAAGCATGGACTCTGGCTTTGGATTCGTGGCCAACCAGCTGTTGACCTTGGGCAAGTCTCACTCTTTCTGTCTCTTAATTTTAAGTTCCTCCTGCACAAGTAAACGATCTCTCAGGCCTGAGTACTGTTCCAAACACAAGATCAACTTGTAGGAGTGTTTCTGCACCCCATGCAAACTTCAGCAACTGCCAGAGTGTTTTGAGAGGAGGGGCAGAAAAACATTGAAGTGTCTTGGAGACTAGGAAAGGGGACCAGCCCTACTTGCAGGATGTACAGAAAATTCAGGATGCCCAGTCACTGTGCTTGGGTTACAGGTCAGGGTCCAGAAGCTTTGGGGGGACCTAGTAGAGAAATAGGTGCTGGTGATATGAGCAAAGCTGGGCTGCAGTTCCTGTGGGTCTCTGGTCTGATAATCAAGGGAGGCTCTGAGCTCAGCTGTCACCACCAGACTCACGCCTTCCTGTTCCCTCTACTTCTGAAGTGTCTCCACGGGTCTCCACACAGTAGTGGGCAGCAAGAGCGAGTGGTCCACATGTGTGGACTCTGGAGTTCAGCGCATGGCAGGCCCTGTGCTCAGCACTTATTCTTGCACATTTTCCCATCTTTCTCATAATACTATGAAGTTAGTGTTACTCTCATTTTACAATTAAAGAAACTGAGTCCAGAGAGACAAAATAGCTTCCTCAACACCAGCTGTTCTCAATCTGTGGGTCGCAACCCCTTTGTAACAATGAAAATACATCCTGCATATCAGATGTTTACATTACGATTCATAACAGGAGCAAAATTACAGTTATGAAGGAAATAATTTTATGGTTGGGGGTCACCACAACATGAGGAAATATATTAAAGGGTCACGGCATTAGGAGGCATTAGGAAGGTTGAGAACCAGTGCTCAAGACCATGGAACTTGTCAAGGGATGACCCATCCTTAACCCTGTCTCACCCTAGCCCATATCCATTCGCTTTTGACAAATTCCTAACCCTTTCCCTAGTAGACCAAGTCAACTGGTCTCCTCCCAAATATGGATGTCTCCTAATGCACCTGCAGGATGAATTTTCTTGGACCCAGAGTCTGGACTGGGTGGAGGGAGAGGGCAGGACTTACAGAGAGGTGGGGGCAGGGGCAGGGAGATGGCAGGCAACCAGCTGCTCGCGGGACAGTTCTCTGAGTGGCCTTGGACCGACAAAGTTTTCTTCCATTTCCTTTTTATAGTTAGTTCCCAAGAAGAACTGTAGAATGCTCTGGGAATCCAATATATGATATAGAGGAGCTGGCTGGAAGAGCCTGGGCTCTGTTCCTGTCTCTCCCAGCTGTCCTTTAATGCTTTAGCCCAGTGAGTCATTTATCTCCCAGGGTATAAAGCCCAGGGTGGGCTGCTTTCTGGGATTCCTCTGCTGTAGTGCAAGGGACACACACAGATGAGACCCATCTGCCCTGGCTTATCATGAATCCCATGCTGTAGTTGACCTTGCCACCTACCTATATTATAGTAATAAACCACCTCCACGTAACTTGTGTGTGAGTGTTTTGTGTCTCACTGGACTCAGGCAAGCAAAGTGGAGCCTTAGGTGCAGAGTACTGAAAGGGTAACCAGTGCACAGTGAACCTGCTTTCCGCCACCATGCTGGGGTCAGGGCAGTCATCCATGCCCAGAGATATACATGAAGACCAAAGAGGAAAAGGAGTTGAAAGCCCTGTTGTAGGGATAGGCTGATATGGTGGGAGTTGGTGAGGCAGGATTTGGTGGGCACAGGAGAACAATGGGTTCTCTAGAAACAGATGAGTGCACCAAAATACTCTCAAAGGAAATCTCATTTAATTCCATAGACACTCATTTAATTCCTTAGAGTCTTTCACTGGAGGTCTGACATGTTACATTTTGATCCAGAGAGTCTCACTTGTTTTGTGCAATTGTTACCAGAGTGAAGTTTGCTAGGAGGCCCCCAAGTGACATGGAAGTTGCTGGATTGATAGGAAGAGATTTTCCCTAATCTTAGAAGAAGTTTTTCAAATGAAATAAACAGAAATAAACAGGACCTCAAAAAATCAGAGGAATTTAATTACACAAGAGCTGGGAATTCTAGATTAAGACACCTCATGGGAAAGAGTTTCTCAGGTGGGAAGCTCCATTGTGTACCATCCTTGAAAACAGATGATTTGTTTTTTTCAAATTTCTCTTGGGGGTACTGTGGTCTTCACATGCAGAAAGGACAAGTTAGGTCATGTTTTTCTTTGAATATTTTTCTATTGAATGATTTATGGCCTAGTTCAGGACCTTTAAGATCTCATACTAAAGAAATAATGAAAGATGTTTTCCCAATAAGGTCTTCTAAAGTATGCTATGAAAGCCAGAAACCACAAAAGAAAATATTAATAAATCCATTATATTAAAATGGGCTTAGCTAAATGTATCATATATAAAATCAGAAGACAAACAGCAAATTGGAAAGATGTGTGCAGTTTATGTCACAGAGGAAGGGATGGTTTTTCTAATATGTAAAGAGTTTCTACAAATCAATAAGAAATAAGAAAAGTGGGTAAAAGATATGAAAAGCATCTATAAAGAAAGTAAAACTGGTTCTTCATTTTTTCTTTTTCTTTGAGACAGGATCTTTCTCTGTCATTTTGGATCGAGTGCAGTAGCATTATTACAGTCACAGCTCACAGCAACCTCAGACTCCTAGGCTCAAGTGATCCTATCTCAGCCTCCTGAGTAGCTGGGACTATAGGTGCATAATCATGATGCCTGACTAATTTTTCTATTTTTAATAGAGACAGGATCTCACTCTTGTTCAGGCTGGTCTTGAACTCTTAAATTCAAGAGGTCCTTCAGCTTTGGACTCCCAGAGTGCCAGGATGTGAGCTGTTGCGCTTAGCTTAACACTGCTTCTGAAGCGTATACAAAGTTGCTGTGTCTCACTACTAAATGAAAATGAAGACCAAATGGAGATAATCTTTTTTATTTTCCAGGTTGGAAAAAATCAAAAAGTTTGAAAATGCTAAGGTAGTAAGATGTGTGTGTGAGTGTATGAGTGTAACATTGTTAGTGATAGAGTAAATTGTTACAGCTTTTATGGCAGGGGGGATTTGGCAATATCTTTCTCCCTATTAGGTCAAAATCGTGATTGTTAAATTCACAAAAGCCAATATTTTCCCACCTACATTGATGTTTCACAAATAACAATTCATGGAATGAGTTTTCCTAGTATGTCATTGAAGAGGTTTTCAGAAAACAGTCTGAAAAATACCAAGTGGTATAACGTAGTAAAATACAGTGGACTCCCTGTAAATTGACCACCCAAGGGATTGTAACAAACTGGTCAACACACAGAGGTGGTCAATATAAGGACTGATGCCTTAGGACATGTGGTGCATGGCTGGTTAAGGAAAATTAGTTCAATTTAGGGAGGTGGTCAAGGTAGGGAGGTGGCCAACTAGGGAGGGGTCAAGGTAGGGAGGGGGCCAACTAGGGAGGTTCTACTATAGTTAGAATGTGTTTGGGACAAACACCATCTAGGTCCAGCTATAGTAATATTTGCAGCTCCTCTTTAGAAGAAAAGACCTCTCTTAAACCTTCTCCTTTTTGTTCTCTTGGAAATGCTTTTCGGGCAGGAGTGAAAATGTCAGAGGTACAAAAATGATTCAAAACGCAGGGGAGCTGCCTGGGGACAGACTCTGTTCTCTGTGGCTGGGACAAGGAGATGGCAGGCCCTCTCTTCCCAAGAACCTCCCTGGTGTGCGATGGGAGGCCAGGGACTTGGCTATGCAGCTTTCATTAGGAGAGATGCAGCATTTGGAGACAGTGGGTTCAGGACACTGCACAGGACACATTTTCACACTGGGCTCTGGGGCTGGCCTCTGCCACCGGTCTGACTCCATGCTCCTCAATGGAATTCTCTGGCGGAATCCTTCCAAAATGTGTGGAAAAACTCTGTCTCTCTGGGTTCTTCTTCTTTGCTTCAAGGTGAAACAGGCAACTTCCCTCACTGCCTCTCTCTGGGAGCAAGGTGAGCACTTGCTGCCTGCTCACTGCTGCGCCGTGAGCTGCACAGAGCTCTGACCTTCTCCTGAAGCCGGCAGTGGATGAACACAGGAGGAAAACCAGTGGGCCCAGCAGAGCCACAGATGGGGTCTGCCAGACCAGGTTGTTGCTGTCCCAATTCCCACAGGCAGGGCGGCCCAGGACGTGTTGAGCTCCCACCATCAACCACTGTGCATCGACCTGACTCACCTTGGCTCATCAGGGAGGCTCGAGTTTTCCACTGAGGACAGTGACCTTCAACCTTGGCTGCACATTAAAAATCACCGGGGAAAGCTTTAGAAAAAAGTCTACCCATGCCTGGATCTCACTCCTATAAGTTTTTTGACTTAACACGTTTAACAAATTTCCCCAAGTGAAGCTTGTGTGTAGCCATATTTGGTTCTGGATGACCATTACGCATCAGGATACTTTTGAGAGTGTGTAGGGGCAGCATTAGCCATCATTTGGGGGAGAGTTTGCAAAAACTGGTACTGTCCTGGGCAGCCTGGGATACATAGTCGCCTTTTTGTTTTTATTTATTTTTTATAATATATATTTTATTTCTGATTAATATGAAGGCACAAACGATTAGGTTACAATATTGTTATTTGCTATGGAAAGTCCCTATTTTAGCTGTGTCCCACACCCACGAGGTGTGCCGTATACCCTCTCCTTGTGTCTGTTAGCTGGAAGGGCACCGATCCACTTCCCCCCTCCCCACCTCCCCCACCACTTGAATTGAATTAAATTTTTCTCTTATGTGAGTATATATTAAATCATTTACTGACTTCATATTAATATTGAGTACATTGGATATTTGCTTTTCTATTCTCGTGATACTTTATTAAGAAGAATGTGTTTTAGCTCCACCCAGGTTAATACAAAATATGTAACATCTCCATCTTCTTTATGGCTGAATAGTATTCCTTGGTATACATATATCACAGTTTATTAATCCATTCCTGGGTTGATGGGCATTCAGGTTGTTTCCGCATCTTGGCGATTGCAAATTGAGCTGCAATCAACCATCTAGTACAAATGTCCTTATGATAAAATGATTTTTCTTCTGGGTAGATGCCTAGTAATGGGATTGTGGGATCAAATATAGGTCTATTTTGAGTTCTTTGAGGATTTTCCATACTTCTTTCCAAAGTTGGCAGTCCCACCAACAGTCTAAAGTGTAGTCACCTTTTTAACCTTGAGAGACCCCTGAGAGTACTCAGAGTACTCTCCCAAGAGTACATGATTGTAGTTGGGATTTTTTTTTTTTTTTTGCCGTTTTTGGCTGGGGCCAGGTTTGAACCTGCCACCTCCAGTATATGGGGCCAGTTCCCTGACCAAGGGCACTGCCCCACGGGATTTTTTTTTTTTCCTTTGCAGGTAAATATAGGAGAGGGTGGTGAAGATGAATCTGAGTTCTGTTATATTTCCAACAGTTACAACTTACCGGTCATGTGTCTCCCATTCCCCTCCTGAGAAGCAAAGAGGGATGCAAGCTCCAGTGAGTTTCAGCCTTCGCTGCTCCTCTGGTGGTGCTGGAGAGTCTTACATCTGGAAGACACCTTAGCAGTCACCTGGTATCACCTTCTCTACAATGCAACTACAGTCAAGGGGTGGGTGGACAGCACTGATTTGGACTCATGATACCCTTTCGAACCTCCGTTTCCCCATCCATAAAATGAGGATTGCATTCATAGTCCTAAAATGCTGTGGAAGGGATTACACAAGACTGTCTTCTAGCACTTTCTGTGAGGGACACAAAAAGCCAAGGGGAAACAGGCAGCAGAGGATAGACCTGCCCTCCCTCCCAGGGGACTTGCCTCGTCCAGGGCCAACCGTTTTCTCTGCTAAGAGCACGTCTTTAGTGAATGACAACCTTTTAATCCTCTTAGAAATGACGGATGGCAATTCTGACATTGTTTAGGAAGAATAAGATGACTGTTTCACACTTACACATCACTTTGAATAAAATAAATTTGTTACAAATATTAATTTCTTTTAATATAAGCTTGTGCCTGCATAGGGAAAGAAGAAGGTGAGAACATGCCTGCCTATTCTACAGATGGAAAGACGGAGGTGCCATGTGATCTAAAATCATAGATACTTCTGGAAGAAGGGTCTTAGTCTGTTTTGACTGTTAGGACCACATACCATGAACTAGGTAGCTTATAAACAACAGAAATTTATTTCCCAGAGATCTGGAGGCTTGGGAAGTCCAAGATCAAGGCGCTTGCAGGTTTGGTGTCTGGTGAGAGCAGGACCTTCCTGGTTCACAGATGATGCCTTTTCACTGTGTCCTTACGTGAGGGTAGGAGGGTGACAGCTCTGCCCTCATAACCTCATCACCTCCTAATGCCATCACTTTGGGGGTAAGGACTTCAACACATGAATTTGTTTGGGAGGAGGGACAAAAACATTTAGACCACAGCAGAGGGGTAGAGCATGCCCTTTATTGAGAACCTTGGTGCCATGAACTTCCACGAAACTTTATTTCATTACAACCCTACAGAGGAGTTATTGTCATCTCTATGTGTTGTTGAGGACACCGAGGCTCAGAGAAGTTGGGAGTAAGGTGGCCAGCTGGGCTATGTATCTGATTCTGCCTAACTTCAGAACCCAACTGCAGATCCTATCGGAGGGGTCTATGTGTTTCAGGTCATGAGCATATTATCCAAATGTCTGGGATTTTCAGGAAAGTGTTGGTTTGGTCGTATTTTTTTCTATGTTTTCATCTTAGTGAGAACTTCTAAGGAGATATTTTGATTAAAACATTTGCATCAATGACTTTCTAAAGTGGTACCTTCACCTTGACTCCTACCTTCCTTCCATAGCATTTATTGGCACCTAGAGCCTGCTAAATTCTGTGCCTTAGGCGGGGGTTATAACAATGTCTGTGACGACATGATCCCTGCCCTCCAAGATCTCCCAATCTAGTAGGAGTTAGCGACATACACTGTGGGGTGGAGGATGTGCTAAAGTGGGCAGAGAGCAAGACCTGGAGGCTCGCAGGCCCGTGACAGGAGTAGCCAACATTACTCAGCATATCAGGGAAGACAGCCTGGAGGAGGTGACTTTAGAATCTGGGTTTGGAACAAGGTTGACGCGGATAAGGAAAGAAAGAGCAGAGAGAAGAAGGTGTGCAAGTGGGGAAAGACACCTTAGGCTTAAGAAAGACAAATCCTGAGGTGCAGGGCAGTGCTGAGGCTGAAGGCTGACTGGGGGTCAGCTCCTAGGCAGCCTGGGCTCTGATTTTTTGACTATGATGGACTCAGCCGGTGTGTCAGTTTTCAGGTTGCAATTCACACTCAGTATGCAAAACCGGAGCAAGGTCCCACAGCCTTGTCTCTTTAAATTAGTCTAGAAGTGGGGAATGACTTCATTATTGTTGTTTTGTCAGTTGCCGCTTCTTGCAGGATCCCTCCTGCCGCATTCGTCTTGCAAGGTTACCGGGAGAAGACAGCTTTTGCACGCGCAGACAGGCCTCCCGCATCAGCCCCTCTGCTGTCAACAGCGAGTCCATCCCATTTTATTCTACAGTAGACTTTTGCTATCTTTCAATAATTTTCTGGTAAAAAAAGTTCACACTCATTAAAAAGGCCATGTTTGAAAATATATTATATACATATATTTCGTTGGAAAAATAGGCCACATTTAAATCATTATGCTGTTGATGCAAGCTGAATTAGCATTTCACCTGTGGTTTGGTGACAGACACAAGCTGGCTTGAAAACCGTTGAAAAGGGATTCTTCGTTGATTAATTTGTTTTCCTTTCTCATGGCTTTGACAACTTAGGAGATATTTAAAATTGTATTTTACCACTGTGCACAAAACCAGGATTAGAGAGAGATGTGGGCAGAATTTGGATGTTTTAAATGATGCAGCCATGGAAATCAAATTCGAAATTCACAGAATCAAACACACCTGATGTTGGCAGGACTTCAGTGGTCAGGGCTCCAGTGCCTTTTGATGGCCCTTGGTGACACACTGCTGCCACTCCTGACGTATGGTAGATGGACTTCTGCTTGGATGTCTCTAGTGACAGAAATCTCACTGCTTCAACACTGACCCTGAATCATTGCTGGTCGGGTGTCTTGGATGGTGTCACACATGAACCCCTATGTGTTTCACTTTGGAGTCCAGGTTAAGATGGCACAGCCACGGGCCTTGGTACCCAGGAGGCTGTTGTTTGTACCAGAGATAACATAGATTCAAGTGCAGAGGAATGTGGCCTGCCCGAAAGTCATTTGACAGTAACAGGGAGGTCCCTGAGGTCTACCCCAAGCAACAGATTTGCAAATACTCAGGATCCAGGAGGCCAGGAGCGAGCAGCAGACACCCCAGTGCAGGGTTTGTCCCAAGGACAATGCAGTACGTGTAGAAATGTGCACACCAGACTGTCTGGGCGTAGCTCCTCAGCTGTCTCGGTCAAGGTCATGACTCAGCCTCAAAAGGAAGATATAGGAGGTCAGGAATCACTGAGTGCCCTGTATCAGCCCTTCAACAAATACTTGCCTCTAAGTTCCAGAGAGTAAATTATAGCAAAATGTTCTTCTTATAGAACATGACCCCAGTCAAATCTTAAAGTTGTGACTGGGGAGGGATTACAGATGCATTCTTGGGCCCAGAGGCCTAGGAATTTGGTTGAGGTCCAAATTCCTAGCTCCTGGGCAGGCCATAGACACGTAGAGCTGTTTTCTCATCAGGGACAACCCCCCAACCCTTGGCTCCAAAGTCACCTGGGATGCTTGTTAATCTCAACAGCGTTCCCCAGAGGGGCTGGGGTGGTGGTGGGAACCCCAGGGAGAAAACAGCTCTTCATTTCAGAGCCCTGTATTAACAAGGTTTGCTTGTCCTGGGTGTGCCACATGTCACAAAAGCACTGTGGAAGATGAGAAATGATGCTCCCCCGTGACATGTGTGTGGAGGGGCCGGGAGCTGTGTGGCCCATTGCGGGATTTCTCCATCCTGTAAATTGGTTCTATTGTATTCTCTGCCCTCTGCCCCATCCCTGGTCTACAGAGAGCTGCATGTCTGAGAATCCTTCTCTAAAGGGCTTGACTCCCTGCCAGGAGTCATTGAAAACAAATGCAACACCTCTTGCTACCTGGCCTGCTATTTACCAGGAGAAATCTCTTGTCTGGGAGCAAATGCTGGGAACAGCCAAGTGCATTCATTCCTGGCACCTAAGGACTCAGTCTGGCCATTTTATCTGTAGCACAGTCTCTATCGGCTCCTATATATGGGTCAGACAGATGTGACCTCCAACGTGTAGAACGTGGCTGTCAAGCAGAGCTGTGATTAGCTAGAAATGTGTTGTGCTTTCCAGGAGCCCAGAGACAGTGTGAGTTAACTTGGTTCTGAAGATACCGCAGGTGAGATGTGACTTTCTCACTTTGGGTTTTCACGTGTCTTTTGGAGGGCAGTGCGGAAGCCCCAATGGAGGTAGGAGCTGTAGGTACTGACGTGTGGGCTGATGCTCCCTGTGGCCAGGGATGATGTCTCAGGGAGCCCCACCGTGGGTCTGCACACGACCACACTTGCAGCTTCTTTCCTCTGTGGCTCCCTGGGAAGCTGAGCACCAACATTCCTAGGGAACACTTAGGACTCTCTGCCTGCCTCTCCTGACTCACATCTTGATTCTGACACTGGTCAGTGAACTTGAACGGGCAGCTTTAACCTTCTGAACCTCAGCGTCTACACCTGCCAGGCTGGCTGTGCTGCCTCCCTGAGCCTTTGTGAAGTGTTTGGCTCCCTCTTGCTTGTCTGGTAGCTCTTGTGTATATCTTATTTCCTGCCTGTGAGGACAGGGCAAGATTTTCTTTATATCTGGGGTTCTTCATTGTGCCTAGCTCAGAGCTTGGCACTGTGGAAGAAATAAATGATCAAAAGGAGATCTGGGCTGGGCATGGTGGCTCACGTCTATAATCCCAGTGCTCTGGGAGGCTGAGGCTAGAGCATTGCTTGAGCTCAGGAGTTTGAGACCAGCCTGAGCAAGAATGAGACCCTATCTCTACAAAAAAATAGAAAAAATTAGCCAGGTATTATGGTGGGTGCCTGTAGTCCCATGCTACTCAGGAGGATGAAGCAGGAGGACGGTTTGAATCTAGAAGTTTGAGGTTGCCACAGCACTCCAGCCCAGGTGACAGAGTGAGACTCTGTTCAAAAATAAATAAACATAAAAAAATTAATAAAAGTGGATCTAAAACTCTCCAGACCCCAAGAATTAACTTCCAGTTGGGGATGAGAGTCAGATCAGCGTTGCAGTGGTGGGATCAGGCCTGTGTTCACACCTGTGTGAGCTGACATTTATACGAGTCATCCTGACTTACGTCTAAATAATGAACAATTTCTTTCTCAGCTCTTGGTCTGCTTGGGACCACCCCACCCCTACTATTTTGGAATCCTAGAGCCCACTGGCTACCTGCACCTTGGAGTCTGAAGGGCATTTTTATCTTGAGGACTCAGGTATTTCCATCTTTCAGCCAATACAATTCAAACCAACTGAATAATAACACAGCCATGACCAGGGCCTTCAAAGGCATTTAGGAAGACTGACTTGGTGTTTTAACTAATATTCTGATTTTGTTGTAATGAGTCCAACTTGCTGGTTAGATTACTAGGTTATTTCCTGATGCTGCATAAGTGCAGCATGTATGCAATCAAGCCCAAATAAAATTACTGTTTACGTTTTCATCACATAGGGAACAAGCTGCTGAGGACAGTTGAAATGCAATTTACGATTATGTAAATTGACCTAGCTTCAGGACACTAATATGTAGATAAACGAGACTTTCGTTATTATGAATGGAGATGCCATTAACCTTGAACATTATATACAATTGTCACAAATATCCCTTAAAAAAATAAAAAAATAATAAATAAAAGGGACCATCTCCTCCAGTTTTGTGGTTCCGTCTTGATGGGCTGTGAGCCAGGTTGTTGGAAGGTTTAGACTCAAGACCAGAAATTGAAGGTTTTCCACCCTGTTGGTACCTTGGTCCTGCTTGCTTGGGGATCTGTGTTGAACCCAAACAAATGGGACTGGTGTTTTTCATCGGAGTCCCTCTGTGCACTTATTTTCCTGTAGAGAAATGATTTTTTTTCAACACTTTTTTGCCGAATGGCTGTTGTCGAGATGGCTAGCGTAATGTGCAGGCACAGGTGGGAAACCTCATTAAATTTCTGATTCTATTACAAAGTGGATGTGGAGCCCTACACCTGGCCTGGCCTCCCTTGGGCCTCAGTTCTTTCATCTGTAAAGTAGAGATGCTGGCTGGGCACAATAGCTCACTCTTGTAATCCTAGCCCTCTGGGAGGCTGAGGCCGATGGATTGTTTCAGCTCAGGAGTTTGAGACCAGCCTAAGCTAGAGTGAGACCCTGTCTCTATTAAAAACTAGCAGGGTGTAGTGGCAGGTACCTAAGTCCCAGCTACTTGGGAGGCTGAGGCAAGAGGATCTCTTGAGCCCAAGAGTTTGAGTTTGCTGTGAGCTATGATGCCGTGGCACTCTAGCCTGGGCAACGGAGCGAAAGACTATCTTAAAAAAAAAAGAAAAACAAAAAGCGGGGACGCTAAGACATGTTATATTAGGACTCTTTGGCTGTAAGCAACAGATTCTGACTATAGTCAACTTGAGCTAAAAAGGAATTTGTTTGAAGGGGATGGGTGGGTGGGGGAGAATTCATAGAAACAAAGGAAAAGTGAAGGAACTTCCCTGAAAGGGCAGAACCCATGGCACCTCCGGGGATTTAGCCAGCAGACTCAGCTGTCTCTGCCGGGATATAGTGTGTTTTACATTATTAAGTCACATTGCCCAAAATATAAATTCCTAGGAAAGTGAGTCTGATTGATCTTATTTGGGTCAGTGCTCATCTCCTACTTGAGAGAGGGGACTCTTTAACCTACAGTCCCAGCACTGCCACATGTAGGGGACAGGGGAATGAATGCTGTACAGGCCAAAGCAGCAGCTGCCTCAGTCTTCCTACCCATTACTATGTCCACAAACAGGGCTGGGAAGTGCAGAGCCAGGACTTGAATGCAGAGCTTCTGCTCCACCGGATCGTGGGGTGCTCTCAATCCCCCAGGGACCCAGGAGGTTAACTTGCAGGTGGGGATAAGAGTTGGGGCGAGGTTGGGGTGGCCAGATCCGGCTGTGTTCCTACCGGTTTGAGATGACTTTGACACTGGGTCCTACTGTCTTGTGTCAAAATACTAACAATTATCCTTATTATGGCCATTCCACGGACAGGGCAGGAACCCAGTGACCAGAGATAGGTGAAGGCCAGGGGCCATGTAAGACTGAGGATCCCAGCAGAGCCAATAACCAGAACAGAGGAGCCAGCCAGAGGCCATTCCAAGCCCTGGCTGCACCCAGGTCTACTGACCTGTGACCCAGGGTGGGCAGGGCCTGGCTGGGCTAAATGGTTAAGTGGGTCCAGTTGGGCTGGTGGGAGGCCAAGCATCACGATGCTTGATCTGTGAGAATCATCTGAGGAGATTTTGAGGCTTCCCTGGGCCTGGGCCCTACCCCAGGCCACAGAATCAAGGTCACTGCAAGAGGCTGATATTCAAAAGCTCCAGGGATTCTCTGCCACCAGGGCTGACTCTGGTTGCAACAGTGCAGCTATCAATGCTGGCTGAGAACCTCAGGTGGCTCAAGACTTCTTTTCTGGGTGGTGACAGAGATTCCCTGCATGTGAAACCGGCCAACTTGGCATGAGCACAGTGTACATAAAACTCAGGCCCTGGGAGCTGGGCCAGCCCCTGGCAGAACACAGATCTCCGGTCTCTCCTCCCAGACCTCCAAGGACCTCTCTTTAATACTCTCAGACTCTACCGTTTGGCTTTGTAATTAAAACGCTGGGCTACACATCTGAGTGGAGGTAGCAAAAAGGAAAAATGCAGGACCAAAATATAAACCCATATCCTCCCAACCTGTTCTGACAAATGGAGCTTACAGGGATGCGAAGGGATCCCTCTAGCCAGCAGGAGCATTCTTGACCCAAGACAATCTTCTTCTCTTAGCTAAGGGGTCCCTCTCCATTGGGCTCTTTGTGCAAGGCAGTGAAGGGAATGGGGAACAGGCAGAGGATGAAGGTGAGCTGGAGGGGCCTGGAGGGATTAAGAGTTAGGGTATGGGCCGGGAGCAGTGGCTTGCATCTGTAATTCTAGTACTTTGGAAAGCCAAGGTGGGTGGATTGCCTAAGCTGTAATTCTAGTACTTTGGAAAGCCAAGTGGGTGGATTGCCTAAGCTCAGACCAACCTGAGCAAGAATGAGACCCCATTTCTAAAAATAGCAGGGCATTGTGGCAGTGAGGGCCTGTAGTCTCAGCTACTTGGGAGGCTGAGAATCGCTTGAGCACAAGAGTTTGAAGTTGCTGTGAGCTATGACGCCATGGCACTCTACTCACGGCAACTGGGTGAGACTCTGTCTCAAACAAAGAAAAAAGAATTAGGATATGGTGATAGTAGAACTTTAAACCAAGGTCCTGCATTACTGCCCAGGTCAGCCCCATGCCCACGCAGCTGTTTGGAATTGACCCTGTTTGCTAGTTCAGTTTCTCAGGCCTGTGTGGCCTGAGAGGCAGAGGGTGCCATGTCCAGGTGGGGCCACGACCAGGGCAGCCCACCTGTGAGTTAGGTTAGTTCTCCTGGGGGTGGATCCCCGGGCCAGGGTTATACCCTAGGAGGGGCGTAACACTGATGTCTGGTAGAGTGGGGTCTGGAGAACAGGAAAATTTAGGGCCAGAGCCAGCAGGCTGAGCCGCAGAGCAGGCCTCTAGTCCCTGGGCGAAATGACATGAAAGGTGGAGAAACTGATGTAAGAATGAGAGACAGAGGCCTGGGAATGCCAGCAGATGGGGAGGAGGTGGTGACTCTGCCAAAGCCATGTGAGTAGCATGTGCTCCCTGCTGTGGGGGCTGATGGGACACCTGTGCTCCAAGCCCCTCAGACTGGGCTCCTGTCAAGTGTGGGGCCAGGCTGAGTGACATCAGTGGAGGAGGCAGCTGGGGAGAATCCCAGGGCCCCAAAACAAATGTATGGTGCACTAGCGGGGACCCACCCACCATCTCCCTCCCTCCACATCCCCTTCTTCCCTGAGGGCCTCTGTGTTGGGCTTCACTTCTCAGGCCTGTGGGCAGTTAGGGAGAACAGGTGTCCCAGGGGCACCAAGGGAACAGGGACAAGTCAACAGATATGGAGACTTGGACGTGGAAACGAGGTCATGGAGAAGAGTCCCCTCGGCAGGGCCGTGAGAAGTGATCCTGAAATAGCAGCGGCAGGCGTGAGAGTGAGCAGGTGGTCAGCTGGGCTCTGTGGGACCCTCTGGGTGCTCAAGGCATAAAAGGGGGGTAAGGCAGCAGGGGCAGGGGACATACAGGGCAGGAAACCACTGGGATAAGAAGTCCAAAGGGAGGCCAGGGCTTTGCCCCGCTCACGTTAGTGCCACATGGTAGCTCGTGTTGTCAGCGTGCTGGCCTGTCCCTCGATCCAGACTGACATTTCCTGTCTTCTCTTCTGTGCTTGCATTTGCAACAGCAGCACTTGCATCTGGTTCCTCAGGGGGCTGCCGGGGTGGGAGCTGGAGCTGCCTGGGAATTAATAACTCTTCCCCACCGCCAGCCCCTAGTGTCCCTTAACCGAGGATGGATCTCTGAGGCTTGTCCTTCAGCCTTGCTTTTCACAGCCCCTGGAGATCTTGTTAAAATGCAGATTCTGGTTTAGTGGGTGTAGGGTGGGCCCCACAATTCTGCGTTTCTAACAAACTCCAGGGGTGGTTGTGGTCAAGACAGGTCTGTGGACTACATGGAAACCTCAGGCAGCATCCTTGCCTCATCAGGGCCCCTTTTCCATTGACTTTACTGGTTTCCCTGGGAATGTTTCCTATAAAATCATTTTGATGCAGTTCTTATCTCAGAGCCTGCTTCTGGAACCTAAGTCAGGGTCTGCTTCCGGGGAACCTGACCTAAGTTACACATGATCCTGGGAGATGGGTATTGTCATCCCATTTGCAGACGAGGAAGCTGAAGCCCAGAGAAGGAGAGCCACTGGTGCAAGGTAGCACAGCCAGGAAGTGGCAGAGAGGGGCCTCCAGCGGCATCTGTGGGAATCCCAAACATGTCTCCACCCACATACCATTTGTTTAAGGGGTGTGCAACCAAGTGGTCATCTGTGATGCGAATCTCACTTGGTTGCACCTGGCATCTTGGAATTAAAGCCTGGCTACCCATCCGAGTCGAGTGGAAACCAGCTGGGGGCAGGTGCAGAACACTCCCCCACCCCTTCTCGATCAAAGCGTCCAGGCCTGAAATCCTTTCTTTGCACGGTGAAATGGGCAAAGATCTAATTGCAGTGCCAGATCCCATATTCTAGACACTGGGCTCCAGACACTTCCAGGCACCTCTCAGGCCCTGTTTCTCTTCTATTTCATCTGTAAGACAATAAAGCAAAGATTTTAGGGAAGCTGTTAAATAAAGCAGAATGTCAGGATCAATAGAAAGCTCTTCTATCCTTTCATCCCAGGGGAACGGAGAAGAGGCCACGCCCTGGGCTGAAAGAATGATGTGTGCTCTCACAGGGCTCTCCCAGCCCTCCTCTCCCCGCTCAGCTGGGGGGTGGGATGGGGCCCGTGACATCATGTTACTCCACAACCGCTTTCTCATTCATCAACATGCTGCTTTGGCAGATGACACTGCATCCATGCGCTCATTATTTCAAATGCTGCTCAATAGCCTTCACAGCTGTTACTGCCTCAGAAAGAGAGAGAAAAGAAACAAATGCTTGGTTTCAGGTAAACACAACCCATTTTCTAAAAGCTTCTCTTAACTTTACACACCGAAAAGCAGAACACTTGTGGGGCGCCTGGCTGCACCTCCCAGCAGAGCTTCAGAACCAGGTTTCTTAAGGCTGGATTCTCAGGGGTCTTTGGGCAGGGCCGAGTGCGTTTTGGGTCAGAGGTGAACAAGCATGTTCTCCTCTGCTTCTGCCCCTCACCCCAACCTTGTTAACTCGGTTGCTCAGACAACCTAGATGTGTTTGTGTGGAAATATCAAGGACTATTACAATGGGAACAGTGGTAGCAGAAGAGACCAGGTGGGAGGAGGCGTGTGGTCATGGACTCCAGCCCGTGTGCCTCACCCTCCTCTGTATGAAGGTGCACACTAGGCTGTCATCCCCACGCCTGTAATCCCAGCACTCCAGCCTGGGCAACAGAGTGAGATCCCGTCTCAACTCTCTCCTCCCCAATGAAACAAACAAAACAACTGACACCGCACACAAGTGTGATGTGGTTCCCTCTCTGCCTGAGGGTCACCTCTTGGTCAGTTTTCATTTTTTTTAAGAGACAGAGTCTCACTTTGTTGCCCTTGGTAGAGTGCTGGGGCGTCACAGCTCATAGCAACCTCCAGCTCTTGGGCTTAGGCGATTCTCTTACCTCAGCCTCCCGAGTAGCTGGGACCACAGGTGGCTGCTACAATGCTCCGCTATTTTTTTGTTGCAGTTTGGCCGGGGCTGGGTATGAACCTGCTACCCTCAGTATATGGGGCCAGCCCCCCAGTCACTGAGCCACAGGCGCCGCCCTTGGTCAGTTTTCAGATGAGGAGTGGGGACTCTGGAAGAAAATGCCTTTTTCTTTTCTTTTTTATTTATTTATTTTTTTTTTTGTAGAGACAGAGTTTCACTTTATGGCCCTCGGTAGAGTGCCGTGGCCTCACACAGCTCACAGCAACCTCCAACTCCTGGGCTTAGGCGATTCTCCTGCCTCAGCCTCCCGAGTAGCTGGGACTACAGGCGCCCGCCACAACACCCGGCTATTTTTTTGTTGCAGTTCAGCTGGGGCTGGGTTTGAACCCGCCACCCTCAGTATATGGGGCCGGTGCCCTGCTCACTGAGCCACAGGCGCCGCCCTTCTTTTCTTTTTTAAATAAACTTTTTTATTTTTGTGTCCTTTCCAATCCAGTTTTCTGCCACCCTCACACTCTCCGTCTCTTATTTATTTGGGGTGGGAAATAGGTTGGTGGATTATTTGTAATTATCCTATAGTTTTTTTTGGGGGGCGGGGGGACAGAGTTTCACTATGTTGCCCTCAGCAGAGTGCTGTGGCATCACAGCTCACAGCAACCTCAAACTCTTGGGCTTAAGGGATTCTCTTGCCTCAGCCTCCCATGTAGCTGGGACTACAGGCACCTGCCACAGTGCCCAGCTATTTTTTTGTTATAGTTATCATTGTTTAGCAGGCCCGGGCCGGGTTTGAACCTGCCAGCTCTGGTGTATGTGGCTGGCACCCAAACCATTGAGCAATGTGTGCCAAGCCTATACTGTAGTTTTATTTTATTTTTCTTTTTTGAGACAGAGTCTCACTATATCATCTTCGGTAGAGTGCAGTGGTGTCAGAGCTCACAGCAACCTTACTCTTGGGCTTAAGTGATCCTCTTGACTCAGCCTCTCAAGTAACTGGGACTATAGGCACCCGCCATCATGCCCAGTTATTATTATTATTATTATTATTTTGTTGTTGTTGTAGTTGTCATCATTGTTTAGCAGGCCTGGGCTGAGTTCAAACCTGCTAGCTCCTGTGTGTGTGGCCGGTGCCCTAGCTGCTGAGCCACAGGTGCCGAGCCTATCCTATAGCTTTAAAAGAGACAAACATAAATATGAACTCATCTGATGGTTTTATTATCTATTGTTTATCTATCTATCTATTATCTGTTGTTTATTTTTGTTTGTAATTTTTTTTTTTTTTTTTTGTAGAGACAGAGTCTCACTGTATCGCCCTCGGGTAGAGCGCTGTGGCGTCACACTGCTCACAGCAACCTCTTAACTCTTGGGCTTACATGATTCTCTTGCCTTAGCCTCCCGAGCAGCTGGGACTACAGGCGCCCGCCACAACGCCCGGCTATTTTTTTTTTTGTTGTTGTTGTTGCAGTTTGGCCGGGGCTGGGCTTGAACCCTCCACCCTCGGCATATGGGGCCGGCGTCCTACTCACTGAGCCACAGGCGCCGCCCTGTTTGTAATGTTTTTTGAGTGTGACACTTCATGAAGCTGGGTCCAGGATGCAGTCCAGGCTTCCTCTTTGCATGTCTCACAGTAAAAAATGGTTTCTCAGCTTCCCGCTTTCTCATTTCCTCTGGTGCAAACCGTACAATGCTTTGTTGATCGCTTTTTGTTTTGCACTATAAAATGCATCTTCCCATTTAGACTTTCCTTGGTCTCAGAAGATGATGGTCTCTGCCTCTTAAATTTCTCTGCCTGGAATTACTTACAAGGTGAGTAAGTGAACAAGCGCAACCAAAAAAACGTGTTGGATGTGTCCCAACATTGGAGCAGGAAAATCATTATGTCAGACAGGGTCCAACATAGGATCGGAAAAGATAGTTTTAGATTTACGGAAAAATTACAAAGATAATACAGAGAGTTGCCATATACTCCACACTATTATTAACACCTGACAAGCCCTGCCCAGGTTTCCTCCCCGTCCTCTTGGACTGCTCTTCTTGGGTTCACTTCCCTAAAAAAACTACACACATCAAGACCCTGTGCCCACGTCTGCTTCTAGAAAAACCTGGGTGTAGACTAGAGGAGGCCTGGGACCCCACATGAGTGCCTCCTCTGGGCCAGAAATGGTGCCACCATTCTGGCCCACCTCGCCCAATCCTGTGAGGTTGACATTATTATTCCAACTTCACCATGCCAGGAAGCAAAGGCTGGCCAAACTTGCTGAGGGCCTCCCACCAGGGAGTGCGGGGGCCAGGATGGATTGGTGCTGATGAGGCAACCCCCAGTTCTCGAAGGACAGACTGCTAAATGTGCTAGGATAAAGTTCTAGATTCGGAGTTGTGAGCTGTGAGTTCAAGTTTCAGGCTTACTAGTTATTTTGGTTAAGTTACTTCCCCTCTATGGGCCTCTGTTTCCCCCTCTGTGAAATAGAAAGATTGAGTTAGAACATCTCCTATCATTTGCCTTCCACAGAATGACCTGTTTCAAGGTGTTCTAGACAGCCCTGGGAGGGTTTGCCTCTCATCTGGGCTCCTGTGGGGGGTTATTGACAGGTGTTTAAGGGTTAGATGGATCTTCTCCACAATAAGACAGAAAAGGTAATTCTCCAAATGTCATCTGACTCTCTAGGAAAAGCAAATTTTTTGGCTGTTCTAAAATGTCATGGAAGGAAGTCATTGGAATTCATTGATGAAATTCTAGAAAGCAAGCCATATATTTTTGAACAACACGTAAAAACAATCAAAGCACTCTGAAGTTAGTGTTTCTCGCTTCTGAACAATACCTCTTCAAAGTTCAGGAAAATTTGTTTCACGTGAAAATAAGCCAGAGAAAGATTTGAGACTGAATCTCATACAAAATCGTTACAAGAGAACATGAGAATATGGTGCAGGGTAACATCTCTACAGAGAAACAGGCCACAAAACAGAAGTGTAACCTCTGTCTCAAATGCATTCATCATACGTTATGATACAAGATACGAAAGAAAAAAAATCATTGATCAGGATTAGAAAAACTCAGAACCCAAGGGACAGGACTCAGGAAAGAATTATAAATAAAAAGAAATAAAAACAAAACCGGAAGAACCAGAAGAGAATGTGAACACCATAAATATCTTGATAGGAAATAGTTATTAATTATTAATATTTATTAATAATTAATCTTAATAATAAAAGAAGTGAAAGTAGAAAAAAAGAAAATAGAAATAGTGAAGATAAATGAAGACAATATAATAGGAGTCCCTGAAGAGGAACAAAAAAACCCCCAAAAAACAAAAAACAAAGCAAAGAAAAAAAAACAGAAAAAATATCAAAACTATAATTCAAGAAAGCTTTCCTGAAATAAAATGGGAGTTAAAACTCCATATTGAAATAGCACACTCTGGTTCTGAGATATTGACACAAAACAACCAGCTCCAAGATGTATTCTGGTAAGATTCCTGGACCATAAAGAAAAAATAAATCCTAGGGCGGCACCTGTAGCTCAAGGAGTAGGGCGCTGGCCTCATATACTGGGAGTGGCAGGTTCAAGCCCAGCCCCGGCCCCAAACTGCAAAAAAACCCCAAAACCAAAAACCAAAAAACAAAAGCCTTTCGGCATCTAGGCCTAAAGAACTAGTGATTTTAAGGAAAAATAAAATAAGATTATCTCGAGAGTTTCAGAAAGTGATGCTTCCTTACAGGAGAGAAACGAGTAACATATTTAATACACTTGAGGAAAAAACATAGAAGCTAAAGATTTTAAGTCCATCAACACTGACATTTGGGTATAAAAGGGAAGAAACTATTACTTGTATGTGAGAACTCAGGGACTATAGTTCACTTGAAACTTTCAAGAGGAATCTGCTAGCAAATGAGCTTCAGATGACCAAAAAACTAGAAAGACACGAACATAAAGGATGTGTGGTTAAGTAGTAAACATATAGTTACTCGCAGAACTAACAAAGGAAAAAATGAGAGAGAGAGAGGATAGTCTAGTGGCTGAATGCTCTGACAATGAGCTATAAAAATGGCTGGAGACTAAGATGATCAAATACAAAGGCAATTTGTTTTTGACATTCGGTAATTCTGTTGGTGATGGTTGTATTAACATTGCTATTCTGAAATTGTTATGTGTGTAACGTGGGCTAAAGCAAATGAATTATTATAAGATTTTGAAATCCTGCCACCTCCTGCATCTTCAGAACCTTTATTCTGTGGGTGAAAGAAAAAAAGAGACACTGTAATATAGAGGTGGTTACGGAGAAAGTCCACAGTCTTAAATTTAAATCGGAAGTGTCAGACAGTGTATATTCCTGTCACGGACATCTGCTCATATCATTTTATTTAGATCTAGTTCATCCTTTCTATTGGCCAAAGAATATTACATATGATTCAAGAAAAATATATATATTCTCCCAATCTTCACTATTTACAAATCAAGTGGCACTGTGTTTCTGAGTACAGAAGGGAATCTTTTTGAATAAGAAATTCTTAGATATAAAATTTAGGGTAAAGGAATGTATTCTTTGAACAGACAGATATTAGACATTTTCCCTCCAAAAAGTTAAATCAATTTCAACTTCCACTATACATGGACAAGTTCCATATGCTTGTTGCCAAGTGATTTTCATTCCTACAGGGAAACGTTGCTTTGATATGTATTTATTTAATCACTAAAGAGATTGAGAATCTTTTTATTTATTTATTTATTTTGTGGGTTTTTTTGGCCAGGACCAGGTTTGAACCCACCACCCTCTGGCACCCTACTCCTTTGAGCCACAGGTGCTGCCCGATTGAGAATCTTTTTTAAGTGTATAGGCTATTTCTTTTTCTTCTTTCATGAATTTCCTCATTTAAAGTTGAGTAATTATCTTATATTGTTTATTTGTAGGCACTTTTAACATATTATGGATATTTAATCTTTTCCATTTATAAATAAATATATCCTCTTTATCGTTTTTTTTTTTTTTAACCTGGAGAAGGTTTAAGTTTTCATGTAGTCAGGTAGTCAGATTTGTCAATACCCATTCCCCTTTTAATGGCCTCTGGATCTTCTTTATAAAATGAGTTTCTTGACTCCAAGTCATCATAATTCTCTTGTATTTCTTTCTGGTGACTTTATAGCGATTTTTTTTTTTCCCAGACAGAGTCTTAAGCTGTGGCCCTGGGTAGAGTGCCGTGGCATCGTAGCTCATAGCAACCTCCAACACCAGGCTCAAGCGAGCCTCTTGCCTCAGTTTTATTACTTTTAGTACAGACAGGGTCTTGATTTTGCTCAGGCTGGTCTCGAACTCGTGAGCTCACGCTATCCATCTGCCTCAGCCTCCCAGGGTGTGAGCCACTGCGTCCGGCCTATAGCAATATTTTTAATTGACTGATATTTTATTTTTATATGTGGAGTAAGATAGGAATCTATGATGCATGCACACACGTGTGTGTATGTTTGTAGCTATTAATCATTTATTTTCTTTCCAAAGATAGCCAGTTTTTCTAATACCCTTTATTAAATAGTCTATCTATTCCCCTTTGATTTAAAAAGCCACTTTCCATTGACTGTGTAACAGACGTTTTTTTGTACTCCTTTCTGTTATACTGATCTATGCCTACCTATTTGTTGCTACTATTCTCTTTCCCTCCATTAAAGATGAGGGATAAGGACTGTTTGTGCAACTTACATGCTTTTCCCCGTCACATATATAAATGGGCTGAGAGGCATTTGATAACACGCAGTGAACAGATCTTGAGTAGCAGCGATCTGCTCTGCAAATCCTGGGTTTCCATTCTGGCACATCCTTCTGACTTCTTGTTCGACCTCCTGAGTCCCCTTAGACACTATGTCTCAGTCCTCTCTCTATTGTCTATTTCAGGTGTTGCTAAACCCTGATCCAATCCTCAGCAACCCTCTTTAATTATTTTAGAGTCATTAAATTTCAATATCTAGAACTTGCTCTCACGTTTTCTTCTGTGCTATTATTTTACACAAGTCATCACTATTCTTACACATTTGTTTTGCAAGTGACTTTAATTATCAATTTGTTAAGTTAAAATAATAATGATTGAAACAGCATTAAATTCATCAATTAATGTGGGGAGGAGTAAAGAAATATACAGTGTGTGTCTTCAATCTCAGAACATAAGCTCTCAGTTTAGGTCTTTTGAATACGCCTTTTAGTACATTTTCATAGAAAGCACTTGTAATTTTCTCGTTAAGAGTATTTTTAGATGCATTATAATTGCTGTGGATATTTTGAATGTCGTTCTGCTTTCCACTACATTTTTTCCCTCCACTAAATTTTACAACTGTTTTTGGCTTGTATAAAGTTAAGCCATCACATTTAAAAATATTTACCCCAGAAGGCAGGAGGGAGAGTCTGTTCTTGTGAAGACCTTGGGGGCCAGAGCAGTTGGGGTGGGGGCAGCAGCTGTGCTGGGAGGGTCATGAGTGACTTTCAGCTCTTCGCTTATGTTTGAGGGGTGGCTCTGTGACAAGGTGAGTCGCATTCTGGGATGAAGGTTTACTTTGCTTGATTGAGCCTCGAATACTACGAAATCAGCATGTCAGCTTATGAAGTGACCTTCCAGAATCTCCAGGCACCTGTAAGATTTGCTTTAAAATGCTGCAACTACGTTTCCCTTTCAAAGCTTCCTCTTGTTGAGTCAGAGATGGGATGTCCACAGCATGACTGTGGCTCAGAACTATCAGTGTCGTGTGTCTCACACATAAACCACATTTCACATGTGCTATGCAATCTCCCTTGATGAAACTTCTGCACATTCTTTGTGGCAAGAGAGCCTAGATTATATCCCATACCATTCGATATTTTCAAGAGACTGGGATAGAGAATTTGCTGATTATATGCATGGGTCACTATGAAAGTTTTAAGACAGACTATGTCACGGTCCATTATTTCACTTCCAAGAAACACGGTTGACAGCATCCTTTCTGATTCACCCGTGCAAGTTTCCACTTGCTCAGCTTCTCAGTATTACTGGGAGGGCTTCATTAATTTCTGTCTTTTTGGATGTTATATTTCTTGCTTTTCGTGTTATCTCAGAACATTCGTAATGACCCATGTATGTACCATGCTGCGAATTCCCTGTGGAAGTTTGTCCATAATTGAGTAGCAGCAGTACAAGACTGTGGGTGGAAAGCGAAGCTGCGGAGTTAGTCTTCCTCAAGCCTATTTGTATACCGTCTCTGGCTTTGGGGCGAGCTCAGCACCCAGTGGGATAGAAGCCACACAGACCCTTCACGATTAATATGGGAAACTGTCTAACAAGTTGTACAATTTGGTTTAATGGGATGTCTGAGGAGCGACACATGGTTGTTTGTCGACTAAAAATATCTTGAAGACCTTTGAGCAAACCAAGGGAGACCTCTCCCGTGTCGTGTCTCACAAACAGCTGCGCCCTGCCCTGGGTACACATAATTGCTGAAACCGATTCGGCAGGGCTGGAAGTGTTGATGCTGTCGTA
Source organism: Nycticebus coucang (assembly GCF_027406575.1). Classification (NCBI taxonomy): domain Eukaryota; kingdom Metazoa; phylum Chordata; class Mammalia; order Primates; family Lorisidae; genus Nycticebus; species Nycticebus coucang. The sequence continues at coordinate 164,632,298 of NC_069781.1, read as the reverse complement.
TTAATTTGCTCCATAAATCAACACATGGGCTTGACAGCCTTTTAAAATCTTTATCATCATGTACTCATCCTTTGTATTCTGAAGAAGGCTTATCTGCCATTGATCCAAAGCGACTCATATTCATGAAACAAATGTTTACTGAGCATCGACAGGGGCTGAAGACAAGGGCCCAGAACCTGTCTTCGAGAAGCTCACAGTCTAAGGGGGAAATAGATGTATAAACCAAAAATTGCAATTTAGTGTGATCAGGGCAGGGATGGAGTTAGGCACTGGTGTAGTGTTGCCACAAAGATAGATTCATTCATTCAGAAATATTAAAACCTGCTCAAATAGAGGTGTGGCCTCTGCAGATACAGGTGGTAGCTAATTCAGGGAGCTCAGTCTAGAATCCAGAAACAGACATATAAACAGATTATAAATAGGTACAAGTTTGGCAATCTGTAGGGGGGAAGGGTGGGGCAGGCCAAAGCAGGGAGGGATCATCTCTTGTAGGGGAGTCAGGAAGGACTTCACAGGTCAAGTGGTGCTTGAGGTAAGTCTGGAGAGATGGTCTAGTGTTTATAGGCTGATGAGTGAGGAAGAAGCTCACTTATAAGAAGCTCACTTATACCACTTGTGAGATTGGCATATGCAGAGGTCCTGGGGTAGGATGGGGTAGGCAGATTGTTCAGGGCCAAGAAGTAGCATGGCATGTCTGAGCAGGGTGGGATGGGGTGGGGATGAGAGGAGGGCCAGAGAATCAGGGGGTCTTATCACAGGTGGTCTTGTGTGGCCATCCAAGGATGCTATCATTATCTCAAAACCTCATTCACAGTCAAGTCCTTAGCTTCCTCCCTTTAGAAACACTGGCTCTAATTGTTTACATGCTATAAAACACAATGCAGAGTCTCAAGCTTGAGAATGCTATGCATATGAAATAATAAGCTTTGAATTAAGCTTGATTGCCCATTTATGAGCTTTTCAGCTTACTTATCTATCCACTTGTTTGTCATATTTTAGCATCTACTGTTGAGGAGTGTGGTTAAGGGAGTAGACGTCACCAGTGGGACCTGAAAAGCATTATGCCACTTACCTGCAGGAGACTCCTTGCTGCTCTTGGAGATGGGAGGTTTCCAAGAGGAAGACCAGTGGCCCGCACCAGAAGACCTTTCCGTTAAATCCACCACTCTGGAAAACAGGTAAAGAAATAGAGTCCCCAAAAGGTTCCCTCCAGAATTTATAAACCTGAACTCTCACCTCACCAAAGTGGAGGGAAAAGGAATCAGAAATCACACATCTGTTCACAAGGCAACGTCAACACAGCCTCTCATGGTAGATGGGTCAGACCCATCTTATAGGTGAGGATGTTGATGTTTGGGTAGTTAAACAATAGGCCAGTCAAGGCTATTGATACCTAATGTGTGGTGCATCGTTCATTCAGCACTGGCGTCACATGGGCTGGTTGGAAATGCAGAATATCGGGCCTTTCTTTAGACCTAGAGAGTCAGAATCTGCATATTAACAAAATAACCCACCCTACTGACACCCCTGTGATTCGATGCTCAATAAAGCAGGGGACATATTGGTTCCCGGAAGATCCAGGCCAAACTGACTTCTAAGTTTCTCATCTTTACAAAGACCCCATATTACTTCTATTTGTGGCTACTGCATTTTCCCCTCAATATCAGGAGCACTTTTGGCCAGGGATAATGGTTAAGGCCTCAGAGAGTGCACTATTTCCACTTCTGATGTGAGCTCTGGGTTCTGATAACGTTTCATGACCAATCAGAATGGAAATAGGGCACTTGAGGGTCCCAGATTTGTAAGGCTTGGAGAAAAGTCTTTATTGAAAACAGAATAGAAAATTCTTCATTCTAATGGGTTTCCTGGTGATCTCTCATTTAAAAAAATTCCTTTTTTTTTTTTTTTTGAGACAAAGTCTCACTCAGTCACCCTGGGATTGAGTGCTGGGACATCAAACCTCACAGCAACCTCAAATTCCTAGGCTCTGGCAATCCTTTCATCTCAGTTCCTGGAGTAGCTGGGACTACAGGTGCCCAGCGCAACACTCAGCTAGTTTTTCTACTTTTAGTAGAGATGGGTCTTGCTGTACTTGAGCTGATCTTGAAGTCCAGAGCTCAAGGAATCTACCTGCTTTGGCCTCCCGGAGTGCTAGAATTACAGGTGTGAGCCACCGTGCCTGGCCAAGAAAATTCTGATACTAAAAAAAAAAAAAAATCCTTTATCTTACCAAGGCAATTTGTCAAGTAATGCTTGCTGGCATTACAAAGTATTTCCTGCTTTTGCTACTGGGTGTGTTTTCAATTCATTCCTTAGTTCAATTCATTTCACAAACGTGTTGTCCTCGAGAAGTGAGACAAGAATCCTTAAGCAAGATCTGGAAAAGGAGACAAATAAAACAATAATTAGAACCCCAATTAATATATGATAAATTACAGTCCTTCCATGTCACAAACTTTCTGCTGGTCCTAATTTCAAGCATTTTTTTCAGTACATATTTATCATGTGAATGTCTCAATTTTTTTTTTTTTTGTAGAGACAGAGTCTCACTTTATGGCCCTTGGTAGAGTGCCGTGGCCTCACACAGCTCACAGCAACCTCCAACTCCTGGGCTTAGGTGATTCTCTTGCCTCAGCCTCCGGAGTAGCTGGGACTACAGGCGCCTGCCACAACGCCCGGCTATTTTTTGGTTGCAGTTTGGCCGGGGCTGGGTCTGAACCCGCCACCCTTGGTATATGGGGCCGGCACCCCACCGACTGAGCCACAGGTGCCGCCCATGTCTCAATATTTTTATTTGAGGGTATTGTCACCTTAGGTGTGGTCTAGTTTTCCACAAAATGCTGGGGGGTGGGGAATAGTATACAGGAGGGGGTGGCTCTGCTGGGGAGCAGGAGGTGATGGAGGTGATGACCTTCATTCATTCATTTGACAGATATTAATTGAGCTGTAAGCCAAGCACAGAGCCAGGGGGATGAGGGCATTGGGGATTAAGAATGAACGCAACATCATTGGTTGCTGCCCTTAGTTTACTTGGGAAGATGCTGTTAAATGTATAATCATATGATGAACCAACTATGTTGTTGTGACACCCATCTGGAGAAGTGGAGGATTCTATGAGGATATGAAATGGGAGAGGTGACCCAGTTGGAAACATTAAGACTCATGATCTGAGATTTGCAGGGCTAATACTGGAAGGAGGAGCATTCTGGGCAGCAGGAGCAGCAAGTGCAAAGGTCCTGGGGCATAAAGGAACGTAGTGTATTCCTCCAAATGAAAGCTCAGCGTAGCTGGAAGAACACAGGCTGTGCTGGAAGTTAGTTGTCCTCTTTGCCCAGCATTTGTTTAAATAATGAGTTTTATCTTGACCTTGTGAACAAGAGAGATGTGACAAAACAGAATGAGACCTGGGCCAAAAGACCACTTCCCAACTATTTAACCACAGGGATTGGCCTCAGTTTCCCCATCTACCTAAAGGAGTTTCCCTCTCTCCCTGCTTATTTCCAAGACATGTAGGTGGGAAAGTGCTTAGAAATGTAGTATAAACTCTACCATATTTTTATGAGACTTGCCCCCACCCCCTTACTTCAGGGAAACATCTTCAAGGTGAAGTGAGGTAAAGTAGATATGCTTGATTTTGGCTTCCATGTTGAGGGATGGTGGTTAATTAAGGAGACTTAAGTTTTTCTTCGTGAGCACACAATAGCTTTTGTGGAAATGGCTGACTGTTCCCAGCTGCATGTAAATGACCAACTGGAAGCGGCAGACAAAAAACTGATTATGACAGAGAGGCAGGCACCAGGCTGTTAGCACAGAGCTGCCAGATGCTGTTAGCAAGTGGGAATAAAAGTGACCTTGGCAAGTTTCCTGTAGAGAGGTCTGTTGGCACCTCACAGAAATCTCGGGACAGCACAATGCAGGTTGAACTTGGGTACGGTGAGGCCGGGGCCGGGGCCGGGGCCGGGGATGTTCCAGATGCTGTCTGGCACTGGGAAGACTTCAGGGCAGTGGTCCCCAACCTTATGGCAACAGGGACCAGTTTCATGGAAAACGATTTTTCCACAGATGAGGGGGCATTAGATTCTCATAAGGAGCAGTCAACTTAGATTCCTCGAATGTGCAGTTTCCAGTAGGGTTTGCTCCTGTGAGACTCTAATGCTGATGCAGATGTGACAGGAGGTGGAGCTCAGGCTGTGACGTCAGCCACGGGGAGTGGCTGTAATACAGGTGAAGCTTGGTGGCCCTCCCTCTCGCCTCCTTCTGTGTGGCCTGGTTCCTAACAGCTCATGGACCAGCACCAGGCCATGGCCTGCGGTTTGGGGACCATGGCTTTAAGAAATAATTATTCTTAGGTCAGGGATAAGTGGGAGCCAGTGGTAGGCAATAGATGAATCAAGGTTGAACTTTCAGGTGTGTTATGGTTTGAATTATGTCCCACCAAAAAGGTTTGGTGAAGTCCTAACCTCCTTCCTTCAGAGACTGACCTTATTTGGAAATAGATTCTTTCCTGGGTAATCAAGTTACCATGAGGGCGTGCCTTAGTGCAATGTGTCTGGCATTCCTATAAAAGGAGAAAGTTGGACACAGGGACAGACAGGCACCGAGGACATGTGGGTGATGCACCTGCAAACCAAGGACTGCCACGGACTGCTGGCAAACACCAGAGTCTCCCTTAGAGTTGTGGGAGAGAGTGTGGCCCTGTTGACACCTTGAGTTTGGACTCAAACCTCCACAATGGTGAGACAATACATTTCTGTTGTCTTTGTTACAATACATTTCTGTTTGTAAGGCTTTGTTATAGCAGCCTTAGGCAACTAATACAACTTGCTTTCAGTGAGGAGTATTTAGTTCTCATACCTCCAGCAACACACAGTATCATGTTTTTGATACAGATAATGGCGAGGCAATGACTGCCTCCCCCTTCCCCAGGGCACTTGCCAATCATTAAGATGTTTACTGTTTGCTGATTCTGCCCATCTGCCTGTGTGCTCACTCTCCAAGTCCTGCAAAAAAGGAAATAGCCCAGGAATGAGAGAAAGCATATGCTTCCTGGAAAAGCGGACTGGGGCCGGGTGCGGTGGCTCACCACGCCTGTAATTCCAGCATTTGGGAGACCGAAGCAAGAGGATCATTTGAGGCCAGGAGTTTGGGACCAGCCTGAGAAAGAGCAAGACCCCATCTCTACAAAAAAAAGCAAAATCAACCAGATGTGGAGGTGTATGTCTCTAATCCCGGCAACTCAGGAGCCTGAGGCAGGAGGATCGCTTGAATCCAGGAATTTGAGGTTGCAGTGAGCTATGCAGATGCCACTGTACTCCAGCCCAGGTGACAGAGTGAGACCCTGTCTCATTTAAAAAGAAAAAAAAAGCAGGCTGGGATTAGATCTCAGCTCTGCTCCTCAGACCATGTGGGATCCAGGGCATGCAACTTCTCCAAGTCTCAGTTTCACATCTGTACAATTCCCTTCTTCCTCATCCCATTCACACATTCCATCTTTGTGGTTAATCTAAAAGGGATGCCTAAATTGGGAAAGAAATCTGATTAAAAAAATCTGATTAAAAACATTCAAATGTATGAGCAAATGATAATTCCCAATGTTCCCTGGGATTCTACTATTAAAAAAAGGGAGTTTGTTAACCTCAAAGAAGTTCTATTTGTTAGGATGATTGTGGGAAATATTTTTGAGGTCTGGATTTGGGGGGACAGTCCCCCTTCCTACCAAATAACACCTAGAAAAAAAGCTAATGTGTCAGCAATGTAACATTTTACCTTTGGAACACTGCCACTGTGGTCTCCCCAATGCCAAGCCAGCATTTTCCATCTCTTTTGTAGGGTTGGAGGGTTGTTTGACTTAAACACATGAGCTTTGCTTGCTTACTCACTATTCCCAGAACTTGACTTGCTTTTTGCTACTCCCGGGATATTGTTCCATTTGCCTTTTCTTTCTCCTAGTATTACCATTCTAACTTTAACTAGGTCAACCCCAGACAGGACCTATGACTGGAAAATTTGAGTTATTGTCTCAAATCAGCAGTAAAAGAGAATTCCTCCCAGGGCTCTGGATGGGACTCTGATCTTCCCAGACACTCTGAAATTTTCACCTGCTATTCCCTCCACCTGGAATACCCTTTCATGACCTTGTTTTCCTGGACAATTCCTACCTATCTTTTAGGGCTCTGCTTATACTTTCCATCGTCTCTGAAGCCTTCTGTGTGGCTCTGTACCTCTACTGAGGTGCCTGTGACATTGTATTCTTCATTTATCTATCTCTCCCTGTAGACGGCAAGGTTCTCAGGAAAGGGGATTGATGATCTGATTCAAAGACCCTGGCACGTAGTTGTGATTATTGGTAAATGCTGCACAAGTGGGTAGACGAATGGTGGCTGGGAAAAGGCAGAGAGAGATGGGGGGATGGGTGGGTGAAGGTGTGGGGTAATTGCAGCATCTTTGCTCCTGCTTCAGCTGGGGCCAAAATTTACCCCTAAGTTTGTGTTGCCTTTTGTTTTAGTTCTCAGCTGCCAGTTTAATCAAGTTTTGCATTAGACAGTGATAGGGAGTGGAACACAGTGATGGTTTTCAAGCAATTTGACCAGGCACATGTTCCTCCCTGCCCCCCAGTGAGCAGTCTGGGCTTCCCAGAACAGAGACATACTTTCCTTTCTCCAGGAATCCCATTCCTGAGCTGACAAGGCAGAATTTCAGTAAGAACAAGCACAAAGGATAGAGTAAACTCATGGAGAGAGCGATGTAGATTTTTGAATTCTTCTCAGTGCAAACTGGAACTGGAATTGGAGGTAGCCCTCTGAAAAGCAACACCCGATCCCAGCCATTCCCACTTGAGGCCAAACTGCCTCTCCATGGAGATGGGCAGCCGAGCTCCTGGGACCCCACTCCCTGCCTAGTCTCTGGGGGCTGGGGACTAGCTGCCCCAAGTGGCCCACAGGCTTCAGTCTGTGTCAGTGTCTGTGGATATGGGGCCGCTCATAGCCAGCATGAATGAGCCAGCTAGAGAGGGAGAGATGGAGGAATGAAGGGGGCAGGGGGCGGGGGAGATAATATTGATCGGAACAACTTCTACTAAGGTATGAACAACTGGTAGTTCTTAACTTGCTGATGCATTTCCTGAATCAATTTTAAAAGTTCCAGAGATCAACTTGGGGGACTGTGTGGGAACTATTTTTCAGGGCTGCTGTGGGGGACAGGACTCCCTTGTTTTGCTTCTGTCAGGGGTTCAGAACTTGTCCCACATGTGTCTGCCGCTCTGGGTCTGTGGCCTCCCCTCTCCTCCCCGCCTTGTTCTCCTAGTTGGATGTGATTGATTTTCTGAGGCTCTGTGGGACCTCCCAGCCTTGCAGGTGCTTGAGTGTGGCTGTGTCAGATGAGACAGCCCCCTGGCATGTCACCAACTCACATGGGGCTGGAGAGTGACCAGGTGCCCAGAATCAGATGCTCAGGGCTGGGATGTCTGCAATGTGCGACTCTCTTGCTGTTCAGCGTGTGGCACATTCTGAGCAAGGCCCCAGTGGGGTCTTCCTTATTTTATTTTTTTTTTCATTCAAATTGAGCCATAATTGAGGCTAGAGAAGCGAGTTGAATTTACTCTGTTGTCTGAGAAGACAGCTGGCCAGGAACAGGATTTTATAAAATCCACAGTTCTTAAAGGGGAGAGCTGTGCAATTCAGCAGTCCTGAAGATCGCTGTTATACAAATATCTCACTGCCATTGTCTCCTGGATAAGAGCGGTGGACTTTCCCCAGGGCTTACTCTGTTTGGAGGCAGCCTCCACCTTCCAAAGCACCCAAAGAAAACCTCAGGCTAAGTTAATCCACCTCCCAGACTTGGAGGATTATCATTTACATTAGAGAAACATAGACACCTTATTAGGCATAAAAATACTTAGAAATTCGGCAACCTTTGGCCAGGCCCTCAGTTTCCCTCCTCAAGTCTCAGTTTTCTTGTCTGTACAATTGTTGTAATTATACTGTCGTACTTAACTTCATGGAGCAGTAAGGACCCAGTAAGTTCATATACATTGTAAAATGTTAAACAAATGCTAAGGTTTGATGGTCATTATTATGAACACAGCACAACCATCCATCTCAGAGCAGAGGAAATCTGCAAAGTGACCTGGAGAATTAATGGGACCAATGACATTTATCCCCGACATCCATCTCTTCACAATCATCTGTCTCCGAGTCTTTGGGACAAGATCATAAAGAGGAATGGGCAGGTGTAGAATTGAAATGAGTTTCTGTGCTTGGTTTTAGCATTTCTGGCTGGGGGCATTTGTCTGGGTTGTTCGGGAGTGTTGCTAGAACACGATGCCCCCAAGTCCCGTGAGAAGGGCATTCCGGCGTTCAAGGCCTTCCCGTGTTTGCCCAATTGTCCTTACCTTTACTTCCCACCTTTATAATCACATCTCCCTCTTCTCTAGACTCATCTGCTGCATTTAGGTTAAGTGTTCATTTATTCATTTTTCCAGGAACTTGTCTAACTTGGCCCTGGCTCCATATTTTAGATCATATTTCCCTCCCCCACCCAGAGTGAGAAATTGTGCTAGGTGTGAGATTTTATCAGAGCCAGAAGATCCAGGCATTCCTAAATCCTGATCCCTATCAATCCTCCATTCTACCCCGTTTTTCCGAAAATAAGGCATCCTCTGAAAATAAGACCTACTTATAGGAAAGATAAGATGTCCCCTGAAAATAAGCGCATCTTTGGGAGCACACCTTAAAATAAGACACTGTCTTATTTTCGGGGAAACGGTATGATATCCAGGAGAGAAATCTATGCATAGGACAATGAAAAAAAGAGCAAAGTAAGATATGAGGCAAGACAATTAAGTTAGCAAACTCATCCTAGGAAAAGTGCTGCATACCTTGTGGCTGAATATCACTACAGTCACCTTCAAGGTACTCCCCTTGGGAAGCTATAAACTGATGCCAGCACCTAATTTGCCCATCAAAGCTCTTTTTCTAGGACAAATTCACGAACCTAATTCTCAGACCTTGTGTGATGACGGCTCTGGTGGCCATTCCAGAAAAAGAGTTTCCAAATTGCTTTGAAGGGTAGACTAGACTCTGGTGTCAGTTCATTAGAAGGTGACTGTAGTGATATTTAGTGATGAGGTATGTGGCACTTTTTCTAGGATGAGTTTGAGAACTTAATTGTCTGACCTCATATATTGTTAAAGGGGGATTTAACTCCAAGAATTAAAGCGGATTTCTGGTTAGACGCAGGCTAGATGCAGAAAGGACTCTCTTTGGATAATCTAAGTTGACGCCAGCAACCTCGCAGTAGACGGCTCCATGCATACACCTTAAGATCAGATCCAAGTCTCAGCAGGGCCAGCTTGTTGAGGGAAAGTCTGCACCCAGGGTCCCCAGCAAAGAAGGCTTGGGAGCATCAGAACAGCCAAGGGTCCCATTCCTGCAGTGGCACTGTCCTAGGCTGCCTACCTCAGTTCTTGGTCTGGGCTGGCATCAAGTCTGGCATGCTGATGGATAAGGGAAAACAGGAAAAGGATCAGAGAGCCAGGTCCCAGCTCTGAGTTTTGCCACTCTGACTTCATGGAAGGAAGACAGAGCCAAGAAGAAACCATGTTCATATGGATATGACACTATCCTACAGCAGCAAGGCTCTCCCCACTCTCCAACATTATTTTAGCTACAAAAGCAAGTTTGAGAAGAAAAAGAACAAACCACTCATTAAAAAATTGGATAAATAAAAAGAACATGATAAAAACTCAGAGAAATGAGATAATTTTATTATTTTCTTGACATAGCTCAAATATTTTTCTCCTATAATCTTCGGCTATACACTGTCATTGCCTCTTCATATGACAACACATTTATCATATAATTTCCCACTGAGAGAATGATAATTTAGTCTTTCCTCTGGTAGGGTTGGTTGAAGTGTATTTATTATTGATGCTTTGCTTTAGAATAGCTCCTTTCCACTTTGCTAGTTTTTGTTGGTAGTAGTATGCACATTTTAAGAAATGTTTTCAAATTTGGCAAAGCATCTATCAAATTTATGTCGTGTAGGATCTCTTAAAATTTCTGGGTGTTTAAAATTTCTAACGTAGTTGCTAATCTTTCAAAAAATATTTATTTTTAAAAATTGAGATATCACTCACATATACAATTTACCTCTTTAAAGCATAAAATTTACAAAGTTGTGTAGACACCACTGTTATTTAATTCCAGAACCTTTTCACCACCCCCAAAAGAAACCCTCAACTCATCAGCAGTCACTTCCTATCCCCCTGTCTCCCAGTCCCTGTCAACTATGATCCTACTTTCTTTCTCTATGAATTTACCTATTTTGAATGTTTCATGTACAAGAAATCACACAGCACATGCATGTGGCCTTCTAACCTTGCATGCCGGGTTTCTTTCATTTAGCTGAACAATTTCAAGGTTCATCCATATTATAAAAATTTATTCATTCATATAAATGAATGAATCGGTACTTTGTTCATTTATATGCTGAGTAAGATCCCATTCTAGGATATATCACATTTTGTTCATCCATTTGTAAGTAAATAAGCATTTTGGTGATTCCTACATTTTGGCTATTATCAATAATGCTGCTATGAACATTCATGTACAATTTTTTTTTTTTGCATGGACACCTGATTTCATCGCTGCTGGGTATATAGATAGGAGAGGAATCGCTGGGCTATGGGGTAATTCTAGGTTTAACTTTTTGACCATAAACTTGCCTCATATAGGCAATGATACCTCTTCCCCTGGAAGGTAGGGTATTAGGGTTGGAGGTATGGTTGGCTGGAGGAAGGAATGTTGAATACTGAACAAAGGCCTATCAATGCTCCGTTCTTCCTTCTTTGATGGCCGAGATCTGTAGTCCTCAATCCTTGAGCTGTGGCCTGTTAGGAAGTGAGCTGCACAGCCAGTGGTGAGCAGAAGGGAGCAAAGTTCATCTGTATTGCTAGCTGATCCCCATGACTCGCATCCCCGTCTGAGCTCCATCTCTTATTATCCGCTGCAGCATTAAATTCTCAGGAGTGTAAATTGCTCATGTGAGGGATTCAGTTTGCAGGTTCCTTAAGAGAATCTAAGGCCCAATGATCTGTGCAGATGTAACGCACTTGAATCATCTCAAAGTCATTCTCTACACCATGGGTCTGTGGAAAAACTGTCTTCCATAAAACTGTTCCCTGGTGCCAAAAAGACTGGGAACTGCAGGCCTAGATCAGTGAAGGCCTGGCATCAGGGACACATCAGGAATTGTAAACAAATGCATGGGTTGCATTTCTAAAAGATAGAAAATGAAAGTAATTTTATTTAGTTTGAGGGAAAATGCATTCTTATCATTTTAATTACGTAGCCTAGGGTGGCGATGAAAGGATCAGCATCCCAGCTCCACTACTACCTAGCTGTGGGCCTTGCCTGAGTTACTTAACCTCTCTGTAATTTGGCGTCATCATCCGTAAATTGGGGTGGTGCTAACACTGGAAACACGTCAATGATGATAGCTCCATAGCCTTTGGCTATTGCAATGTTAATTCCTGATTTGAAAAGTAGGAGGCAAGAAAGGGCACACAAGTGTATGGGGCTAACTCAAGTTGCACCCAGACTTATGGCCAGACTAATGATGAAAAGAGTCTGGGGTGCAAATTGAGTTAGCCTCATACACTTGTGTGCCCTTCAGCCTGGCCAGAGCTGGTGGGAAGCAGGCAAGTATGGCTTGGCATGGACCTTGGCAAATGTTTGAAGACTGCCATGCAGTATGTGGGACTGTGAGGGACTTTCGTGAGGAAATACTCTGGCTTCAGTTATGAAATCCTTCCATGTGTTTAGAAGCCTAGATTTAGCTTCTTCCGAGGCCTTCTTTCCTCAGAAGCTTCCCTACAAATTGAGATTTGCCAAAATAGTTTTCACACAGGGAAAAGAAATTGGGTTATCTCTCAACCCTCCCCCATTTCTTTTCCCAAAAATCCTACCAATTTTTACCCGAGACAAAAATAATATATATTTTTTCTTTCTAGAAAGTAGAATGTAGAAATCATTTGGAAGGCAGTGGAGGAAAAGCAAAGCCCAGGAAATCTGTTTGATAGATCTATTTATCTATCTATTTATCTATCTGTCATCTATCAATCAATCAATCACCTTTACCTTTTTTCCTTTTTCCATAGCTATGCCTTTTCTGTTTTCATTTACTCAACTAGCCAACTCATCTTCCCACCTGCCAATATTTACTAATACTTACTGTATGTTAGCACTGTTCAGGGAGATGGAATCAGATAAAGATTAATAGAAAACACACAGGAGAACAAGTAATTGCAACATAATATATAAGGAATACAGGCATAAGATTCTGAAAAACGTCACAGAACAATCTAGAAATAAAGTGACGTTTGGGTTTGAAGGATGAGTGGAAGTTTAACAGTAGAAGAGATGGAGAAGGTGGTGCCAGGTTGGGGGACTTGGTTTGTGGAGATAAAGAGGCATCCTCGGGGAACCTCGGGGAGAGGGTGTGGAGTACGGATCTCTGGGAGGTGACATTGGATCAGAAGATTGGTCCAATCTATTGGATTCTATGGTATGACATTTGGATTTTACTCTGTAATTTTTTTTTTTTTTTTTTGAGACAGAGTCTCACTCTGTTGCCTAGGCTAGAATGCCATGGCATCAGTCTAGCTCACAGTAACCTCAAACCCCTTGGGTTGAGCAATTGTCCTTCCTCATCCTCCTGAGTAGCTGGGACTGTAGGTACCCACCAGGACACCTGGCTAATTTTTCTATTTTTAGTAGACATGGGGTCTTACTTTGCTCAGGTGGGTCTCAAACTTCTGAGCTCAAGCAATCCACCTGCCTTGGCCTCCCAAAGGGCTAGGATTCCAGGCGTGAGCCACTGTGGCCAGCCTATTCTGTAATCTTGATCAACCAGAAGAGTCATTTAAACAGGGGAGTGACTACATTTTCAAAAGATCGCTCTCACAGTGGATGTGGGGATGAGACGGTGGGGCTGGTGAACGGAGGAGACGGAAATAACAATTAAAAGACTCTTTTCATCATTAAGCCTATAATCAATAAGCAATTCACTTATGTTCCCTGAGCCTTTAGTCAGATAATCCAGGCCATGACCAGGTTTGACATCATGAGAACCACAGGAAAATGTATTTTATTTTATTTTGTTTCTGTTGCCTGGTGAACTTCATTTTAGCATATTTTCATCTTATTGCGATCAAGAACCCTGGGCTGTTGATATCTTTCTCTAAGGCCCCTCCTCCCATTGTACACACTTTCAAATGCTTAGGACACATGTCACAGAGACAGCCCATTAAAATGTGGTTTGATTTTATGTGGCTTCAAATACAAAAAAAGGTCACACCATGTTTTATTTGAGCCCTGCAATAAAAATGTAACTCTGTTCCTGACCAATAGGGCTATGATGTGAATGCTAGTTGTTTACCAGGTATGCTGGTGAAAGGCCACAGGTCCCCCCGGGAACCTGGGGGACAGATTAACAGTACAATTGAGGTAGTGCAACAAGGCCTTCCTCAAGAGGACCTGGCTTCTTCTTCCACCAAGGGTTCTGGATCTGTAGCTGGCTCAAGTACAGGACTTAATTGAAGGTCTGTGATTCTCTGTTTTTATGATTCAAGTTGGACTTCAAAATTTTCTGCTTACACAGATTAAGAATTTAGCAGGATTCCTATCTATTTCACTCCCAGGAATGCCGTGATTAGCCAACAGTAGGTCTGCCGTTGCTTTGTCTGTGCTGTTCAGGACGGTAGCTATACCCACCTTTGGGTGGTTGAGTACTGCCACTTGGCCCCTGTCACAACTGGTACCCAATGACAGATATTCCCCAACTTAGATGGGGTTGTCTGGATGCAACCTCATCATGAGTCAAGAAGCGCACTGAAGGCACATGGCTTTTGCACCATTCTTTTCTTTTTCTTTCTTTCCTTTTTAACTTTTCATAAGTTTTAATGGAAGTAGTTACTTAGTCTCCCAAAGAATTATCCTCATTGACCATTGCATTTTAGGTGACCACAGAAGATAATTTGACAAAGGGTATTATTACCGTGTTCCGAGTATTGATCCTGGAAATTAAATGAATTTTTCCTCCCAAGTAGACCTGACAACCAATCCAATTTTTCAAATCATTGTTGTCCACAATCATTCTGGTAAAGGAAAAAGTCTAGAAATATTTAAAATCTCGTCATAGCAAACAATCGGGTAAACCTGATGTGTTACCACCTTAAACTTTATAAGTAGATATTGTTAGATAATTTTAGATGCTTTAAAAAATAGAGATTATAGCATGAATTCATTCTAGATGCTTATTATGGCTTGTACCTGTTTATTAAGTACATACAATATAATAAAAGAAAGTATGTGACCAAATAGTGAAGGTTTTTTTTTTTTAATCAGGGTAGCATAAAGGATATATATATATATTTTACTTAATTTTTATTAAATCATATTTGCACCATTATAAAGCTGAAAAATCCAAGTCAGAGACTGTATTCTCATTATATTTAAGAATTCTGAGTGACTGTAAGTTTCCATGGTGAAGTCCCGCCCACTAAGAAGAGCAACCCTAGAGCTCTTTACCAATATCAAACTGGGGCTCCCCCCACAAATCTCTTTCTCAAAATACAGTAGAACCTCTGTAAGTTGACTGCCCAGGAACTGTAACAAACTGGTCAACATACAAAGGCAGTCAACATAAGGAACTAGGCCTACTGTGCTGGTGCGTACATGTGGTGCATGTCTGGTCTATGAAAATTAAGTCACCTTAAGGAGGTGGTCAATGTAGGGAGGTGGTCAACTATGGAAGTTCTACCGTATTGGTGAAAGTTGTGTCTTCTGGCCCCTCCCAGTGTGAGTGAGTAGGTTTTAAGTGTCCCCATTAGAGGAGTCACTGTGGTTGGTGAGATTGGTGCAGTGAGGGGCCCCAGGCATGGGCATCAATTCACTTCCAGGGCTGAAGTATGTGGTTCCTCACCAGTGGACCTGGCTCTATCTCAGGCAGTCCAGCAAAATTTGCACAGACCTGTAGACCAGGAAGCATTATAAGGCTTTTTCACAACTGCATCTGACACCTCCCAAGAGCAACTATTTCCTTTGTTCAATTTCTACACACAATGTTCTAGCCACACATTGGATGTCCTTGTTCCCTTGATAGTAGGACCAAAGCTCTCTGGGAGTAGGGATGAGTATTCTGATTGTGGGCACAATTTGTCTCCTGGTGGAGCCAATGCTATGTGAGTAGGGTCCATGTGAAGCCCCCAGTGGGATCTGGTCATTTTGGGATACAGAGACATGAGTGTCCAGCCCTACAGAGCTGCCAGCTGTTTCTCTGAACGCAGTGGCTGGTGGGTCTCTCTGTACCTCTCTGACAGCAGCAGGCACCAGGTTAGTGTCAGTGGCTGTCAGTTTTGTGGATCCCTGGGCTGATGCTTCTATTTCCAGGATAAGGGATGATGCTCACCTTTCCGGTAAGACCATTGTGAGGTCCTTTAGTAAGGCAAAGCCAAACTTAAAAGTTTGATATTGGTAAAGGGATAACATGGGCTTGCTTATGTATATTTTCCCCAAATGTAAACCTTTGGCTTAATTTAGAGATTAAAAAAAATAGCAATCCACAATGAAGTTAATTTAATAAAACTGAAAGTTTGAAACCTCCAAACTGACAATGCGGGTAGGTAGGTGTCTTCTACTGTTCGGCAATGCTGGTGTGCACAGACCCGTGGGGATCTCTCGGCTGCATCACACAGGGTAGGGGCCTTGTTTTCTAGAATTCTGCGCCCTTGTCTCTACCCCTGAATCTGGGTTCTTTGGCACAGTGAGTGCTTGATCTGTGTAGTTACTTGAATGTTTGATTCTTTCCCAATACTCCAGGGAATGTGCGCACTGAGCCATCTGGTAGTCTAGGTTGCCAAGTTCGCCCGGGCACATGTCCCTTATGAAGCACACAGCTGCAGGAGTACCCTGGAGGGAGGGAGGCCACTGCCTCAGTGAGCAGCCAATGTAATGGCTTGACTTGCTTCAAAAGCTCAGGGCTGCTCAGCAATGGGGAGAGAGAAAAAGCACATCATTTGTCATGGAGGGAAACAAATCTTGTCCAGGGTGCTTACTGGTTTCTTTCTTCCTTCTGAAAGATTTGTGTGGACTTCCAAGAAGTCAGTATTGCCAATAGGCCTTGCAGGAACGTAGCTTTCCCCTGAATTCTGGAAGGTTGTGTCTGCTGTCTACACCATACAACGCCACATTTAGGTCTCTGCAGCCTGGTTCCTCCGACTTGGTCTTGCATGTAAATAGTGATAATGTCTAATTTTGTTGGATGTTGAATGTGAGCCAAGCATTGCTCTAATCGCTGAATGTGCCCGGGGAGATAGATGGTTTTATTGACCCACTTTGCAGATAAGGAAATGGAGGCGGAGAGAAGTTAAACAACTTGCCCAATAATAACTAACACAGCTCTTCCCAAGTCTCAGACACCTTCCACTTTCCTTGCAGCAGCCTTTTCAGATTTTCCTTATTTAATCTTCCATAATATAGGCAGTCTTATTATTCACATTTTTATTTATGAGGAAACTCCATTGCAAACGGGGTAACTTGTTCAAGGTCACAGCAATGATGTGTGACAGGCTTGCCTCGTCCTTTGGGCTACCTAGGGATTGTACTATCCTGCTTCTTAGGATATATATTTTGATAGAACAACTTGGTTATTTGTGGGCTTAGATACATTGCTTTCAAACATAGATGAATCGCCTAAAATGATTATTATGCTGCATTCATAGTGTAATTTATTTCCATTTCTGAAGCCAGTCTGCAGAAACTTAAAATATATCAGACTGAACACTAAATGAGATTTCTACAGCCTTTTTGGAATGTAATCTGCAATATCTATTAAAACAAATAACACACTTGTCTTTCTTGTTCAGTAGTCCCTCTTTGGGAAATTCTCCTACAGAAACGCAGGCACTGGGGAGATTAGGTATATGATTAAGGAAGTTTCTGCAGCATTGTTTATAATGACAAAAACTGGAGAGAGTCTGACAGCTTATCACCACTGTATGTGTGTGTGTGTGTATGTGAGTGTGTGTCTGGTGGAGACTGATCAATTGTGTTTTGTCTGTACAATTGCACGTTGTAGCTGTGGCCTATGACCTGGGGATGGTTAGGGGACAGCAGCAAGTCGCAGAAACATGTGCATAGAGAACACTCACTTTTTTTTTTAAGTGCCACATCACTTCCTATATTTATGTGAACATGATTTATGATTCTGAGTCTTTGAAGGAGGTACAGGGATGTGGGAAGACCCACTCTTGGCTGTTAAGGTTCATTGCCTGGGAGGTGAGGATCATGAAAGGGGAAGGATGAAATTGGGGGACACTGTTAATTTTCTGTGTTGTTTTACACGTCGGGATACACATGTGGTCTTCCGAAACTGTTTAAAAAACTTAAAAAAATGGAAGTGTAATTTACAAAGTGAATGAATCTTAACTGTACAATGCCATCAGCCTCGATGAAATTCTTACCTCCATGTAATCGGCACCCCGATAGCCATACAGGACACTTCCATCATCTTGGAAAGCTGATTTGTGCCCCCGCCCAGTCAATTGTGGTCACCCTCTTTCCCACCAGCCATCACTGTTCTCATTTCTTTCATCAAAATTGATTACTACAGCTTCCTATTCTAAAGATTTCTATGAATGAAATCTTTTGTGTGGCTTCTTTTGCACATTGTTTTTGATACCATCCACACTAGCAGTAGTCGGATCCTGAGTAGTGGTCCCCTTTACATTATGTTGACTACAGTTAATAATGGTATACTTTATACTTAAAGATGCTGAGAGTAAATCTTAAATGTTCTCACTCATACAAAATAAAAAGTATGTGAGGTAATGTATAGATCACACTTATTTTTCCATTCTCTTATTGATGGGCATTTGAGTTGTTTCTGGTTTTTGGCTTTTATAACGTAGCTCCTGTGAATATTTTTGTACAAGGCTTTGGTGGGCATACGATTTCATTTCTGCGGGGTAGATACCTAGAAGTGAAATTGCTGGATCAAAGGATAGTTGTATGTTTAACTTTATAAAGAACTGACTGAAGTTTTTCCAAACTAGTTGTAACCCTTTCAGCAACAATGTAGGAGAGTTCAGATGACCCACACCCTTTGCCGTTCAGTTTGACATTATTAATTCATATTAGCCAATTTGGTTGTGTAGTTGTATCTCATTATAGTTTTAACGTAGACATTCCTATTAACTCCTAATGTTGACCACATCTTCACATCCTTATTTAAACCCAGACTGCTTAATCACGGTAACTTTGCTTGTAGTAGATTTTGAAATCAGGTAGGGTAAGTCATTCAATTTTGTTTCTTCTTTTTCAAAATTGCATTATCTGGGTCTTTTGAGTTGTTCTGTACAAAGTTTAGAATCATCTTTCTAATGTCCACAGAAAATTTGCTGTATGCATTGAATCCATAAATTATGGATTTTCATTGTTAACGTAATTTGAGCCACAGATGTCAACCACATTTGTAACGTAAAGTTTTCTAGCATTAATCACTTAAAAAAATTAAAAAGAAGTAAAATGAGATAAATTTTTATGGTAAATTTACTTAACCCAATATGTCCAAATTATTGTCCTTTCAACATGTGACAATGCTAAGTTTTAATGAGAGATTTCACGTTTTTTTTTTTTTTTTTGTATTCCAGGGTATCTCAAATCAAACTAGTCATACCGAACCTCAAGTTCTTGGGCTCAAGTGATAATCTTGCCTCATTTTTTCTATTTTTAGTAGAGACAGGGTCTCGGTCTTGCTCAGGCTGATCTTGAACTCCTGAACTTAAGCAATTCACCCACCTTGGCCTTCCAGAGTATTAGTGAGCTACTGGGCCTGGCCTAGTAATTTTTTTTTATTATTATTAAATCATAGCTGTGTACATTAATGCAATCATGGGGCACCATACGCTGGTTTTATAAACAGTTTGACACATTTTCATCATGCTGGTTAACATAGCCTTCCTGGCATTTTCTTAGTTATTGCATTAAGACATTTATATTCTACATTTACTAAGTTTCACATGTACCCTTGTAAGATGCACCACAGGTGTAATCTCACCAATCACCCTCCCTCCGCCCATCCTCCCTCCCCCACCCTCTCTCCCTTCCCCAAATTCTTAGGTTATAACTGGGTTATAGCTTTCATATGAAAGCCATAAATTAGTTTCATAGTAGGGCTGAGTACATTGGATACTTTTTTTTCCATTCTTGAGATACTTTACTAAGAAGAATATGTTCCAGCTCCATCCATGTAAACATGAACGAGGTAAAGTCTCCATCTTTCTTTAAGGCTGCATAATATTCCATGGTGTACATATACCACAGTTTATTAATCCATTCGTGGATCGATGGGCACTTGGGCTTTTTCCATGACTTAGCAATTGTGAATTGGGCTGTAATAAACATTGTGGTGCAAATATCTTCGTTGTAATGCAATTTTTGGTCTTCTGGGTATGTAACCAGTAGAGGAATTATAGGATTGAATGGCAGATCAATTTTTTAGATTTCTAAGTGTTCTCCAAACACCTTTCCAAAAGGAATGTATTAATTTGCATTCCCACCAGCAGTGCAGAAGTGTTCCCTTTTCTCAACACCCACGCCAACATCTCTGGTCTTGGGATTTTGTGATATGGGCTAATCTTACTGGAGTTAGATGGTATCTCAAGGTAGTTTTGATTTGCATTTCTCTGATGATTAAAGATGATGAGCATTTTTTCATATGTCTGTAGGCTGTGCGCCTGTCTTCTTTAGAGAAGTTTCTCTTCAAGTCCTTTGCCCAGCCTGCCATCAGGTCACCTGTTCTTTTCTTGCTTATATGTTTGAGTTCTCTGTGGATTCTGGTTATTAAACCTTTGTTGGAGACATAACCTGCAAATATCTTCTCCCATTCTGAGGACTGTCTGCTTGCTTTACTTAATGTGTTCTTGGCTGGGCAGAAGCTTTTTAGTTTGATCAGGTCCCAGTAGTGTATTTTTGAAGCTGCTTCAATTGCCCAGGGGGTCCTCTTCATAAAATACTCTCCAGACCGATTTCCTCAAGAGTTTTCCCTGCACTCTCTTCTAGTATTTTTATAGTCTCATGTCTTAAGTTTAAATCTTTAATCCAGTGAGAGTTTATCTTAGTTAATGGTGAAAGGTGTGGGTCCAGTTTCAGTCTTCTACAGGTTGCCAGCCAGTTCACCCAGCACCATTTGTTAAATAGGGAATCTTTTCCCCACTGAATGTTTTTAATTGGCTTGTCAAAGATCAGATAACAGTAAGTAGCTGGATTCATCTCTTGGTTCTGTATTCTGTTCCAGACATCTACTTCTCTGTTTTTGTGCCAGTACCATGCTGTTTTGATCACTATCGATTTATAATATAGTCTGAAGTCTGGTAGCGTAATTCCTCCTGCTTTGTTTTTATTTCTGAGTAATGTCTTGCCTATTTGAGGGGGTCTCAGATTTTTAAGCATGGTGCTACATGCAGGCCTTGGATTTAGGCTCGGAAGTCCAGCAGAACTCTTTTCCATCACTGTGGACTTCCTTTTAGTAGAGTTAAAAAGAATTGGGTCTCTCTCAAAAGAGAGATTCTATGTAGAAAAACTGACCCCTTTCTTCCCCCAGGGCTTCTGTTCCCTAACCATCCTCTGGACCCAGGTTATTAACCCTAGCTCTCACTCCAGGGCCCCAAGCCATTTTCATTGCCCAAGGTTGCTGGACCCTAGCTTGCCCCCTTACCCAAGCCATAACACTATCCCTTACACCAGGGCTACAGACCCTTAGCTAACCCATGGACCTGGACCCTAACCCTAGCCCTTACCTCAGGGTTCCAAGGCATCTTTATGCACCAGGGCCACCAGACCCTATTCATCCTCTGGACAAGGGTCTTAACTATAGCTGTCACCCCAGGGGACCTGATCTCTCTTCATCTCTCAGGGCTGACGGGCCCTAGCCATCCCCTGGACCCAGGCCCTAACCCTAGACTTCATGCCAGGTCTCTGAGCACTCTTAATTTCCCAGAGCCTTTGGGCCTTAGCCATTACCTGAACCTGTGCCCTATCCCTATCCCTCACATCAGAGCTCAGAGCCCTCTTCATCCTCCATGGCTGCCAGACCCTACCAATACCCCAGGCCCAGGCCCTAACTCTAGCCCTCACTCCATAGCCCTAAGCCCTCTTCATCTTTCAGGGCTTCCAAAACCTACCTATCCTCTGGACCAGAACCCTAACACTAGCCCTCAATTTAGGGCCCCAAGCCCTTTTTGTCCCCCAGAGCTGCCAGATGCTAACCATTTGCTGGACCCAGGCCTTAACCCTAGCCCTCACACCAGCCCACCTTGACCCAAACCATCATATGAAGCAGGACCCTTACCCTAGCCCTCCCCACAGGGCCCTAAACCCTCTTCATCCCTTAGGACTGCCTGATGTCAACCATCATCCAAAGCTGTGCCCTAACTGTAGACCTCACCCAAGGGCCCAGAACCCTCTTCAACACCCAAGCCACACTGACTGTAATTTTCACCCAAAGCCAGGTTCTAACTGCAGCGCTCATACAGTAGCCCCCACTCCAATTACCCCACTGACCTCAACCATAACGTGAAGTGGGGCCCTAACCCAGGTCTTCAATCCATGCTTCTGAACATTCTTTATCCTGCAGGCCTTGCTTGTCATAATTATCACCCCAAAGCAGGCCTAACCCTAGGCCTCACCCTAGGGCCCTGAACCCTCTTCATGCCTTACGCCACCCTCACCCCAACCATCATGTGAAGCCAGGCCCAAACCCTCACCGTCACCCAGGGTCTTGAACCCTCCCTGGCCATAATTATCACCTGAAGGCCCTGAACCCTCTTCATCTCACAGCACCCTTTCACCATAACTATCACCTGAATCCAGGGCCTAACCCTTGTCCTCACCCAAGGTGCATGAACCCTCTTCATCCTTCAGGGCCTTCTGACTGTAATTATCACTCAGACTCGAGCCCTAAACCTTGCTCTTACCCAAGGGCCCCAACCCTCTTCAACCTTCAGGCATAACCAACCCTTAGTATTACCCAAAGCCATGTCCCAACCATAGCCTGACTCTAGGGTCATGAATTTTTCTTAACCCCCAGGGCTACCTGATTCTATCTATTACCCCAAGCTGGGATCTAAGCTTAGCCCCACACAAGGACCTCAAACCCTCTTAATTCTTCAGGCCAGCCTGGGCACAATCATCAGTGGAAGCCGGGCCCCAACCCTAGCCTTCACCCAAGGGCCCCAAACCCTCTTCATCCCCCAGGCTCTCTGAATCTTAGCCATCACCTGAATCTGGGGGCCTAATTATCACCTGAAGCCAGGCCCTAACCCAACCCCCACCCATATGCACCTAGTCTTTATCAACCTGCAGTTCTTCCTAAGCCTAATTAAAACCCGAAGCCAAGCTATAACTCCAGCCTTCACCCAAGAGCTCTGACAGACTTCATCCTCCAGGGTCACCTGACCCTAAGTATCACCCTAGACCAGACCCTAACCTTAGCCCTCAACCAGGACCTCAAACTCCCTTCATCCCCCAGGGCTGCCTGACCCTAACCATTACCTGAAGCTGGGCCCTAACCCTAACCCTTACCCAAGGACCCCAAACAGTCTCCAACTGCAGGTCTGCTTGACCCTAATTATCACTGAAATCTAAACCTAGCCCTCATCCCAGGGACCTGAGCCCTTTTCATCCCCAGGGCTGCTGGACCCTAGTCAATTCCCAGATGTGGGCCCTAATCCTAACCCTTTCTCTAGGGCCCTGAACCCTCTACATCCCCCAGGGCCACCAGATTTTCGCATCCTCTGGATCCCCAGAAACAATTGCAGTGGAGTGACTTTATGATACAGAAATAGATTAGAGACCCATAATTAGAGACTGTGTTACCTCCTTCCCAGCACTGCAGCAGGCAGTGGTGGATTTTGCTAGACAAGAAATCTTCAATGGGGGGGTTTTAGTGATGTCCAAGTGTCTCAACATGACACTTTGTTTGCTTGGAGAGATGGCTGTGGTGGTTTGGTAAGTTTTCAAGATAAAGCAACGCTTGGATTATCACATACTCAAGTCATGACTAAGAAGATTCAGGCTGTCTAAATAAGGGGAAACAATCCTATTTAGTGGCTGCCAAATGTAATTAAATCACCATGTCAGGAATTTCCTTTATGTGGACAACTGGTGTGTCACTAACACTTTTGTTCCATAATCAAGACACACTTAAGGACAGAAGGAAACAAAACAAAAAATAAGAGTGCTGTTTAAAAAGGCACCTCTGGGGGCAGCCCCAGAGGAACTAAATAGGGTCACTCCTTACAAAGATCCAGCAACAATAGAGTGATCCCGCTGGGGTCTAATCTTGGAGAGACACCTCCCCAACTCTGAGGACAGCCAGAGGCAACAGTGGAAAGCAATCATGAGGCAAAATCAACAGAAAAATTCTGGCAATATGAGTAATCAGAGTAGATCGACTCCCCCAAGGATCAATGGGGCAGACACAGCACAAGATCCCATGCACAACTAGCTGAGATGTCAGAAATCGAATTCAGAATCTGGATGGCAAATAAGATCAAATTAGAATTCTAAGCAGTAACTCAAAAGATATCTCAAGAATTTAACGAATTCAAAGACCAAATGACCAAAGATTTTGACACATTGAGATAAGAAGTTGCAGCCCTCAAAGATCTAAGAAACACAGTAGAATCCCTCAGTAACAGAATGGAGCAAGCGGAAGAAAGGATTTCTGACATTGAAGACAAAGCTTTTGAACACTCCCAAATTCTCAAAAAGGAACAGAAATGGAGGGCAAAAACAGATCACTCTCTCAGAGAGCTCTGGGATAATTCAAAGAAAACCAATATTCGTCTTATAGGGATCCTCGAAAGTGACGAAGTGGCTTCACAAGGCACAGAGTCTCTTCTCCATGAGATTATGAAGGAGAACTTTCCAGACATGCCAAGAGATTCTGAAATTCAGATAGCAGACAGTTTCAGATCTTCAGCATGACTCAATCCTAATAAGACATCCTACAGACACATCATAATCAATTTCACTAAAGTTAATATGAAGGAGAAAATTCTGAAAGCATCCAGACGAAAGAAAACCATCACCTACAAGGGCAAAAATATTAGAATAACTTCAGATCTCTCTGCTGAACCTTTCGAGCTAGAAGAGGATGCTCATCGACTTTTAATCTCCTAAAACAAAATAAGTTTCAACCCAGGATCCTGTACCCAGCTAAACTGAGTTTTATTTATGACAGAGAAATTAAATACTTCAATGACATTTAAGAAGAAATGTTGAAGAAATTTGCCATAACTAAACCAGCTCTCCAGGATATTCTCAGACCCATCCTCCATAAAGACCAGTATAATCCTCTACCACAAAAGTAAACCCACCCAGAAAATTTTGATCAAATTCCAACTTCCACAGTCGCAAAAGGATTAAAAATGTCCACCAGATTCTCAAAAGGCTTATCAATATTCTCAGTTTGGCTGACTGGATACAAAAACTCAAGCCAGATATCTGCTGCATACAAGAATCGCATCTTACATTAAAAGACAAATATATACTCAAGGTGAAGGGATGATTATCTATACTCCAGGCAAATGGAAAGCAGAAAAAAGCAGGCATTGCAATCCTATTCGCAGATGCAATAGGCTTTAAATCAACTGAAATAAGGAAGGATAAGGATGGACATTTCATATTTGTTAAAGGTAATACTCAATATGATGAGATTTCAATTATTAATATTTATGCACCCAATCAGAATGCACCTCAATTTATACGAGAAACTCTAATAGACATGAGCAACTTGATTTCCTGCATTTCCATAGTAGTTGGAAATTTTAACACCCCTTTAGCAGTGCTGGATAGATCCTCCAAAAAGGAGCTAAGCAAAGGAATTTTAGATTTAAACTAACCGTTCAACATCTGGACTTAACAGACATCTACAGAACATTTCATCCCAACAAAACCGAATAAACATTCTTCTCATCAGCCCACGGAACATACTCCAAAATCGACCACATCCTAGGCCACAAATCTAACCTCAGCAAATTTTAAAAAACAGAAATTATTCCTTGCATCTTCTCAGACCATCATGGAATAAAAGTTGAACTCAATAACAACAGGAACCTGCATACCCATACAAAAACATGGAAGCTAAACAACCTTATGCTGAAGGATAGATGGGTTATAGATGAGATTAAGAAGGAAATCACCAAATTATTGGAACAAAACAACAATCAAGACATGAATTACCAGAACCTGTGGGATACTGCAAAGGCAGTCCTAAGAGGGAAATTTATAGCACTGCAAGCCTTCCGCAAGAAAACGGAAAGAGAGGAAGTTAATAACTTAATGGGACATCTCAAGCAACTGGAGAAGGAAGAACATTCCAACCCCTAACCCAGCAGAAGAAAAGAAATAGCCAAAATCAAAGCAGAATTAAATGAAATTGAAAACAAAAGAATTATACAACAGATCAATAAATCCAAAAGTTGTTTTTTTGAGAAGATCCATAAAATAGGTAAACCTTTGGCCAACCTAACCAGGAAAAAAAAGAGTAAAATCTCTAATTTCATCAATCAGAAATGGTAATGATGAAATAACAACAGACCCCTCAGAAATTTAAAAAATCCTTAATGAATATTATAGAAACTTTACTCTCAGAAATACGAAAATCTGAAAGAAATCAACCAATACCTAGAAGGATGCCACCTGCCAACACTTAGGCAGAATGAAGTGGAAATGTTGAACAGGCCTATATCAAGTTCTGAAATAGCATCAACTATACAAAATCTCCCTAAAAAGAAAAGCCCAGGACCAGATGGCTTTACGTCAGAATTCTACCAAACCTTTAAAGAACAACTAGTACCTACATTACTAAGCCTCTTCCAAAATACAGAAAAAGAAGGAATATTATCTAACACATTCTACGAAGCAAACATCACCTTGATCCCCAAACCAGGGAAAGACCCAACAAGAAAAGAAAATTATAGACCAATATCACTTATGAATATTGATGCAAAAATACTCAATAAGAGAATCCAACAGAATAATACTCAATAACAGAATCCAACAACACATCAAAAAAATTATACACCATGACCAAATGGGATTTATCCCAGGGCCTCAAGGATGGTTCAATATACATAAATCTATAAATGTAATTCAGCACATTAACAAACTGAAAAATAAACACCATATTATTCTCTCAATTGATGCAGAAAAAGCTTTTGATAATACCCAGCATCCCTTCATGATCAGAACACTTAAGAAAATTGGTATAGAAGGGACATTTCTTAAACGAATAGAGGCCATCTACAGCAAACCCACAGCCAATATCGTGTTGAATGAAGTTAAATTGAAATCATTTCCACTCAGATCGGGAACCAGGCAAGTTTGCCCATTGTCTCCATTGCTCTTTAACATTGTAATGGAAGTTTTAGCCATTGCAATTAGGGAAGAAAAGGCGATCAAGGGTATCCACATAGGGTCAGAAGAGGTCAAACTTTCTTTTTTTTTTTTTAATTTTTTTATCAAACTTTCACTCTTCGCAGATGATATGATCGTATATCTGGAAAACACTCGGGATTCTACTACAAAACTTTTAGAAGTGATCAAGGAATACAGCAATGTCTCAGGCTACAAAATCAGCACCCAGAAATCTGTAGCCTTTATATATACCAACAATAGCCAAGCCGAAAAAACAGTCAAGGACTCTATTCCTTTCACAATAGTGCCAAAGAAGATGAAATATTTGGGAGTATACCTAACAAAGGACGTGAAAGATCTCTACAAAGAGAACTATGAAACTTTAAGAAAAGAAATAGCTGAAGATGTTAACAAATAGAAAACATACCATGCTCATGGCTAGGAAGAATCAGCATTGTTAAAATCTCTATACTACCCAAAGCAATATATAATTCTAATGCAATTCCTATTAAAGCTCTATTGTCATATTTTAAAGATCTTGAAAAAACAATACTTCATTTTATATGGAATCAGAAAAAAACCTCGAATAGCCAAAACATTACTCAGCAATAAAAGCACAGCAGGAGGAATCACGCTACCAGACCTGAGACTGTACTATAAATCCATAGTGATCAAAACAGCATGGTATTGGCACAAAAACAGAGAAGTAGATGTCTGGAACAGAATAGAGAACCAAGAGATGAATCCAGCTACTTACTGTTACGTGATCTTTGACAAGCCAATTAAAAACATTCAGTGGGCAAAAGATTCCCTATTTAACAAATGGTGCTGGATAAACTGGCTGGCAACCTGTAGAAGATTGAAACTGGACCCACACCTTTCACTATTAACTAAGATAGACTCTCACTGGATAAAAGATTTAAACTTAAGACATGAAACTATAAAAATACTTGAAGAAAGTGCAGGGAAATCTCTTGAAGGAATTGGCCTGGGTGAATACTTTATGAGGAGGACTCCCCAGGCAATTGAAGCAGTATCAAAAATACACTACTGGGACCTGATCAAACTAAAAAGCTTCTGCACAGCCAAGAACATAGTAAGTAAAGCAAGCAGACAGCCCTCAGAATGGGAGAAAATATTTGCAGGTTATACCTCCGATAAAGGCCTAATAACCAGAATCCACAGAGAACTCAAACGTATTAGCAAGAAAAGAACACGTGATCCCATCTCAGGGTGGGCAAGGGACTTGAAGAGAAACTTCTCTAAAGAAGACAGACGCACGATCTACAAACACATGAAAAAAAGCTCATCATCCATAATCATCAGAGAAATGCAAATCAAAACTACTTTGAGATATCACCTAACCCCAGTAAGAGTAGCCCACATAATAAAATCCCAAAACCAGAGATGTTGGCGTGGATGTGGAGAAAAGGGCACACTTCTACAGTGCTGGTGGGAATGCACACTAATACGTTCCTTCTGGAAGGATGTTTGGAGAATACTTAGAGACCTAAAAATAGACCTGCCATTCGATCCTATAATTCCTTAACTAGGTTTATACCCAGAAGACCAAAAGTCACAATATAATAAAGACATCTGTAGCAGAATGTTTATTGCAGCCCAATTCATAGTTGCTAAGTCATGGAAGAAGCCCAAGTGCCCATCGACCCACGAATGGACTAGCAAATTGTGGCACATGTATACCATGGAATTTTATGCAGCCTTAAAGAAAGATGGAGACTTTACCTCTTTCATGTTTACATGGATGGAGCTGGAACATATTCTTTTTAGCAAAGTATCTCAGGAATGGAAGAAAAAGTATCCAATATACTCAGCCCTACTGTGAAGCTAAATTGTTGCTTTCACATGAAGGCTATAACTCAACTATAGCACAAGACTATGAGGAAAGGGCCAAGGAAGGGGAAGGGGGGGAGGTTAAGATGGAGGGAGGGAAATTGGTGGGGCCACACCTAGGGTGCATTTTAGAATGGGTACAGGTGAAACCTACTAAATGCAGAATACAAATGTCTACATACAATAACTAAGAAAATGCCATGAAGGCTACATTGAACAGTTGATGAGAATATTTCAGATTGTATATGAAACCAGCACCTTGTACCCCTTGATTGCACTAATGTACACAGCTATGATTTAACAATAAAAAAATAAAATAAAAAAAATAAAAAGGCACCTCTAAGAATTTAGCCTTGAACTTGGCATTTTTGTTTTTTTTGAGACAGAGTCTCACTTTGTTGCCCTTTGTTAGAGTGCTGTGCTGTCATAGCTCACAGCAACCTCAAATTCTTGGGCTCAAGTGATCCTCTTGCCTCAGCCTCCTGAGTAGCTGGGACTATAGGCACATGTCATAACACCTGTCTATTTTTTATTTTTTTTAGAGACAGGATCTTGCTCTTGCTTAGGCTGGTCTTGAACCCCTGATCCACATGCCTCAGCCTCCCAGAGTGCTAGGATTATAGTGCCTGGTTACTTGGCATATTTTATTACAAACTTTTATCTAAGTGAGAAATTGCTCAGAAAATCACTCATTTTGTTTTACAAGATTGGTGGAATGCTCATGGGGACCCTGGCAAAGGTACCAGACTATGCTCACTCATGAACTGGGCTGGGAACATGTAAGTATAGTAGCCCTCTGTAAGCCGACCAGCCTAGGGACTCACAAACTGGTCGACGCATGGAGGTGGTCAACGTAAGGAACTAGGCCTCCTGTACTGATACATACATGAGGCACATGTTGGGTCTGTGAAAATTAGGTCAACATAAGGGGGTGGACAATGTAGGGTGGTGATCAACTATAGAGGGTCTACTGTACATTGGCTAGAAAATCAAGTGGAGACGTGGAGGAACCAGGATTTGACCTTGGGCTCTCTGGCCTCTGGCCTCTGGCCTGTACCTGCTGGAACAAGTCTCTCGCCACATGAACATTTGGTAGATATTGATTTCCCAAAGCCATGGAGCCATCAGCCTGAGTTGGGCAGTGGTGTGTGTGTGCGCCTCCTTGTTATGGGGGTCAAGGAAATGGGGACGCGAAGCATAGGCAAAGGAGTTCCCATCCTGTGGCTGCAGCTTGGAGATAATGCTAGAAAGAGCACAGGTGAGGGGCAGCCCCAGTCCAGTGAGCTCTTCCCAGCACCAGCCTTCCCCAGAGAGACAGCCGAGCTGGTGGGTTTGATTTCAGCAGGAGGCGAAAGGAAGGGCCAGGCTGTTTACCGAGCAAACTCCATGAAAGGAGTTGAAAATTGGCAGAAATTTCAAATTCTGTCTATGGGACTGAGCTATTTATGCTGAAAACATTTGAATAACATCCCCTACCCCCTATTTGCACAATGTAAGATGGGCAGACTTCCAGGACTTGCCTCCGCACCCAGCCAGCCTCCAAAAGCTGCCTGGCGCTCTGTCTGTCTGCCTGAACTGCTAGGAGCCCAGCTGAACAAATGCCCCGGCAGAGCTCCCTGAGCGCTCAAGTTTAATATGCATTTGACCTCTTTGTTTTTCAGAAATGAAATTTATTGAGTTTGGATTCCAGTGTCCCTGGCTCCCACTAACATCTAATTAACCAGACCACACTTTGACATCACAAGTGCAAAAGAAAATGAGGAGATGTATTATGATGTTCTCTCTGCAGGAGGCCTGGGAGAGGGGCTGGGGAGCTGAGCCAGGGGTCTTTTGAAGTATGTGAGTTGGTGGTC